>NC_046349.1:13838862-14448964 GCF_000738735.6 Corvus cornix cornix | reverse complement strand
CCTGGACAGGACCAGACCCGACCTGAGGATGTCACAGCACATTTGCAGCACAGCAAGAGGTGCTGGCATCACCCTGTGCATGGCCAGCATGGCTTAACTGCTAACCACCACTAAACACGGATTTCTGTGACTTTTTCAGAGCTTCCTTGTGCCTTTTCCTAATGGAGGGCACCTCTGACATTTAGCTCTAGAAATTAATATCGTCAAACACTTGCTTTTTTGGTGTAACAGACTGAGACAGGCTAAATATTTGTGCTCTTGTCTTGCCTGGCTGGTAACCCAGATACTATTAGTGAAGCACAACTGGGTCATGGGAATTAATATTAGGATCTGCGTTAGCTGCTTTATTTACAGCACTGTAGCTGTCAAAAGTTGTGGTACCTTAAAAGAAACATGGTTTATTCATGCTGACACTAGCAGTGGAATAGCTGGATGAAGGCTGGCTGGCTACTCAGGACCAGGCTGGGCCTGTGGCAAGCACAGACCCAAGCTGGGCAAATGCCCTGGGAACAGTCTGGACAGTGTGGGGCGAGGCCACAGCTTGTCCCAGTTCACATGGGCCAGCAAAAGCATTGGCTGGCAACACAGCCTAACAATATCCACTGGTTTTCTGTACTGGCCCAAACCAGAGTAAGAGTTTCTGAAAGAACACAGGATGGAAGGACCCTTAGGTTATGGTTAAGTTATAAAAAGTCTGATCACAGTTTCAATATAATTAAGGAATCAATTAACTTTCCAGCTCAGTAATTATGGAAGCTTCAGCCCCATGAAGTAGTGCCACATCATGTAGGTCCCTGTGGGTCTGACAGCGGTCAGTAGGTGGGAATAGCCTGTGGATCCCATTTGGGGCAGAGGGCAGTGCTCAGAGGGGTGTGAGTGCAGTCAGACTGGCAAGAACCTGAGCACACAGAGTCTGGGGAGAACACCATTATTACTGTTTTCAGCCAAAGACCAGAAGATGGAGTGAAGGGTGGGGTCCATGACACCTCTCTCCACGATGCTGCAGCCAGGAGCTCTCCAATGTGCAGGTGCTCAGTCACATCTGTGAACGCACTGCAGAGCCACGCCTTTGCCTCCACCCTGGAGCCTACTGCTGTGAGAAAGTGGGGCTCCCAGCCAGTGCACCCCCTGCTGCTTCACTCCTTTGAGGTGGCCACTACCTTCTCAAGCAGCTGCCACCTCCCCGCCATATTCTGTCTCCTTTCCAAAATCACCCGTGACCAAGAGCCAACTGTAAACAAAGCCAGTGCTGGGTTTCAACTTTATATGAACTGAGATAATGCAAATTTCTGAGTAACTGAAGTCTCAGCAAGGAGGTCCTTAAATAACTATTGGCAAGGGGTTTTTTATCAGCAGAGTTACTAGAAATGTTTTATCTTATTAGTAAAAATTGTGTCAGTTTATTGTCCAGTCTGCTCAGAAAAACCTTGAACAAAGAAAACTAGAAAACAGTTTCACAAACTAACTTTACTGGACAACACTTAATTCTCTGGGTACCTAAAAGTCATGTTAAACCAGTATAAAACAGCAGAGCAGACTTTGAGACACAACCATTCCAGGCAGGAAAGGAGCTTGGGCTGGGCTCTGCTGGTGCCCAGTGGAGCTGCCTTTGCCCTGTGTGCAGGCAAGGGATGGAAAGAGCTCAGGAGCTGCAAGGGCAGTGCAACACTGCAATGAACGTCTCCCTGGTTTCCCTGAACCATCATAACTGGATTGCTTGTCCCACCATGTGGGGCAGGTAGATCACCACCTGACCAGCAACCTGCACCAGGAATGCAGCTGCCTGCCCTCTGGAGAGTCCAGGGATCACTGAACTAACCAAAGCAGAAACAACATCCTCCCACATGGGCCACAGAAATTCTTACATTCCTCTTATATTCCTGTCTCAGTTTTTACATGGATAAATTCTTAAGCCATTATATCACAACAGAGGCAACATCTGTTTTTTAAAATGAGGAATCTGGCGGTCCCAGAGCCAGAGGTATTGTTCTCTGTTGGATTTGGATACATCAGCTGCTGAGTTTCTTTTTTCCTTCAGGACACACAATTAGCCATCTGGAAGCTTCATCAACACACCAAAACAGCAGCTATAATTGTGTTTATTAAATAGGAGTCTAAATCTGTCCCAGAGAAAGCAAAACTCTCCCTAGGACCGAGCACACGAAGCCATGGCAAGGCTGACCTCCCACAACCAGCAGTAAGTGGTGAGAAGAGAAACTGCCTGAAGTATGAACTTCAGAGTAAGAGGGACGAGCCCTCTGCTCTCAGCTTTGCCGGGTGCTGTCTGGCCCACGCACGGACTCACCGAAGCCGCCAGCCTGAGTACAAATATTCCCAAACTACAACCAAACCCAGGGACTTTCTCAGAGTGTATTTTACATGGCAAGTTAATGCCAGTCCTTGGAATTCTATTGGTCTACTTAGGCTGAGGATGAGCAGAGAAGAGGTGGGAGCAATAGGACTTTCCCCCAGCACGTGATTTTGTCTTCAGGAGCACTACAAGGACAGCACAGCACGCTCTGCGCTTCGGCAAACACCCAGTCGCAGCCACACCCCGCCTGTTCCACCATCTCATCCCTGCTCATTCCGCAAACCTAGATCCTAAAGATCCCATTGTGCACATCCAGTGGCAGAAATTTGTCCCTAGAGGTTCTGATCACATGTGGTATCGGGCAACAGCTCTTTGCATACAATCAAGTGTGATTAACCTTGAGCATACATTACTTCTCAGCTTTCCATAAATCCCACCCTAGCCCCCCCCCACCCAATCCTGCTCACGGCAGACTGAATTTCCTTGAACAAGAAGGGCTTCCAGAGACCAAGGTTGTGCTTCACTGTATCCCCTCCCACAAGCACTTGCAAATCCCACCTAATAATTACACACAATTCCTCCCAGCAGTAAAAGCTCCAGGAGTACAAAGAAGTATTTGGAATACTTGAAAATACTAACAAATGCTGCTCCTGGATCTGAGGAATGAGTTGGAGCTGTTTTGTTGCTCTCTGCATTGCTGTTGTGGGGCCAAGAGATTGGTCAAAGGGCTGCTCTCCTCATCCAGAGGTTCATGGGAAGGAAATGCAGGGAGAACAGACAATATATGAAGAAGTGGTAGAAAAAAAGAGTTGCTCTGGCTGGTTATTTCTGACAGAGAGCTCTGAGTTCTGCTGGCTTTAGTTTTGCTAACTGTACTTTTTAATTTTGGCAAGGATGCCTGGAGCCCAGGAAAGGAATGCACTGTATATATAATTATAAATCAAAATATAATACAATAAGTAAAATGAACACTGAAAAATACCACTCACTAGCTGCATATGACATCTACCTAATTGTTCCAGGCTGTGAGTCACCACTTGAATTAAGGAGGTGCAGCGAGGCGGTGGAGGGCCAGCTCTGCAAAGGTAGTTGGGCTCTGACTCCCCTGGCACCTACCTCGTGTTGAAGTTCAATCCAAATCCAACTCAGCTTCCCCCCGGGGCCCTGAGCCCAGCCCTGTCCCACCTCAGTGCCCTCGCACAAACCTCAGCACCAGGCTGTACCTCCTGTGTTAATAGGCAAAGAGTTAAATGCCTGAGAAATGGGATCACAGACCTGAGATCAGCCTAAAGCAGCAAAAGAAATCCCGGGCTGGGGCAGAGCTAAACATCACCGTAAAAGGCAGACACTGGAACTTCCAGGAGATGGACACCTACACCAGGGCAGTCCTTTCCCATAGGAAAAAAGGGAGGAATAGAGGTTGTAGCCATGCCCTGAGGGCTGGAGCACATATTTGTGACTAGATGAGCCAGTCCAAACTCTAATCCCTGCTCTCACAGGCTGGAACAAACCTTGCAGTGAGGGAAATGATCTGAGTGCTGCTGAGCTTTAGTGCTGGGGCATGGGAGGCTGTGAGGAGCAGAAAAAGCTGGTGCAATCATAGAATATCCTGAGTTGGAAGGCACCCACAAGGATCATTGAAGTGCAGCTCCTGGCCCTGCACAGGACAGCCCCAAGAATCCTACCATGTGTGATTAAGGATTTAAGAGAATGGAAATGTGAGAGGGACAAGGATGCAACTTCAAGAGGTTTCTGCTGGTGACCTTAACGCCCTGAATGAAAGATCAAATTTGCATGAAGATGAGGAGGATGGGTGTAAGAAGAAAACATTACCCTGTGTGCAGTCACACACTCCCCAAACACATCTGCACACACAGACCTGTACCCTGAGCTGCAATCCCCAGGCCAAGCCACAGGCAGAACCTTCCTGAGCCCTCTGTTCCTGCTGCTCCTGTGACAGGTGCTTGTGGACTTCCAAAAACCAGCAGTGCAAAATAATTCAGTGCTGCTTCTCTGCAAGATGTCAGGATCCCATAATAATAAATCATGATGATTTCACAGCAGCTTTAAGCCAGTTTCCATCCTGCTGTCAAAGCCATGTGTCCTTGGCTTTGAACTGCTTTCTCCCCACTGGAATTCAGCCACCTCTGCACTGGGACACACTGGGATTTTAATCCTGTAATTGACAGCATCAATCCTGGCTTCAGGGACTTCCCTGGGAGCGAGGAACATGCTGCAGCATCCTTCAGTTCTGTTTTCAGGCAATCAAATACTTCCAGCAAGCTGTTAAATCTTTGAGAAGTGAGCTGGGCTTTCGTCATCATTACTTAAATGGAGTGGATGGCAGAAGGGAGGTACCTGAAACCTCAATAAAAACCCCAGCCAAAAGGTGTGAATATTCCATTCCTCTGCTAGAGCAGCAGCTACAGGATGTGACGATGCTGATGGCTTGCTGTCTTGCAGCTCTAGCTGGCCAAAACAAGGAAAAAAAGCCTTTATTACACATATTTCTTTACAGGATTCCAGAAAAGCTCTTGGTCTTTTTGAAGCATCAGCAAGAACCTGAGAAGATGGAGTATTTCCTTTGCAGCAGTTTTAGTTCCTAACATGCTCCATGTTTGTGACACTTGGGACGGCAATGACAATGATTAAAGCCCATAAATTGAGGCTCCCAAGCACCTTGTGTGTGGTTTCAGTGAAGCAGATTTGTTTACGGCATATTAAGGGCACTGGGAGGTTTGAGCATTTTTACCAGCTGTTCCTTGCGATTTTTTGGCAGCTCTCAGGATGTCATTGTCATTCCCAACATATCACGAGATGGCTCTCAGAAGCCCAGGGAACGGCAGCCAGGCACTTGGGCACCCTCCCAGAGGTCCATTGTGCCCTGCACACTCTGCTGTCTTTGTGAAAGGAAAATCCCCCCATGCTGCTGTGCCTTGAAGCGTGAGAGGTCTGCAGGTCAAGAAGCTCCTCTCATTGAATGCAGGGCACAAAGATAGAAAGGAAGAACACTTTTAAAGTATTATTTTAGTCCTTTCAGAGCTTCTCACTAGAAGCTTTTGAATTGCTGAGAGAAACGAAAAGGTATTAACTGTGATGCTGAAAATAGAGCCCCTTGCTCTCAGGCTGAACCTGGACAGGGACTTTCCAGAAGATCTCACAGAGCACCTGGTTCATGTGATTGGCCTTTACAGTTACTCTTTCTGATCTTTTGATCCACATCTGTTTTCCTCTGCAGGAAATTAACTGCTGTGCTTGGTGGTTGCTGCTGGGGAGGGTTCTCACAAGACCTTCAAGATATACAGGCTGTAATTTGGGTGTTCCCTTTCATGCACATCGAATTCATTTTTGATTCGCTCCTGCTTTGGAGTTTTTTTGTGGCTTGTTAACATATTTTCTTTCTTCACTGATCATGCTTCAAATGACTGTGATACACTTACCTGTGAGCTCCAGCAATATAGAGCACACTTTGTCCTGGGACAAGGCTCACCCACTTAATGCAAGGAATCAGCTCAGGTACTGCTGATGCCCATGTTGATGCAGTACCTGCTCTCGACACTTTCAAATTTGATTACAGGCAAAGGGGCCCTTTGCAGGGCCATCAGGATAAACACGCATTGGAGGGCTTTACTGTGTTCACATACCAAGCTTATCTCAGCCACAACTTAGGCTGATGAAACAATCAGTCCCACTACTTCACAGAACAAGCTTTTAAAACCCTGTCATTATTAAAGGTTAAAAACAGCTGCAGTCTCTCATCTCTTCCCAACGCAAAACAGAGCACAAATCAGTATAAATCGGTGCCTCAACACAACTGTGTAATTTGCATTTAGACTACTAAAGAGTTGAATACAAACCTACACTGAGACCGAGAACATCGGTGTGCACAGTGACACTGCTGAGCCAGGAATGAAGATGTGGTGTAGGAACCAAATGACAAAGGGACTGGGCATGGCAGGGTAGGAATGATGGAATGCCGGGGGGAGAGTCAGTCAGAGAGAGGAGGAATAGCACTTGCTGTTAAAGCACACAAACTGGAATTAGGTAGTCTGGGTCCTTTTCCCAATTATTGCATTTTGGATTTGTTCTATGACCTTGGGTAAATAATTTATTCTCTTTGTGCACAGTTTCCTCATCTGTAAAAGAAGGTTAATAGCTACTGCTCAGAAAGGTTGGCTTTTCCTGGCTTAGGTGAAGGTGTGAGTGAAGGCAGATTTTGGCAGATGTGCTAAGAGACACCACAGAGGTAAAAAGTGCAAATAATTACTATTTCTTTTACCTGAGGTAGGTGTTAATCACAGATGTTTCAATGGTGCAGTGCTGACCAGAGGAGTTGCCTGCCATGGGAGCAGGATGAGCTGCCAGGCCAAGAAGAATAATGGAATATTGTATTTTCTCTAGGTTTTTTCCAACCTAACTGTAATGCACAGTAGATGTACTCACGTGGATTCTTGTGAGCTGGCTGAGGGTGATACAAAAACCCCCCACATACTGCAGTTTGGATGTGACCATGTTTTCAATCCCTTTCTACATAGGTTGTCGTTCCTAGTCTTCCTCCGTACAGAGCCTTCCTGTCTGCTTTTGGTACCTAAAATGGATTTTTGGGGTCCATAAACAACCATTTTACTGCACTCCAGAGTAACTCTGAGCATCATGCAGTGGGCTGTGAAATAATCACATCATATTCAGTGACTTGATAAGCACAGCAGCTGATAGCATGGTCTGACCAAAGCACTGAATTTCTGTCAATAGCCAGCATTTGCACCAATACATGTAGAGAATTTATCTCCCAATAATTACAAACCCTGTTAAGTCAAGCTATAATGCTGATGGTCCACATAACTTTATATTTACTTCTTGTTTCCAGTAATATTGATAATGTACAGAGTCTCCCTCATGGTAAGTGCCCAAACTATGAATTCACTGTACTACTCACCCTGCTGTTTCTCAGTGGTGTGAAAATGCAGAGCCCAACTCATTCTCAGTGTATCAGTGATGACCTGAATCCCTGTGAAGTCACTTACTTTCATCTCAGTGCACAGCAAAGAGAAAATCCAAGAGCAGTAATGCTGTTGTGGCATCAGCCTCTGGCAGCCTCTGTCTCACCAAAGGGACATGTGGGAACTGGGCACAGGGAGCACAGGGAGCAGAGCTGGGGGGTCTGGCAGGGCAGGGCCCCTCTGTGGTATCACAGCCAGCGCTGCTCTGCTTCCTGAGGGGTGTAGAACAACCACTCTGTGCCCCACCAGGGCACAGGCCATGCACTGCTAAGGTGCAAAATAAACCCGCCTGTGCTGCAGATGATTTCTATGGTGATGTAACAGTGAACAGCATCCATATAATTTTACTGAATTGCTTAGATGTCTATATCTTTTATAAAAAAGAAGCCATGTGCGCATATAAGGGAGCTCACATTTTAGGAGTTTCCTCTTCTAGATGTCATTCCCAATGGTTAACTCATCCAAGTGCGACTTGAGTAGCCCACATCATCAATATTAAATGTGACATTTACTATCAAGAGCAAAGTTTTGGGGCTGCTGCCAGCCCCACTCACTGAGCCGTAAATATTTTGATCACGGAGCAGGCAGAAGAAGGAGCGGCTCAGCCCTCGCTCACGGCCGACACCAGCGGGAGCTAACGGGTGTTCCCACAGAGCCCCGAGTGGCTCAGCACTGGCAGCCTTGGCAGAGCCTCCTCAGCTGGGGGAGCCAAGGCCGTGAGTAACCCTGTGCCCAGGCTGGTCCCTGTGCTGCTGCTGAGCGTGTGACGGGCACGTGGGGAGGATGGAGATGCTCCCGGGTGTTACCTGTGGGAGCACGCTGCAGAACAGCTCCATCAGCCCTGCAAATGCCTGCACTAACCTGAGCACTCAGCACAGGCTGGGAACAGAGGAGCCCCGCTGCCCTGGGGGACAATCCCTGGCCCACCACAGCACCCAGTTTCCAACACGTCCCTCAAATAGGATCAGCAATGTCTCACCTTCCCTCCTGGACACCAGCTGAAGTCTGGCAAGTGATTTGTACAATGAACGACCCGCTGGTGATGTTTTACAAACAGTTTTCTGGTGGCTGTGGCCAACCTGGAGCTGCAGTTGTCTGGGGTGTTTACACACCAGTTAAATCACACACGCCCATTTACATCCATATCCATGGAGCACCTACCCGTGCACTGTACTGGATTTTGCTGCAGCTGCTCTGTGACTGGAGCTGCTGGAGGCAGTGGGATCCCTGCTAAACAGTACACAAAGGTACAAACCTGAGGAGCTGCTGTCTGAAATATGTTACCACTGTGATTACACCTGACCCACAGCAACGACACTGAGGAACTGAGAAGAAGAAAGGCCCTTGTGAGGGACCTCCACAGTAGAGCTTTTTCCTTGTATTTCACCCTTCCAAAGCCACCCTGAGTCACACTTCTCAGTGCTGCAGACTGAACTGTTCCCTGGCAGCAAGCTGTGCAATACCTCCTTTCCTCACAAAAAGGAATATTTTGGCAACTACATGATTTGCCAAAAAATATATCACTCAGCTATGGCACTCAGTAAGGAAACACCAAAGAAATACTGGCAAATAGTTGGGAATTTTTTTTCAGAAGTCAGTATTTTAAGGGGAAGACTTTTTGGAAGACTATCAACTGTGTTTTTGAGAATGTGACCCTACAACTACACATGATGAAGAAGTCTACAAGGTCTCATTACTAAGGAATGGCAAAGTATAATAAGAACTACAAACACCAAACAGCTTCATTACTCCCATTATCATATTCTATCTTTGTTTAATTGTATGTATCAATTTTTAATAAAGAAACTCCACGTGCCTATGAGTTAGATCTTACTGAGAGAGACTTTCATTGATTGCAGGAACAAAGCCAGGCTAGCTGGGTCATGCAGCCAGAGAAACAAGGTGGAGCAGGATCAAGCACCTTAGTTATTCTGGTCTGCATGAGGAACAGAAAACACTTGTTAAATTTTACTCAGTGTCATTTAATGTTATTAGCCCTCTTGGACCAGAGGGCTTTTACTGCTCTTCCAAATAATGACAAATGGTGCAGCTGGACAGAGATGAGTTATTCACTCCCGTGATAATTGCTGCACAATGATATTAAAGAAGCATTCACCAAAAACTTCCCTGGTTAATGATGTTTAATTCATTATTAAATGCAGCTCATTACTGTTGGAAATAAGGCCATTTAGCAGCCATCAGCTTTGCTAATATTGCTGAATGTCTTACAGTGGCCAGACAGCAGGAGTGAAGGCAAGTTTTAAAAATATATTTTCACTTCAGAATAAAAAATAACTCTGCCAGTGTTTTGTAATGAAATAATGCCTAATATCATCTGAATCTCTTGTTTCCCTGTAAAATCAGAGTAGTCAGTTCTTTGCTTCTGGAACTAACATCTCCTTTACGTGAGATTTTAAAGGTGAATTTCAGTGCAAGAAAATCTCTGTATTCAGCACTTGTTGCCCTCCTGCTTCCCACGTGCTGTTCCAGGGGCACAAGCATTTAAACCACAGCCTGTCTCTGAGCCATTCCTTGCTGCCACTGAGCCCACAGGTTTCCCCCAGCAGCTATGGATGCTCCTGCTCTTGCAGGTGCTCCCAGCCGAGCTCCAGCCCCGGCAGCGCAGCCCCCACCAGAGGGGCCTCAGGCTGTCACCCAGGGCAGGTCCCACTGCACCCCAACAGTGGATTTGTGCTCTCTCGGGCTGCTCATGTGCCAGAGGCGCTGGAGGCTGGGCCAGATGGTGCTCTACTTCCAAAGCTCATTAGAGAAAGGTGTTCGGTGACTCATGTCTAATACCATGTAAATGTTTCTCCAAGCCCTAGAGGACAATTCCCAAAGCTTTTCCCAACTGGAGACCTCGCTTTTGATCTACAGATCCTGCACTGCCCAGGGCCAGAGCTGCACTGGCAGGTCAGCCAGACACCTCCAGTATAACACCCCGTAACGTGAGGAGAGCAAAGCTATAAACTCTCTGATGTGTTCTGGGGCCTCTTTTTCTCAAGGCCCTTGTCCATCCTGACACCATAAAATGCCACAGTTCATTGCACTGAGAAGTGACTGGGGTTGAAGGGGCAGGAGACACAAGCCACCCTCCTGCGGTAGCCCGTGGGAGTTCTGTGGGCTGGGTAAATCCAAAGATCTTTCTGACAAACAGATGTGCTAAGGGTACTGCCTCCCTTCTCTCTCCCTCCTCTCTCTTGCTGGGGATGGCTCTCAGCTCTCTCACTCAACTCCTGGGTGCTGCAGCTGCCTAGGCAGACAGCACCTGGTATGTTAGAAATGCAGATAAAACCAACAAATCAACTATCAGCCGGAATAGCGAGCGGAGAGCTGAACAGACTTAAATCAAATTGAATCAAATAAGGAGGTGGATCTAGTGGTTTGCAATATACAATTTCCCAAAGCAGTCACCCAGGAGCACCACAGGCAGTAGGCAGGAACTGGACTGCTGTGGAGAAGACTTGTTTTACCTGGTGAAATGGGGCACATCAGACTGCTCAGCTCAGGTTTTCACTCAGCCCCCCTCAGACAACCAGAGTACTGCAAACTGAGGGAGCTGAGGTGCCAATTTCCTCCAAGAAGATATCTCAGCACTAATTCACATCTTTTGAGCTAAAAAAACGTACAGGGTAACGTCAGGTTATAAAACAGGCCCTTGACTTGCCCTGGTTTAATTAAGATAATGAGAAGTGTAGGATGATGAGCTATGGTTCCAGACAGCAGGAAAAAAGGATGAAGAGCAATTACATTTGGAACAGAGAAGAGCCTATGGAGCTAGGAGCTGGGGAACAGGCTGTGACAAAGGGGATGTCTACAGGAGATTTATTGGTACTGAAAATAGAGCAGGGCAGGACTGGGTGACTGGAGAAGTTTGGTGAAGTAGAGTCTTCTGCACCTGGAAGGCAGGTACTGGTGGCAGCCAGTGGTGTCTCAAGGGTGGAGGAAAAAAGAGCTGGAGCTCTCACCCGGTCCCTCAGAGACACAGTCATGGCCTGGTCTGTGCAGCAGGGCTGCTCCCTGACCTTCCCCAGCCCCAGGACACCACTGGCTGCTCCCTGACCTTCCCCAGCCCCAGGACACCACTGGCTGCTCCCTGACCTTCCCCAGCCCCAGGACAGCGCTGCCAGGCGAGGGAACCCTGTGCACACAGGGTGTGTTGAGCACTCCCAGCAGGGTCTGACAAACAGCCTGATCATGTGTTTAAGTCTCACAGATTTCAGTGGGACTTTTGTGGACCCAAGCTGAAGCATCTGTTCCATCACTTTGCTGAATTGAGCTCAGCCCCTCCCGGCACCCAGACATACACAAGAACATTTCTTCCTTAATGCAAAATGCTGGGAAATCCTGAATAAAAGTTGGTCTTACAGTGAGACACTTATCTCTGCTAGCTCTGGATCAAACCCAGAAGAGGTTCAGTACTTTATAGTTTAAATATAGTCAGTCCTCCCCATGGCATACCCCCATGTCTTATTTCTGTCCCAGCTCAGAGCCCACCATGATAGAATTTGGGTGAAGGTGTGAGAGAACCCGGAGTTCTTTGCTGGTGCTTTCCTAACTGCAATAACTGTAATAATGTAGTAACACCACCCCCACCCCGCCAGCACCAGAGCCGGTGTGACTGAATTTACCATTCTGCAGCAAACAGAATGTTTTTTTACCATTTGCTTCTCCCATACCATCATTTCCACTCATCGCCTGGAGAAAGAGACCCCTAAACCACAGATCAACCCCGTCTCTGCTTAACTTGGAAAACAACTGGAAACTGTACTCCAGGAAATCAAGATCACATGCTGCACTGGGACAGAGGGGAAACTCCAAACGGGTCTTTATGTGTATGCTGCATAATTCACCAGCACCATAATTAATCCAGATCACGTAGTTTTACAAGAAGTGCTTCTGCACAGTAATTAAGCTTTTGAGTGAGCAAACTGGGTTCAACTTCAGCATTAAAGGAGCAGCCAGAGGAACAACTGGGAACAATGGGCACAAAGAGGAGAGTTTAGACAAGTGACAGTTGATCAATATTGGGGTGACATGAGACTTATTATATACCTCCTTAATAAATACACATTTAATTTCTGATCTACTGTGTCAAACCCACTTGTCTGACACTGTATTGTATTACATTTCTATGCTGTTTTATAGGTTGACTCTCAAGAACCATAATTTATTGACATTACTTTATAAATCTTTAAAAGGGCAAGACAGACTGACTTAATCAGAACGAATCATTTCCCTTTTGTTTGGACTAGTTTAAAATCAGTTGCTTGCTACTTGATACAATTTCAATGACTAATAATGACTTTATTTTCTCCCCCCCCTATGCTTTTGAATCATAATCAGTGCTTTCAGCTAATGAATTTACCATTCTCAGAGCACTATTAAAGAAAGACTTGGTCTTCTCCATGAATAGTTTTATTTATGCAAGCTCCCCATCGACTTCAGAGAGTCAAGTGATTAATTCACAAATAATTTATCTGACAAATGTTGCTTCCCCTCTCCCCCTCCCCACCCTTGCAAGTTGCCTGTGGGCGAATTAGAAATTTATCAATTATTCATTATTCAGAATTCTTGCGAGTTTTTTTCCTCAGTAAATAATTCTTGCCCTAAACATTGAGTAGCTGCAATGCATGTGAGCACACTCTGCACTCTCAGGCAGCTTCCGAAGCCACGTGGCCTCATTTCGTCCCACAGCCAGGATGGTTTCCATACCTAACCAGCACAGCAGCAATGGGGAATGTTACTTTCTGACATACAAAATTACAGCTAATTCTGTATTATCCTCAATTATTTATCTATAGGCCCACTTTGAAGTATTTTAGGCAGGAGTTACATAAGAGGAAAGTATTGTTATTCCTTCACGTGCCCTCCTTTTCCCAGGACGGTGCTCCTCGCTCCGGCGTGGGCAGCTCCAAGTGCTGCTGCAGGGGCTCGGGGAGCAGGGCTGTGGGAACAGCCTCCGGATGGGGAAGGGATTCACTGGATCTCAGAGTGCTGCTTCTCCCTATCCCACCAGGATGCCCAGACCAGGGAAATTCCCTGTAGTTCCCTACTCCAACACCCTAACACGACAGACGCTGAGCCACTGAGTGCAGGTTTTAAACAGCAATGGATGGAGCTTGTGGTGTTGTGCGACCCGAGGGCCAGGGCTGTGGTGCTCAGTGCGTGCTGAGCACCCGGTGCTGTGGGTGGGCTGCAAACAGCACCCAGGGCTGTGCCAGCACCCGGCGGGGTCCCCCAGAGACCTCCCTGGCACCAGAGTTCCCAGCAAACATGTGCACGCTGGGCTCTGGGACATCTCTGCGACTGCCACCGCTCCTGCCCGGTGTCACCAGCCCTTACAACACCTGGGGGCTGACCCGGCAAAGCCGAGGCCTTTGTGGGCAGTAGCTGTGAGCCCACTGAGGCAGTGCCAGAGGCTGTGAAGAGAAGCTCCTGATTTGTCAGGAGATCGGATCCTGATCTGACAATGAATTCTGGGCAGCCTCTTACTCCACTCTTTATGGGGAGGATTTTTCCACTCTTTGGACTTAATATTACATGTAAATAGAATTGATTTATGTCTGGAGAAGAAGCTCCTCAGCCAAGGAAAACAACCAAGGTCTGCAGAGGGAGGTATGCAAGGGAACATGTGATGTCTCTCCTCCAGCAAGGGGTTTCTTCTATAGAAAACCGTTCACTGGAGAAGTGCTCCAGGCTGACAGAGCTTCATCTAATTTAAATGAAATAACTCCCTCTCTTTCTCTCTTTGACCCCTGATCCTTGCTGGTTGTCATGGAAAATGGACAGATGAAACCCAGAAAGAATTTAAAGGAGAACTTAACTAATTTGAAATTGTAGCCCTGGAGCCTTGTTTGTCAGCCTGTTTCTGTGGTGGCCCAGCTGTTAAATAATTGAGCAGCAGCGCTTATTAAGCGCATGTTACAAATTGAGCTAAGGGAGGGCAGGAAAGTAAACGCAGCCTGTCAAAGAGCACTTTGGTCCCTGACAGGGTCTGCTCTGCATGCAGACCAGCACGTCTCAGCCCGCATAGAAAGGGAAGTTGGCATGTCTGCTTGTATCTCCACACACCCTTCTGCTGTCACTTGTTCCTGCCAGAAAAAGGGATGGACAGAGGACAGTTACAGGGGCTTGAACCATGCCAGCCAGGTGGAGAGGAAGGAGGTCTGGAGGGCTTATTAACATGTATGGGGCTGGGAGTTTCCTGCTCCATTTTATAGCCCTTCTGACCCTATCTTCACTCAGCAGCATCGGGGGGAAGGGGGAAAGAAAAGCAAAGCAGGTATCTATGATGCATAAATAACCTCGTTGCCATGACAGCAGCAGTATCTGCAAGCACTATCAGTGTTGAGAGCTTTTAGGTAAATGAGACCTGACACTCTGCTCACAAAATGAAACTCCTGGGTTAAGCAGGTGAAAAAGAAGTCAAGTCATCTGCCAAAGGGCAAAGGGCTGGATAGAAGTGGTTTGGTTTTTAAAGAGATTTCTGAGCACACTAGATATTCCATCACCACGCCTTTGTAAGCAAACCAGCGTGTGAGTTGCAGGCTGGGCTGTGGCACAGGCAGGACATCATGACCATCATGTCACCCCTTGTGGCCCTGATGGCCTGGGCTCACTGCTGTGTGTCCATCCTGTCCCATGGCTGCTGTGACAGCAGGCACTCATCGAGGAGCTGCTATCTCTGGAAGATTTGACACTTCCCAAGTACCTTTTTTGGCTTTCGTAAATGAACAATGAACAGTGACACACTCACCGCAGGGAGAGCCAAACTGCAAGCATGGACATGGTGGGGGCAGGTTTGGTTCCTGCCAACAGAGAGAGGCACAGTGGATCATCCCAGTGCTCTAATTCATCATCTCTCAGTGCAGTCAAAACCAGATGAGGCCTCTCAATTTCCCTGTTTTGTTTGCAGTGAGCTGCCTCTTGCTTTTCAAGACCCCGTGGAAAAGAGAAAGGAAGTGCAAGGAGAAGATGGAGTCACTAACACTTTGTGACAGGAGACTGGCCTTTTGCAGAATATTCATCTTTCAGAGATAAGGGAAATGCAAGGCGGGTGCTGTGGCTCAGCTTTGTGTGTGTGTGCTTTATCAAACTCTGAACCTCCAGAAATCAAGCCAGACCAGGAGAACACAGAAGTAGTGCTCTCCCTGCTGCACAGCCTGGCTGAATCCCGAGCTCTGGGTGGCCCCTTTGCCTTGGTGATCCTGCCTTTTTAAAGTCCAAGGAGTAACAATCTTGAATGAGGCATTTCCAGCCAGCAGAGGTCCTTTGCCGGCTCAGGTGACCAATCAGCACCCAAACACCTCCAGGGTCAGGTTTCCCCTGCATTCCCTGTCTGCAAACACATGCCTAATAAGCTTAATGTCCCAGGTAATCACTTCAGGAGAGCTGATCTGCTATTCCACACCGGCAGCAACAGGCCTGGTATCAACCAAAACCTGGGAGAAATCTTTCTGATAGATAAAATGCAAGGCAGCAAGGACAAAGCAGACCAGCGGCCCCCCTCACCTTTAAGCACTGTTTCAAGGACTTTTTCCCCTGAACATTTTTTGAAAATGATCTGCACGTATTCAGCACAACTGAGGGGGTTGGTTTTATCCCAAAAATGTATTGCTCTTAGTTTAGGTCTTAGGTTTGTGCTCCTGGGAGATGATGTCTGTATTAAGGGGATCACTGTGCCATGCCTCCCCCGTGCTCCTGCTCTCCACTCCCATGACTGTTTCCACAGCCATCGTGTCCAGCACGATGGTGAACTGGGCCAGTGCCTGCTTCCAAGTTTATTTTTAAAAACTGTTTTGCCCTGCATGATTACTGGTGCCAATGCAAATCTCTGCTGGTCCCAGATGGAGAAGAGAGGCCAACAGGTCATTCCTGCTGCAGATGTACCCCAGCCCCTTCCTGCACTCCCTGCTAGGGCTCAGAAAAGCCTTTGCCAGGGGGTGCTGTACCCATAAGCTGAGTCCTGAAAGTGACCCCTCTCATGTGAACTAATGACTCCAAATTTTCCATGCAGAGTACTCCAAGAGAAAATTTCCCTCACTGACTGCTTCTGCTCTCCGAGGAACCACGCCAAGAGTGCTCTCTGTATATCCCACTCTGGGAATTACTAGTGTAACTAGTCTATATTTTCCCTTGGGGAAAAACAGAGGCTTTTTTTCTGAAACATTTTTTCTCCTTGCAGGAAAAAGCTTCACTACTGGAGTTTCAAACATGAGGTGTAAATCTTTCTTTTAGATAATTAACTCTTCCTTGGCTCTTCTTATTTTTCCAACTGTCTCTTAAAGACATGCAGGTGCTGGAGGAGGGAAGATGTGCAAGAGGAAGCCTCTGTAAGGAGCTTGTACAGAGAACAGAAATTGGTTGTTATGAGTTGGTATGAGGCCCTGATGGCCTTTTTGGCCCCTTTTTTGAAAGGAAGGGGAATCCAGATGTAATGTCTACCTGTGATTCACAGCTTGTATCTTCTCATTTAATTTTACTGAAAATCAGCCCTTACCACATAATTCATGCACAGCTCTTTGTCAGTCAGCACGAGCTGGTAATGCTACAGCAACTGGTGGGTGCTGCAGGATTGTCTGGGGAGGACAGAGTGAACAGATTCACCCCGGCTGTACAAGGCACGCAGACTCACACAGACTGTGGGATGTCCTACACGTTCCTTCTCCTTTCTGGAGGATGGATACAGACTCATGAACTACTAAGGAAACCATCTACATTCACCTACTTAAGACAGAAATAAGTACACCGACTTAAATGGGAAATATCCAGCATGCTTTTTCCAACATTAATATCTCCTTGTACAGTAACCTTATTACAGGCAGACAAGTGACCAGTGCTGGCCTTGTTTAGGTTTCTCAGCAAGTGTAAGAAGATTACTATATACATCTTATTTCTGTGGTGATAAGCAGCTTAGACAATATGACTAAGGGTCACTCCACACAATAGGTCCATGGAATTACATATAATTTTCTGGTGGGCAATAAAGTGAGCTGAAGGTTTCCAGCATGCAGCCTCAGGGCTTTGCCATTAACCAAGCAGCTCCATGCTATGACTAGAGCTTGTCAAGAGGCTGATTTTTTTGTTTCCCACAGGAAATAAGGACATTTTGACATTTACTGCATGATAACATTTCTGAAAATACGTTTCAGATAAATAAGAACATTTTGAGAATACTGAAAAAGTTTGTTCCAATCGTGACCTTAAGAAACACTGTGTTACCTGTGTGACAGAAAATAGGATAAACCTTGGAAAGAAAAGTCATTCCAAAACCAAAGCAAAGTTGGACCATCTCAAATTCCATTGAACACAGTATCCCCCTTGCTGTTTTCTGCCACAACACACACCTCTGCTGATATCCCCTCTCCAGGATACGCAGGTAACACACCTTGCCCTGTAGGTAACCAGTGCTCAGGCAGGGAACAGCTCCTCAGGGAGCTGCTCCTTTCCTGGTGGGCAGCAGTGCTGACCAAACCCACCCTGCCCCCCAGAACCCCAGCTCAGGGGATCCCACGGAGCTGCTGCCCCAGCACCCGATGCAAACCATGTTTCCTTGGCCTCAGCCTCAGCACAGACCCGAGATCTGCTCCTGTGTGAGCTACATCAGCCCAAACTTGGAACCACAACAGTGCAGAAAAACAGCCAAACCTGCTTTTAGCATGAACTCCATGGGGGGCTGGAGCTGTTCACAGGAGCCAGCCAGGTCCAGGCAGACAGCACTCTGCTCCTCCCTGGTTTCCAGCGTTATATAATTCCTTCACTCAGAACAGCTGGAGCCACATTTCATCTGCACTCCTCAGGTGTGTTGTTATCCTGCAGATTTAGCAGCACTTCAGAGCTATGCTGTACCATCCAGTAACATTTTGAGGCTGCAGTACAGTGCATTAGGAAACAGGTCAAAATGCCACTGACTGAATTTGTCAAGGGAAAAAGCAGTGCATCATTAAGGAATTCAATAGATAACGTGGCTCCAGGCAAAGCCAACTGACCCATGGTCTGACTCTGAACACTTGCAAATGTCAAGTTATAGGTTGCAAAAGGAGAATCTGGGGTGTTTTAACTGTATCAGGACATCTTGACACTTAAAATGCCATTGTTTGCCTCAAATTCCTCCATCCTGTTTCTACTGATCATTGGGCCTCCGTGGGCTGAGAAACAGGGCAGGTTCACCTCCAGCTCCCACTGGTCTGGCTCCTGTCGTATCTGCACAGCCTCCAGCCCTGTGTGACATCAGGGACACCTGGCTTCCTCTGGTACGGCAGAGAACCCTGTATTTATGGAGCAGCTCCCCTCTCCCCATCCACACGGCCCCGGTGAAAGCCCCAGCTCCGTGTCTGGCTCCACGAGTGACCCCAGACCTCGCTGCATCCCCTTATGCTGAAGTGCTGGAGGGATGGAGGGAGTGAGCAGCCTGTGCCTCAGCTGGAGGGCAGAGAGGGCTGGGCAGGATGGAAGGGGGAGGTGGCGTGGGGTCAGAATGTGCCTGGCTTGGGAGGGAGAGAGCCCAGTGCAGGTGGTGGGTTTGGATTTACAGACAGCACATTCCCCCTGGGAAGGGGACGGTGTCTTTGAGAGGGAGCAAGAAAGGGGAAAGGAGATCATGTTTTCTCAATGCTCTTATCTGAAGCAAACCCTTAATAAGGATTGGGATGAGCCTGGATAGAAGGGAGGGTTAACTGTGATATGGTGAAAAGCTGGTGGCAACTGGGGGCCGAGTGTGGGGCTCAGCTGTCCTGGGGAGGTGCTGACAGACATCGTCCCCCAGGCCAGAGGAGCACAAGGGCACGCTGCCATGCCAGGCTGCCTGGACTGACAGCGCTGGGCACTGCCTCTCAGCCTTGCAGAAAGGGTTGGAATGTTCACTTGGCTAATAATGACAAATATTGCCTTGGGCAAGAGGAGTAAGGGGTCCAAATGAACCCAAATCCTAAAGACAAGGACATGGTGTAGTAGCACTCGTCTGGCACCTTCCTTCTCTCCTCACCAGGACCCCCAGTTCTCACCACTGCTGGTCCTCCAGTGTTTGAGTTCTTGTGGCTCTTAAGGTTGTGGGGCAAAAGGTGAAAATTCAGTCTTTTTTGAGGAAAAGAAGTTCTCTCTCCCATCTCTAAAGAAAGTAAAGCCAGAAGTCTACAGGCTTTGTAGCACTTGATGGACTATAAAGAGAGGCCAAGAAATACAAGAGGCCTGGAAAACACCTCCCTCAACAAAGTGCTTTCCTTACAAACCCAGCATGGATGAGTGGGGATATGGGGAATTTGCAGGCTACCCTGCAGAGTACCAGCCTGCAAACAACCCTGAGCTCTGGTACCAGGGGTGTCAGGGGGACACTCTGGGATGGGTTTTGTGCCCAGCACCATCCTGAGTTATTCCTGACCTCAGCAAAGGCAGAGCCAGCTCTTTCCAAGCGTCCCAGGAAAAGCCATGCCGTGTCTGACTCATGGAAGAGAGGTTCAGCAGCAGTGTTAGTGGGGAACAAGTGGGAACTGTCCCTTGTTCATTTGTGGCTGCTCTCGAAAAAGAATAAAAATGGGGATTAAAGGGTTGAAAACTCATTGGGTATTAGTGCTACAAAAATACCTGTGGTGTGTGTAGGTGTGTGCAGGTGTGTGCTGGTGTGTGCAGGTGTCTGCAGGTGTGTGTAGGTGTGTTGGTGTGTGTAGGTGTGTGCAGGTGCCTGTAGGTGTGTGTTGGTGTCTGCAGGTGTGTGTAGGTGTGTGCAGGTGTGTGCAGGTGTGTGTAGGTGTGTGTAGGTGTGTGCTGGTGTGTGTAGATGTGTGTAGGTATGTTGGTGTGTGCTGGTGTGTGCAGGTATGTGCAGGTGTCTGTAGGTGTGTGCAGGTGTGTGTAGGTGTGTGTAGGTGTGTGTAGGTATGTTGGTGTGTGTAGGTGTGTGCAGGTGTGTGCAGGTGTGTGCTGGTGTGTGCAGGTGTGTGTTGGTGCACATTGGGGTGTGCTGGGGTGTGCTGGTTTGCCATGGGCTGGTGAGGGGCAGTGGCAGAGCACAGAGTGGGCCTCCATGCCCTGTGCTCAGGGTCTGACAGTGATTCCAGCCCGCCCTGTCTTTCCATCCATCCTGAGGGAGCTGCTATACTGACTGGAGGCCAAATACAGCAGGAAACATCAGTTGTGACAGAAGTTCCTCTCTGAGGGCTTGGAGAACTCAGAAGTGCCATTATTTCCTGCATTTAAAATGACTGGTAATCAAAAGCCTTGTTTGGGAAGCCCCATTTGTGCCTCACACAACTCCAGGCTCTGATGTATACTAAAATCTCACATTAATTATGCATGAAATGTATGTCTTTGGCTTTTAGGGACAGAGGAAACAGTTTTGTCTTGGGAATAATCGAGAATTATTTTGGCCTGGAGTCAAGAACACACAGCCCAGATTTTGTTCATTTCAGTTGGTTTTGGGTTCCTTTCTAAGTGTAGGCAGCTATTTGAAAAGGGCCTGTTTCCTATAGAAAAAAAAGTTACTGTGTTTTCTGCACATTCTTTCAATGCACAATTTCAAAATCTGAGCTTGTTTCCCTGGCTCCAGGACTGGCACCGATCTCAGGTGACTCCAGAGGACACATAACTGTTCTGGGTTGTATTCCACCCCTTTACATCTGAAAATCCAACTGGGAATCCTCCAACACTCTTAGGCAGCTACTAAGTAGTTTATAAGCAGTGGGCTAAGGAGCCTGAAAAAGGATTGCAAATCACGTAAGTGATCCCATTTAGGATGGGGGATATGGAGCTCGGAGGGGCGGTGCGGGAAGGGGAAGCTCCCCACAGTGTGCACAGCCAGACATCCTGGCTCTGTTTCTGAGGGGTGGCAGCCTGGTTTCCTGGCTGGCACCAAGTGGTAAGGGGGACTGAACATCACAGGGGACAGACAGGGCCCTCTCAGGCACCAGGCTCCCCACAGGTTTTGCTTTTCCCCCGACTGTACAGAACAGTCTCTCAAGAGGCGAATGTGAAAAATCGTAACAGTTGTTACAACCCAGGGCCTTCACAGCCCCATGGCTGGACTGTGTTCCCTCACCCACTAATTCCAGGCACCGGCTTGGCCATTCCCGTGGGTTTTGGTGGGATGTGGCACAGAGCGGAGCATTTCTCCCTTAGAACTGGCCCCGAGCAAGAGGCCAGGTGTGGCTGCAGGACCCTCTCCTGCTCCCAGCACGGGCACCCTGCCACTGCACCCTGCTCACCACCTCGCCCTCAGCTCCAGGAGCATCCCAAGAGCTGCCCATCTCCACATTATGCTTCCAAGGAAGAACAAACAATGCAGAGATGCCATGATATATTTAACGATGAATCATTCTCTTAAAAATTATCAGCTGTGAAAGGCTTTCACCACTCTGGGAATAATGCAATGATGTATTTCGTGTGAATCAGTGCGGAGCGTATCCATGGCAACCTCATCCTTGCAGTTTGCCAACAGTTGGGGTAACCGGCCTGGAAGAGTTGCAGAAAATAAACCCGCATATTATGGGTTTTTAAAGGAAAAATCAGGCTTGTTTTGAATTACAAGTGGCTTGTCTGTATGCTCAGCTTAGGCCGGCTTGTTTGGCAAATTGTGGGACCTCTGGTGGTCCCTCCTGTGCAGCCCCGTGGCTCCTGTCCCTGCCGTGCCACCTGTCCCAGCCACGGCCCACCCGGGCCCCAGCCTGGGCATGGGGCATGGCCCGGTGCCGAGCCGGGCGTGGGGCTGGACTCAGCCAGGCAGAGCCAGACAGAGCCTAAGCCACCCCCAGAGCACTGAGGAAGGGGTCAGGTCCAGCCACCGGTGCAGCATTCCTGCCTGTTGGGAGTTTCAAAGCAGCTGAAATGCTTGTGATGTGCTCAGAACCCTGTGTCCTGGAACAGTGCCTCGGCTTGTTTGACACTTGCTGGGTCAGTTTGGGGTCTGTGTCTGCCCCGAGGAAAGAAAAAGCAGAGAAGGGCAAGTTCCTCTAGGGAATGAAATGGCTGGTTTGGTGCAGATCACTGGGCATTAGCAGGCTGCCCCTGGTGTGCCTCCCTGCAAACTCAGATCAGGAATGCTCAGGAATGGGGAGACGAGCAGAGCTGGACCATCCCTCTGGAGTGCTTATCCCTCCTGAGCCTCAGTCCACTCCTGGTGCTCTGGAGTCCTGGGAACATGTAAGCTCTGCTGAGCTCTGCTTAGATACCTAACGGGTTTTATGCCTGGAGCGTGGAGCTTGAAAGCCCAGCCTGAGGCAGCATAAAACATGATTCTCTCTTCATTGTTAGGAGGTGAGTGACTCCAGCCCATCTTTATTTTCTCTGAAACATTATGAAAGACTAAACACTCCAAGAAAATGGCACCCATTCACAGCATGCCAAGGCCACTATGCTAATAAAAATTCTAATTTCAAGAGGGTAACTATCAATCTCTCTGACTCATGCTACAGAAGATGCTGAAATGGCACTCTTGTTTTCATCTCTCAAGCATTCTGTCGCAACAGTCATCTCTTAATGATAACATCCATAAAGCACATGCAGTTCTTGATAGGTTTTCTAATTTCACTGAACACATCCCTTATATTTCCCTATTAAAAATAAGGAAAAAACAAACAGGGAAAAGATGGTAAATAGTCAGGAGAAGAAAAGAGAGAGAAAACCGGGTAAAGGAGGGTTAGGAAGAGAAACAGTTTGGCTTCTGCCAACCTAAGATTTTTTGGTGTTTTAAAAAGTTAGAACCAAATATTTATCCATTTCTCCATGTTCCACCTCTCCAAAACTTCACCATCCTATGTGCCACCAGGTCATCCCGGCTGCCACGCCCCATCCCCTGTCCTGGGGACCATCTCCTCTCCCACACGGTGGACACAGGCCAGTTGTCTGCAAGCACTGCTCAAGAGATCCAGTCCTTCTGCCATGGGGAGAATTTCCAGGATGGTGGGATATATCCCAAAAAACAGCAAACCTAGCTCAGGGAAATAAATTTATGGATGAATCCATTATCATATTAATCCCCTGACTAACTCCCAGACAGCAGAACTGTGTCTTGGCACAGTCCAGAGCTCCTGAGCCCATCCATGCTGTCAGCAGCACTACCTTGGCCTCAGCCAGGACTAGACAGTACAGCCTCAGGGAACAAACGTGAGCAAAATCTAATTTTCTGCTGGATCAACCTGAATTGTAAATCAGTAGTTGAGTTTCTTATTGTTTCGTAGGGTGTGTTGGCACTGACCAGGACACAAGTTCTGTACAAGTCCTGGTTCTGAGCCTGTCACAGGTGGCAGGACCTGCTGGGTTACGGAGGAGGGATGGGCACAGGTACTCAGAGTTAGGAAACTCCTCCATGGGCAGTTCCTAACACTCCTGCTGCATCACGAGCACAGACATGATTAATGACCCCACAGCACCACAGAGAGGCTGGCTGCGACTCAAGTACGTGAAATAACAGAAACTGGTATTCTGAGAAGTACTGGGAGGTGCAGATGCATCGATGCCCAGGGCCTCCTGCCTGCCCACTGAAGCTCAGCTGCTGAATCGCTCCTGCTCAGCTTCCAGCAGTGCCCAGACTAGTGGTGTGTGTCTGGGGAAGGGAGAGAATGTAAATATTCAGATCCTCAGACTAACCTGGGTGATGGTTGGTAATATGTAACACCAGATGACTGCAGTATTTCATGTTCCTGTATCATACAAGGAGTTGCAAAAGCCCACCTTTGAGGAAAGGTGAGAGCTATTTAAATACACACGTGCAGGTATATTCTGCTTTCGGAACAATGCAAACCCAACCACCCAGGGCACAAGGGAGTTACAGCTGCTCTGTCCACGCTCTCAGTTTGGACAATGGCAGAACCAGGACATATGACTTAGTCTAACTGTAACTAAATTGCAGTGGCAATGCCAGGGCCAGAGCCCAGATATGCTGTCTGTCAACATTGTGCCTTCAGACAAGACCATTCTGGTTGAAATTGTCCATGCAAGACCTCTCCTCTTCCTGAAGCAAGTGGTGATAGAGCGGAGTGGCCACAGTCCATGTATGGAATGCCTTGTGCTTTCCGTACCTAGGAAACCATGGTGTCTGCCCATCTCAGCCTGTGCCTTACTCCAGACCCCATGCTGGACCCAGCCACACCTGGCTGTGCAAGAACAGCGGTAAGGGACCGAGCTGACCTGTCTGTCCCCCTGCTGCTGCCCACGTTTTATTGAGAAAACTTCATCACTCCCTTTGGTAGCTGACTCAAGAAGTCTGACTTACAAAGAAGGGACTCACCCTTCTCTATTTCATTTCTGCTTGGTTTCTGTCCATGTCTGCTCTAGGCAGGCCCGTTGCACCCAGGGCTGGACAGTGCCTGCCAGCTGGGCTGGGTTGTGCTAATGACCACCAGAAACACTGAAATCCTTCAAATTACCAGGCTCTGCAAAGCACTGCAGGCCTCTAGCACCCTGCAAACGTGCAGTGGCAGTCATGTCCAAAAGGATGCATTTTCCTTATCCACATGTGCCAGGAACCATTTCACAGACTTCTCTGAAGTAAAAATAAACCCTGGTGGATAAGGCAGGCCTGGACACAAACTCATACGGAGCAATAAAACTTCCCTGTCCTCTTCTGCAGAGGCACTGTCCTTCTGCTGGCAGTAGAGATGTGCATAACAGGAATAAGATCTACAAATTTTTACCATGGCAGAATGAACAGACACTTCTTTTAGAGGGAAAGACGGATGTATGCTTTCTGAGCCTCAGTCTGCCATGAGGTTGGCCAGCACAATTGATATCAGCAACAAAATAGGATCTAACTGGTTTTAGGGAGCCAGCAAAGCACACTGCGGTGCAGGATTGGGACCCGCAATGCTATTTTCAGGGCTGTGTTCTCCTCATATTCATACCATTGGTGGATCTGCAGCAGGCAAGCAGGCAAGCCACAGAGGGGAGGTTAAAAATACTTTCTCTGAACACATAGCCCTAAACAGTGGAGACTGAGTTTCAGCCTATTGAGATAAGCAAATTGAATGTGCCATTATGATAACACTATTTTCAAAAGGTGAGTTTTCCTCTGGAAGTTGCCACCCTATTAATATCTTATGTTGAGGTCTTACCTTTCATTGCCTGTATTTTGCATCACCAAGTGGCATCTCTGGTGGAGATAAATTAACCATTGATGACACCATGTCATCCAGAGGGCAAATGACTTTATCAATTTCTATTAATAAAGACTCTATTACTCTTGATTGCCTGCTTCCTTCTAGGTACCCTGAAATCTGGATTTCCACCTTGGCTGAGAGCAGAGTCCTCATGTTCTCCACTCTCAGCTGCCTGCTCAAGCCTGAGGACCCCCAGCCTCCCATCAAAGAAGGTGCAATGTAATTTTACAGGAGAGCTCAACAATGTGCTTTTACTGTGTTGCCAGAGGGCTGCAAAAGACAGTCATGGCTTAATTCCAAATGCTCACTTTTTAAAATCCCTCTGATTTTGTTTGTTTCCTGGACTGCGTAGGCAGCAGCATGTACTTGTGGGGTTTTAAAGATGGGTTTTGCAATCATTCTTTGCAACCAGTTTCTCCTATAGACCAGCTGAGAATGGCTGACCAGAGCCTGAGGATGCCCTGGAGGAAAACAGCCTGGGCATCCTATCCCTGGTCCTCACTGTTCCCAAAAGTCAAAGCTCTCACAATGTCTCTAACCCCTTCTACTGCTGAAGGTCTGGCAGCTAAAGAACCATCAATTTCCTCAAAAACTAACCTATGAAATGAATCATTTTGATAGGTGCCAGGATAACATTGTCCTATTTTGCAGGAATTCATGTTCTGAAACAAGTTGAGCTACAAACAAAGTAAGCAGGAAAGCAGAAAGATATGTGAACACAAATTTACATAGTTGGTATGACAACAGGGATGTTTTGTTTAGATAAGACTGAAAGGCCTTGAGGGAAGAATTAAAGAATATGTACACTCAAAAAATTTGCAAATCTGGAATGGCTTCCCCAAGATAGACAAGAATTTATTAATAATTTCCTTCAGAGAGAAGATAAGGTTGGCACACAGGAGAATTAACCTGAGACTCGTCAGTTCTCAATGAGCTGAAGCCAAGCGGTGAACAAACCTCTAGGTTACATCAGAGCTGCAGCTGGGAGGGATGGTTAGTTATTAATTGTTAATTGTATGAACATTTCCTCTGCCTTTCCTAATAAAGTTCAGCGTGTTTGAGAGATAAAGATCTACAGCCCTTCCAAACCATTTACACTCAGCCTTAAAAGTTCCCCCAAGGTTCAGCTTTGAGTGTATATGCCAGGAACCTCGAGAATCCCCATTTTTGTGGGTGAAGCCCTGGAGGTCTCCTGTTCCTCACAGAGAGGCACAAGCTGGGGAAACACTGCAGTCAAGAGTCCCACTCTGGTAGTGTAAGACAAAAACTGGCCCCTGGTTTTGTCACTTACAGTGATTTTTGTTTCTGAGCTCCTACAGAAACAAGAGCACCAGGACTGCCTGGAGCAGCTGCTGCTTCCCAACATGGTACTTGCATGATGGAGAAAACCCTATTCCCTCCCCAGGAAACTTGTGCTGGGGGCTGTGGGGATGGTGGGTGGTGGAAAACGCCACCAGAGCAAGTCTGTGCTATTCCCAGCTGCAGTAAAACAGACATGGAATCAAATACTGCTTTTCCTTCCCAAACTGCAGTGCTTTCCAGCTGATTCCTTTCTCTAACAGCCAGCATGGTTATAAGGTCACTGTACACTCTCCCTTTAATGCCTGACAGGAACTGCTTGGAGGCAGTGCCAGGGTTGTTCTCCCCTCTTTTCACTGCTGGGATACAGTGGGATGGAGCAGAGGCTGTCCCCGAGCAGCCCAGCTGGGAGCTGGGAACCTGCACATCCCACGGGGCTCTACAGAGGAGGCAGCGGATGGGGAAGGTTACTGGAGAAATGTGGAGCATGGGAAGTGGAAATAATAGCACAGATGGGTTCAACTTGAACCATGAGCCAGCCAGTGGCAGCATTGGAAATACCTCTCCAAGGTAATTCAGTTTTTCTGTGCACAGTAAAGGAAAAAACCACAGGTAGATTCTGATAAGCCCCAAAGTGCTCCTCCCAAAGGCACTTCTGATGGGGGGAAGATGGACAAACTGCAATGGAGAGTCTGAACATTTCTCACTCTGCTATTCCCTGATTTTATGCACAACAAGCAGCTTTTAACTCTCCAAACTTAACAGGTATGACTGTTTTTATCTTTAATTTAGCAATGTTAATCATAAAAATCTGTTTTTTGGAAACTTGTGATAGTTTGGAGAGGTGTCATTTTTGTGTTTTCTTTGGAGGAACAGAGAGCATGAGATAATGGGCTTTGATAATGTTGAATTGTTTCAGTTTGATGAACTATGACGTTTTGTGCTAAAACTACAAAGTCATAATCCACTATAAAAACGAAACATGTTATGTACCTTATACTCTTATACATTCCCATTTTTAGAGCTTGTATTTTCATCTGCCTCAGAAGCCAAAATGACACAAAGTGAAATGATCAAATCAAAGGGAAACATTTTTACTTCAACAAAATGAAACACCTTTGATGTTATTGAAACTAAACAAGAAAGTCAAAATGATTTGACATTTCCCATCAAAACTTAGTACTGACAGACTTCTGTGAAACGTTTCTAATGTGAGGATTCAGGAGGCCCCGTGCCCTCGCAGCCGAAGCCTCCCTGTCCCTCTTGCCCCGGCTCCCACCTCCTGCTCCCTGCCCATGGTCTGGCTCTGTGCCCGTGCGAAACGGCTCCGCTTTTCCAGCCAGGGCTGCCTCTGGAGGCCGTGAAGGGCTGTGTGTCCTTCCCCCACACGTGCTTGAGCTCCCGCAGCCTCCCCTGTGCCCTGCAGAGGAGCGGGGTGGGCGGCAGTGCTGCTGGGGACCAGGATGTCATCGTGCACCCCGGCATTCTGAGCAGCCCTTCCTGAGGAGTGAGAGTCTCCTGCTTCCCATTCCATGGGAGCCGGTTCCTTCCATCCTCTGCCCCATCATCTCCTCTACAAAAGTCTCTTAGATTCTTGTAGGGACAAAGTGGTCAGGAATTAGCTCCATTGCTACAAGCATTACCTTAAGAACTGCAGGCATTAATAAAAAGAAATTGGAGAAATTTATGCAGCAGCTTATGTGATTCAACTGAGAATTATACTTCATCTATATCATCTTATACTTGTTTAAGAAAGAATTTACAAACTCTTGTTTAAGAAAGAATGTTATCCTTTGTAAAATCCTATAGAAATTTTTGTGAGAGACTTAAGAAAGGAAACAAGAACTGCATATTCCATCTGATACATTTGGTATCCAAGAAGTATCTTAATAAAGTCAGAAAACAAGATAATGTAGTCCAAAAACACTAAAAGCCTTTCAGTCCAGGCCTCCCCAGTACAGGCAGTACAGGTGGAATAAAAAGAGGAATTAGTTGTAAAAGTCATTAGTACGTGATTTTCTTCCAAAATGCTCAATATATCTAGGTCCGCCCTTCAATATTCCAGGGAGGAGAAATCTTAAACCCTGATTTTTGTATTTTGACTTCAGGGAACTCCTATTTACAGAGCAGTGTCTGAGTCAGCCGATTATTTAACTATCACAACAGAGACATCAGCTGTGACTCAGTTAAGCTGTTTCTCTACCTTCGCAATCCGAGAGTCTCCCTCTTGCTCTGGGGCTTTTCTCTATCTGTCTGCTAAAGAAACAGCCTGGTCAAAAATACTGCACTGTGCCCGTTCCAGCCAATTCCCTCGCCGAGGGGAGAGGAAGACTCATTTACACACGATTCCTCCCCAGAGGCGCCTGTCCGGAGCCCTGGGGACAGCAGCGCTGTCGGGCACGGCGGTGCCAGCCGGGCACGGCCCCTGCGTCCCCCGGGAGCAGCCGGCTCCGAGCGCCCGTCCCGCTCCGCTCCGCTCCTCGCCTGACAGCAGCTCCCGGGCCCTCCCGGACAGCGTGCAGCATTACGGATGGACCCGGTCCCATACACAGCAGCAGAGAGACCCAGAACTGGCACGGGCTTGGCCGGCAGCTCCCGGCGTTATCAGAGCTTCCTTCTCCCTGAGCTCAGCAGCTGCAGAGGCTCAAAGCACAGCGTGAGGGCTGCGAGACCCCGGGGCGGTGTGCACAGCTGGGGACAGCGGGGAAGGGGACAGGGACAGGGACAGGGAAAGGGAAAGGAAGGTGGATCTGAGGCCCTGAGTCCAGAGGTGCTGGTGTCTCACACCAGGTGCCTGGAGGAGCCTCTTCCTGCCTGAAGCACCCTCAATGCTGAGGTGGGGTTTTGCACTCATAGAAGAATAAATTTTGGAAAGTTGCATACAGAAATGAGTTCCTGACGAGAACAGGCAAATAGGTCTGACCTGTGCTCTTGTGTCACGGGCTTCATGGGGCAGATGTGGAGAAGAGGTAAGGAGGAGGCTCCCAGTTTCCCTCTTCTTCCAGCAGTTTCAAAGAGGTCTAATGAAACCTTGGACAACTTGGAAGCAGCTGGGATAAGGTTAAATAAGTATCTGTCTCACTGTTCACTAAAAAATGAGTTTTCAGAGTACTGTGTTGACATGACAATGACACATCAATTTTACAACCCTGTTTGTCTGATGATGCACGTGAGACAATGTGATCTCTGGAGCTCACTGGCTTGTAATAGCCGCTAACCTGAAGCCCTGAAAACATATGACAAAACAATGCCTTAAAATAAAATAGAAAACCTTTATGAGAACAAAGTTTGTTTTCATAACAGTCACCATATGACACCATTAGACAAACTGTGGGAAGGAGGCCTGACCCAAGAGTACCGAATATTTATGACACATCTATTCAGCATTCAGACTCAAATGAACAACCTTCCGCTCAGTACCTCCTGTGCACTCATTTTTAGTACACTTGTTCAGATTGTTTCCTCACTGCCAAATTTTTGCCAGTCAGGCCCAAATCTCACTATTTAGCAAACCATATTTACTTCTCTTTACTGCCACCAAAACCAAATCCTCTATATTAGCAGTTTCCTGTCATCTCTTGTAACAAGAGGTGCGTCTCAGCCTGTGAGACTTTCAGGTTTGCCTTGGTTTGCAAGTACTTCAATGGGTTGCAGCTCAGTTTTATCTAAATGTGCTATTCGGAGGAAAGCAGAGCACTTGGCACCTGACAGATTCATTGGAGCTTTTACTTCAAACACTTTTCAGGATAAACTCACAGCAAAGGGTTGAGTTAGACAACTGGAAACACACTCACAGAAAGATACTACAAACATAAAATACCTCTGGAGCGAATCCCTTCCTTAGGGTGTGATCTTGGTCTTTGAGACAGACCTTTGAAGGACCTGAAGAGGGTCCCAACCTTCCCCATGTCTGTCTTTGTGTCCCCCTTGCTCCAGTTACCCTTGGGGGCTGGCACACACTGAACAGCTCAGGAAAACTCATCCCCTTTGTGACCTTACCCTGCACAGGTGTGTGAGACCGACAGCGTTTGGTGTCTCTGGGGCCTCCTCGGCTCATTGGCTTCTCCCATCAGACCTGCTCTCCTGCCAGGGAAGTTGACTGAACCGTGGTTTTGTTTTGATTTCTCCAAATCATATTCCTAATTTGAAGAGATAGTTTTGGACAAATTTACTAAAAAATGTGGTTGTCTATGGGACAGCTTTCTAATAGGAACTGTTAGATGCTGGCTCCAAACTATTCACAGGAGCTGAAAGCAAATTCCTTCCACAACTTGGGATAAGGTCTGAAGAGATTCTCTTACCATTTTCATGAGACCAAGAGGGACTGACTGTGCTGCAGTCAACAGAAACAGGGTAGAGCAAATAGATGTAAGAGTGAGGTCAGAGCCACCCTTTAAATTGTTAAATAGCAAACCATGCTGGCTTCATTATTTCATTATTTCATTTAATGACACATGAACTATGGAGGTGTGGGAGTAGAAAATTAATATCTGAAAAAGCAAAGACTCAAACGAAAACATTTTATCAGATAAATATTCTTTTCCTTTCTTTAAAAAGGTTAAAAAAAGAAGAGGGAAATATCCAGAATAATTAGCCCAAATAACACCATTAATCCTAAGCAGAAAAAGACACTTGTTCTTCCTGGATCCCTGGAGTGGGATGAGAACATTTTATCCTATGCAGTGTAGTGATTTTCCTTGTTTACTTGTTGCACATTGTATGCTCCTCTTCCAACAAGCAGCAACCATTGCCAGTCCTTCAGCAGAGCCCAGCCCCAGTGTTCAGCTCATATTCATCACTGTTTCAGAGCCAAAATGCTGAAAATAATCTACCACTCGAACTTACTATTATCTGGACTGCCAAAGCCAGCTGCTCTTGCTGCCTAGCATCCCCTTTCAAAGGAAACACACTATTTCTCCCAGCCTTGGGTCTCATCTCACACACTGGTGGAAGCAGGATAGTTCTTCTGAAGCCAGTGGAGCTGTAGAGATGTGAGCTTGGGGCATGTGAGAAGGCATTTATTGCTGTTGTGTTGTCTCTGTTGCCATAACTCCCCCAGCCCCTCAACCAAATACATGCTCCAGTTGTACTGGGAGCTGTACAACATGTAATCCTTGCAGCACTTGGACTCAAAACAAGCCTGTTTTGTTTTCTCTCTGGTGAGGAACCACCTCGGCTGATGCACCTCAGAAGCAGCAGCAGTGCTGAGACAGAGCCTGGAGCCTCAGGGGTCAGATCACCTGTGAAGACCAGCGCAGCATCAGCACTGGAGTCACCTCGCTCCCCGCTGACCTTCTGCCACTGCTGTCTATTCATTGCATCCTTCAGATGATGTTCCTTCCACTAGCTGGTGGCTGTGCCAGCCCTCCTGGGGTTTGGACACACAGCCTCAGAGTGTACTGCCAAGGATCCCTTTCCAGCTCCAGATCTGTCCTTCACATCAGCAACAGCAGCAGGGAGGGAAACAGCCCTGGCCTGGTGCTTCCCCCAGGGCACCGGTTGGGAGTCTGCTCTGCAGCATCTTCAGTGCTTTTATTATCCACATTAACCACAGTGAAGACAAGCCTAAGCCATGCTGCAGTCCCCATGGAAACAGGTCCAAAGAGCTCTAGTTGACTATTAATCAAGGTATATAAATGCCCTTTCTCTTTCAAAGGTCCTGAGGAAATGTCTTCTGTTAGAAGCCCCAGGAGCAGATGGACATGCAGCAGGACACACACCTGGGACAGTGTAGCTGGGCTGGCATGGGATTTCACCTGCTTTACCTGTAAGAGAATGGAAAGGAGGAAACCTGTTCGAATCTTTAGCAAGTTTCCACCCTTTCTATCCCACAATATACCACAATGAAATTGTTTAGAGCCATGAAGTCACACTTTGTGTCCTTGGTCTTGGTGCTTGAAGGCCAGTGGTGGCATTTTCGGGGATGGTATTTAGGATGACAAAGTGTTTGCAAGCAGGGGTGAATCATTTCCCTAAGGACACCATCACACTTTTATTCAGGAGAAGAAAATGTTCTGCCTTTGGCCCTGACAGTCCTTTAGCATCTCAGAAGTCCACCTGTCAGACACATCAGTCACACACAGTGAGGTCCCTGCTCAGCTGCGCCGGTGCTGATGCTCCCAGTCCAGAACAAACACAAGCCTCAGCGCCAAGCTACCACAAGTCAGGAGTTCTGGGGTGAGACATCCAAGCAGCACAGTCAAGAAGGGCCTTTAGAAAGCTCAGACTTTCTTTGGAGCAGATGACAGTCACTAAGGAACTGTGCTGGCAGGAAACACGTGCCCCCTTCTGCACCCCTGCCTGGTTCCTAGACTAAATTTGCACTGGAGAGTGATGGAAAATTTATGTCCATATCAGAAAATAAGAAAAATAAAATTCATATAAGCAGAGTAATATCAATTACTGATTTCTATAATTTAAAAAAATTTTTGTAATACAAAAAGGTTGATTTTTAATATTAATTTTTAGCATAACTTAGATGAAGTTTTATTGTAAAAGCTGTTTTGAATCACACATCAGAAAATCATTTCAAAGCTTCTCTTAAACTCCTGTTTTAAATTTGTTTCAAAGAAGGGAGCCCTGCAAACTGTGACTTTCCTGTATCGGCTTCAGCTTCAACAGCCATCTTCTAACAAAAATATTTAGCCAGAAAGTTCCCAAACAGCATTTCTACAGCATCACATTGTTCCCAGATCTTAAAATAGGAGACTTAGGGTTATCAATCCCTTTCTTGGTCGTAAACACTTTTTTTCTTGAAGGGAAAGCAGAGTCATTAGCTCTTCCCTCCTGTGTTGACGCAGCCCTGAACCCATGGTCAGCAGTGGAAATCCTTCTCCCTTCTGGGAGTTTTAGCATTGGGCTTTGTTTCATGGGAATAGAGTAAAGGGTCTGGAGGAACATTTCCTTCCAGGATCCACCTGCTGCAGCCCAGCCCAGCCCAGCCCAGCCCAGCCTGGCCAGATGGTCCCTGCCAGCCCCAGGGCAGCTGGACACACCACGCCACAGCCTTGCTGTTCCCGCCCAGGGTCACAGCAGGAGCCCAGCACTGCCGGCCTCTCCAGCACAGTGTTGTGGGCGGCCACTTCCAGAGTCCCCAGACAAATGCTGTGCTCTTGGGAAGCCTCCACCTTCACCAGCAGGCTTGGCTTCCCAGCTGGTCCTGATGGCCACTTCATGCCTGCTCCTGCCTACAGGAGGTTCTCCAGGATGGGAACTGGCAGTGGCAGGACCCAACACCAGTAGAGGCAGAACTGGAAGCCCTTGGCCATTTCCACCCACTTAAAACTGGTGCCTTGGCAGGGCAGAGCTTCCTCTCCAGGCATTGTCTGTGCCTGGGAACCCTGATTCCCGGAGCAGAGCACTCCTTGTGTGCTCCATGCTGTGAGCCAGGGACCTATGGGATCCCTCTAAACTGCTCTTCAAAAAATGAAAGTGGTAAATTTGCCTTCTCCATTGCCCCCTGTTCTTTCTCCCTTAACATAAAGGGTGCCCTGAGGAGTGAAAAGATAAATTCCTTCTTCCCTCTGCCTCTTTCATGACAAGCTACAATCAGCTTTGCTCATGAGATGCCGCACACCATATCCACAAGCTGCCACAGAAATAGGCCACTAGAGCAGTACTGTACGTGGTTACGAGCGCAGGAGTGATGGACAGGGAAGGTTTAGTGCTCAGCTCAGCACAGGACAAGGGCCAGAGGAGCAGGGACCAGCTGGGCAGCACTGAGGCACCGAGTGCTCTACCCAAGGCTCTGCATGTTCCCTGCTGTGGCAGCAGATCAGGGCACTGAATTGCCTGGAAACTCAGTGGGATCTCAGTGTTAGCTCAGCCCAGCTCCTTTGTGGCTCTTGGCTCCTCATCATGAGCCAAAATGGTGCAAGATGACAAAGTCACTGATCACGTTCCCCTCCCAGGAGTTTCACAAGCTTTAAACGTCTAAAGCAAACAATACAAATAGAGCAGCAATTATGAACTGGAAGTTTCCTTTTCTGTCTTGCATTAAACAAAAGCCTTTTTTCTTTCCATCTGTGTTGGAAGATTCGGGATCTCCAGGCTGCACTGGAGAGAGCTGCATCCCTCCACCCACAGCCAGGCCGTGGCACTGAGTGATGTGACCACGGTGTCACAGGGCCTGTGAGCCAGCACTGGGGAGCTGCACAAACAACGAGATTGGAACTTGATCCAAAAAAAAATTCTCTCAAGTCTTCCCAGAGACAAGACTGTCTTCACTGAGTCATTACACATTCTTTAAGCAATGACACTGAAAATAAAACCACGACAAATGAAAATGAAAATCAGCCAATTTTACAGAGTTACACGTTCCCTCACTCGAGTTCAGAAGTGGCTGCTCAGAAGACACACAGATCCTGTATCTATCCTCCAGGCAAACTCAAACAGGAATTGCTTGCCCTCTGACAAGTGACTCTGTTTTGCACAGTTTCCAGGTCAAGTCTGAGTTAGAGGCATTTTTACAAAGAAAAGAAAAGGCCCATCATCTTCTGTGCCATGGATGAAAACCTGAGTGGTTTTGTGAGCACAAAATCAGGGTCAGAACAGGTCTATCTGAGTTTTCTATTTTCAGTCAAAAGCTTTACAAAATAACTCTGTGCCAGCAAGTCCCACAACCTTCTTTGTATGGAAAGGCAGTGACCTCCTGGCCAGCTAAAAATTGAAAATATCCAGGGTCCTTTTGACCTCTTTCCTTTTTGCAGAAGAAGAAAGGGTTGGAGAGGAGACGGAACCCACAGTGACTGGGGAGCATTCAGGATACCCTGTTACCCTCCTTCCAAAAGACTCCTGAATTCAGCCAGGCTCCAGCTTTTCACAGCAGCTTCAGCACAAAGCAAAACACAGGAGCTAATCCTCAGAGGCAGCAGCTAAAATAACTGGAGGTCAGACAGCCAGATCCTGCCGGGTATGTTTGAGTCTTTCAGAGGATTATGAAGTTTTTCATCGAAAGAAAAGGTTATGTTTGAGCTGCTGTCCTTGCCCAGAGTTAAGGTGTCCTGGTCCCTCCTCGCCATCCTTTGCTCTGCCCTGGAGGGAGCCACAGTTAAGTTCATATGCCAAGAAACAACAAAATATTTAGATACTTATTTCCTAGTTGGACTAATAAATATGGGCTGTTGGGTATTTGCATAGGAAGTAGGGCCATTAGACCCTCTCAAAACTGGACTTAAAATTTGTTTATCCTTACTGAACCAGAAAGCCTCAGGCATCATCATGAGAACAAATCACACAGGGGCTGGCTATTTTCCACATCGCTGCCTTATCCCCTGGGCATTAACAATTTTGAAAATTCATGGGAAACACACACATGAGACTGCTTTGGGCAAAAATGCCTGGACTTCAGAAAATACAGTGGTGAATGATGATCTCAACATAAAATTAATGACTTGATAATATTTTTCTACTTTTCTTGCAATAATGATGAATTTGTAGAACTAATAAAGACAGTGGATAAATGGTTAATGTTCTCCTGCAGATGGTCACAGTTTATTACTATTATTACTATATTATTATCATAATGATTCAGAGACTGGCAGGGAGAACCTGACTAGCAGTGCAAAATGTCTTGGAGGTGAATGTCACTTTTAGCTCCTCCAGAACTGTTGCTTCTTTAGAGTTCTCTAACAGTAACTGCTGCACAAGAGCCTCTCCAAAAATTTATCCCTATCATTTGCCTGTGTTTCCTCAAGGGAAAAAAAATAGGAATTTCTGCAAACAACTTCCTTTCTGAGCAGGCACAGGCCCACAAGCTCTTGCCAGGGCACACTGGCAAAGTGTGGTGGTGCTTTTCAATCTTACACAACTATCAGGATTTTAAATGGGAAGCAGAACCAAAATGTTTCATAGCAGCAAACTTGACTTCTAGCTGAGCAGCCTTCCTGAGCACAGCTCAGTTGTCCTTCCCAAAATACAACGTGTACTGAGCACTCTCTGTTGTGTCTGAACAGCTTTACTGCTCTACTTTTCTCTTCAAAAACATGCATATTCTATGGTTGTTTCTCTTTAAATAGTCTGGTCCAGCCTGGCAGGAATGAAAGGCACAGAGGAACAGGCCATTTCTCTGCTCGTCTTTTTGCAGTGCATAATTATGGATGTGGTCCAATCTCCCTTTGAGCAAGTAGGAATCTTTCAGGTTAGGAAAAACCAGGGCCAGGATCTGAGTTTCACACCTGAGGGAATTGATGCACAGAGAAACTTTTTTTTTTTTTAATCAAGCCTTGATCTTGAGTCTCTTAGATCAATGCCCTGGCTGATGGCATCTCCTTCCCTGATTTGTCTTGTTCCTCCACGAGCTTTGCTTACTCAACTTTGGGCAAAGTGAAAGACTAATTCAGCCAAAAGAGATGCACTGGGAAGGCTCTGTATATTCCCAACCAGGGCAGACATGAGTGGCTTCCATCGCTGCTGACAGCCAGAAGAACACAAGGGAGCTGAGAGCTGCCAACAGCCGAAAGCAGCAGGGCCCAGGAGAGCCACGAGCTGCCAGTGATGGGAGGGACCTGATCTCCTGATCTCAAACCAACACAGGAAGCACATCCAAGTAAAGGCTCTTTGACACTGCAGCCCTCAAGTCCCCTGCTCCATCACCGTCCCAGTAAACCCAGATGGAGTGTGATACCTCTCTCTGCTGGAGATGTGCTGCCTATGTCCCCAGCAGATGCCCACAGCAGCAGATGGACTTGCACTGCACGACCTATCTGGTGACAGTGGATGTGTTGGCTGGATGGTCCCCAGGACACGGTTTGTTATACAAAGCAAGAAATAAAATTCAAGACAAAATAAAACAAAGCTGATTTTTACTACTCCAGAGATTTTAATTTGGTGGGACTGCCTCCTACTACTTACTGACCATAAAATGTTACATTAAAATCAAATGATATTACAAGAGCATATTACAGAGTAAGAGCATGAGATTAAAAGCCAGCTGTAATTTTAGCAGTCTTGTCTGTAACACCAGTGATCCTTGGACTCTGGATGAGGATGATGCATGTTTTACAGACATGCTTTTACTGACTATAATTTATAGCCTGAAGCACTATTGTCTTTGTGTGAAAAGAACAATTCTGTTTTCCAGTGAGCAAACAGCTCTCCAGAAGGCACCCAAGTCCTCCAGAGAGAGGCAAAGGCAACAAAATGTTTAAGACAGAATAAAGAATTTACTGCTGGACCAACAGAGACTATATATAACCTCTTTTGCCAGTGACCTTCCCTGAACAACACACACGAGAGATTCCTGCCTAACAATGAGACACAGCAATCTGGCAATCTGCTGCTTGACTGTGCAGTGTCTGAGGGGACAGCAAACTCACTTTTCCTGTAAAAAGGGATGTGTTCTCTGCAAAACACCAGCTCTGAGCTGCCCTGCAGGGCAGCAGCCCTGTGGGCAGTCACATTCACTGTCCTTACCCAGCTGAAAAAGCCCCTGGCACAGCAGCAGTGCTGCTCCCTTCCTCTTCCTCCCCCTTTCCCCCAGGCCATCCTTCAGCCCACAGAGAGCTTGCTCTCCACACTATTTCCTACAAGAGTCTTGGGGGACATGGTGGAGGCGAATCGCTCATGCATGTCATGGGGTGGGGTGACAGAACAGCCCTAAGGGGATTGTCACCATGGTTCTAAGTGATAACACTGATCAGCAGCACTGAAAGAAAAATGAATTTTGCAGAATCAAACCCAACCTTTTTTGCTCCCCAGCAAAAATGGATTTGTTGCACATCAGCTATCCAACACTAATAAGGCATCTGAGCTCTAACTAATACAGAGGTGAAAAACATTCATTTTTAACATCCCTGTTTCCCAAAAATGTACCCAATTTATGCACATTTAATTACTGCAGTTGCAGAATAAAATAGCCTTTGCCTGTATGTTCCCAGTAATTGCACATGGTCATTAGCATAGTCTATGCATTAAAGAACATCTTAATATTTAGTGGTAAAAATAGTATCAGCTCTGTAGATGGTATAAATGAATGGCTATAAAGTTCTCACAGTTTACTTCCAGTAAGGTTTACTCTGTAATTTTTAACCAATCAACATATTTTCAGTTGACAAATGTGAGCTGATATGGATCACGTTGCCTTGTGAGGCTGAAAATAGATTTTGCAAATATGTTTCAGGGTGCGGAGGTGGTTCATGCAAGTGAAGCAAAAGACAAGGAGAGAAAAGATGGACACGTTTTGGTTCCTGGGGCTGGATTTGAGTCTGTCTCATCTGTCTGTGCTCATTAATCAGTCCAGAAAGGAAACACTGATCCTATTCACAGAGTGCACGACTCGTACTCAGAGCAGACAGTGCCACTGGGAGTGACAGTGCTTCACTTTCCTACAAAAGGATACAGCAGAAACACCACCTCGTGTGTCCTACCGTGTCACACCATCACGTAAAAGAGTAGGCACTGGTGCTCAGGTTCCAATTTCTAATGGAGCCTGCAGGATTTTCCAAGTTGCGTTGACTTGGGGGAAAAAAAAAATCTAGAGACTTGTAGGGTGAAATAGAAAAATATTTGACAGAAGTGTTTTTTCCTTTCCACTCCCATTCTGCACATATGAAAAAGGCAGAGAAGGGCATTGCTTAGGTTACACACACACACACACAAAACCAGGTTTAGTCAGACTTTCTGCAGTCAGGGTCAGCACAATCCTTCCCCCCAGTCTGGCTGGGGGCATTGGGTGTGGAGAGCCAGGGGCTGGGATGTCTGTGTGCACAAAGAGGGTGAGCATGGAGAGCCCAAATGCAGCCCCCCAGTACACAGCTCAGCTGAACCCCACATGCTCAGAAAATCGGGTGTTTAAGGCACCCATATCTCAAACCTGCTGCTCTTAAAACTTAAGATCCAAGGTAGCCCTAATATTCACCCACATGGAAACTGGAAGTTTGATTGGGTTTTAGTTGGAAGGCAGTTTTATGATGTAAAACAAATCTCTACTACTGCTTAATATTTTGTCACACTCCAACTTTTTGTCTCTTCTAAAGAAAAGAGACACTTCATTTACTTGCTCATTCATTTCAGGAAGAACAATATTTGAGAGCTCTGAAAAATGTTCAAGAGCAACTTACATGAAGAGCTGTAACAGCTGGAGTGGAACCATTACTTGTTCAAAAACTAAAATTTGCTACAACTGTATGATTTTATGCCTGGCAAAATATAGTAAAATCATCACATAATAAATTACTTACAACTGACCTATTTTTATTTAGAGCAAGCAGAGAAAAAATATCTGCAAATGAGCTGGAGGAGGAGGAGGGGCTCAGAGAGTGTCTACAGGAGCTACAGGGAGCTAAGCCCATTGAAGAAGAGATACGAGGAAAAGTCAGTCTGTGTCTCTGGGATGGAGACAGCTTTCACTCTCAGGAGAAAGAGGATGGGTACCCGAGGATCCAGTTGCACAGCATGTGCATGAAAAGTACCTAACTGAGTCAAATTTGCATGGCTGTCTTCCCCCCAGCTTTGATGTGGTAAAATTCCAGTGGATGGCTTCCAGCTCCTGGTCCATGGAGCTGTAAGGGAAAAGGCAATTTCATGGGGCTGCAAGACCATGCACAAAGAACTCCCAAAAGGGCCTGGCCCCTTGGCAGGAAGCAGGATGAAGAAGGCAGGGAGCTGTTGGTGACACCAGTGCAGCTCAATGCCTTGTGTCAGTCTCCAGGCTGCCCAGGGAAGAGCTGGGGAGTGCCTGGGGCAGCCACCCTCGGAGCTGCTCCTCTCTGGCCTGGGAGCTGCCTCCTGTACCAAAACTGGGAATTTATAGAGGTGTCAGCTTTGAAGAAAGCATGACCAAGAGAGCAGACAGCTTGCACTGAAGTCCTCATTCCATTTGTACACAGCTACTGCAGAGCAATGTGTTTATTATCCTCTAGTCTGATAGATTATTTCTTACTCATAAAGTACCCACCTAATTTGCCACTGAAATTATGCAGAGGGAAGTGAGCTGAAACAGGTTCTGGTGTTGTCTGCTGGTGACATCCATGCACGTTTCTAAGTTTTATGATCTTAACCAACACATTCTGCTCTGTGCCTAAAGGACACTGACACAGTGAATCACATTCTCAAAGAAAGCAGCAATTTTCTGCCTTTCTCCTGTTACTCAAACTAATGTAGACACTAAATGAACTTCTGTCAAGTACTTTAAAAGATCTGTTACATACCCACGGCTGCCTTTTAGCTTGGCTTTTCTCAAAAATCAAAGCTGTAGTCTTAATTCCATTAAAGCTGAGGGAAAATACCCAGTTCAAAGACTGGTGTTACATCCTTTGTACTTAGTCTGCCAATGTGATAGGAACAGATACGATAGGAGCAGAAGAAATAAATTCTGATGGGAAATGCCCTTTTTCAGATACTGAAATTCTCCAAGTTAAATTTTATCCAAACACTGTCCATTGAAAAAACCCCTCTGCTATATGGTTGCAGCTGGTTCCTCCCATGCCCTCAATTCTATTTATGAATGCTTTTTAGAAAACCCTTTTCCCATTAAAGCAGAGTAGTGTTGAATGTTTTTTCTGAGTGACAATGGAAATGCATCAAGGGTGAAGGAGGGAGAGTAGGGAAAGGCATTTCCATTTCCACACTGCCCTGTGCTCCCATGCACTGGGGCTGCTGGGGGGTCACGCCGTGGCAGAGCAAGCAGTGAACTTGCACAACAAAAGCACGGACACGATGCAAGCTGTTGTATCTGACATGAGATGACACAGGGTGTCACAAAAGTGCTGTATCAGACAGGGAAAGGAAATAGCAAGAGACACTTCACAGCTGTCCGGACTGAGGTTTGCAGGCGCAGCCGTTTGAGCATTGCAGGGGCAGAAACTTTTCCTCAGGTCTTGTACAGAGCACATATCCTTCTATTAATGGCAAAAATGCACCAGAATTAGACATATTCTTCTCTGGAGCTTCTTTCTGCTCCTGTGTATTTATAGCCTCTTTCAATCCAGATAACGTGGCTGACAAAGCAGGATTGATTTGATTAGCATGTAAATAAAGCCTCATTGCTGCTCCTAGCTTGTCTGTCATGGTTATGTTTTGATGGGATTTCTGTCTGCCTTTTCTATTTACATCTGCTTCTTAGAATCTTAGAACCTTTTAGGGTGGAAAAGACCTCTAAGACCATCAAGTCCAATCACTAACCCAGCACTGTCAAGGCCACCACTAACCCATGTCCCCAGTCACATCTACACAGCTTTCAAATCCCTCCAGGGATGGGGACTCCACCACTGCTCTGGGCAGCATTTACAGAGTTCCTGAGCCTGTGTTTTGGGAAGGGCTCAGGTCTCGGGGAACAAAGGTCCTATCCTGAGCATGTGGCACTTGCTCCTGACCCAGCTGCAGGAGCAGGATCCCATCAAGGCCATCCTGCAACTCTCCGCATGAGGGAGGAGCCAATACTGGTACACCAATATCTAATTTTTCAAGCGGAACAGTTCTGAACAGTTTATGGGGGAAAGAAAGAATTCAAGCACATTCCACTGAATGCTGGGAACAGAGCAAAAGGAGCCTCAGATGGAGAGGTTCCAGGCTGCACGGTTCAAGTAATGTTTAAATACATGCTCCCCAGAATTAAACAAACAAATCCCCTTTCCAAATAAATTCTACCACACCCCTGTCACTTCCAGAGCTGGGGCTGTTTTGAGTCACTACAGTGAGGAAGGATAAATCTGCACAATTTTCGAACAGTAAGAGCTCCAGGACGGACTCCTGACAGTGAAAGATGGTCCACAATAACCTTTTAACAGGAGACAGAATCCCAATAAATGGAAGTGGCAGAAATCCACGATACAAAGCAGCAGACTGCAAGCTAAAACTGATCATCAGATAAACTGCTATTACCAACACAGGACTTAAAAATAAACACAGAAATTGTCTTGCAAAACTATCAGAAGAGATGCTAAGCAAAGGATAGGATCTGTCTACGTGGGCACATATGAGCACACTCACATGCTCCCAACGACGGGCTCCCTGGAATCAGATGTGCAGTCAGCCATTAGAGCAACGAGGCAGATGAGGAAAAACAGAACTTCTGATTCAAACTGAAAGGAAGAAACCACGTTTTTGAGGTTTACCCAGAACAGCATTGCAGAAAGGTTTTGTTAAAGCAATGCCACATCAGTTTGTTTCCCAGTGTTGGAGCAGCCAAGGGAATAAACACACTGAACCTTCACACCGCTCGCTCTGGAAACACAGTGGAAAGGGTTCATCTGATGTGAGGAAGAAAAAGAAGGACAAAAAATGTATTTAACCAGTGTCTCTCTAAAACAAATTCAACAAAGCTGTGCTTTCAGATGGAATATTTTTCTTTATTTAAAAACCACTCCTTTACAATCCCTGAGGAAGTTCAGGGGAGGACCCAGCACCTGGGGCACTCCTGGCCCTTCCATGCATTGCCAGGCTCCTCTGGTGGCCTTGGCAAGGCTATCATTGGGTGCCTGATCCTGCTTCCTGAGATGGGATAATGGCATTTCTGCAGGTGAACTGGGCCCACCACACACTGCAGGCAGTCACCACGCCAATGGCAGGGACCAGGGACAGGAGCCAGCCCAGCTCTTCCGTGCCTGCACTTGCTTAATAACCTCCCACATAACATTGAGGGGGGCAGTTATTATTATTAGCCCAGCAAAGAAACCACCTCAGAAGCACTCACTCACTTTTGTGCCCACTCTGGACTGTGGAAATTAATGGGATGTTAATTTGTGACCAGAGGCAGAGCGTTCCCAGTGGGACTGCTCCCTGTCCAGGTGCAGGATCCAGGAGCTGTGCCTTGGCTCCTGCTGTGGGGTTAGTGCTCCAGCCATGGCAGGATTCGGCATGGAGGCTCTGCAGCACAAGCCCTTAGAAACTCTGCATGTTGACAAATTTTATTATGAGATAAATCACAATATATCCGATTAATCTCCCTGTTTATGGCAGCAGGGTTAGACTGCAGGCTGACAGACTGCATGCTTGGATTATATTATCCAAAGGAAGCACCAGCCAAAGACTGCCTAATGTCATTTTCCCTCATTAGAAGGTTATTAGTGATTGCACTTGCAGTGCTGCGCTGCATCCCGACGCTCAGCAGTACTTCAGGGGATGGCATTTTCTGCTCTCATTTAGAGGGAAAGGGAAGCAATAAAGTTCACCATCATGAATGTCCAGGCAGGGAAGTGTTCATCCCTGCCTTGTTCACGTGGTCCTTGAATCAAGGTTTCATGGCCATCAGGTGGCAGGACATCATCAACAGGAATGTCCCTGGATTGGGGTGAGGGACCGAACCCACCACACCCCTGCTGCAAGGACAGCCCTGACAGCGCACGCTGGGCACTTCTGCTGTGACCAGGTGTGAGCCCAGCGAGCCCCCCACCTCCACTGGTCACACAGGCCTGTGTCCAGCTGTGTCCAGCTGTGCCCTGCTGTGATCGGCTGTGGCCGGCTGTGTCCCACTGTGCCCGGTTGTGTCCGGCTGTGCCTGGCTGTGTCCAGCTGTGTCCCGCTGTACCCAGTTGTGTCCGGCTGTGTCCCTCTGTGCCTGGCTCTGTCTGGCTGTGTCCCGCTGTACCCGGTTGTGCCCAGCTGTGTCCGGCTGTGTCCCGCTGTACCCGGTTGTGTCCGGCTGTGCCCGGCTGTGTCCGGCTGTGTCCAGCTCCCACCCCGCTCTGCCTGGCGCAGCCCCGGCACAGCAGCAGGAGCGTGGCTGCAGTCGAGCCTGATGGAGCTGTGTGGGCAGGAACCACAATTGCCAGCCTCAGGAAATCCAGGTTCTTACAGGTTTAGATAATAAAATCCTTCTGCCTTGGAGAGAAAAAGCTCCAGTTCTTGAAATTTCCTACAGAATGAAGTTCAAGGAAAAGTTGACTCACTGAAACGCTGTGCTTTAACCAGATTGGTATGCATGATATGAATATTAACTATAATACGGAAATTACAGTTAAATACAATATCCGTATTTAACAGAAAATTAAACAAAACAAGACCATCAGTTCATTTGGGCTATTCCAGTGGGGAATTCAGACTAAAGTAACACAGCCCACAAAGCATCTTAATTTGAAGATGTGACTGAAATGTTGTGGTTCTGTTGGCAGATTTCTGAACAAAACCAAAGTTTTTAGCTAAGTTACATGGCTTCACCAGTAAACCCCTTTTTCCTGGGGCACAGTCCTACCCTAACAAAACCCTGGGCAAGGTCTGAGCATCTCCAAAACCCAGGACTGTTCCCAGTTGGTGGGACCACAGTCCCTGCTCCCATTTTGCTCTCCCACAGCCTCCTGCTTACTTGAAAACACGGAGCAAAACACCATATTTAAGCAGACAGTATCCAGATTTCTGTTCAGAATAATTTCTGCTCTCTTCTCAAGGGACAGGCACCTCTAATCGCTTTGGTGTTTTGAATCCCTCCTTCTAAAAGCCAGCTCCTCCCTCAGCAGCCATCTGCCAGGGCTGCTGCAATCAGACATCGCGGGACACGAACCAGGACAGCCATCCTTGGGGCAGGCACGCCTCTGCCTTGCTTATAACATATTAGCTATTTTTATCCATTACAGAGAGCTAAAAAAAAAGATTTTTTTTGGTAAGAAGTACTTCAGGGAAAAAGAGACTGCACTGAAACCTTCAGTAATTTCTGAGCAGCTCATCCCCCACGCACACTCAGTACCCCCAGACCCTTCCCCCTGGCTGCCGCCTCCCACTCTTAGCAGGGACAGGATGGGAAGGGCCGGGGGCTTCTGGCTGCCTGTCCCCTTCCGGGGCTGCTCCAGCCACTGCACCACCAGTGTGCCCCAGTGCTGCTTGCCATTTTTGGCAGTCAGGCCCAGAAATATGCGGAGACATAAATAATTCCTTTTTCGCATTCGGTCAAGAGGACGGAGCGCTGGCTCTGGCAGCAGCGGGGCTGGGCGGGCAGGGCACCACTGGCACACCAAACACAGCAGAGCTCCCTGAGCCCTCAACTGCCCACCCTTCCTCGGATGAAGGAGAGGAGAGGAGCCCAGAGATCTGACAGCAGCCCTGAGACAGAACGTGTTTTTAACAGAAATTATTGCAGGAGCGCTGGGGCAGGCCAGCAGAGGCTGATCCAAGGGCACCAAACTGCAGACAGTCTGCCCTGAAGTGCTCCCAGCCCAGGATTTGGGGTAGCAGTGCTCTTTGGGTTGCCCTGTGAGGCAGGACCTCACTGTAGCTCAGGCAGGAGAGGTTTTTGGTGGAGACAGGAGCCGCTGGCATCTTGCCCATCTCCCACACTCTGCCCAGACTGCCACATCTCACCACAGCTGCTCAAGGGGTTCTGTGCTGGAGAAGTGCCCTTGGAGAGTCAATTCCTCTTGCCTTGATCCAACATGTATCATGTACCTGGATGCTGCCATCCACCTGGGGCTTGGCTTCTGCTGCCTGCCAGGAGGCTGAAGATCACAGGCAGAGGGAGGCTCACTTGTTAGGGAAACCACCACTCCTCCTACATGTTACAGCACGGCTGAGTCTCACTGTGACATGAGAAAGTGTCGTTGGGCTCTGAGCCTCTGCAAGGTGCATTCTCCCTGTCTAAGGCTGCTGACACTCTCCCCAAAACAGCTCCTAAGTCTGTGAGCTCAGTCTTCCTGGCCCCTTCCTTACACCTCCCCATGCCCATCAGAAAATGCCAAGGCAGGAAGAAGATCCTGTCCCCCAGAGCTCTCATCCAGAGCATCCTGACTCAGCAGCACAGCACCAACACCTGGTGGTAACGAGGTGCTGGCACTGCATTTTATAACTCATAACAGTGCTCAGGCGACAACTTATTGCCCAGCATCTGACTACTCTGCCTTCCCTCAGCACGTCTCAGCCGCACTGACTTGGCTCTGACCATGACCTACACACCCTTGTCCAACAGTGGGAATTCCAAACCAGTTCAAGCTCTGAAAAGTTCCTGTTGTCTGTCTGGTATCAAAATCCATGGTGACATCTCTGCTCTTGCCAGCTAGACCAGCTTGGTGTGAGAGCAGCTGCTCGTGCAGACAGAAGGCAACACTGACTGACACAGATCTGATTCTTAACTCATGACCTGTTGCACCCAGGCTGCACAGAGGAATCACAAAAATAGGAAGAAAGGCAGGAGAGGTGCTTTCAGAACAGGATGGCTGCTCTCATCGTCAGTGGTCACAGCCCCACTTGGCACACCAGGGCACCAGCGGGAGGAAGAAGGCGGTGTGGATAAGAAAACAGACCAGTGCTGGTCCTTGGTCAGTTACGGACCACGCTTAAATTTGATCAGGTCTTCCCTTTCTGCTCACTGTTCACTCACTCCTCTAGACTCCTGCAAATGGGGTCACCTCACCAGCTCTGCAGTTCCTCCCCACCCCATTTCAGATCCACCAGCACTGCTCCTGTCCAGACTGTGACCAGCTGTCCATGCAAACAAGCACCTCCTGTGGCAGAGGAAAAGGATGGAAGTACTCAAAGCCCGTTGCAATTTCCTTCCAAATTAAACAGATCTCTGTGACAAACAAGGTGTCTTCATGCCCCACATCTGCTTTCCCTTGCCTGCATAGCAAAATCAAGCACAGGGGAATCGAGTAATAGTGAGGAAAACCACAGGCTGGGGAAACCTGCTGATCTACAGGCAGGGATGAGGAAACTGTTAACAACACGAGGCATTCTGCCTTCCCAGCTGGGAGGACAGGGACCTGGAAGCTTTGGCTCCCCTCCCCACTGCTGGGGTCCCTCAGCCCAGAAAGTCTGTGATCACCATTACAGGAGCCTGCAGTGGCATCAGACCTGGGCTAACAGAGGGAAAGTCTCAACCTGAATATCTGAACAGGGTCTCTGAATCTGGCCTGTGACCAAGTCTCATGTGCAGAAATAACCTACCCCCTTGAAACACCCTGTGACTTCATTAGCTGCTGAAGAGCCTGGCCAGCAGAGTCCTTAGCACTGAGACAGCTGCTTCACGCCGCTATTTACTTCAGCTCTCCAAATGCAAGAAGAAAAAAACCAACCCTGAAATATTTTCCTGGTGCCCTGAAAACAAAACACTCCAGAGTTTTGGCACCACATGCTGATCCTTAGTAGGTGGAGATTTGCATTGACTCCAGCTGAGCTCTGCTCTTTGACATCAGCACAACAACTCGCCTGCGTCTGCAAATACCCTGCTTATGCAATGCCACTAAGTACATTCCCTTGCTGCTACTCCACCAGCTCATAAATCCAGCCCGCTCCAGTCCCGCACAGCCCGGCCCTGTGGAGCACCAGGGGCTGCGGCTGCTCCAGGGGAACCGGGATGTGCTGGGGAAACAGCGCTCGTTTCGTTTGGTCCCTCGGCACTGGGGGTGTTGACAGGTGGGAATCCTGAAAGGTTGCACCAGGCATGAAAATGTGACTTTTCTCTAGGAGAGGACTTGGGAGGGTTTTCTGCGTCCCACCCTGCAGCCCCTGCAGAGCTGCTCCTCTGCCTGCCGAGACACTGAGCTCCCCTGAACCCGTCGCCCACAGCCCTTCAAGCTGCAAAGAGGGAAAAATCTCATGCTTATTCACTGTGGGTGAAAAAATATTTGCTGAAGGGCCCAGTTTAAGGAATAATGAGGGGATAAAAGGGCTGCAGCAGCCCCAGCAAATCTGTTTCATGCTCAGTGCTTCCTTTTTCCATTGTGCTCTGCTGGCGCTGGGTGTCCGTGGCACCGACAGAGGCTCCGGGTGACACCAGCGCTGCCGCGCAGCCATCGGGGACAGCTCGGAGGCGCCGCAGGGGAGGGATGCTCACAGCCCCCCTCCACCTCCACACACACTGGGGTTCTCCTCCGTGGCTCCAGCCCAGCCTTTCTCCGAAGGGAGACGCGTCCCCAGCCCTTCCAAGCTTCTGAGCTGGAAAAAGGCTGGAAAAGCTGAGCCTGGCAGATCACCACCAACAAAATAAGGTCCAATAATGGCCCTGCAGGCTTTGCAGGCTCCAAATGAGTGGGGTGTATGGATTTCCCTTCTTGTGCTTTAAAGTGTCCCCAGTTGCAGCCTGTGGCTCCAGCAGTGGGAATGAGCTGCCATGGAAACCTCCAAATGCCCTTTTCTGACAGCGGCTGCCTAACACACAGCTGAACAGCATTCCCTCCCCAAGACACACAACTAGGAAATTACCCTTGCTATCGCTTGTGGGATCTTCTGTGTGCCTGCAATGTTAAGATAAACGGTTTGGAAACCTGTAGAGCAAATTCACTGCAAATGAGGTTGGGCACAAAAGCATCATAAGCCAGAAATGCAAAGAAATCCAGATATTCCCCACTGTATTTCAGTCTTGTCCTGGGCTAACGAGTTTCCTTCAATGACATTTGCTGCCACAAAGGCATTTCCTGGTGCTATGAGACTTCCAAGGGAAAAAAAGAAGTATTTCCATTTCTTGCAGGTAGACCATGATTCAAATCATCTCTCACCCATATCTCTCTTTGATCAGGACATTGCAGAGCACTGTCAATAAGCCACGAGTCCTCAGCTGAATGAGGCTGATGGGCAAACAGAGGCATGAGAGTGTGCTAAGAAAGTGCTGAGCAGTAGCACAGCAGTGGGAAGCAGGAGCACTCAGAGCCTAAAGCTTCTCTGGTGCTGCTGACAGTGTGGGCCTGAAAGAGTTTGGTGAGCATCCCGAAACATGAGTGCAACAGAAACCCCACATGCTGCCCAGACTCGCCAAAAGTTCAGCTGTTATGGATGCAGCTCAAAACCCACTGGCCCAGAGATGTTATTTAAGAAAAATTAGCAGATACTTAAACTACCTGAGGCCCTGTGCAGAACCACCATCAGTGTGCATCTCTTGGTACCCAGAAGCCTTTCAGAGTCTGGCCCAGGGTTAGGGACTCGGGTCGGCAGGAGGCTGCTGACAGCAGAGGTGCCCTCCTGGCTCCTCAACTCCTGCTCTGGACACACAGCAGCTCCCTGGAGATGCGGGAAAGGGATCCAGAAAGGCAAACACCCAAACTTTCCTGTGAGGCCTGGAAGAGCCTCCCAACAAGAGTCTCTGCTGTGAGAGCCATGCTCTCATACCAACCACCCCAACCTTTACACTGAATTTCCCAGCATATTTGTTGTTTTCGTAAGTTTTGCGGGGGCCTGAAGCAAGAACAGTGGGTTTACTGAAGCAGCCATCAAGGGAAATTTTGACAGACTGATAAGCAACCAAATGTAATTCTTGCGACAAGAGTTATCAGACAGTTTAAAGATTAATGAATAGTAGCAGCCCCTGTGAACAAGGCCTCCGGAGCTGTCCGACTCTTCCTGAAGACAGCGTGCCACATCCAAGACATGCACAGACAGCAAAAACAGGGACAGAGGTGGGCTGGAAGTACTGGCTACAAAAGTCCTGTACAAGACATTCATCACACGGCTTGGCTTTGGGTTTCTTCTGCTTAGTATTTGGGTCATTTGACGTGCCTTGATGAGAGGAGGGAGGATTTCACAAGCAAGCTAGAAATTATTTTAACCAAACAATGCATGAGTGTTGCCAGAGCACATTGCAGGCAAAGCTGAGAGGGGTGGAAGGGAGAGGAGAGGGCCACTATTCATTTGAGCACAGGATATCATTCTGGATTTCAGCATTTAACTATGTGGCCACTGGCACCCTGAGCCTTCTCCATTCCCCTACAACCCAGCATGCCAAGAGGGCTCCAGTCTGCTCTTCAAACACCACTTCACTCCTGACCATCAAAAGGAAGGGTCCTGCAGCAGCAACGCCTCAGCTTGGGGCACGCCCCTGCCATCTATTCCTTTGTTCACTTGTTGTGCCTGGCTAATCTGTCTTTAATCACTTTAAATTATCCAGCATTCAAAGGAGATGCCATTTATAGGCTCTAATTGCCAAGCTCCTACCAGTTCTTGTTGCTGCAAAGCTCTTGTGCTGTCAGTCAGAGGTGGTCCCTTGTTGCAAGATAACAACACGAAATTTCACTACACAGAAAGAGAGACCTTGTACAAGATTGGCATCTAATTACCAGGAAAAATCTAGAAGTTGCTAATATCTTTATCAAAATATAGTATATGTTGGACATAGAGAATAACCAAGGCTTAGGGCCCAGGTTTGTCCCAGTGCTCCCTGCATTTAATTGAGTGTGCAAGTCCTGGAAACCCACTCAGCTACAAGGATTTGTTCCCCATCCCCAAGACCTGAGGAAAGCAATGAGCAGCATCTTCCTTCCCACCACCTGCAACCAGCACTCAACCCAAAAGCTCCCGATGGGCTCTCAGAGCAGAGCAGGGCCACACATATCCCAGCTTTCTGTCCTTTCCCATGCAGGACTGCAGCAAAACAGAGGGTGGAGCAGAGGGGCAGTGCCCTCCCTCCCCACCTCCTGAAGCACTGAAGGCTGGCTCAGGGCTGAGGTCCCCACCACCAGGAGAGGGATGTCTCTGCTCCACTGCAGATCCCTCATGTTCCTGGGTTGCTTTGGCCTCCTGACTTAGAGGTCAAACCCAACAAATATGCTCCGGGCTGATCAAAGGCCAGGTCACTTGGGAAGCCCCTGTGGGCACCTGGAAATATCAGGAATTCAGGTGGGCTTGCTTTTCTAACTCCCCAGCTGTGGTTCCATGGATATCTCTCCAGCTCTGCAGAGCTGGAGCACCATTGCTGGCAGCTGGGAGTGGTCTCGGTGCTCTGTGCTCTCGAGCTGAGCAAGTAAGTCCCCTCAGGAATTTTTTTCCCTCAAAGACTGCTTGCATAGAGATAGATAGTCTGACCTCTCCTCAAGGCCTCTATGGACAGGCAGTAAAGAAAATTGCAACAAATTCCTGGCCTGGAGTTAGAGCTCTTCAGGGCGCGTTTCAGCCAGGATCTGACTGCTCTTTGCCTGTTTTCCTTTTCTTTTGTAGGTGCTTTTTCAGCCCCTTCCCTTCCTGCTGCAGCTCCCCTTGGTTAGCAAGTTCTGCCATGGCCAAAGGTCCTGTGACTCTCCAGTTCCCAGGGAGGGCTGCACGACTGCACCCATGTTCAGCTCCCCTCCCCAGCACAAACTCAGCTCTGCCTGCAAGACTTCTTACAGCCTCTCTGGGAATCTTCCAGATGCTCCTTTAACTTTTTTTTTTTCTTTTTTTTTTTTTGAAGCCCACAGCTCTTTATTAGAATTTGCTCTAATCTTATTTTAATTCCTTCTGCAAAGTCTCTTGCTGACTTAGATCTACTTTAATTCCTTTTGCAAGATCTCCACCTCTTGTTTTATGTTTCCATTTAAAGTCTTTTGGCCTAAGGTCCTGGGCTCTGTGCACGGCTCGGGTTTGCTCCATCAGATTCAGCAGCAATTCCAGCTCACAACTTGTTCCTTTGAAAGCAGCTCCTGCTTCTGATAGCCAGACTTATATCCCTGGTTGATCTGGATCAAAGTTTGGGGCCCCACCAAGATGACCCAAATAATAGGAAAAACTGACAAAACACTTAGGCATTTCTCTGATGAAATCCTACTTATTTATGCAGATTGAACAGCCCTGGTTCCCTGAAAAGAAACAGGAGTGAAGTTTCCTTTCTCACGGCTCCAGGCATGCATCAAACAAGACTCAGTCTCCCTAACTGCTCCTTTTCAACTTTTCTGGGATAACCCCCCAGGATGCCCCTCCTGATTTATTCCCCTCCCTGTCTCTGTTTCTCCAGTCTTCATTCTCCTCTTGACTAGACTGATGAAAATTCATCAAACAGCTGCCTGGAGGTCTTTTCCTCAAGCTGTACCAGTGAGCAGACAGAAGGAAAAGGACATATTTTAGAGGCAGAAAACCAAGGGGTCAACTCCTACTGACCCTGCAGCTCCCACCAGTGCAGGCTGGGGTGAGTCACTTCTTCCCTTTGAATTACATTCTCCCGTTTCAAAAACGAGGACATGACAAAGCCTTCAAGAAATTTTTGCTCCGGTTTGGACAGAAACTACAGATTTTGTAAAGAAACAACCACCTCAGTGTGTGCAGCCAGCTGTGCCAGAGCAGGTACTGTCCCTGCCCTGCACACACATGACCATTCCCAGATCCTCTGAGGCTCCTGGCATCTCTCTCTAAAAGCAGGATCTCCAAATAACATCTCAGGTTGCCTTAACCCCCCTGGAAGCAACAGCAGAGGGAATTCAGCCATCCTGCAACTGCCTGGACTTACAGAGAGGAAAGAGGGAAGGGAGAAGGGAACTTGTTTTTCTGCTTGTCAGCTTTTGGAAGTGAAACTAGCAGCATTAAGAATTGCACTGTCAGACAGAAAGACAAGTTTTCACTGGTGGTAAGACCTTAAAAGACAATTGTTTATTTAAACTAACTCAAGGTCACAGAGATGTCCAGTTTGAGAGAAGCCATTTTTTTCCCTTTGAAATTCTGCATCTGAAGTTGCTCAAAAGATGAAGCAGGACGGTATGTGCATGTGGCTCCCGCTGATAGAGGGAAGGCAAAGGAGGGCTGGGAAAGATGCTGGAGCCTGAAGAAAAGCAGAAGCTTTCTGTGAAAGAGTACAGATTGGGCAGCACAGAAAGGTCAGCCCTCCCTCCCAGCAAGAGCAAAGCTCAGAGGCAGCTGGAGGATTTCATGATCTGATTTCTAGTTTTGGAAAAAAATTTCAGTCTCTACCCTTTGAGTAGTGAGGATTTAAATGCTGGGTTTTCCTAAATACCACAGTGTATTTCCTTCCAGTGGCAGGTGGCTGGGCATGGCCAGGGCAAAATGGGAACACAGAACAGTCCTTGGCAGAGCCTCTGAGCAGCCCTGGACACATCATTCTTGTGAGCCCAGAGCTGGAGAAGGGCACCGTGTCCCTGCAGGGTGCATCCTTCTGCAGCCCCTGCACATGAACCAGGGCTCTCTGAGGAGCCACGTCACTGGACCTGGCCAGCTGGGTCATGGGCACCTTACTGACCTCTGAGTGCTGGATAAAAGGAAAAACAACCAGCCCAACCTCATCCTAGTTCACTAAGACCACGACTGAAACAAACTGGTGGTGGCCATTTGCATCTGGGACGTGACTGCCCAGGTGGATTCCTCGTGCAGCTCCACTAACCTTTCATCACTTGATGCTCTTTTGGAAGACGCAAACCTTTACCACATCTTCAAATCTGGCATCTCCATGGCCAAAGGGAGGAAGTTTGGAGGAGTCATGTGGCAGAAAAGAGGTTTGAGCCTTTTTTTGGGAAGAGACTGCCTGAAGTGTTGGAATGAGAAGGTGCCTGGAGAGAGCTTGGAAATTCAGATCTTGATTGTAAGCATAACCAAAGTGAAGTCTCATTTTGTAATTGAAAAGACAAAACTGTCAAAGCTCTTTGGATTTATGGCTACTGGAAACCACCTTCCAACTATTTTCTAAATTGGTTCTCTCCAAAATCAGAAGAAAGGTCTAAAGCCCTGTCTCTGCAGAGATTTTGCAAAAGAAGAAAAGCACAGTTCTTGGGATTTAAATTTGATTTGTTTTCTCAGGGATGGGGTGATTTTTTTTCCAGTACAACAGAAATTGACTGATGTCAGTAGCATGGGAAATGGAAAATGGTTTGTAAGAGTTAACTCACCGTTTCCCTAAGCTTTCCTTCATGGAGTTATATGCTTGGGACCATGTGCTGAACAGACCCATGACTTAGTTACTTCTTAGAGTCTTTGCAGGTAAAATAACTTTTCAATTTGGCCCTTCCTTGATGCAGAATAAAAAAGTCTTGAAAACTGTCATAAACCAAGCAGCCTGAGCAGTGACCAGATGGGAGCCCCAGACCCCCTGGACACCTCTGTCCAGGCGCAGCGGGTGCTGCCCGTGGTGCTCTGCGAGCACAGAACTGCCTTGGAGACCTTCTGCCTCTGCCCTTTTGAGTCTGCAGTTCCCATCTCACAACCTCTGTTGGTTTTCATTGGGAAAGAGGTGATCAATCCTCCTAGCACCAGGCTATTGCTCCAAGCACACCAGTCAAAGGCAGAAAAGATCCAATGACAGATTCCCAGCCATTGGATGGTGATTGAGAGTGTTAATTAAAAATTATGGAGCAATACAATGCCAGAGATATTGCATATGCTTTCAGGAGGAAGCTGAATGGCTCCAAACTGGAAACTGTGCTGTTTTCTCTTGCCAGAAAACGTCTGCAATTTTGAACCCACCTTTTATCCTGACTGTATCCATGTAAATCTGCACTTGCAGCCCCAAACAGCTCTGTGACCTGCAGTCTGTAACTACCAGGTAGTGGGTGAACACAGCCCGTAGGTAGGAGACAGCCAGCAGGTTTTTGATGTCTATAAATACAGGTATTTGTATACATACCTGCTCAGTAAATATATATATGCAGTCTTTAGGTCCTACATAATGAACCACCTCAAAACAATCCCCTATCCAGTGCAGTCTGGAGACACTAAAGCCTTCTAGGTGCCACATCCCAGCCTGGAAACCACAACTGTTTCATTTTCCAGCTCTAACAATCCTGACCTCTCCCAGCCTTTCGTACACTCCTGAGACTCATACTTTTCTCAGGATCACAGCGAGCTTGTGTTTTTCATTCTCTTGTGATTAATAAATTATGCTCTACAGATATTTAAGCAGCTCATGTTTATTTTTCTGTCAATAGAAAGAGAATGTTTATTTGATCTGGGAGCACTATTTTCCATTGTCTGAATTTAAACTTCAAAACAAAAACTTGAGATATTAGGTGATTTATGAGCCTCTGCTAAAAATAGCTCAGCCCATTCTCATCATTGAATCTCCCATTTTGCTCTTAGCAGTATCCCAGAAAAGTGATGGGGAAATAGGAATGGAAGTCCATGGCTGCTGGCAAACTCTCAGACCTGTGAGCACAGAGCTGTGACCCTGCACCCAGCGCTGCTCTGAGCAGGCCCTGCAAACACGGTGGGACCTCCATGCACTGAGCAAGGCTCCAGCACTGACTCCCCAGGAAACATGAACAATTTTTTGTTCTGGTTATAATAACTCACAGCTTTAGTTCTTGGATTCTTATTCCCTCAGCTGTGGCATCTAATGTATGAATACCTCTTAATTTAATCTTCACCTCTGGACAATAACTCCTGAACTTCACTTACTACATGGCTCCCTCCCTTCATGAACCTATGCGGTACACCAAGGAAATGATGTTCTATCCTGGGATCTCAGAGCAGAGGGAGGAACAGGCATACAAGGCACTGGACCACAATGCCCATGAATCCCTGCAGAAGTACTTCCAAGTAATTTCAGTTTTTTTGAATGCAAAAAAAAATTTCCAAATTATCTATAGAGGAAAAAACCCCAATCCTGTTGTTTTGCTGAAATGCAGTTTTCAGTTAGAAAACAGCGTTGCTGGCTAATTTTCCAGCATCTGTAGCTGTAACAACCGTGCTTCCAGGGGCCTGGGAAGGGCTGGGAGGGCGATGAGCTGCTCTGGGCCAGCAGGAGGGGCCCCTTTGCTGTGCGGGGCAGGTCCCGCTCCGCGCTGGGCAGCACCTGCCGAGGGCCACCTGGCCGGGCACTCCAGGAGCCACAGCCCGGGCTTCCTCCTCCTCCTCCTCCTCCTGGAAGGTGCTGGGAGCCATGTGCGAGGCAACCCCCCGGCGCCGGGGCGGCTGGGGAGTGTGGTTCCCACCTCTATATAAAGTCTCATTTCCTGTGATGCCGGGCGTGTGGGTGTGAGCGAAATGGATGTTTTCTGTCAGGGATGACAGTACTGGGGTGAGCGTGTGCTTCCCGCAGCCAGGCAGCGCCGGGAAGGCAGGCACGAGCCGGGATGCAGCAGCTGCCTGCGTGTGGAGAGGAGCATCCCTCGGGGGAGACGATTTGCTCTCCTCTGCCCTCCCCCTGCTCCGATCCCCTCCTTCCCCCCGAGTGCGTCCCCAGCGCGAGGAAATGACCAAACCTCGTTCTGCCCTTGGCAGGGCAGGGCCGTGTCCGAGCTCCGCTGAAGAGCAACATCCGCCCGGCACCCCCGGACCGCTTCTCTGGATAAAGAGCAAAAGACAACTGGTATTTACAGGGCGAGGAAGGACTCTGAGGTTGCAGCTTATGAGATAAATCATGAAAAGCAACCAAGCCAGTCTGTTGGCAGAGCCGAAAGCTGGGAGAACAAACCTCAGCCATGCTGCACAACAGGCTCAAATTCAACAGCGGGTTCCGAAAAAAATCAATCCATTTGCTTGGGTGCCTAGCAGGGGCAAACAGGCCACTGTTTCCTGCTGCAGGGATGCTCATCCATGGATGACCTGTCTCAGGAGGGGCAGTTAATGGCTCCCACACTGCTCCCTCCAAAAATCCACCAACACCACCTCCATTTGCCTGCTCAAGGCCAGCTGTGCCGGTGACAGGGTTTCCATCCCATGGAGATGGGACAGGACTGTTCTCACCCCACTGTGCTGTGGCATGGCAAGTCAGATCCTATATGGAGAGGGGGCTACAGGTCAGGGCTGCCTGGATCATTCCCCCACCAGTAACTCACTGGGATGGGCAACCCAAGCTCATGGTCTCTTTCAATCCCTAATTTCCGGAATACGTCAGAAAACTATAATTAAGGAGCCCTCCCCTTCTGGTGGAAGTCTGCTTGTGTCAACAGAGAGACGGGAGTATTTAGCAGACTTCTTTTTCCATCCTGCTAATTTTAGCCCCTTATATAACATTTCTTTCAATACAACCCAGTTTCTGTAGCCCACTGAAGGAACAGCGCTTCTCATTTGTCTTACACCAGTGCCTAAAATATTCCCCAGAGCCTGAGGGCTGGCTCTGTGCTCCCCACCATGCATGGGGCCAGCTCTGCCCACCACACCACAGTGTTTAAATAGCCCAATATGTAGAGGGACACACACACACAGAGCCAAAGGAGGGGCTGTCCTAGTGCAGCAGCAGCGGGGGATGGAATAAAAGCCAGTTACACCTGTCCCACAGGACCCCAACTCCAGGTATCCTCTGGCAAACACCAGCAGAGAAAAGGGCTGAGAAGGTGACATCTCCTCAACCTCCACACACTGATGCCTGAACCTCCGGTGAGTACTGAAGCTCCACATGATGATGCTTCAGCTTTCAGCCCTCACTGCAAATTCCGTCAGCCCCTTCCTGCGCTGTCATCTTTGATGAGAAGCGGTTCTTACCTTCCTAAGTAAACCTCAAAGTTTGTGACGCTCCAGAGCACATCAAAAATACATCAAAATAACTCAAACTGCCTTTGACGGACCACATAAAGTTTGCAATTTGCATTTCAAAGCCACGGTAAGGCATGGAAGGCAAAAGCAAACAAGGCAGCAGCAGACACCCAGATCTGTCAATTATCCCACTGATTTTTTTGCACAAGGCTGGGAGAGCTGCAGAAGTAACTGCCTGGGGCCAGGCTCATCCCTGCCCTGGCGCTGCTGAACTCAGTGGCTCCACACGTGTAGACAAGATTTGACTTTTCTATGCACTTTTCCACGAGAAAAGGCTGCTTATCAGCATCACACTGTGGGGCAGCCTCGGAGCACATTGGCGTAGCACAGCCGCCAGGTCAGGGGGATCCAGCCAGCTAACTCGTTAAAAAGGAAGGAGTTTTCACTACTAGTAAGGGGAAAAAAAGGAGTTGGAGTTGCCTGAAAGCACGGAGAATGCTGTGGAGATGCCACTGAAATGATATGTGTGAACAAGTGTCAGCAGTGGGAGCAAGGTGTGGTGGTTCCCTGCTGCTCTTCCCACGCTGCGGGTGTGGATCCGTCCCGCGGCCGACCCGCTCTGCTCCCCGTGCGGGGCAGCCGCTCCCTCCCTTCCCTCAGCTCCTGGCTAAGGCAGAGCTCAGCGTGGGTATCCAGACCCTGCTGCCACCACGTCCTTCCCTCTGCACCACCTCCCAGCCTGGTATCCGCCGAGGATTTCTAGCAAAGCTTTGAATAAATAATGAGCACCTGATTCCACTTTACAGTAATTAATCTAGGGGATAATGCACTAATTTGGCAATGCTGGGAGCATTTATCTTTTCCTCAGAAAGAATTTTTTGCTATGAAAGAGTTACTGTAAGTCAATAAAACCTAAACCTCTGTATCCATCTTACACTAGTAACTGGTTTTAGCACCAGTATGGAAAGGGAATATTTTCTCTGCAGCGCAGTGGTGTGGTCCTCTCCCCTATCAGAAAAGTAAAAGCCTTCTCTCCGTCCCAGCATCTCCTGTGAAGATATGCCAAGAAGACAAATGGTATTCCCCAGTCTTCGTGAGTGACTCCTGCCTTTCCCTGCCCTTCTCTTTCCTCTTAGAAGCAACAGACAAGCCTCTGGGCCAGGATGCTGTGCAGCACCTAACTAACACAGCGGGCTCCTGGCCCAGGACTAGACCTCCCAAGCACTACCCTAATATAAATAAATATGATTCATAAAGTCTAACTTTGAATTTGGCAACTGATCCTCTGAACAAAGCTGGTGAGTCAAGCTCTGAAGAGGTGGAACCAGCCACAGCGTTCATGATCGTGTTAGTCAGCACGAAGGAAATCATTGCAACCACTCTGACGTGTGAACTCAGCACAGCTGATGTAAGCGTTGGCAGAAAAGTATTTGCATCATAACCTTGAACTGCTGGACTGTCTCACTGAAAATACCAGAGAATGTATTTTTTTCCAGCTACCCCAAGCACTGGCACTGCAGTGCCAGACCCTGAGCTGGCATCAGTCAGCACAAACGGTGCACACAGCGGGGCTGGAAGCGCTCACAGCTGGGACACTGCACAACAGGTGAGCAAGGAAAAGGAAAGAGGGTTTGCATGGTAATGGCCCTAACACCTCCCAGGCCAGAATTAGAGGAAATGCTAAAGGGGCCTTTCTTTCATGGCAGCCTACAGTTTTGGATTAAAATCATGGATAGCATGTTGCCTGTGGCTGTTGATAGCTAGAACAGAACCATGTAAAGATGCCCCTGCAGCACCCCGGGGATGGGCAGCATCAGGGTCAGCACTGATGGGGCAGCTCAGACTTTGAGGAGAGAGGAGTAAAAAATGGGGAGAAGTGAATACCAGGACAGAAAGCTCAACTCACAGCAAGAAGAAGAAACAACTCTTGCCTTGCAGCCTGGACAGTGCGAAGGATTTTGTTCAGATGTTTCTCACATCTGATTAGACTGATCCACCTCAACCTTGAACACAATCCAGCTATATTTATATCCCAAAAAGAATATCCCCAAAGCCCCCAAGCTGCTCAACACAAGACAATAGGACTCCCCCTTACCAGGACTTGCAGCTGGAAGAGGGGAGGGAAACCTCTATGTGCATTTGCAATGCCTGCATTTTATACAGCAATAAAGAAAGTAAAGAAATAGAAAATAACAGGAACTTTATATATTAATAGGAAAGGAAAATGGAGTTCTAGGAGCACAGATTAGGGAAACAGCACAATCCAGTGATGCCATTTCAAACAGCCCTGTGAGGGTGGTACCGAAAGGAGGTGGGACCAGACAGGAGCTGAGTTGGTGAAGTGAGAAGGTTCAAACATGGAGTGAGCAGCTCTGCCTGGCAAGAGCCCCTCTGCTGCAGGGGGGGAACACTGGCCTGGGCTGGGCAGGCAGAAATAAAGGAGATGCAGGTGGGGGAGAATGGAGACAAAAAGGGGGAAATAAATGTGAGAGCACAGACAGAAGCGCTGTCAGTGCAACCACAAGGGAGGCACCAGAGCTGTCACCATAAGCTATCACATAATTTAATGCCTTGAACCCCCCTGGGTAACTGGCACTTAAATCTTCCACTTGTGTCGGGCCAGTGGAGCTGTTGCTGCACAGAGAGCGTTTCTCTGCTAAGGGCAATTACCCCTCGCTGCCCTGGGCAGCAGCACGCTCACTCAGGTGTTGGAGGGGACAGAAAACAGCGTCAAGCTGAGCAGTGTCACTCCCCACTGCAGAGCTGGAATTCAGGTGTGCTCCAAGAGCTGTCCCAAGTGGATGAGCTTTGTGGTGAGGAGTCGCAGAGGTGCCGGGAGCCAGGACACCCTGCCACGCTCCCAGCCGTGCTGGGCGCCGTCCCGGACCCGCCGGCGCAGGAGCTGCCGTGCTTTGTTTCTCAGCTGAGGTTCTTATTGTGACAAGTGAATCACCAGGAATGAATCTAACAAAGATAGTGTGGTAAACTTAACAGAAAAATTATATCCCTCTGGATGTGTGTTATATTTTGAGAATAAACTAAAGAATTCCTCAGTTTAATCCATCTCCTGGGTTTGCCTGGAGTAAAAATACAAACCCTACAAACAAGCCTTGTTTTTTCATTTCCATTAAACCTGTCTTTGAGAAAGTTGAGACTGAGACAGTCCTTGTTAACCTTAGAAATTTTTAGAAGTACAGACTGTCAGTGAGTTTTTGGTTCTCTGCCTTTTCAGATTGTTCTGTTGGGAAGGATGAAAGGCTGGATGATGCCAGCAAGCTGATAGTGCCCCTATTACCCCCTCATCTGCAGCTCACTTGCCAAGCAGTGAGCCGTGCACTTGGTTTGCAGATCCTGAATTTTTCAGTGAGGATGTGACAAGGTGGACCCCATATCTGTTAGTGTTGCTGAAGGATGGAGCACTAAGGTCCTCCTCTGTTCAGCTCTGAGGGGATATCTGGGGCTCAGCAAGGCTGCTGACACCTTTCTGATGCTGCACGTACCTGTGTCAACTGAAGGCAGCAGCTGTGCCTTACAGGAAAAGCCTGCTGAAATCCAAATCGCACATGAGGAAGTTTGAGATGCTGTGGAAACTTACAGACACCTGTTCTGAAACTAAAACTCCAGACTGGCAGGGATACTGCTCAACAAGGCTGTCCTATCCACAATTATGCTCATTTCTAACCAAAACTTCCAAAAACTATAACGACTGAGGTGAACCATTTACCCAAAATGCCTGCTTAAGCTGTTTTCTAACACAAATTCACTTGGGACTCGGCCTCCCCTGGTCAGTGCACACAGGGAACCAAATCCACTGAGGAACCAGGTTTAAACTCAGCCTGAGCTGGTAGGAAAGCAAACCCACCCACCCTCAGTTTGGAGTGAACATTGCCATGTTCTCCCTCTCCCACTCATGAGGAGCTATGAAACCCAAGGCTTTGTATGCTGGGATCCCACAGGTTCCTAATGGGAAAACAGCACATTAATGGGAAAACAGCACATTAATGGGAAAAGGCTGAAAAAAGGACTGCAGGGGAGCAGAACAAAAAAAGGCCAATTTCATGGGGAATATTTCTGATTTCAGGTCATGGCTGTAGAGTTTGGGGGGTGTGGATGGGTGTGCCTGTATGGGATGTACCAGATGGATGTCCCTTGCACTTCCTTGCACTGAGGGAGATAAATGCACCCCCAGACACAGCATTTCAGTATTACAGGAGCTCTATGGGAGCTGACTTCCAGCTTCACTGCACCTTCATCTTCTCAGTTAATATTTATAAAGCTCAATATTTGTGCAGCGTTGTGCAAGGAGAGGAATATTAACCAGAATGTCCGTGGGGCATCCAGGAAAGCAGCTCTTACTCCGGGCCAGGCACCGGCCACCTCCCTGCCATGGGGCACCTCTGTACCACAGAGATGGAGAGAATCATCAGAGGCAGAGTTTTAGCCCCGGGCATTTAATTCAGGTTCAAGTGTGGCTGCAGAGATAGAGGGCAGCCAGGATAAATCCCGGAGCACAGCGGCTGAACTGCCAAAATAGAGTTAAAACACTGCCACGTTCTCAGTACTGAAATACCTGAAAATCCGGCCAAGAAACCAGACTTTAGGGATAGATCAAAGGATAAGTACATCTCACCAACATGCTTCCTTTTATTTATTTTGTAACTGTGATCAAATTTGCAGGAGTAGAAATGGGTTTTAAAGAGGCGAGACCAGGCTGCCCCTCCCGAGGACTCTCCCCTGCTCCGCGGGAGCCGCATTAACTCCGGCTGAAAGAAGTGGCCATGCCATGACTCATACTTTCCACTCCCCATAATCCCTCTCAGTAGGGTACAGACTTAAGAGTTTTCCTCTGACTTCTATTTTGTTTTAATTTATGCACCTGATTTGGAAAAGCCTTTGAAAAATCTGACAGTGGAGAAAAAAGGAGCCTGTTTTATCTGTCTGACGGACAGGCTGAAAAAATGCCCCAGCACAGTGAAATTCTGCACTACCAGGAAAATAACATCTGTGTCTACAGCTTTCTACAGGCTGTTAGTAAAAAACCCTAAACTACTAGAAGTCCTTTGTCAGAACAAGGACAGAGCTTAAGTGAAAGAATAAGCAGTTCCACTGAGTCAGAAGTGTGTGGCTGACACAAGACAGAGCAAATGTCTTTTTAAAAAAACACACCAATGAATTATGTACAAAGCCATGCTCAAGGGCCCAGATCCCATGTCTGGCTTCCAGCGATAGCAGCAGCAGCCATGCTGGGTCCCACATGCTTCCCGAACCTCCAGAGCCAGGCACGAGGCAGTGGCTACTTCTGTAAAAGGACTTCTTTTTTATGGGTTTTGGAAAGGTCAGTAAATAAAATCTAGGTTTTGACATGCCAGCTATTTTAGGAAAAGTGACTGTTTTTCCATTGTCCCTGTGTCTGAAACAGGGAACACCACTGCTTCAAAGCCACTCTGCAGCTGCAGCTTTATACACAATGCCAGACTATGTCACCACTGCAACTCACAGCCACCAGGTGACACAGGACCGTCCCCAGAGGGCCCCTAGGTCCACAATCCCTGTGGTTCATGCCTCACAGCCTCTCTGCAGCCTGTCCTCAACACAACCCATGCACCTGGTCCCCAGCCAGCCCCGCTTCCAGCCACAGGCTCCCGTGGCTGCCTCTCCCTGGCGCCGGCCTCCGCAGCTCCCCAAGGCACAGAGCCGGTCCTGGGCTCCCGTGCTCCGTTCCCAGCTCCTGCCCTGCACCTTACTGCAGAGGGGAAAATACCAGCTGCACCTTCTCTCTGATGAAGCGGAGTTCATCTCAAAGGACAGATTTCATTGTTCACATCCTGCACCAAAGAGCTCCAAGGGCAGCTGTCCTGGTATGTCCCCCCGCTGGCTGTGTCCTCACCGCTAAGGGACATGCCCAGAGCACTGCCCAGCGTCCCCCCTCAAATAAAATCCTGCCCTATAACCTTTTCTGCCTCACCCAGAAGATAAAATTGTATTGGGGAAGATTTCTTTGAGTTACTGTTTATTTAGCATCATTTTACAGCTCTGTTGGTCTAAGGTGTGTATTTTTAGTGTCTCAGATTGCTTCTTCCCATCTAGAGAAATAACAGCAAGTGCACAACATGTGCTGGAAAAACAAACAGTTTTACTGCTGGCTTTCTGGAAGCTTTTGGTAAATAGCTGCACCTGGTTCCAAGTGTACTTTGTTCTAAGGTGCTGGTAGTACCTGCCTGATGTCATGCTCTCTGAGGCTGTTAATTAGGAACATGTTGTGTTTTATTGGTGTTTGCATTTGGGGCTCTGTTTTGAACATATGAATGAATGGTGTCCCTAGAGAATATTATTATTTCTCCTGGAATACAAATTGGAGAAATATATGAATAATAGAGACAGACACTCTTAAAACAGCTCAGTTTATCCGATCAATTTCTAGAAAGTCATATTACCCAGCTGAGAGTACATCAATGATGCAAAATTGCCGAAGTGGTGAGCTATTTCAGGATATTCCAAACCCAAGTAATAACATCTTGGTACTCCTGTGATGGATTTATTGAGTACTAATCCTTCTGCACACTGTTGTCCTGCAGTCAATGAGCAGCTCTCCTCTGAAAAGCTCGGGAGCCTTTAGCATCCATCATCTTGATGACTGCAAATCTCTCTTTAATGGTGCAAGCCCCAGGAATGGTTTGCACCTATACGAGAGTGTGAAATTTTAAGAGTACTCCTTTCTGTGGAACTTCCCTGAATGTTAATAATGGGAAGGAGGCAAGAGGGCAGTGGGAAGAGATTTAGAAGTCTGCTGGTACATTAAAGATGGATCCCATAGGTAACATCTCCAGGTTACCTATGACCTTCACGATTGTTAGCGCTGCTAATATAAACACCTTACTCCACACAAACCTCCTTGTACCATTCAACAAATCTAAAAAGAGCAAATTTGACAGATTCAGCACTTTTATAGCCTTCCCCCAGCAGTGGGGGAAGCATTTGCTCAGAAATCTCAACCATAACCCTGCTGTTATCTCTATAATTAGACCAGTTTGGTCATTTTGAATGTAGTGTGTGTTGCTCACCTCAAATAGCAAATAACCTGCCATGCCACCCACACTCTGTGCACCTTTCCAAAGGCTTAGAAGCCTTGCTGCCTGTGTGGTGCCATGCAATGACCCTGAACTGCTCTGGGAATCTGGTGAGGAGCCTTCGCTGTGGGCTCCGCTTGGACAGCAGCCGCTGCCACAGGGAAAGGAGAGAACTGGGTGCTTTTCCTGCAGCTCAGAGCTCAGGCTGAAGACTCAGTTCAAGCACTGCAGAAAGGCTGGAACTGCCAGGAGGCTCTGTGGGGATGAAGACATGAAGGCACCATCAGTGCAGAGCTTCCTCAGGCCTTTACCAGCACGTGGAATGCCGTTCATTGGCACGGCACTCCGGAGCACGCCAGTGCCCGCTCTCCTCTTACCACCTCACCTGGAATCTCACAAACCACCAGAGAGCTCTCTAAGTGGCAGGGGAATACAAACCAGACCAAACCACAAGCCCTAGCATTGATGCTGCTACACCATTGACTGCTGAACCCAAAGAAACTATTTTTATTTCCTTTTTTTTCCCCTGAAGGTACCAGACAATCCCATGGCAACCAGCCTTTCAGAGTGGCTGTCATCTGGTCAATACAGCTTAAGTCATCAATCAGAAAACCAGGTCTTTCACCTAATCTGTTTCTTTACAAAGAAGTAATTTGGCCTGTACAGATGCTGTAAAACTGCCCCATGACTGAGTTATTTTGGGATAAAATGCAGTGGGGTCACAGAGCACAGAATCTTTTGCTGCATAAGACTTTCATCCAGCCCTAGTGGGTGCCTCAGTCACAGACATGAGATAGCCTTTGCAGTCCAGTCTCCATGGCTTCAAAGACACAATCGAGGATTAAACTGTCCCACACCACACAGAGAAACATCACTCCAGGGAGTCTGTGAGAGCTGCTGGAAAGTGAAGCCAAGCCCTGGCTCCCCCCAGCCCCACATCCCCCCAGGAAGCCTCAGCAAGTGCCCACTGAGCCCTTCTCCTCGCCCGAGCCGGTGCAGCCACTTGCTGTTGAGAAAATAACATAATTGCACACCGAGCAGTGAGCCTAATGAAGCCACGTCGATTTTGTTGTTAAGGCCTATGTTTCTAGGATTGCTGGCCTACCAGCACTGTGTTTTCCAAACAGAGACAGAAAAGGGCAGAGAAATCTCATTAATGACAGGACAAACAACCCAGCAATGCAACAGGGCTTGCTTCAAACTCAGATCCTGACAGAGACAGATTTCAGTGTGCTGGCATCTTGTGCTCCTCACTTGCCAGATAGTTTTGAATGGCCCGAGGTCACTGGTCATTAATTAGAGACAAATTTTATATTGTGACCCTACCAACAGAGGGTGAGGGCTCACAATGCCTAAACTCCCCCATACACAAGCACTGTGAGAAAAGGGAGGGATTTACTCTAAAGGTGATCATGAGAATGGATTTCATATGTGAGTGACTGCCCCAGTGGAAAATCTGTGCCCAAATCCAGTGCTGGGATCATAGCCCCTGGAATGAAATGGGTCCGTTTCTCTCCCCTCTCTGCATTTTCCTTTAATTCCTTCATTACTTTTCCATGTTTTGGAAGTGCAGAGTGCAAATGAATGCCCAAGAGATGACCTGAGAGTAAAGTCTGAAAAATGACAAGTCTGGGCAGCTTGGAGGGGTGATAACTCTGGCGGTCACCTCTGGGTGTGAACACCTGGAAGAGGAGGAAACCAAAGGACACCAATGCTGCTCCAAGAAAAGCCATCAGGAGGAGAAAATAAAATGGTGGCTTCACCCAGCATTTCAGGACAGGAGGCAAATACTGAGGCAGCATGATCTATCCTCATCTGGTCTCCTGCCACTTGGGGGCAGGGCCAAATGGGACCCCACTGCCACCACTGCTACTAGGAGGGTTTATTGGTGATACATGTCTCTGACACCTTTGTGTCTCTGTGTCATCGCAGAGCTCCAGGCAGTCTCAGTAGACACCCAGCTCTTCCATGGCACAGATTCCCTTCAGCAGAGCCCAAGCACACCTTTAATCAGCTTTGGGGGGACGTACAGACCTCACGGAAGCACACACTGAGTGAAGCCTACGAGGATATGCTTGCCTGAATTAGACTGCAATAAATAAGCAGCAGGGAAATTGTGTTCAAAGCTTTGGTGTAGGTATTTGCAGCTAAAAACGACCACTGCCTCCCATAAACATGGCACAGACGGGGCAGAGAGCTGGAGATCACTGCTCAGTGTCAGGAGATGTGGTTTCTCCAGCAACCTCCTCATCTCAATGTAGGCAGAAACTATGGCAAACATTGACTGTCTTTATGATAATCACTGCACAAAGACTCAGCGCCAGGTACCTGGAGGCTTTACATGTGCTGGGGAAGTGCTGCTCTCCCAAATTTGGCTATTCACTCTCCCTAATTCCACACAATCTGCAGGGCAATAGCTTTCCAGCACGGCCTCCCCAGGAAAGTCTCTCTCAGTAGACAGCAGACTCTCATGCTTATAGTCTAACACACAAGCATGCAGAAGGACACTGTCCAGAAGGAAAACAGAGCCCAGGATGCATATTAATTACTGGTGGCACAAAGCCCAGGCAAGGTTGCTGCTCCATGGTCAGCCTATAAATCTGTCCAAACAGGATTCTCACCACGTCTGCCTTGTTTACATTACAACATTTTATGACCATGTGGTTCTTCACCTGGAGAGGAAGAGTATCCTTGCACAGCCAGTGAAGAGCTGGGATTTATTACCTGGTGAGAAAGGCCTGGCTGTGCCCCGGGCTGGGCAGTGCCCGTGGCCGCAGTGCTCCCGGGGCTCCCGCCCAGCGCCTGGCTGCAAGTCTGGGAGAAGTTTTATCCCTTTGTTTTCCCAGCAAAAAAAGCTTCAGAATGACAGAAAGCTTCAAGCCCCCCTACCCAGCTACTGAGCTAACCCAGCTCCTGTGAGGGCATCCCACCCTCCGTCCTGGGAGAAGCCTTGCCCAGGGACCTGCTGTCACGTGGATTTCTGCTTGCAGAGGGGCCTTGCTATGCAGTGTGGGAGGATATTTCCCAGTGGGGTCAAAAAGAAGTTCTCCCCACTCTCTTGCAATGAGACTGGCTCTGCAATGCCAGTAGGAGAGAGAATCAAGTGTTGCTTTCACCAGAGAGGGGAAAGGATTTGAGCTGAATGTGGCAGACTGACTGTTGAATTAGAGAAAAAAACAGGTTTCCTTCCCTGCATTGGCCATTTCTCACAGCTCCTGGGCCCAGCACTGTCACAGTTACAGGCACAAAAAGCAGATGACAAGAAAGTGTCCAGACAGACAAAAACATAAAATAAAATCTGGATTGTTAAACATCTGTTCCACAGAAACAAATCTCTGTAGGCTTCTTGGATGTTGCAGATGTCACATTAACCTGAAGCACTTAAGAATTTTAACTAGAGGAGGAAAATGTCCCTATTTTTATAGAAAATTCCTCAGCACACACTCCTGGCCTCCTCAGTGAAATGGGTCCTTTAATTGCACCCTAACGTGCTCCTTCTTTGCTCCACGCTTAATGTTAAGAAGATGCTTGAGACTTGTTGACTCCCAGGAGATCACTCAAGTACTGAGTTATGTGTGTGCTGAAGTTTCCCACTCTTAGCAAGGGTTTCACTTCACCTCCAGGCAGGCCCAGCTGGAGGGATCAGCTGGATCAGAGCCCTGTGTGTGCCCAGAGGCAGAGAGGGAGGATCAGCTCTGTCTGACACCTGCTCTGAAGAGGTAACTTTGAAAAAGGGTGGGGGAAGGCATCTTCCATCCCTTGTTACTACATGAACATATAGCTCCAAAAATCTTCATTCTGTACAGTGTCCCAAAGGAAAACATTTGAAATAATCCATATTCATTGGAGTTTTTAATCCCTCACAAACCAGAATTCAGCAGGCAGCTAATGAAGAAGACAATTATGCAGCACTTCACACAAAGAGCAAACCAGAACAGGTGCAAAGGCTGGAGCGTTGCCACACTTGCTCTGTTCCTTGGCACAGGGATCGGGGCTTTACTTAAAATGTATTCACACATCCCAACAGTTTAAAGACTCAGTCTGAAAGGAAAAGAGGTGACATTTAAGACTGATCATTAGCTGTTGACCACCTAAGATACTAAATCAGAAAGGAGACAGCTGGCCAAACTCAGCTTTATTTGTGTTCTTTCTGAAGAACACAAGCAGAAATGGTGCTGCACCAGCAGGGCAGTGAAAACACAGACTGTGCTTGGTTTGCCCCTTGAATTAGAGCTCCGATGTACAAGAACAGGGCAAAGGAGTGGTGCCCAAAGGATTCACGTCCAACCAGACAAGCATGGGAAAAGCAAAGAGAGATTTTCAGTCTCTCAGAAGCAAAGAGATATTTCTCCAGATGTTGGTTAGAGGTGCAAGAGAGTAAAAATCCCCTTTTGGAGTTTGTGCAGGAAACTCGGAGCAAAGCCATGACCCAGATGTGCCAACAGCAGCCGTGGCACTGCCCAGCACTTTGGGGAGGGTGTGGAGGGAAGACAAACCATGGAGCTGAGTTCCAAGGACACAGAGCTACTGGACTCACCAGAAGGACCCTGCGAAAGACAGAAGCAAGGAGGTCAATGGTGAAGGACTTCAACTGAAACAGCCAGCCTTTTTTAAGAGGGGGTTTCAATGCACTTTTAATGAAAAAGATCATTTTTGTGAGCAGGAAGAAGGAGCCTTCTGCCAGTGTTATGGCTTATTCCCCTGGAAAATGCTAAGGAAAAGAACTATTCCAACAGGTAGGTGATAATAGAGGGAACAAGTGATGATAAGATAGCAAAGATATGAACTGCTTAAGGACCTGGTGGAAAAAGAAAAAAGAATGAATTTAGGAAGAGACATAATTTCTCTCAGGATGATGAATTACAAATAGAAAGGTTCTGTATTGCTGACCATTTCAACACACAACTGCACCTCACGCAACTCACACAATTATCCTGGTTTTACACACACAGATTAAGTAATTGCTTGTATAAACTTCAAGACACCTTGGCATATTCCAGCTGCCTGATTTGCATGCGAAATCACAGCAATTGCAGGTACAACCCTCCTTCCCTTGCACACCTCCCCTCAAACAAGGCCAGGAAAGCACCAGCAGTGCCTGGGCTGCCCCTGGCACGGAGCACCCGGGAGCATCCCACGGCTGCTCTGGGGGTCGTTCATAGCAGCAAAACCTGGGACACAAGCGGCTGGGTGAGGGAAGCAGGGACAGGCAGAGCAGTGGGTTCCTGTATCTGCCCCACTCGCTGTTCTGGAGAGCACTGCCCCAGTGGTCCCTCAGTGCCTCGCTGCTCCCCACAGCTCCGAGCCCTGCTGGACACCGGGATCCCAGCCCAGGGGCTGAGCAGCCATAGGCACGTCCTCCTCCTGCCGCTCTTGCTGGGGAAGCAGGCCAGTCTGCTAATGGGATCAGCAATTAGGGAGACTGATCCCATACCTTTCTACAGCAGTTTTTGCTTTCTCTGTAAAACATATTTATTACTCGTTTTGGGGTAGCATACACGAGCGGTGAGTCAAGACCCTGTTGCACTTAGTGCTATATAAACACAGAACAAAAAGACAGAACTTCCTATAAAGAGTTTATAAATTAAATTAATTACATCTATAACTCCTGGAAGTGGCATTGCCATGCCCAAGTCATCTGGACCACGAAGCAAATTTTCCAGAAGACAGTGCAAACTAAGAAGTATTTCAGAGCCACTTTACAGAAGCTCTTAAGAGCATCTTTAAAAATAACTATTAAGTCAAGTGGGTTTCGTTCATGGCCATTCATTCGTAGCCAGAAACTTCAGCAAATGTGTTCTCAAGCTTAATAAACATGCAAAAATAATGGAATTGCACCTGCCCCAGTGACCAGCAGAGAGGAAAGAGAGGCCAAAGACCCCTCTGGTGAGACCTGGTGCATTTTCCTAGCATGGTGAAAATCTGGTATTTCAGCAGGCATGTGCTGGAGCTTTGGCCAGGGCTGCAGCTGTTAAATGAGACCATTCTCTGGGATTGCAGGAAGTCTAAAGTTACACCTATAGAATAACATTGTGTGTAAGCACAGACAGAGAGAGCACAAACATGTCAATTAGCAAAATGCACTCTGATACCTGATGTGCTCTAGAATGCAGCACATCTTATGTTTGGTGGAAATATCTCTTAATCAGGAGATATTTCCAGAAGGGTCCTGTCCTGCTGAGCCACATGCAGGAACTTGGAGTCAGGAAAGGTCAGAACATATACAAGGAGTGTTGGGTCTGTCAGCACCTTGGGTGGCATGAAGAATGCATGAGGTTCTTGCTCCTGAAAAACTCCCTTTGATGACATTGGCTTTGGCCAAGGCAGGGCTAGCAGGGCTCTGACCAGTAGGAATTAATCATAATTCCTAGACTACACTTCATCTGCTTCAAATTTACTTTAAAGGATCAAAATAACAGTAAGTAGGATCCAATATACCTGGAGTTACCAAACCCACCACTTTATCAAAATAAACCAAAAGTAAATGCCAGTCACATCATTTGACATCTCCTTCATGAACAGAAATTAGAGGCTGAGATGTCTGAGAGCTCTCGTGGTACCACAGAGTCTTCAGCACTCCTGGGAAACTGGGCCCAGCCACCGCCTGGGAGTCCCTCCCAACACTGACATCAGCTCTCCAAGAGCACCACAAAACCTGGCAGGTCCTTCCCAGTGCAATCCCAGCCTGCTGCTGTGTGAGCCCACCTGCCTCACAGTAACAGGCAACACCTCCCAAAGACACGGCTTCTCTCAGCTGAGCACTGCAAAACCTGCTGAGATCAATCAGGCTCTTACCTGGGGATGATTAGAGGCGAAAAATAATTGTGTGGTGACTGCCCTGAGTTTAATTCAGCACCCTGGCAATAGGTATGAGCTACAGCTGCAAACTGAGGAGGCATTTGCTGACAGAACATTGGTGTTTCTTTACTTTTCATCTCTGTTCTACCTTAACTAAAGCTATCCCTAAGGAACGCCAGCCAAGGTGATGAGACATAGGTGCTCGAGAAGTTCAGTCCAAGGACTGAGAGGAAAGAACTAAGGTGAGCTTTGCAGCCCACCTGTGCAGGACTCCCTAAAGCTTTGTGAGCAGAAGAGAGGGAGCAGCATTTTGTGGGGACACCACAAAAACTGTGAAGGTCCCCTGGGTGGTCAGCTGAGGGTTAAAGAGACTCTTTGTGGGACACTGCAAGCAAGGGACTTGCTGGGCTGCCCCTTGAGGACCCCTCCTGCCCAGGGTAACAAACAGAGGCTCTCTTGGAGCAAGGATCAGTAAATCCCATTGCCGAGGCTGCTTCAGAGAGAGCTGCTGCCGCCAGCTCTGCTGCTCTGACCCAGGATGCAGGGTCTGCTGCCAATCACAACTTTCTTCCTGCCAGCAGAGAAAATACTGCACTGGTCAAGAAAATCTCCTATCTGCTGCGTCCAGCCTGTGTCCAACACCCCTGAGCCCCAGAGGGAATGGCGCCGATGCACTGGCAGGGAAACCGCTGGATTCACACAAAGTCCAGCCACGGAACGATGGCAGCTTTCTAGACCAGCTTTGCTCTTGCCTGTATCTGGGAGATTTTCTTATTTACTGTTTCTTCTGCACTGTCATGTTTCAGTGCAGATTGATAGCAATAGTTACTGCACCAGACAGGCGTGAGGATTACTTAATTAATGTTTGTGAAGCGCTTTTAGATCCTCACATGAAAGCAGCTAAGAAACACAACGTATAATTATTATGTATTATTAATAAACTTCTGGCACATTGACAGGAGGGAAGACAACGCTTTTTTTTTTTTTATCTTTTTATTTTCTAAAAAGATTAAACTTTTATGCTATGAAGGACAGACTTACCAAAAATTCACGAGTAAGTAAACAAGGAGTGAAAGCTCCTCATTCCACCAGGAAGACAGACAGCAAGCACTGCCTGAGGAAGTGAGTTCCACTCCTTGTCTATCCAGACACTTGAGCAATCCATAGTTTTTGAGAGTGGCCAGATATGGAGAAGAACAGGGATGTTACAGACATTGCTAATAGTGGAAGTGGTCAAATGCACCAATTACAAGGAGTAGAGAGTTTGTTTAATGTGTGGTCACTATGGTTGACAAAAGCATGCACTGCAGAAGCAATGAAGTGTGCAGAGCAAGAGATGGACATTTTCAAACAAACAGAAAAATCACAGCTGTGTGAACCAAGTTTTTTAGAGCTGAGAACGTGCCAGACACAAACCCGATTCCCAGAAATATGAAGAAACCCAATCTCATGGATTCCTAGGCAGTTCCACAGAAGTGGCCAGCTCTCGTGTACTGCAGCTGCCGCTTAGAACACCTACGGCTGAGATCCAGCTGCACCAGAGAAAAAGGGGCCCAGAGGTTAGGGGTGAATTACAACTCTGCCTCCTTCTCCATCACAGACCCTGAGATGCCTCTGCACCCTCTCCAAATAAACCAGGACAATCACACTGCTCTACTTGACACGGCAACTGGGAGGACAAACACGATGCACTCAGATGGCAGGACAGAGAAAGCCAGGGACAGACAGACACCAAAGCACTGCAGAGAAGGACAGGAAGAGAGTGGACACAGTGATACAAATCTACCAGTGATAGATCTCAGCTGCTGCTCGTGGTGCCTCGTGCCATTACGTGTTTCCATTCCCTGTTTACACTGCCACTGGATAGTACTGAACCACCCAAGCAAAGCACAGTTGGCACACGGAGGAGATTCCTTGCCATGGGAAGGGTGCTGACTACAGTTCCTGCCCCTACAAAAGATTTTATGTGGTGACACTGCAACAGACCTCTTTGCTCACATCTTCAATTTATTCTTTCAGCAAAATGAGGGGTTTTTAAAGAGATACGCACAAGGAATCTTGACTCTGAACATTTAGTAAGCATAATCATGCTTTAGAAACATTTTGCCTGTCAGTACCAATGAGAGAGCATTTCTGGTGTTTATACTGTTTATGTACTGCAAATGAGATTTACAGCTCCACTTTGTTCAAAAATGAGCAAGAGCAAATGGACTTAAATAAAATAAAACAAAACTAATCTGTGCTTTTGGCTAGAGACTCTGCACAAATCCTAGTCCAAACAGCATTGAATAAGTTCAGCTCATAATAAAAGGAACTGATTATGTACAGCAGAAAAAAAAAGAACTTTCAAATAAGTTGTTCCTTCAATTTGCTTTGACTGTTCACCAGCTTTTGTTAGTGACGTAGGTTTTTTATCAGATTAGACAGATACCTGATGGATGTTATCAATACTAGTTGAGTACCAACAAGTGCTTTGGTTTTGGCTTTGCTGTTCATTTTTCTTGCCCAAACACACAGCCAAGAGCCCAGTGCTGAGCTAAGGCCACCTTCCCCCCACTGCAGTGCCAGCAGCTCAGGGAAGGGTCACAAATCATCCGCAGCCCTTGGACCAATGGTCCACATCACTGGACCAGAATAACTGCAAACCTCAGCAAAACCTCACAGGAATCACAGGGGGAACTGAGAGAGACTTGTGAACAGAGAAAGGGGGAACATGCCAAAAAACGTGGATCCATCTTTGAGGCCAGGCTGAAGGGAGCTCCCAAGCTACCCACAGCCCATGCTCTGACCCTCTCCTTCACCCCAGTACTGTTTCTGCCAAAGGTGGCAGTTGGGGTGTCTGAGGAGACACTGCTCCTGTAACACTGGAGTCATTCATTACATTTGTTGTGCTCAAAGTGGAGCTGGTTGCACAGATTAGCTCTTAATTGAAAATAAATACCTTCCTTACACAGGTTAACTTTGGTAAAAAGGAATCCCCACATTGACAGACAGGTTTAATATGTGTTCATACATATCAATATATACTAGCAGATATGTATTCTGATTTATTGAATCATTTCACAACACAGGTTTTTCTATATGTTACTCTGACATCTGCACTCCCTTGCTCAAAACACTTTAGCAGCATCCCCTCCCTGGAGCCAGAGCTGCATCAAAGCATGCTGAAAACACCCCAGTACAGACCTTCTGCTTTTAGATCTACCAGAAGAAAACCTGCTATTTTTCTGTAACCACTCATCCCTCAAACCTGACAAAGGTTGCCAGCACTTTCCCATGCAGGCTGGGCTCATTTCAGTAGGAACACCTGTGCCTAAACAAGGAGTGGGTTGTTTTCTCTCTCCATCCCCTTGAATAAACTGCCAGAGGGCTGCCAGCACCTTTCCCTCTGTAAGATCTCACCGTGGGCAGTGCCCAGGGACCACGGGAAGCTCATCTATCCCATGAAAATGCCCTGGTGACATGGGAGAGTGGGAAGCCAGGGTCCCCCCTCCCCACCCAGTCTTCCTCACTGACCTTGGGCAATGGTCACCTCCTCACTTTAAGATGGGGATAATACATATATCACAGGTTTGTCCTGGCCTCAACTAATCCATCTTTTCAAAGCACTTTGAGAGCTTTGCTTGATGAGCACAGACATTATAATACTCATCTGTTCCAAATACATTCAGTGGGAGTTTTACGCTCCACAGAAGCAGGACTGGGGCTGCTGGTGTTACCGGGGTCCTAGAAAATAAATCTGCTTGGGAAGAGCCATGGCCAGGCACAAAGGCACAGTGCTTACCTCAGCCCTCTTCCAGGCTATCCCTACAATAAAGAGTAGAATTTCTCATTAGAAATCAGAACAAGCCCTCACCAAGGCCTGCTGGTGAACACGTTCAGCTGGTGCCAGGCTGTATAGGGGACAGGAGAGGCCAGAAGAGAAGCTAGGACAGGGGGGAGAAAGCAGAGACCAGGCCAGCTCAGGGGGAAGCTTACCACAAGGTTTAGTGTTGCTGTACTGAGTAACCAGGAACACCGGGAGGTGAACATGAGGCTGTTGCCCCAAGGACTGAATTTAGGGCAAGGTCAGCCTAAGGATAAAGAGCACCAAGGCTAAAGCAGCTTGGGCAGGCCAGTTAAGCAGTGGGGTGTGGGGCAGGGAGCCCTGTGCTGTCAGCAGGTCCTCAGTGCTTGGCACAGAGCAGCGTGGAGCCCGTTCACCCCCAGCCCCAGAGCTCTGCCCCGTTAGGGCAGCGACCACCCAGCCCTGGGGCAGCCCCTGGGAAACCAACCCAGCCCAGGAGGGAGCTGAGCCTCCCCATGATCTAGGAATTGACCCAACTCTTCTCATCACAGCCAGGGTCTGATCCTTGTCTGCCTTAACATGACAACATAGGTGTAGAGCTTCTCGAGAGAAGGCTCATATTAATGCCTTGCTCGAGTGCAGTGGCCCCATCGTGCTTCTGCTGGGTCTCTCCATAGAGTAAATCACAGTGACTGTGTTTATTGTAAGAACTAAGTGAGCAGCTGTGAACTTTCTTTGACATAAATATTTTGCCATTAGCAATGACAAATAGCAATGCTCATGTTGTAAAAGTAACATTGGATTATTCCTCTCCATGAGGGCAGTCACATCATGAGAAATCAGAAGGACATTGTGATTGGAAAAATGGGTAAAAAGAAGAATGTGATGGCAAGGATATTTATCCCACTGTGTAAGAAGAGTTAAGAGAAGAATGGATTTTTCCACGGAGCTCTGGAGTGTCTGTGCAGAGCCAGTTCTGGACACTGTCATGGTCAGCACAGGGCAGAGCCTGGCCACATGTGCAGGTGCTTCACACAGGTACCTACCAAAGCTACACCTGCACATTACACCACACCGGCATATCCTGGGGGCATTGGGCCCAGAACTTTTCTTCTGAATCCCATTATTACTAAACCTCTGCAGTTACAGCTGAACAAAACAGGAATTTTCCATTGTTGCAAGATTTTCTACTTTTTGACTGGTGATGTTGGCACCTCAAACCCTGTCTGCTCTCAGGCTGAACAGGATGGGAGAACACTGAGCAGTGAGGGGAATTAATTTCTCAGAGATTTTTTTCAAAGGTACAAATGAGAGCTGGTGCTTTAAAAATAGCATTGACTGTACTTCTATAGCACACGTCCTCCAAGGAATTCAGCACAAGCATGTAAGCTTGTCACTTCCCTCCAGAGGCAGGCGGGCTCTCATGGATGTGGATGCTCAGGCTCTCCAAGCGGGAAGTTACGGAGAAGTTAAAAATCCAGGAGCGTGCCAACACACACGTGTTCGTGCATACTGGTGCTTCATGGACTGGATGGCAAGCACATCAAAAGAAATACAAGGCCTAACAATTAACTTTCCTTTTCTACATTCTCTATAGACTGCAGAGCTGCAGGCTTGGATTGGAAACAGCTGAACCCAAACCAGCTTCAGGCAGGAGCACCAGGCAAGTGCCTGCTGGATCCAAGGGCTGAAATAGCAGCTCTGGGGAAAGGCTCACCTTTGAAGGAGGATCCCACCTGGAGAGCTTAGAACAAGCTCATTGTTGGCAAATGCATCCCATGCAGGCTGCGAGGCCATCGGCCAGGCCATGTTACAGGGACTCCTTTAGAGCCAGGAAAGAATCACAGGACACAGCTACCAAGCTGGCAGTTTCACTAGGGTGCAGGTTTTCTCCCCCAGCTGGGAATCTGTGGAGGCTATAATGAGAGGAGTTCTGGGAACTGGCCACACAGCAATACATTGTGGGCAGGTCCACTGGTGCGACAGACACAGAGGACATTGCAGGGAACTAAACACAGGAATTAGAGCTCCCCAGACAAAAGATTTAAGTCCACTAGAAGGACAAGACCCAGAAAGTAGCTGCAGGATGAAAAGAGATTGATCCAGAACAGCAGTCATTTGTGTGTCCACAGGACAGTGCTGTGCTAGAAGCCCAGGGATAAGCTACAGACCAAACTGGCAAAACCCTGAACCCAGGGGAGAGGCTTTGGAATGAGGCTCTGCTTTTGAGGATCTCTGAAGATAGGAGTTCACTTTGGATGAAGGGAAAAAGTCTCCTATATATAGCAAAAAAGCCAAGGCAGTAGCTGCATCACACTGGAAAAAAGTTACAGATGGAGGCAAAATATGGGCAATCTGGCTTTAACAGTCAAAGTCAACATCTGCCCTGTGATGGGACCCTTGGAGACAGACAAGGCATGGCTAAGATGTGACCCCTGCAATTCAGGAGAGGGGTTTCCTCTGCCAAATGCTAAATTCAGGCAGGTTTAGAGATGAATGAAAACTGCACACCATAAGGGAGGACCAGGAATAGAAAGCCCATGTGGGGGAAGAACGCTCTAGATGTAGCAAATGCATCTCCAAGAGGCTTTTATCATTCTTATTTTGTCACTACTATCAACAATAATATGAAAAGAGCTTACAGAGCATCCTCCCCAGTCCCTAAGCAATGCATCTAGAGATTAGCAGCAGAGAGCAGTGGGCAGCAGAGAAAAGCTGTTCAAGGAATGTAGAGGCATGCATAATGAGATTACCGAACTGGAGTTGCATGTTTTCAAGGATAAATGTGATATTATTGCACTGGCAAAGGCATAGCAGGAGCAGGGGAAAAGATGAGAAATAGCCTGTCAGAAGGGAGGGATCACTGCAGCTGAGCTCCCAACAGGACAGGGACAAGTGGGAAGTGGAGGCAGCGAGGAGGAAAGGAAGTGCACATCCTACTTGACATGCAGAGAAGCTTTTTGCAAAGTGGGTGATGTCATCGTGTTTTTCTCAGCCTTCAGGACAGTAAGAGAAAAATAGATGAAACCAGCACATGCAGAGGAGTCTGTAAGACGAGCAGACTTCCCCCTCCCCACCCCATGCAACACTAATTGCTCAAATATTGATCGGGGAAATAATTTGTAAGGACTAAAGGAGGAAAAGAAACACTTTCCTCTCAAGAAGCAAAAAGGGCAATGTTCTTGCAGGGTTGCTGGAAGGGTCCTGGTGATCAGAGAATTTCCAGAACCATGGAAGTTAATCTCAGATGTTGAGTTGGTCTGATTTGTTATTTGTTTATACTGGAGAGCATGAACAACTGCAGGTTTTTATTTTTCAGGATACCACACGAATTGTTGGAATTACAGCTAGGCTGGTTCTCCCAAGGGCCAGACAGGTGAGAGACCCATGGACCCTAACTAGCCTTGGTTAGTGGAAAGCAACACCTTCCAAAGGGACTTTGGCAAGCCAGGACTGGTAGCTGGGCTGAGGGTGACAGGAACCAGCTGCCCAGGCTTAGCCTTGGCAAGGGAAGGAGCAATTAGGATTAAAAGCCCAAACCAGAATGCTGGAGCAGTGCTAACCACTACTGCCCTGGCATGGACACTAAGCCCCGAGGACAAGCAGCAGTTCTGCTTGGCTTCTGGAGAGCCGCTCTTCTTTCCTGACAAAAGGAAAACTACCATGCAACAAAATGTAAAAGCTTCTCCAGAAAATATCTGCACCCCGTCAGTTTCTAGAGTAAACCATGACAGAAGCGAGCACCAGAGTCCTCTGTGGTTAAAAATGGATGTTGTGAGTACACCAAAGTACACGAAGAATACTATTTAAAAAAAAAAAACAAAACCAAGAAACAGCCATCAAACTATTAAGACAGACTGGGAGAATGATAAAAATAAGCATGAACATGCAAAAACAGTGATTGCAGGAAGAGGAGAAAGCATCCACAAAGCCTGCAGTGAGTATTTCTCAGGGATATGCAGGCAAATAACCACAGGAAATGGGAGAATCAGATCCTTTAAAATATATTCGAAAGTTAGAGGGAGATGAACAGTTTTATTTAATAACTGCCTGATAAATATTTTTTCATTTGATAGAGGGCAGGTCCCTCAAGTGCTCCATTCTGCACACGGGGGTTTTCCCTCTGGGCGAGGGGAGTGCAGGGCAGCCCGACGCACTGGGGGGTGAACTGAAACCAGTTCGGGCACTGGATGCCCTGGCTGCCCCTGGGGCCGAGCTGGAGCGGTGCCGTGGGTCTGACACCTCCCAGAGGGCCGGTGCTGTGGGCACAGCCTGAGGGAGAGCAGCACTCACCCCTCTGCTGCTGCGGGGTGGCAGCAGGGCTGCAGCCCCAGCACCCGCCCAGCGCCTCCTCTGCAAACCTGGAGCCTCTCAAGGAGGGGGAATTATAAAATCCAAGAGTGTTCTCTCCAGTCACGTACAGGGTGAAGCCTCACAAATAAGTAAGAGCCTGCTTGCCATGAGGTGGTTGGTTTCAAAGCCAGACAGAGCAATCAGAAGATATGGGTAAATCTCCAGTGGATAAGAAAGAAACAAAAACTAAGGTCTGGGAGATTCTTCTTCTGTTACATGAATGCTATTTTCCACCCTGGGGTACACCACATATTGTCCCCTTTAAATAAATAATAAAAATAAAATCCATAGAAAACAAAACCAACAAAAACCACCCAAGAATAAAAAAAAAAAAAAAAGGCAAACCCAAATCCCTGAAAACCAAACAAATAAAAACCAGCTCTGTTTAACTGGTCCCAGTATAACCCTGGAGTAAGCTGGTATGGAGGGGACAGGCGAGGTACTGTGCAGAAAATGTTAAAATACAGCCAATGCTGGCAGCCACAGTCCCTAGGTTGGCTCGGGGGGAGAACTTGCACTTGTAGCCATTTTCCTGGCTTCTTAAAGAGAACATGAAGGCATCTTGTATTTGTTGCATGGAAAACCCTTTGCACTGAGTGGCACAAGTCTGAAGAGAAAAAATAAACAAGAGCAGTTCAGATTTCCCCAGCGGTGGTTTTAGGACCTTGCGTGACGTTAAGCCTCACAACAGTTTACTTTGTTCCCTTTCCATAGGAACAGTTTGAGCTCCCAGACCTGGCAAAGCAGAGGGAGTCTGGCTTTAGGAGAGGTGACAGAAGTTCCCGGAGGCCCGCGGCCTCCGCAGAAGTGCTCCAGTGAGCAGCCAGCTGAGGAAAGCTGGCCAGAAACTGCCAGGCAGAGGCTCAGATTCAGCACACACAGCCTAAAAGGGAGCCTGGGCACAGCTGGATAGGTCAGATAACGGGTCAGGCTGCCAAGTCCCTCTCCCCTTGTCCTTCCATCAGAAGTTGAAGAGTGAGTTCAACCTATCCAATATGTGGATTGAATTCTCAGGAAGGTGATCAAAGCAAAGGGCACACTCTGGCACGAGGGAAAAGCTATCCACCAGCAGGGAGCAAATTGGATAAAGAATAGGCCTAGCAGCACTTCTGTCCCCGCCTGCTAAGCTAATTGTTCATCAGGCCTGTCTGCCCTGCTACACATGAAAGGAGTGGGAATCGGTGTTTGGGAACTGCTGGAATATTTGAGGTTTGGGAACACACAGCATCACTTTCATTGCAGTAATGAAGGCACAGAACGGCAGCTTTAAATGCTAAGGGTAATGATGCATTACCAACCCCTCTCAATTAATCCAGAGCCTGCAATGCCGAGTGCACTTACTCCGAGAATTTTCTCAGAAAATGAAGCTAGAGTATTTAATTTATAAATCACAAAAGACACTTATTTGGCAAGAATGACCCTTGCTCATATACAATAAATCATGAACATCAACAGTCTCTAATGGATTTTGAGTCAGTGCCACAGACAGCAAAGCCTGGGGCCTGTGTTTCAGGATTCCAAGACTGTGCCAAAGGAGCCTTATAAATTATTAATGCGTTCATCACAGTGTCATCTGTGCCACTGGAGAGATAGAGACACTATGGGGCTCTGTTTGTCATTAAAAAAGTGATAATGGGTTCAGCAGGCAGACCATGCCTCCCCTTCCCCTGCCAGGATAAGCCAGTCCACACCTCATAAAATCTCTTCCCCAAGTTTCATACATGCTCTTGGTTCATGATATGCAGCATTTTGGGAAGAGAAAAAAAAGAGGTAAAGAAGTCTGTTTTCCCAAGTAGCCCACCCAAGCCAGACTCCCTAAGGGATGGATGGAGCCAAGGTCTGCGTTTGCAGATGTTTGTACGGAGAGAGGTGCATTACAGAGGGAAGCCAGGGCTTCTTGCAGCTTCTCTGCCATACAGTGAGGATGTGGGTATATAGAAAATTCAAGTTTTGGTCCCTACTGCTCAGTCTCTCATGCTTTTCAGTTATTCATCCCACAGTTTTCAACCTCTCCCCCTTCACTTTTGTCCCCATGGTTACTGAATCACTGTGTTCGCAGAGATTTTCCTCACTAAAGAAAATGTGACTAACATGAGGCAGCTAAATTATCAGAGCCAACTCTGACATTGGTTTCTCCCAACATGGATTTTATCTTCAAAACACCTTCAAGGAGATCTGTTCACTGGAACCAACTTCAGAGTAAGCAGCACTTCAGCTATTGACAGAGCTGCATCACTTGCCCAGGGAAGACTTGAAAAAGGATGGAATTCAAACACCAGCTTTAGCAGACATGCAGCCTAGGAGTGCATGATACAAATAAGTAGGAGATGCATTTCACTACAAAAAACGAAATTAAATTAAGCCCTGGAATTGAAGGCATTATTTCCTCACTGCACCTGGGTCTAAGAGTTCAAGCAGAACTGGCTGCTTGAAAGCCAGTTTGATTAACCAGCAGAAGACATGCATGTTTTAGGCCCAAAGAAATCTCTATTACAGACTGCACCAACACAGGCCACTGGGTAACAAGTCTAAAATGTCCAGCCACAGCAGTCTTTGTGCGCTGACCCACTGCTCAGAGAAGCTTCTTCCACACTGAGCAGCCTAGGCTGCCCCAGGGACACTCAAACCAGATCCCTTCCAAACTACCAAAAACCCCCAGAAAACATTAAAATTCATTTGCATATGAGAGGCCTTTCTCTCCTTCACTCACAGCATCCAGCCAGCCAGCCACAAGTGCCCTGACATTTAAGCAAGGGCAGCAGGACAACACCTCAGGTAAGCATCACCAGTCAGGAGCCAGTAGACAACAGAGACATAGAACACTTACCTTGGCTGCTACGGAGGAGTTGGGCTTCTCCAGGAGGTCCCAGAGTTTTTTCCTTTTCTCAGCACAGCAAGTGTTATCGAATTCCTCCCCTTCCCTTTCCCTCAGGGTCTCTGCTTCTCTCTTCAGCTCCTCATTCATCTGCTCTTTCTTCTGGTGGTAGCGGGCCTGGCAGCAGGACTCCAGGTAGATCTCATCCACCCCCCAGTAGTCCAGCTCCTGGCTGAAGGACAAGGCGCACATCTCCTCCATCATGTGCAGCTTACCAGTACGATAGAAGTTCAAGATAGAGGTGAATGCCCCGGGATGCCTGTCAAAGAAGTACTCGTTCTCCTCCAGGTTGTAGTCATCACAGATCTCCATGAGGGAGTCGTGCGTGTTGCAGTCTCTGAGCTTACCCAGCCTGGTCCGTGGCAACCTGTCCAAGGTCCGCCAGAGAACCTCGTGGGCCAGCCCCCCCACGTTGAGCTTGACCCTTCGGGAGCAGGCCTTGCTCCTGACGATCTCGGTGGGGTCTGGAGGCAAAGAGGTAGTAGAGCGAGATCCATGCTTATTCATCCCCAGAGGCATCGCTGGTCCCCCTCAGGCTGGACGCTGCACGGTGCGGCGCGGGGCAGGGCGCGGGGGCCGGCTCTCCTCACCTCTCCTTCCCCTCCATGCCCCAGAGCTGCAAGAGAGGCCGCGCGTGGGTCCCCGCCCGCCGCCCCCGCCGATGTGCGGGGGGGCGGCGGCGCTGTCCGCCCGCCGGTGCTGAACCGCGCCCGGCGCCGCCGGCCCGAGCCCAGCCCCGCGTCCAGCCCCGCTCCACGTGCGGCGGGCGCTGCCGCCGAGCTCCCCCGGGCGGCGGCCGGGGGGTCTCCTCCGCCCCGGCGGGCCCCCGCCTCCGCCCGGGAGGGTCCCCGCACGCCCCGTCCGGGAGGGCTGCGGAGGCCGGGCACGGCCCCGGGAGCCTCTCCGGGTCGGGCGCGGGGCTGCCCCGAGCAGCGCTCGGGGATGCGCCCCGAGAGGCGCTGGGCCGCCGGCCGGGGATGCGCTGGCACCGGGCTCCCATCCCGGAGCGCGCGGCCCCGCCGGACCCCGCGCGTCCCCACGACCCAGCCGGAGCGGCCCCCGGCGGTGCCCCCCGCCCTGCCCGGCCGTGTAGGCTGCGGGGAGATGCGGAGGCTTTTAGTAACTCCAGCCGTAGAGATTTCCCGAGGAAAGAGCTGGGGCAGGGAAAAGGGAGGATTTAAAGCCACTCTAAGGACGCGCTCTGCCTCTCTGGGCTGCCCAGGGACGCCCCCCAAGCCCCCCACGCCGGCCTCTGCATAACCGGGAAAGCAACAAAACGGGAATAAGAAAAAAAACACCGAGCCCGCCTTAGGGCGCCGGGTGGCTCCTGACAGCCCCGAGCACTGTTGCTTACACAAAATGGCACGAAAAGAAGCCCCGGCGCAGGCAGGAGCGGCTTCCCCGTGCACAGCTGGCACAGCTCGGGGCTCGGCTCCGTCCCCGCCGACCCAGGTCCCCCCCAGACCCAAAAATCGGACCCCGCCGCTGCCTCCCGGCAGCCGCCGCCGCACACGGGGAGAGGCTCCCGTGGCTCGGCCCGAGCCCAGCCCTCACCTACCTCCTCCTGCGGGCTCCCGGCGAGGCGGCGCGGGGCGTGCGGGGCCGAGGGCGGCTACATCCTGCGGCGGGGCGGGCGGCAGGGGCGGCCCCGCTCGCATCCCCCCGCGGGCAGCCTCAAGGCGGAGGGATGGCGGCGGCGCTCCCGGCTGTCCACGGAGCCCAGGGGGAGGGGAAGGGAAACGAGGTAAATCGGATCCTTCGGCAGGAAGCTTTCCAAGGCCTTCCCTCGGCTGCGGCTCCTCACTCCTCCCTACAGCCAGCGCCGGAGCCGCGTCTCCGCCCGCCCCCCAGCCCTCTCTCCGGGCAGACACAAAGGGAAGCTCCGGGGCTTCCTCCCGCTGCCTCGGCACGGGGATCAACAAGTGCAGCCCGTGGCTCCGGCGCGGCCGTGCGCGGCTGTCCCGGCGCGGGGCGGGCGGGCGGAAGGGTCGGGGCTGGGGCCGGGCAGCTCCGCCGTGAGCGGGAGCGCAGCATTGCAGCGCCCGGGGCCGCTCCGCGCCGCGCCCGCCGCCCCGGCCGCCAGCCCCCTCCCTAAGGCGGCGGGGCTGCTCCGGCAGCTCCCGGGGCCATCGGCCGTGACAACAGGAGCGGCGGTGTGTGCCACCGAAAAGCGAGGAGCGGAGAGCGCCAGGCAGCCCGGCAGGGCCCCCCGCCGCCTCCCAGGCGATTCCTCGCCGAGCCGGGAGCAGCGGAGCTCAGGGAGGTTGCTCATCACCCCGCGTGTGAGGGCGATCCAGGCCCTCGCCCCCACCCCGACTGCCCCTCGTCGAAGGAACGAGCCCACAGCGACGGTTGCAGATATTTGCAGAAACAGATAAGAGGAACAGTAGTGGATCTCTGCTGCCGATTAGGACTATGAATATAACGTAAACTAGCATTTACTAACCTGAAAACACACCAGAAATGGAGAAAACTGTGACTGTCCAAGTAAGAGCACAGCAATCAAAGTATTGCTCTGCCAAACTATCCCTCTTGTCTCTTTCCCTTACTCCCACCAAGGGAAATGGCCCTCCCCAAAAGCCTGGAGCTCCATTAGCACCAATTAGTATCACTTAATGCAGTTCACCTGTTCAGGCTGATGTATCAGGGGTGCACAGCTGTGCCCTTCTCTTGCCTTGATTGCTCGTGGCTCTTGGACTCTAGTGTCAGTTCCTACTACAACGTTTCTGAAACAGGAGCCTGGTGTCTGATTTTTTGTGATTAACTAGGAAAAAAGACTCCCCGTACTGCTTTTCCCCATTTTCTATGCTTCTCTCACCCGTGCCTGGCTCCTGATGCCCAGCGTTCTCAGTGTCAGTGCTAGACTATTATATTTGGTGTTTGAATGTTGACATCTTCCTTAGAGGTCGCCTTCTGAAATCCCAAACAGTGGTTTTTGTCCAGTACTTCACACAACTGTGTATCAGCTGTACATTTAGGAACTTCCTACAAGAAGCTGGTCACTACCTTCCTTTTGGAGATGAGGAAATGAAGATATAGAGAAGCGAGATCGCCCAGAAAGGGGTGGAAGGAAGAACTGGGAATGAAACCTGTTGACCAGCCTAATCCCAGCCCAGTGCCCCTCCAGTGAAGGAGCTCCTCCTACCCCATGAATACTTCTAATTCAGGATAGACATTAGGGCAATGTTCAGAGCACTTCAATTCTCCTGTTGCTTTCTCATCATTTCACCTCCAGGCTGTACTTTACTCCTCTTATAACAGAGACAAAACCCCGGATCAGGGCTAGGAAGCTAAATCTGTTAATGATTACAAAATGCTTTGAAACTTCCAGCTGGCAGGTGCCGTAGGAGAGCAAGGGTTTGTCAGCCCTGACCTCCCAGGCTCATTATCTCCCCTCGTGATGCAGGGAGGGAAAATGACAAGCAGCCTAATGCAGGGAGATGCATCAGATTCACCAGTTAAATCACTGGAGAGAGGCACCTTGGCTTTATCAGCAGGGCATTTGTATCTTCCTGCATCACTCAGGCTTCCCTGCCACTGCCACGTGTTCTGCCAAGAGGCTGGAGAAGCAGCCCTGGAGGGGAGCACGAGGAGGGGCAGCACAGGCTCCCCCAGTGCTGGGAGCTCCCCCTTCCCCACGGCTCTTCTGGCCAGTGCTGAAAATGCTACTGAAGAGGCTGGGAGAGGGAGCCTTGCCCAGGGCAGTCCCTCCAGCTGGCTCTGCCTGGGGTGATCCATGAGTCTGGGGAGAGGAAAGGATGTTTCCACCCCCAGGACATCTGTTCCCTGCAGCATTTCTGTCCCACACGAAGAGTTTGTCAGCAAGGGGCAGTGCAGGCCTGAAGATGCAGAAATGTGCATCCTGCTCACTCTTCTCCAAGGTTATTTCACCCACTCTTGGTTTGGATACACATTTCAGTTGATATTTTTGTACTCTGAGCTTTGCAAATTTAATTTATGGTTTGTTATTTCCCCAGCCTATGGAGCCAGTCAAATGTTTGGATGCAGTTTGTGCAAACCCTGTTTCTCTCCAGGTATTACAACAATTATTGACAAGGAAACACCTTAAACCCCAAGTACGTCAGAGGAAATATGCAGAGCACAGCAAAGGTATGTTCTCCTGGGCTTGCATTCAGTGGCATAGACATATCTGGATTTCACTGCCAGGCAGAACAGGTCTGTAAGGCAGTGTTTGTTGAGCTACAACACGAGAGGGAAATAGGCTGAGCCTAAATGTGGAAATAAATATCCCTCTGCTGATCTGCAGTGACTCCTTTGCCTGCATAAGGAAAAGTATCACATCTTCCCAAACACCTGCCCTGTATGACAGTCTGGCATCTTCCTGTCCATCCTGTGAAGCAAGAGGGGAGGCTGGTTTACACCATTTTACTGCTCACAGGAAAACAAAGGGCTGTGAGAAAAGGAAGGCTCCCGGCCCGCCTGCAAACCAGCGCTCAGCCCTGTCACAGCGATGGCATGTGGGACAGAGGGTCTCCCACAGAGAGGGGAGCAGCAGCTTTGGTGGCCCCTGAGTTTTGGCTGATTCCCCATTGCTGAGTTTCACATTCTGAAATGAGCTCTAAGATGTAACAATAACCCGTATTGTTCTTGCAGCCCAAGGGCCTTGTACTTTTCCTTGGGAGTGGGAAAGGCAGTCATGCACAATAAGCTGCCTCTGTTGCCGAGTGTTTCCTATTATGTCCCTTTAAGACTTCCCTCAGTTTCCAGAGATTTTCTTTCCAGACTGGAAACACTTTAGGTACAATGGAGATTTTCTTTTATAGCCCAAAATTCTTTCCCTTAAATGGGGAAAAAAATTATCAGGTTTCTTGGCAGAGATCCATAACAAGTGTTGAAAAGTGCAAAAAGAACTGAGATAGTGCTTGTGCTACTGAGAGCCCAGGAGCATGGAAATACTGGAATACCAGGGGGAAATACTGGAAGCAGACAGCAAAATATGATCCAAAAATGAGCCTTAAAGAAAAATAAAGGGTTGAAGTTTTCAGCTTGCCTAAACTTTTTGGATGCATTTTGAGGTCCCAGGAGTGCCCAAAACGCCCTCGTTCCAGGCTGGCTTCCCCCCCTGCTGCTGCCTCAAGGTGGGACTGGCAGAGCTGCTCCCCTGCTCACCTGGCACCACCCTGCCAACAGCTCCTGCTGCCTCCTCACTCTTGGGTTCCTCTGGCCTTTGGGAAGAGGGCAGGAAACATGCCACTGCATATTGGTTATCAGAGAAGCTTCTGGTTCAGGTTCCCACAGAGAACATTCAGAGCCATCCCCCACGGCTTCAGCTCTCTGCCTTTCTCAGGATGTGCATTTCCTCCCATGCATCTGTTCAGTCTCTGTCTGTGCTCACTGGCCACAAGCATTGGCCCCATGGCTCCTCTTGCCAAGGATGGCTCCATCAGACCCACCTTTCCTCTTTTCTTGATGAGGATGATTCTGGGGGGTGCTGGAAGCTATGGAAGCACCAGCCTATTCCCTAAGGTGTGTAAAACATCACCTCCTAGCTGTGTCTGTCTTGTTCACATCAGGTTTGAGACCAAATATAATTGCTTCAGGAAGGGAAAATACACAGACCTTTCTGCTGGTTGAGGAGTGAAAAGCCCCTGGTGGGCCAATTTGACCCTGTCACCCATCTGCTCGGGAACTTGCAAAAGGATCTGAGAAATATTCTCCTACCTATCAACACTGTAGACCAAATTCTTGGGGCCCCAGGTCTCTGTCCTTCCCTGGAGGGACCAATGGTAGCAGGACTTCCCCAGCCCCTGTACCCATGGAAGGGCTGGGGGATGTTTCCTCCTCTCGGCTTTCAGTGTTTGGGCAGGGCTGGCTCTGAGGGAGAAGCAGTGCCTATAATCTGTAGTCTAACATTTAGCTGTAAGCACCGAGCCCTGGGAAGCAATTGAGCTTGCCATGTTATTGAACAACTGCGGATTTATTAGCCCCTGAAAGGCTGAGGGCCTGCATTCGTCATCACTCGGGAGGGAGGCCAGCAGAGCTAGAGGGGTCAGCCAGTCTTTGCAGCTATGGATGTGTGGCCTCATCCATCCAGCCCCTTTCCAGCTGCTGGGGATTGCAGCCCTGCTGTCGTCCAAACCCTTTAGGGCTGTGGCCCATCATCCCCATGTGACTGCAGGCAGACTGGGCAGTCTTTGGGGAGAGCCAGGTCCAGGACCTAGGGGCAGTAGCATTCCCAGGAGTTCACAGGAGGGGGCCCTGCCTGCTCTCACTAAGCTCCCTACATGGTCAGCATCCCTTTGCAGCCCCCCCCAGCTGCCAGAGGGATGCAGCCATGGAGGCAGTTGCATGTAGGGAAAATCCCTTGCCCAGCCAGGCGTGGCAGTGAAGTGAAGCCCCAGCTCTGAACAGAATGCAGAGAGGGAGCTGGGTAAGCCTCGTGAGCCTGCCCGGTTTGCCGGCAGCCCTGTGTGTTGCACACAAGCCGGATTCAGAGACCATGGGTGCTGTTTCTCTCCCTGGTTGGAGGAAGCCTGACTGCTTTAAGCAGCATTTGGAGAACCAGCCTGCTTAGAGCACATCTCCACAGGTGGTGAGGCCTGTTCAGAGGGCAGGAGTGCTGAGAAAGAGCAGCAAGGGAACAACAACTTCACCTTCCCCTATCAGAGAATGTGCTGCTCCAGGTAAGGCTTTGGCAAGAAGACTCCAAGCAGTAGAGCTTAGCAGCCAGGTCTCCTAAAGAGCTCCCAGGCAGCATCTTCCTTGTGCAGTTGAAGCAAACACAAGTGATGTTGCAAAGGAGTGATGTGATGTGTCATCACTCCTTTGCAACAGGAGCTCCAGGATGCAGCTGCTCAGTCTTCGCAGCAGGGCAAGAGAAGTCAGGTTTCCTCGCTAAACAGTTCCACCTGAGCTTGGAAACAGAGCTCCCTGAGGTGGGAGGTGGCAATAAGGTAGCTGTGACCTGAACATGTTCCTGCTGGGATTGATTCCTGCCCCACACACCCCTGATTTCCACCCCTGGCCTATCTTGTGCCCCGCTCCTCTTTAACAAACACAGGCTGAGGGCTCAGCCTTAAAGGCAAAGCAAACACTGAACTCAGCCACAGACAAAATCTGCTTCATGGTCTAGTGCTGGAAAAATGCCATCAATTGAATGTCCCGAAGCGCAGAGAGTTTCCTGAGGATAATGAGAACAAGAATTGCTCTGCTCTTGCATATGTGGATCCTAAAAGTGGATATGCAGTCAGAGAGCAATCTCACATGGTTCCTGGGAAAAAAGTACCATAATACTGCCTTTCAGACTGAGGGAAACTGAGACTGAGAAGGTTTGAAGCAAGCTGCCAAAGGCGCCATGGGATGGGGGATGAATGCGCAGCTAAATGTACTTTAAATCTGAAGAGATGTCCATTAGTGATTCCTACCAAGATTGTTTGCCTTGTCCCTGTTACTGCTGACAGAGGCTGTTGCCATCAGTGGCAGAAGCTTTCATGAGAGCTGCACATCGAGGTGAGAATCAAGCTGATGGGAGTATCCAACAGGTTAAGCTTTTTATGGCTCACCTTTTTTGAGAAACTAGCAGAAAATAAGCAGGCATTGAAAAAATTCCAAAAGTGCAGCCCTTCTTGGCCACTTCCTGATCTCAATTGCCCTGAGCCTTGAATAAACACTCTCTTCCTCTCCTTTGTGCCATTCCAACAGTAAAAGCTGGAGCTGCTTTGGGGTCAGGAAGCCTCATACCAATGGCTGTGAAAGGACATGGCGAGGAGAGGGTCAAATTGAATTTCAAGTGACTACTTAATGTTACTTCCAGTGCTGAGGAAGGCCAGCTTCCCTGGGGACGAGGCACGGGGGAAAGGCTGGGCATCTCGTGCCACCAGTGGGGCTGGCTCCTTGCGGGGGACAGCTTTGATCTCAGTGACATCCAGTCACAGCGCAGGAATAGCATAAATTGTCCCTGGGAAGGGTCACTTCCAGCCTTTTTTTGGTTGTTTTGCATCTGTAACTTGTCTTTAATAAACTACATTTTAATTTGGAGGATTATGGAGATCATTTCAAAGCAGCTTATCTAACACTCTGTTCTCCTTCCCTGTTTTTCCCCAAAGTGCTTGTGGGTGATGCAGAAGGCTGCAATAAGCCTTTCTTGAAGGCTGTCTCGGATTAAACTTCTTCACATGGGACAGCACTACTCTCCATGAATTTTAATGAGCTGTTCCGAAATCCCCTTTTCGCTGTACGCTGAGTTCTGCAGGGGAACAGGATCCAGCACCAGCAAACCAGAAAGGACAAATGAGATGTAGACACAGACTGAGAACCTTGCAACAACCTACCGAAAACGCAGCTCCGCTTCCTCGGTCCGGGCAGGAGTGGGGGATGCTGAGGGCGGAGCCGCAGCCCCAGCTCGGAGGGGGGAAGGACCAGCAACGGAGCAAGGAGCTGCCTGAAGCTGACCAGGAGGAAAGCTGGGGAATGGAGCCATCTGAAGACCACATGTTTTGGCTGCTTGTCTGGCCCTTCTTTAGGGTGCCAGTGACATTTTTCTTTCCCCTTGGGATTTGCAGCCTGAGACCCCTCCTAAAGGCAGTTCGGTTTACTGCTTCTTCTATGGCATTTCTTAGTCGTCACTTTGTTTTTCAAAGGTACACCTGGAAAACTGGTTCACCGCAACATCCAAGGTGGGAACACAGCAGACTTTTTGGTGTTTAGAGCACTTGTCCAGAGAGCAGAGACCCCTGCTCAAGTCCTTCAGCTCAGTGCCCTCCCCATCCTCAGCTGCTTTAGATTTAGGCACCAAAATTCTCAACAGCCTTGCAGCAAAACCTTTACCCCAACATCTGACCCAGTCATCACCTACCCTGCTGGGACTCATTTTCTACCATGACTAAACATCTAAAAAGCTAAGAAACCTCCATCCTCTCTGAATTCCAGCATTGGAGTCCTCTAAAAAGCATTTTTCTGTCCAAACTCCTCATTACGACACAGAATTCTGGTGAACGTGTTGTTTTCTGCAAAAAGCAGTTGCAATGCAGCTCTTCAGTAAAGCACATGAGGCTCCTTCTGTACAGAGGGCAAAGGATGTGGCAGGGCAGCCCTTGAAATCCTGGCCTGTGCTCCTGCCAGCTCTGGAGGGGTTCAGCAGAACCCAGATCCACTGTGGAGGACAGAAATTCCTGTTGCCTGGCTTTAAGCAGATGAAAAGATGGGGTCTGGCCAAGCTCCCACGGCTCTGCAGGGGTGAGGGCCTCGGGGAACAGCTCCCACCCACCTGCTCTTCAAATCTCTGCTGGCTGGGGAGGAGAAGGGTCCCAAGGGAAGGGGAGAAAAGAGCCCAGGTTAAGCAGCAGCACTGTGAGCCCAAGCTCAGGAAGCCTCCCTGGCCCATGCAGCGGTCACAGGGATGTGGCACCCACAGGACAGGGGCACCCAGCACAGCCAGGGCTCTGAGTCCTCAGCCCAGCAGGCCACAGCACAGTGGATGGTTCAAGTGAGACAGGGTGAGACGTGGGCACAGCCTTCACTAACTGGGGACCTCCTGTCCCCACGTCCTCCCTGTCTTTCAGACTGCAAGCTTCTGACCACCCCCCATCCCGGTGGCGCCTGGCACAGCGAGGTTTCTCTCCCCTCTCCCAGCCTTTATGTTCTGTCCTTCCAGTAACCGAAGTAACACCAATACAAAGATTCCTCAGGATTGTCATAATGGAGATTTTTATTTTAAAAGAGTTATCAGCTATCTACCTTTGTCTTTTTCCATTCATTAAATATTAACAATATCATTAACAACAGCCAACGTAATGCAGAATTTAAAAGGCCCTCAATTCAAGATGTTAAGCCCCATTAAATCAGGAAATCCCAGCAAACTCCCAAACTTGTCAATAACCATCGTGTTTGAAAAGCAAGCAGCCATTTCAGTATTTCACAGTTGTTCTTCAAAATACTTTGATGGCCTTTCAAGTTCGATCTTAGCCTGCATTTTTAACCGACCTCCCTGCTCCTGTTGGTCTGCAGGACTAGGCAGGGCCCCCAGCCACGGCCCCGGCCAGCCCCTGGCCCTGGGGGCTGTGTAACGCTGCTGAGGGGTGCCCCACTCCCAGCTCCACCCCGGGCATCACCGCAGCCCGAAGCACCGACATCCTCTGCCCTGGCAGCTGGAGCTGGGGGTATCAGCTCCCTCTTCCCTCTGATCCCCCCCTGCATGTGCTGTCTCTGCCCAGAGGCCACAGCTCACCTGCTGGAAGGAGGGAGGTGTTTGCCCACCCTCACACATCCTCACCCCACCTGTGGGAGGCACATATGGAGATGTTCTCTCCAGTTTTCTTCAACTCCCTCCCCCTGCCTCTATTTTATGGCACATTCACAAAGGTCAACCACAGTCTTGCACCAAAAAAACAAGAGGTGAAGAACTGAGCCCATCTCAGCACTCACTTGGCCATCCTCCACATGGCTGCTCTTCAGTCTCTTTTTCCCTTGCACATAAAGAGTGAAGGTGGTTCTTCATCAAAATCAATAAAGAGGTTAATTAAATATCTCTACTCAGCAGCACATCAAAGCCTCCTCTTCGGCCCCAGCGTGTGTGCGGGTGGTCTTTGCCTGCCTTGCCCAGACCAATCCCTTTGATTCGGGAAGGGCTGTGCAGGGGGGCTGAGGAAGCCAAGCAGCAATCCCGCTCTTCTGATTAGCAAGGACAACACAAGTTTAATTCCAGGAGATCTTAGGCTCCATAAAGCAGCTACAGTTTATTCCTAGCCTAAAGCTATTGGTCCTGCAGGGGTGTTTTTCAACTTTCTGCAGTAAAAGTCCTGATAAAATGTGAATTGACTTTTGGGGTGCTACAGTGGCTGCACAAACCCTTCCTGCTTCCGAAGCAAAGGAGGAAGGGAGATGGATGCAGCAGTCTGGAGGCTGATGTGGGCTGCAGCTTTAGGGAATGTGTCACCTCTGGGAGTGAATGCCCATGGTCCCAGCAGCTGCTTTTCAATTTAAAGCAGCTAATAGCCCCCAGAATCCCTGCAGACAAGGGAATTCAATGAAGATGCATTGTAAAAAGACAGAATCAACAATGTGAACAACAGGTCTCGGAGTTCTTAAAGCATCTGTATTTGTGGATTTCAATTTAGTAAACTAAGAAAGGACAGTTCAATTTTGCAAAAAAAAAAAAAAAATTACTAAAACAAGAGTTTCCCTGTGGAAAAAGTTTAATTAGAATAGGGAAAAGCACAAACAAGCAGCATTGTCTGGGGAACCACCCAGGAACTTCAGCGGTTTGCTTTACAAGTCTTTGCAGTGCAATTTGAAACCAAACCTTCCAATCGTTTGCTTAATCAGGAGAAATGTGATGCTCCAGCCCTAATATGGACTAAAGCACCTTTTAGGGGGGTGACTTTGTAGATACAACAAATTCTTTAGCCTACTCACAGTTTCCAGGTTTAAATTCAGTGTTCTCCGGTCCTGAAGGAGCACCCCTCAAAGAGAGCAAGAGGCTGTCTCAGCACTGAGCAGCTGGAAAGCTGCAGCCTAAGAGGAGATGGACCTTCCAGCAGTGCCTTGCAGGAGGACACCTGTAAACATCCATAATCAGCCCAAGCAAGCCCTAGTCCTTCAGTGTCTCTGTGGCACTGAAATGGAGGAATGTGCAAAGTTAATTGCAAGTTGCAACCTATGGATTCTGACAGTTGTTTTCCCTTGAAACACATCTCCAGGATGAGCTCTCCAGTGTTTAGCTACTGGGGATGACTGCAGAGCACACACAGCCCCTAAGCACCCTCAGACACAGCCTCAAAGCTGCAGTCCCCCAGGTACAAAACTGATAGAAACAAGGCTAGGCTTGAGTGCAACTTTTTCTACCAATTCATCATCCCAATGCACTGGTCAATTCATTGGTTGGGTTAAAAAGTAAGAATTCTCAAGAAACAGAGAAGTGGAAGATGACAGCCAGGTGATGGAAAGCAAGTCCTTGCTGTTCTACTCAATGTTCAATTGATATTGAACCCTGGTGTCCTTTCTCTGGCTGTGATATCCCAAAGCAGTATCTTTCCTTGTTAAACCCCAAGATTTATGACCTAATGTCTTTCAAGACTAGTTCAGAAGAGGTCAACAGAAGGACAATACATCTGAAAGGATAAAGGAGTCAGTGAGGAAGAACTGCCTCCTATTGCTGCGTTTGGGAGGTACCTGCCTGATCTGCCCAAGTTGTTCTGTATTCAGTTACTTGTAACTTTGCCAAAATTAAAAATGCTCAGGTTGGAATTTTCCACCATTTGTTTGTCTCTAGTTGGAATGAAAGGCCATTTCAGGAAAGTTAGCTACTGTCAATGACTCAATCAGGAGAAAATCACACAATATTAAGAGGGATAAGACTGTTATTGGAGATGGTAAAGAAAAAGGGATTCATCTGACATTTGCAGGTTGCACTTCCCTGTAGATTAACAAGGGAGAGGAATTAGGATTTTATGAGAAAACCTTAATTTTAGCATTTCATACCAATCAGCAGCTTTATTTTGCAACCCAAGTATCCTTCTAACAAACTAACAGAATGAAATTACTTCAGCTACACCACCACAATGAAACCAACACTGCAGAGCCAGGATTCTGTGAGATCTCCCACTGTATTGCACCAGTAAATAATTCCTGCTGTTTAGGGCTCTTCCTGATCTATGGTATAAAACCCAATATTTAATTAAATAGATAAACAAGAACTTCTAAAAGCATCTACACAATTTGCTGAGGAATGAACATAAATGTAACAGATGGTTTTGCAGTGTAATCATGCACTGGAGATACCAAAGGCACACAGTAAATTTTCCATGTGATGACCTTTCTCTCAGGCTAAGGGACTTCAGCTGGATTCGGTACCCTCCCTGCCAGGAGAGCTGTACTGTGCCCAGCTGGATTTGGGACCATCCCTGCCAGGAGAGCTGCACTGTGCCTGGCTGGATTCGGTACCCTCCCACCCCACAGCCACAGCTGCTCCAGCAGTTAAATGTTTTCCACTCCTCCAGGGGATCTCTTCTTTCAGTCCAGCCTCCCCGAGGATTTTCACTGGGCCAAACCAGAATTGGGGCCCACACACCAGAGCTGTGAATGGAGCAGAACCCCCAAAGTCATGATCAGTGGGTCTCCTGACCCCACACACCATACGCTGCTGTAGAGGCGTCCCCATTTCTGACCTTTGGGATTCTACAGGTGGCAGCAAGGAGGGAGCAAGGCCCGCTTGCTCTGTGTTACAGAAGGAAGGACAGAGCGGGGCTATGGGGTAAAACCGGTTCTATATTTAAGGGCTGCATTGGGTTGTTATGGCAACAGGAATTCCAGCCACCACCACGGGCTCCTCCGACGCCTCCCTGCCATCCTCTGCAGAGCCCAACTTTGCATCACGCAGCAGCCTCCTGCCTAACGCTTGGGCTGAAGGGGAGGGGAAAAAATGTGCAACTCATCTTCCCACAGAGAGCTTTTTCCTTCAGGAGTGGAAAGCAAATGAGAACGGCTTTAATAACTGCCTGTGGATACAGGCACCAGAAACCAGCTCCAGCAGTAGAAAGGTTCAGACCCTCTCAGCTCATGGGGCCCACAGGGACTGGAAGCCCCCAGCAGGGCAAACCCAGCTGCTGTGTCCCCAGGAGGGCAACCACAGGGCTCCTGATGTGTCCTGGGGTGTGTCCCGGTGGGATGGGAATGACCCTGCTCCCACACCTCAGCAGGACAGAGCCGGGGCTCACAAACACCAGCAGCCACCACGCCGCCACTTTCCCAAGCTCGGTTTCTTTTGTCTGACTGGTGAAAGTCTGCATTTCATCCACACATCCATCTATGTACTTATATGGTCCTCATCTCTACCATGTCCAAATCTCAAGGGCTACCAAGACATTGTTTGCTTTTTTTTTGCAGCTATCATGCTGGAATTCATAAACAGAAAAGCTGTATGTGAGACACATGCCCTGCTACTACAGCCTCGGCTGGAGTCCTGCATCCAAGTTTGGGCACTGCTCATCAGGAAGGTCAGGCCCCAACTGGCGAGAGCCCAGAGGGCAGCAAAAGGGGTGACCAGAAGAAAGAGACATAGAAAACAGCCTCTGAGGAGAGGTGGAGGAAAATGGGTAAACTCATGGAAACAGAAAGCAGAGCAGAGATGGGGTAACAGTTTTCCATTCATAAAAGGTTTCTGTAGAAGATAGCAATGGTTTGTGTTCCTCATCTGCTGGGAATTGGACAAAATAGAGTAGGATGGGAGAATTAGGATGACTGTTGGGGAAAAAAGTGTAAAGCCCTGGGGTAGTTTGCCCAAGGAGAATAGGGAATGGAGACATCATTAAGGCTTTCAAGAAAAAGATCCTTAAGCACCTGTCAGGATGGTCTAGACATATTGATCTCGGCTTGGTACAGGAGGAGGGATTAGGGTACATCTCCATGTCCCTTCCTGCCCCACTGTGATTGTTCTGTGAGAACCTCACACGTGCATTACAATTACACACCCCAGCAGCCACCTAGAGCAGTAGGAGTCATTTTGGTTGAAGTGACCAGAATTAGGGCTGGTATTTCAGAAGGCACCCAAGGTTTTCAGTGTCCCCTGGACTCACCTCATGTTGCACACTCAGCAGTTCTCAGCCTGCCTTTCCATGGCCACACCAGCCTGGGAGCTCTGTGTCCCAGGAACAGCACTCAGGGGGTGTCTGCTCCACTTCCTCTCAGTGGTTCTCCTTTACCTTAAACCAGCAAATCCTGTTACGAATCTATTGAGCCCCCTCGTAGAAATGGCTGTAATGCAACAACACCTTCCTGCAGCCCGTCAGTTCCTAGTTTCCAAAGCTGCTTTTGCTAGACAGTCTTGCCTGTTCTGGAATTAACAGCATATTAACACCAACATGTCAATCCCAATGGGGTGGCTGCTGAGCAACAGGGCAGCTTGAATCCCAACTGATTTGAATGGCAAATATTTAAAGAAAAAAATTATGGTTAAAAAAAAGAGAAAATGAAGAGTTTCTGGTAACCAAAACAGGCAGAAGAGGAGCATCCGCCCAGAACCGCTGCATCATCCAGCTACACCCACACATCAGCTTTGCAGCGTGTCCTCTGCTTCCAGTCACTTCTTCTAATTCACCTTGAACTGCTGCGATGGCTGGAGGAAACTTTAGGAGAAATAGGAGAAGCCAGAAAAACACAGGCCTACATTACCCTAAAAATAAACACCCGAGAGGACTCAGAGCTATTCAAAGGTGAGTAGCTGGAGTGAGCAGAGCCCCCATAAAGCAGCACATGGGTCAGTGACAACACCACCGTGGTGACAAATGCATGGTGGTAATAGAAGCCACATCCTGGTTCACACGTGGCACCAAGTCCTTCAGTGGGCTGTGAAACAGCCTCTTAACAGCAAAACCACAACTACTGCAATGTAAGACTGGGAGGAAAAGCAGCCCATCAGTGGTGCAGTGAAGTATCAGATGGACCAGCTTGGGTATTTTTGTTCTTGGTAATAAATAAATAAATAAAATTGTGATGATTAAGTGGAAGCAAAATAGCACTGTTATCGATACAAGTGCCTTTGCAGTACATTAAACCCAAGTAATTTAAAGACCAGAGCATTTTATATAAATAATTAATTCTTTGTTAGTAAGCACAATGCCACTATAGTTGCCTAAATTTTCAAAGAGGGGGTTGCTTTTTAATTAGAATATGGTCATTACAAATGCACGTGGGTCTTTAATCATTCATGTTGGAAGCAAGCTGACTTGGTCATGCATCAGAAAGAATAAAGCAGCTGTTATCTCTCTCTAGATCACACCCAGCAAACCTCAGGGCTGCGAATAAGCAGAGAAGTCTGCCTTGTGATGAGAGCTCAGAGGGGCTGCAGGGCTGGATTTCATCTCCTGTGCAGCACAAAGTTGTCTGGGAAGATGCATTTGCTGAGGTCAAACTGAGAGGAGAGCCAATGTGATGCAGAATCAACCTGCCCCAGCACCAGTCTCAAAGCAGGTTGTCCCCAGCAATTAGGGATGTTATGAAGGTCGACAGCCAGAGTGCAGATGATTTCAAAGGGTCTAATTGCTTTCTTGCTAATAACACTGCAGGCAACCGCCCTCTCCCTCTTTCCCCAGATCTCTGGCTCAGTGGGAGAGTCCCAGCTGGTTTGAAGGGTCTGGACCTGGCCCAGGCAAGGGCAGTGCACCGGGAACCTCAGCCCAGAGCAGTAGATATCCCGGGTATCTCCCAGCTGCTTTGCTGCTCTGGCTTTTCAGATGGAACTTTCCAGAGATGCTTCCTTCTTCGCTGCATGGAAACAGAAGGCGAAACACAGGTGCTGACATAACGCCTTGCTGCAGTCACTTTGCACCAGGTTTGCCCAAGTTATGGATCCACAGCTCGGACATGAAGCCCAGACGGATGCGGGCAGAGCGGTGCCCCCGGGCCGTGGCACCGAGGCTGCGGCTCCTGCCCGTCCCAGCAGTGCCATCTATTGCCACACTCGGCTCTACCGAAGGGAGCCAGCTCGGGGCAGGAAAGGAGTAGAGGGAAAAGGCTAATCCCCGCCGGGAATAACGGGAACTTCCCAGTTCACCACCACACTGCTCCGCCTTAGAAAAGCTGAGAATGTTTAAAATACCTGTGTGTGTTAGACCGCACTAATCTCAAGCCCTGTGATGTCTGAGAGCCGAGCTCCCCATCAGAGCCTGGGATCCATAAGGATCATCTCCAAGTCCAACTCCCTCAAGTCCCAGCAGGAGACACCATTGTGCTTGAGCCAGTGGAAAGCAACCAGGAAAACAGGGTTTAGTGAATCTTCACGGTCTGTCCGAGCTGTGCCATCAGCCTTTGCCTGAAAAGGTGGGAAGGGCTGGTGCAGCCTCACACTGAGGGCTCTGCAGTTTTAGATACACCTCAAGCGAAACATCCATTCTCCAGATATCTTAAAGAAAAAGAAAACAAAACCCCCCAAAGCCAGCAACAAAACAGCAGTTGAGTTTCAGAAGCCCTACCCAGCACTCACTGCCAAAGGCTGTTGGGAAGTGTCAGTCTCCATCCTCCTCCCAAAGCACCACCAGGAGCTGGCAGAGGCAGCTGGGGTTGTGCAGCCTCCCCACCCAGCCTGAGCGGGGCTGGGCACCCCACCGAACAAAGAACAACATTACACTTCTTCACTTCACTTTAGCCAAACATTGCAGCAGCTTGTCTCTTCCCTCACACATCTTGCAATACTTTGTCATCATAAATTGACTCTGGTTTATATTAACTGAAACCCTCTCTTGTTTAATACCTGCTTTGAATAATGTTGCCAATAAGCATCAGTTCAGAGTAGAGTTATACCCACAGACCATGTGGAGCACTGGGATGAGTTTCCCAGAACACGAACCCAAGTTTACCAAGTAAGAACATGAAAAACCCAAAGAACTGATTCACATCATCCGACTCACACACGGCAGATACACGACGGCAGTGGGAATCCAACAACATAAACCACAGGCAGACATTGCAATGCTCATGGATATGGAAGAAAAACACGGACTGCAATGTCTCAAGAGGACAGAGAACTTGAAAGGACTGCAGGATCAAGTTTAAAAATTCACCACATCCTAAATTGCACCTGGTGGGACACAGGAGATACTTCCAGGGGATCAGCTGCTGCCACTGGCTTGCACAGGATTTGGGAGCAGGGACGAGTGAGTTAAGCCTTCAAGACACCTTGATTTTCCAAGAGACACATTGTTCCCTGCAAACTTCCCACTGGGGAAAAAACCTCTAAAGATAGACTTGTGGGATGTGCAGAAACACCTGTCTCCTTTTCCAAATGCCTTCCCAGATTGTCCCAGCTTACATCCCAACCTCCTCCTGTACAGTCCAATACCTGGCTTTTGGGCCAAAACAGGCAGGGAAGGAAAATAGGGGAAGCTCAAAAATGTTCAAGTTTAAAAAAACAAAAAACAAAAAACAAACCTACTGTTTTTCTTCTTTAAAATAAAGCTTTGGCATTGTTTAAAGAAAAAAAGTTGTGTTGATAAATATTAATAGAGAAAATTACTAAACAGAAAGGTAAAATAGCACCAACATGAAACATAATTTTTGAGTTTCAGGACAGGTATTTCTCTTCAGCTCAGAACTTTCCCTGGTTTTGGTCAGGGGACAAGAAAATCCCCAGCAGACCGAGACCTGCTTTGTGAAGGGGAAGTGAGAAGGGGGATCTTTACTGGGCAGGCAAATTAAACAGCTGAAAACCAGTTACCATGGTTTGTTCTTAGTAGAAGGTGACAGCTGCAAGAGCAGGGATAACTCACCCAGGGACACCGGGAGCGTGCCACAGGGATGTCTGCGAGCACCTTCAAGGCCAGGCTTCATCTCACGCCAAGAAGGAAAAGCCACCAGCTGCTTCCCCACCGGCTGCCCCACGCCCTGGGCGCGTGGGGACTTCGCTTTCCCCCTGCACTTGATATGTCTGAAAAACTGGGAATTCTCCACCTCTGGCGAGAACTGGACCCCGTTGTTCTCCAAGCAAGGAGAAATCCCGCGTTCTCCAGAGAGGGCCGGTGGTGCCGCGCGTCGGTGGGGACACAGCGTGGCAGCCCCGCGGGTGGGGACACGGGGACATGGAGACATGGGGACACAGGGACATGGGGACACAGGGACACGGGACACAGGGACCCGGGGACACGGGACACGCGTGGCAGCCCCTCGGGTGGGGACACGGGGACATGGGGACACGGGGACACGGGACACGGGGACACGGGACACGTGTGGCAGCCCCTCGGGTGGGGACACGGGGCACGGGGACATGGGGACACGGGGCACGGGGACATGGGGACATGGGGACGCAGGGAGACAGGGACACGGGACACGCGTGGCAGCCCCGCGGGTGGGGACACGGGGACATGGGGACACGGGGACATGGGACACAGGGACACGGGGACATGGGACACGGGGACACGGGACACGCGTGGCAGCCCCGCGGGTGGGGACACGGGGACATGGGGACACAGGGACACGGGGACACGGGACACGCGTGGCAGCCCCGCGGGTGGGGACACGGGGACATGGGGGACACGGGGACATGGGGACACAGGGACACGGGGACACGGGACACGCGTGGCAGCCCCGCGGGTGGGGACACGGGGACATGGGGACACAGGGACACAGGGACACAGGGACACAGGGACACAGGGACACGGGGACACGGGACACGGGACACGGGACACGGGACACGCGTGGCAGCCCCGCGGGCGGGCTGAGGGCCGGGGCCGCTCCTCCCGGCGCCGCCAGGGGGCGCTGCGGGAGCGCTCTCGGCGCCCTCAGCCCGGCCCCACCCTCGCCCTGCTCCGAGCGCCCGCCCGGGGCCGGGGGGGCAAATCAGGCTCGTGTGGGGCCCTGCCCCGTCGCCCGTCTGCCCTCTGGGCGAGACGGGAGCCGTGGGCACCGCTCCTCGCCACAGTGGAAGCACAAATTGCTCTGCCCGGCCGCGCTGCTGAGTGCCCGGTTCGGGTGGCACCGAACCTCTGCAGCTTGTTGTGATAAGGGGGCTGCGGCTGTGAGGGGCCCGGGAGCCGCCCTCCTCCAGCTCCCCTCGGCCGGTTCGGGGCTGAGCTCTTTCTGCCTCGCTCCAGGGTCCCCGATGGCCCACCAGGTGTGGCCGGGCAGGCCGCGGTGCAGCCCCTCCTGCAGAGCGGGGCAGCGACGCGGAGAGAGCTTGGCAGGGGCTCCCTCAGCGAAGGGCTGACCCGTGCTCACCTACTGCCCCGCGCTCCCCGGGCAGAGCCCCGAGCTCTCTCCGTGCCCAGTGCCGGACAATCCCTGGCTGTTGTGTTGCCATAACCCCCGACCGTGGCTCATTTACCACCCCTACACAGGGTCTAAACCCCAACAGGAATGCGCTCTGTTAAGCACGGCATCCTTATCGCCGCTCTGTGCCCTAACTGGCTGCTGGGCCCGGGTATCTCCAGGCTTTTCAGCTCAGTCACCTGTGAAACGTTTCCAGCTGCAGCAGGGGCTCTGAATTATGAATGAATGTGCTTTGTCAAGCGCAGGGCTGCGCTCAGGCTCAGGGATCAGCTCTCAGCCCTGTGCTGGAGGCAGCTATTGATAACTAAGCCCCTGCCACACATATACATACCCTGGATAGATCCGGGGCCATCACCCCAATAATGCGATTAGCTGCTCTAATGCAATCGGAGGGAAGCAGTGCTGGGATGAGGGTGGGGAGGCGGAAGCCTGGATGCCTGGGAGGGATTCCCTGAGTAGCACGAGGCTGTCTGCATCACGCCCATCCCGGATCTCTGGCCTGTCCCGTGGAAAATGCGAACTGCAGCAAGGCCGAGGTGTGGCTGCATGGACTACACTGAGGCCATCGGCTCTACTGACGCTGCTGGGGAGGCACTGCCCATCCCGACACCTGCCGAGGCAGAGCAGGGGAGGGAGGATTTGCCTGGTCCTGCGGGAAGTGTGGCACTGCCGCAGTTCAGGCTGGCCCCGGAGCAAGACACCTGTCACAAGGTGACTCCTGGGTCTATGGCCGCCAGGAACCTGCTGTGCAGGTGAGGAGGTGGCCCCAGCCATGTGGGTGGTTGTGCAATAGAGTCCCAAACGTGCCACCGCATCCGTGGCCTTCAGACCGTCCCTGTGGCTCAAGGCTGCGCTGATGGAGATTTCTCAACCGTGTGTCCAAGCATCCTGTGGCTCTCTCCGGCTGACCAGCTCGGCCTGTTTGGCTCAGCCATTCGTCCGCATCCCCGCCAGCACCAGGGGGCGGCATCCATGTCAGAGGGGTAAGGGACCAGCCGAGTCCCTGCTGCCCACAGAGTGTTTGCTCTTGCTTCACCCAGGTGATACCAGATAAGTTACCGGTTTCCCCCTTTTTGCTGCTGTCGGTACTGATCATGGGAGAGCAGCAGGGAAGAGGGAGAAACCCCCTGCTTTGGCGGTTGTTTTTTTGTTAGGTTGGGGGTTTATTTACACACTGCAGAGCTGGGGGATGTTGCAGCACAGAAGGCTGAGCCGTTCGCAGCCCGCGCAGGGAATGCTCTCCCCCGCAGCGGGGGCTGCTCCCGAGGGAAGCCGTGGCTCGGCGCTGCTGAGTGGCAGCGGTGGCCGTGCCGTGGCCGTGCTGCCAAGCCGGGCCCTCGCAGGGCTCCTCTCCTTGGCACAGCCCGCCCAAACGGGGGTTAGCTCCCAGCTCTTGTGTTTGTTGCTGGCCACAGCAAGGGGGTCTCATGCCCCAACCTGGGACACAGGCTGGGGCTTCCCTGCCCTTCTCGTTCTTCCTGTATAGGAGCAATCCCAGCCTTCTCCATGAGCATCCATCTCCTCCAGCCCCTGCCCAGCCGCTGTGGGGATCACACAGGCAATGAAACCCCCGCAGCTCGGTACCCGTGGAGGACCACGAGGATTCCCCAAACAGGTCAAGAACTCCCAGCACTGCAGGACCAGGAGTCCCACGGGCTTCCACCCTCACTCTGGCGAGCGCTGGGGGAGCGAGGCCGCCTTGGCAGGCAGCAGCAGGGGCTGGAAGGAGCCTGTCACCCCGCAGGCTGCAGCCCAGCGCTGCGGGCGGGAGGAAGCTTCCCAGAAGACGGAGAGCTAAAAAAAGGCAAGGCTTGGAGCAACCCAGGGCTGCCAGCTATTTATTCTAGCATGCCTGTATGCTGCAGAGCAGGAAAAAGATATTTTAAAGCTGCTGCAAGGAAGCTTGTCTGTCTGCCTGGGTTTGTTGTTCAAAAATCCAATTACCAACAGTTCCCATCACCACTCCCGAGCCCTGCACCACCTTCAGCCAAGTGTCTTCCTAACACACCAAGGCAGCTGACCCCTCCCTCAGAACTACGCTGAAGCAGATGCTTGGAAAAAAACACTTAAGCACCAACACAATAAAAAGAGTTTGGGGAGCATCCACATCTCGCACGCAATTTATTTCTGGCCAGTCCGAATGAGAAATTTCTAACCAGCTTTTAGCATCCAGGGCTGACCCTTTTTGACTCAAACTCTCATAAGCACCTACCCCTCTGGGCTTACAAATCTCACCTCCTACTAAAAAAGCACACCCCAGCCTCCTGGGAAAAAAAAAAAAAGCAACCACTGCAGTCTCTTTTCTTGGATATGCATTTTTTACTGAAAAAATCATTCATAAATTAACAAATACAAAAATGTACAAACACATGGGTAAATAAATGTAATGACACAAAGGATTGCTTTGCTGAGAAGTGTGTGTGTGTTGTAAAACACTAATCTTCAGTGCAAAAACGTCCCCCTGGCACCTCTTAAAAACATAACAGTAAGCTCAAAAGCCATGATGATGGAAAGCTACTTGAGAGTTTAAAGCCACTTCTGATGGTGAGGGGCCTGAAGTGTGCAGCCGTTGCTCAGACGGTACCTCCCTTAGAGAAGCAGAGCTTTACGGAGAATTAACTGTCAATAAATAGTTTTGCAAATAAAACCCACATGGCTCATTTAAAAAAAAAAAAAAAAAATCAGCATCGCACAGGACCTGCCCTCCAGCAGGGCTGAGTGATGGTGCTGACATGGAAGGGGCAAACGAGTGGCCTTGTTGAACTTCAGCTGCCAGAATATGTACAAGTTCTCCTTAATACAAGAATTTTTACACCATAACAGCACATGCGCTTGACAGTATGTTTTTAACGGTTACATTTACTATACAGTATTTGACATAGCTGATAAGATTAACAGTGCACAGTTTCAGATAATCCACATTTTAAAAAGGGAAAATAAATTCAGCATAGTTAGAATGAAAGATGGGATGCTGCTGGGGATGGACCCTTCTGTGCCAGCCTCAGAGTGCAGTTCTGAGCAGAGGTAACGGCTTTTGTTCCACACCAGGTGCGACGGGTGTCGGGGACATGGAAGGCTGAGGATCCCAACTAAGGCAGTTCAACACCTACTCACACACACATGCATGATTCCGCAGTAGTGAACTTGGACTAGTTGAAATACATTCCTTGTTTGAAGCACCATTAAACAAAGACAGGTCTCTAGCAAGGTCTCAAGACGAAAGAAAAGAGGGGCAGGGCAATGCGGGTTCAGCACCCAGAAAGGGTCCACGTGAATTACAGATCAAGATTCTGAAGCAAAAGTCTTTATTGCTGTATGCGCCAGAAAAAGCAAATCCTCACCTCTGCCTATAAATAACCAGGCTGAATCCCCTCGGGAAGCGAGTTTAAAGCACATATAAGTTCAGAGACTTTAAAACCTAAGTTACAAACTCATCAGCGCTTTTCAAGGGCAGGCTCGCTGTCCTCTCATGCTGGCCGATAAGATCTACACAAAACTTGTGTTTTCTAAACTAACGTTTTCTGGATACAGGTTAGGAATGCCCTGGGCAGTCACACCCACCACAGATGCGTATGGGGATCATACGTCCACGGAACTGAGAAAACAATGTAAACCATGAGAAGTTAAGGAAACTGAAGGCAAACAATGCAATGAAAAGAGTTAAAGTCCTTCTGAGGTCAAGTACCTGCCCTTGTTGTGTGGAAATACAAACTAAAACCAACACCCAATGTATTTACTTTTAAGTCAGAGAGGTCCAGTGAAAGTGGCGGTGTCAGTGCTGTGTAAGGGCTGGACTGTGTCCATGGGGACAGGGCCCGAAGTCCAGCCTGCCCACAGACGCTGTGAAGAAAAGAGGGATGGCATTGGATGGCTGGATGGGCTGTCTGACCTAGCTCTGGCTCCCGGTCCTCGTATTTTCATGTGTCCTTCATGTCTCTCACTGAGCTGTGACCCCTGTCCCACCAGCTGTGCCCATGCCAGTGCTGCCAGGCACTGAGGGGACAGTGCAGGGCGCTGCCTGGCTCCGACAGCACCTCAGTGTGCTGCTGGATTTACACCATAAATACAGACTAAACCAACCTCCCAAACCGTTCCAGCAAGTTCCAGAGTGAGGGCAAGCGCTGCTGTCTGGGGAGGGCTCATGTGGGAACAGCGGCTCCATCCCGGCCCGGGCGCTGCGCTCCCGCAGCCCTGCTGAGAGCCTGCCAGGCTCACCCCTGCTGTCGATGGGATACAGAGCAACAGCCATGGGACTGTATTCCATATGGCTTTTGGATTCATTTGCACATCATGTTGCAAAAGTGACAGAAAAGGGAGGGTTTTCAATAAATATTTCCATTTCCTCACCCTCCCTGGAACAAGCCACCCCTGCAGTTTCTGGAATGAGTGATAACCTGGCTGTATTTCTCACCCACTGCACTGGAAGGTTCTGGGCCCTGGCCCACAAACATTTCTGCATATGCCCAGCTGCAATCATGCGAGCAGTCTCACTGGCTTAAAAGGGAACACCTTGCACAAGTACAGTGATGCTCACACAAGTGTTTACAGAACTCAGGACTAAAATGAGTGACCGTATGTAAACCTCTCACTTGGACTTGAGCCACAGGAAAAAAATAAAAAGGGGCAATTTACATAGCATATTTACACTTACACTTCTTTAAGAAGCGGTTCTGTTGTATATACTTCAAGCAGGTCATTTAAAAAACCGCACAGACATAGAAGAACGGCATCAGAAGTTGTTTGATCTCCCACCAGAGCAGTTGCCAACCAAATGGCTCCCAACGTTCGCCATCAAGAAGCCAGAGTCCCTCAGCTGAGCCGCTTCCCGGAGGAGAAAGTGCTTCTGAGGAGAGTCCCAGTGCCAGAGATTGCTGGAGGAAGAATGTGGAGATGAGAGCAGCAGGTCGAACTGTTGTCCTGAAACCCAGAAAGCAAGTGGCAGAAAAAATAAAGAGACTGCTGAGCTCGCTGCCCGGGTATCGGGCTGGATTGGTACAGCTAGGGCAATTTGTGCGTGCACTTTCAGCCTCATTCTCCAAAATACTGTGATCCTTCATTAGACAAAGTGTTGCTTGTCCTTGATAACCGTTGGAAAAGAAAGTCTAGCGTGGTGCTTTCTTGGTGAAGGGCAGAGCAAAGTTATTTTCTCCTCTTAATATTCGGTCACCAGAGCCAGCTCTGGTGTCAGGTTAACAGTGATGTTCTTATACAAGGCGTCATATGTGACGTTTGGAAAGTAGTTCAAGTTATTGAGGCCGTCCAGGGCTTGCCTTTCTTTTGACTTCCTCAGCAAGGCGTACCTGTGCAATGAGAACCAGAGGCCAGAGTCACTGCCACGTATCTCACAGCACATGCAAACTCCTCCCAATACTACTAGAACACCTTTCAAAGGGCCAGACCCAGGAGCAGCTACAAAACGATGAACTTCAGAGCCCTTAATAAAGGCAACTATTGACACTTAAATACTCTGTGTTAGTAAATATCAGAAAACTTCAGAGAAGTCCATCACCTGATAACAGGCAAAATGCTTGCTGTGCCACCAGCAAGCACTCAGCTGCCAAAACAACCTGTGACACCTGCCTGAGGCCTGTGGGTCCCATTCCCAGGACAGGGATGAGCTTGGGGGTCCTGCCAAGCCCACCATCCACACCATCCTGGAGAAATGCAACTGAGGAGTTACGTGCTCCTTGCCACTTCTATGAAACCAGGCATAAACAAGAACAGAACTAAATGGTTTTAGTCTGAGGGATGGGGGTGAGGAAGTAAAACTAGCAGAATGGTGGTATGGAGAAGGAAACTGCAGCTGGTGCACAAAAACAGCCTCAAGCACATTTAGAGGCAGCATGATAAGATAGAAGGAGGAGGATTGGAAGGGGAAAATAGGCAGAGACATCTCAGCAGGACAGTGACTCCCTTTGGCACAGTGCTGGGGGGCCTGGAGGCACCAGGGCAAGTGGGAGCTGGGCTAAGACCTGGGGACAGAGAAGGCACCAGAGAAGGGTCAGGCCACAAGGCAGGGGAAGGTGCTGGGTGAGAACAAAGAAGGAAGCACCAAAGGTGGTTTCAAAGATGCCACAGCATCAAGACACAGGCAGGACACTTAAGTGTCTTTAGGAAGGACTGTGTCCTTCCCCACGGAGAGAAGAGTCAGGTGCTCCCGCTCCCTGCTCGGCTGGGAGGAGCAGCAGGGCTTTGGATGGCAGCAGTTAGGACTTGCTGTGGGTAGTGTTAGTGTCAGTGTGCTGTGTCAGGACTTGCTGTGGGTACACACAGAGTGGATTTCAGAGGTGGGACAGAGGACACCTCCTGCTAACCCCAGGCTAGGCTGGGCACCAGGCTCTAGAGGCAGCAGCTCACTGGGGCCAGATCTGCCCTGCCCATCTCCCCATCCCGCTGCACAGACCCACAGCTCCTGCTGACATGGAGCTCAGGCTCCTGGCTGGGGCCAGGAGACCAGGGAAGTGTCAGGAACCAGAGCTCAGTCCCATGGCACTATCAGCCTGCCATGCTTCAAGGGTTTGACTAAATAATGGTTTTCTAAACCAAAAGCAACTTCTCTTTTTCAAGAGTGAAGTAAAAGAAGCATCTCTGACTGGCTGCATTCTGTCCAACAGAGAAATGAAAAGTAGGGATAAAGATAGAAACTCAAATGGAAATACCCCCAAAAATGAGTCTTCTGCAAAAAAAGACCAGCAGATAGCTCAAATCTCTGCAGCAGCAGCCTAGAGCCCCTCTGCAGAACAGAGCTTGCACTGCTCGTCCAGCAGCTCCTCAGCTACAAGTGTTAGTTCCTGAAGTTGTTTGTGAAAGATGTGTTTCTCTGGTTTTCTGTTGCACAGTTTTCAGAAGACTCAAATTCCACTGTGGTCTTCAGGCAAAAGCAATCAGTGAACCCTTGTACTCTCTGAAACAACCCTGGCTCTGGGACAAAGGGGTTGGAACCCTCCTGGAGAACTGCAGGGAGAATTTATCTTCTTGAGAAAAATGTTTGCACAGTACTTGTCCCCCTTTGGTCCAGGGGACAGTTACCACTCCTGATGGGTGTCTGAGGCCTCACAAGACAGCAAACTCTAAGTTCAGGAGCTCTGTACACCCACCCAAGCCCCAGGCTTGGGGCCAAGAAGCAGAAACAGAAGAATGGAGAGGGTGTTGCTGTTGGACTTTGTGAGTGTTGCCAGGGTCACCTGATGCTTCAGCAGCCACACTGCAGGACAGCCCCTGCTCTGTGCTTTCTGCAGGCTGAGCAATGCCTCCTTCAGCACTTAGGTCAGGCTCTTCTAGAAACACTGAAGCTTCTCTGACACCTGGCAATAGCCACCCCTGTACATTCCCCTGGAGACAAAGGCAAGGCCCTCAGCCTGCCATGCTGACAATCCCCTCTTTTGGATGGCATCCAAGCAGCCACAAAGCAAGGACCCCTCACTGCAGGGATGTGGGGTACAAAATGCAGGGATGGAGGAATCCTGGCAACGCTCTGCCTCCCATCTCCCTGCAGTTAGTTTCCTTCAAGAGTTCAGGCTGTTACTGCCCTCAAACAGCCACAGGAAACCTCCTACATGGTACAGACTCTTTGTGAAAGGCTTTAGGATTCTTAAAAAAAATTTACTTGCCTTCCTAGGAACTGCACTTCTCCCCGATGATGGTGGGGAATTGATTTGTACTTCCCTGTGTCTCCTTCTGGTCGAGTCACCGAGTAGCCTGCATACTGTACTCTGCATTAGAAAGGAGAGAAATAAAATAAAATAAACAAAAAATAATCACCCGTTGTGTTTGCTGTGCTGGCAGTGCTTCCAGGGCTGCAGTCAGAGCTCCCAGGGCTCTGGCTGTGGCTCGGTCTTCCCACCCACACAGAAGCCACACAAACCTCCCGCTGCAGCCTGGGCTCGGGGCACGTCACACAGGGCTCAGCACCTTGGAACCCCGCTCAGCCGTGTGGGATACTGTGCAGAGAGCCAATGATTTCCCAGCCAGCACTCCTCTGCTTCCCATCCACTGCCTGTGCAGGCTGGAGCAGCCCCTGTTCCCACCGAGCCCCCACAGCCGGGCTGGCTCGTCCCCAGCTCAGGGCAGGGGGGCACAGCGAGCCCAGCGCCGGCGTCGAAGGTGACAATTGTCCCCTCAGAGCACGTGCCAGGCTCAGCTTGCAGAGCCACCACCAGGGCCCAGGGAGCCTGTACCTGTTCCAGAGGTCGTCGTCCTCGCCACCCCAGCCCCAGAAGGCGTTAGGGAATCCGTTGATCTTCTGGAACTGCTCGACAGTCAGGCCACTCACCCCCCCAAAGAACTCGTTGTACGGGAGCCTGAGCGGGAGAGAAGGGTCAGCGCAGAGCCCACCGGCTCTCCCACCTGCCATGGGAAAGCCCAAGCCCTGAGGATGCTCTCTGCTAGTCCCTCTCATGCTCCCTTAGCACAAAGCCTGAGAAAAAACTCAGACTCATTTTCTGCCTTAAAAATAAATAAATTAAGTCTAACAGCAGCTCCTTAGCAGTTACGGTAGCAGGGAGGAAGAACAGTGCTTACAGGTACATGTACTTATCCAGCTTGGCTGCAAAGTGCCTTGGCATCTGTCCACACCCATAATAGTTACGGTCATTCTCTGGTATGTGGTCCACGTCGTGGAAGATGAGGCAGTCCCAGTCCAAGTCCTTCATTGCTTCCCGAAAGCCAACGTTGAAGAGCATGGCACGGTTGAAAGGTTGGTTTCCAGCCTGGCAGGGAGAAAGTTCCTTCTCAAGAGGAGTCCCTACAGTTCATGCTCTGTGTGTGTTCTCAGCCCTGTCTAGAAAACTGCAGAGGGCAACCAGGTCCCATATTGGCACCATGAAAGAAGCAATGTATTGGAGCACACTAGTGAAATCAACCAACATTGAAATATTCAATTTATAGTACAGGAGCAAAAATAAAGATGCTGAAGCCTTATTACTCAGATACTTGAAAAAAATCCCAATTTTGATCAATCTTTTTAAGCTAGAGCTAAATATGGAGGCACATTTACTGGGTGGATGAAGACAAAACAGTCTAAGTGAGAGGTCCATGCACACATCAAATGACAGTCGTGCTCTACATGAAATGCCTAACTCTGGTCAGGCCATTCCTGTGCCTAGGGGATGCTGCCTGGAACTACTGCAGGGATATACAAAAAAACTGCAGCATTGTCTAAACTGCAAATATCTGGTCCAAAGCTTTTTGTAAAAAGCTAAATCCTACAAAACAGAACTAAAAAAATAAAACAACAACACAAATCCCTGATTCTCCATTTTTCAGACGAAGCCAGTCATTTCTGGGTACATCTCTTAGCTGTGCCACTTTTAGACAGAACAGGAATAATTTACACATTGCAACATGACCCCTACACCTCCCACACCAACGAGATGTGATCTGGCAGGGACACTCCTTGGGACAGGGCAGAGCTGTACTTGCAGCACTGGGAGAAGCGTTTTTAGGGCAGCGCCGCCCGCCCCGTGCTCACTCACCTGCTCCACAACGTAGAAGGCGAACTGTAAACGTTGCCGCTGCAGCATGGGAATGAGGTGTCTGAAGAGGACGGGGAGATGCTCGTATCGATTGCGGAATGGGATCAGGATCGCCACCTGATGAAGAGAGGACACGGCTCTTACTGCACCACACCTGCTGCCGACCCCAGGCTGGGGGGCAGGACTGGCTGGTGTGGGGTTACAGGAGCAGCACTAAAAAAGGTGTCTTAACTCTTCCATGTAGGGCTGAGCAGCCTGAAACCCTTCCAACTCCCAAAACACGGATTTCCTATTCACTTTTTGCAGAATTGTTGCTTTGGAAAAATTCAATGTCACCTTGAGCAGTAGGGAGACTTGCAGTGCCCCCTCATCACCTCTGCCCAGAACTGGGGACACTAAAGCAGCCCTTGAGCTCACTATTTCTTCCCTGGGTGCTGCATTGCCACACTTCAGAGCTCCTCCCATCATTGCTCTGAAGATGCAGCACACCAGAGATGCTCCATTAACATCTTCCCACTGCCCACCCAGGACTCCCTGTCCCCCTGCATGGAGCAGGACACGGGGCTGCCAAGCTCCCAGTTACCTTCCAGCGAGGCAGGCAGTCACTTGGCTTCCAGTGCCCTCCCAGCTTGATGGAAGGATCTTTAGAGAAGAACTGGTGGATATCCTCCATGGTGATCTCACTCATATTTACATCAATGGGGCCCTCTGCAGAGTGGGAGAAGCAGTGGGGGGTGAGGAACTGCTGTGGTCCTGGGGCAGCACTTTGCTGCATCCCTGTCCTCTATCCCCAGCACTCAACTTCTTTTCTCCAGCACCAGCAAAAACAATTAGGAAATGCTGCTGATGTAACACCTCCATCTCCTCAGCCTTTGTGGCTGCTACTGGATGCAGCTCTCCGTGAGAGCCCCACATACATGAGAGCCCAGATGCAGCTGGGGTACCTCTCTACTCCTCCCTGCATGTTTCCAGCAGACTAAACCTGCTCAGCAGAGAGCATCCCCCCACCCTTTGGAAACATTTGCCCTCAAAAACCTGATTTTCCACCTCAGGATAGCTTTGGTAGAAGCATTCCTCCCAGCTGCAGCTCCCCTGGTGGGGTCCAGCCCATCTCCCACAGCAGCCCCAACACAGCTGTAACCGGCACAGCTTGGGGCTGGGACTGGCAGCACTGCCGAGGCACAAGGGAGCCACCCCGCCACCACTGCCCCTGGAAAAGGGCTGGCAGAGTCTTTTCACCGGCTCCCAGCGCACAATCCCTCTTTTGTTTGTGTTTGCCAAGCGATGGGCTCCTGCCTCAGTACGGAGACATGCCTCCGACACAGCAGGGATTAATTCCTGAGGGTGGGTAAACAATGATTTCTCAGGAGGGAGCTGGGATCTAAACAGCACTCCCATTCATCTCTAGGTGCCTGGCAGGGAAAGGTGCAATGGTGGTGAGACTGGGAATGCCACTGTGTGCCCTCCAAAGCCATGGGGAGCAGGAGAGGGGCACAGGGCTGTCTGGATGCTACTCACTCATAGAAGGGAGCCTCTCAGGACAGGTATTGTTGGGGAAGTAGGTAAAGTCTTCAGGAAGAAACGTTGTGGCTTGCAGAAAGGTGTCATTGTGGCTCAGATCAAGAGGATAATCTAGGGTCAAAAAAAAAAAAAAAAGACAAGAAGTTTTCCTCTGAGCTGCAGGTCTGTTATTTCCAGCCACCTCCCCATGCCACTGTGAGCAGACTCCAAAGTCAACCACAGCTGAGGATGTCCCCAACAGCACAGCTGGAATGTGCTCTAGCCTTGCAACGCAGCTGGGTGCTCATCCCCATCCTGGGACAGGTGGCTGCAGAAGCCCTAGCTGCCTTAGCACCACATCAAAGAAACCTTTGCATTTTCTGGCCAAAGGAGGAATTTTGAGCATCACCCTTAGATATCACAAAGGAGCACATGGCTCTTGAAAGGAAAAGCTACCACTGCCTTGTCCCTGAAGAGGGGATGTGCTCCTCCAGCAGGTCCTTTCCCAACAGGGGAGAGGGGAAGTCCCCAGGCAGGTCTCAGTGCCAGCTAGGAGTGTCAGTGCAGTATCCTACACAGGGCAATCCTGCCTGGAATCCTCCTCAAAGGATCAATAAAAACTATCACATTACATGCAGACTTCCCTGTGCCTCACATCGTACAGGAGCAGAGGAGCTCCCGTGCCCCAGCAGTCACAGCAGTGCCCAGCACCTCTCTCCAGCCTCCCCGTTCCCCCGCATCCTTTAACCTCCCAGGCAGCACCCTCCAGCCTGTTACAACTGGAGATGTTTTGAGGTTTTCCACTGGGGAAAGCCATTTGCTGTGTCATGCTAGTAGGTAACATCATGTCAGTAACATTGTTTATTCACTCAAGTAAACAGTATCCAAACTATCTCAAAAATCAAGATGGGCTGCAAACAGAACCTAAGGGCTTTTCAAGTTGGTTAGATGTTACTTTGGATGCTTGATACTGTTCCAAATTTTCATAAGCAGTTTTCCCTGTAAACTCCCATGACAGAGCACACGGCAGTACTCAGCCCAGGTGACAGCCCACAGTGAAGCTCAGCTGCCCTGTTTTGCAGCAAAGACTGCCTTTTTTGCTGGGTCCCGCCTTGCAGCTGTACCAGGCAGGCTTCCTCTCCCAGCTGTCACACAGCCTCACTGCCACAGTGGTGTGGGGACAATGCACGAGGCAGTGACACCCACCCAGGCACCCAAAATCAGTCAGGGAGGGAAGGTTCTGATGCCAGTGTTAATGCAGTCCTTGAGGTCACAGCACCAAGTGCCTTCCAGATATCACCACCATCCATCCTGCATCTGCTCTGACCTGCCTGCCAGGGAAGGCTGCCCAAGGATGGTGCCCAGTGCTTGTGTGTGCTAAAACTGTCCTCACGGCTGGAGCTCTTGGGGAGGGATGGATGTCCTCACGTGCCTGTGCAGCTGGGACTGGTATGAGGTTCAAACAAAGCCCAATATTGCAGCAGCAGCACTGGTATCACTGGTGCTAGTGTGGTCACCAGTTCCCTGCCTGCTGCAGGAGTACACACGTTTTTGGATCACTTGAAGCCCCCCAGGGCAGAGCCTCATCGGGATGAAGGCTCTCACCACTGCAAGCAGCAGCAATGGAATGTCTAACCCTCCTCCCCTCAGGGGATCAGCCACTTCCTCACCCTGCCTCTGCTTTACTTGATGTTTCCAGTCTTAAAAATAGCCCAGGTGGCTGCCCTGGCTGACTTGGTGCGGCAGAGGAGGTGACCCGGGGCGTTCATCTCCTGCCTAAGTCGGTAATTCCCCTCCTGTGCCCGTCCCCAGTCAGGGCACAGCTGAATTGGTGGCTGCACCTCAGCAGGCTGGGCAGCAAGGACACGGCTCATACTTCTGCTAATGACAAAATAATCTTGCCTTGTAAAACTCTGTCAGCCCCTGCTGCTGAACCTTGGTGAGCGAGGAGCCGAGCTGAGCTCCCCACACCCCATGCCAGCCTGATGCCACCAGCATCAGCGTGAGGCTGAGGGGAAGTGCCAGCAGGGAAGGGACAGGCAGGGTGTCACCAGCCCAGCAGCAATGCCTCAGCCCAGCTCACACACAGCCATGGGCAGTTCGGCTTCACTATAGGATATTTACACCACGACTTGTAACCCCACATGTTCATGGACATGTGGACGATGAAGAGGCTGGGACGGGGGAGCCTGCGCTCCACTCCCTGCATCCTGCCCCAAGTTCAATATATTATTTGTGGCAGATCTCCAGCCAAGTCATCTCGGTTCATACTTGCATGGGAAGAGTGAAGCTTACGAGCACAGGCTCCTCCACGTGCACAGAGCCAGGGCTCTGCGCAGGTGCATGCCTGGGAAGGTATTTTTTAAACATGAAACCTGATCCTTGCACTGAATTTGAAAGTGTTTACCCTCAGACTGGTTGAAGCTACAAGTTGAATTCCTGGAAAGCAAAGAGGTTTTCAGCTCAAATCCCATCATTTCAGACCTTTCAAGATTTTCACCCCTTATACAAGTTAGAAGCATTTGAACTTTTTACATATATAAATAAATATAGTTTTTATATATTGACAGTATTTATATATATAGGGTATTTTATTACACATGTATTTTTATATATAAAAATAAAAGCGGCAGACAATTAATCAAAGCTTCCACCCTGCATTTACTAGTATAAATTAATTCCTTCAACTTACTTTTGAATGGAAATGGAATCTTTAATCAAAATTGCAATTATTCAAGAAATACCTGAGTCATTCACACTGCTGTTCCTCTTGGCATAGGCACTGCGGACCACCTGCTCGTACACCTGAGCTCCTATCGTTCGCATGTTCTCACGGATCATGATGCCTTGGGCTTGCATCATGAAGAGGTAGGTGTTCACTGCAAGGGAGGAAGAAAGAGGAATATTTCCATAAGCATCAGCTCTTGTAGGGAAAAAGAAATCAGGGTCTTTTGGAAGCATTCCCAGCCTCCTGCTTGATTTCAGCTCCCTCCCGCCAGGCGGATCCCTGGGTTGCACGAGCCGTGGTTGCCCGGTGGAGCTGGGAAGGGCAGGGAGTTGGGCAGTGGAGGCGTAAGGCACGTTTGGAAACCCCACTGGTTGACAAGGGGCACGTACCCAGCCAAACCTGACTATCAGGTTGTAAGACAGCACTGCAGCTTAAACAACAGCACCTCTTGCTGCTTAATTAGGGAGGTTTAATTAGGAAATATCATTATAACAGGAAACCAAACTGTGTGCCTGGAGAAGGGCAGTCGTTCCAGACTGCAGCACCGAGGGCTGACACTTGCCTGGCAGAGGTACCCCAACAGGCACCACAAAAAGCATCCCCACACCAGACTCTGAGCCCCCGGCATGTCACACCCCGGGGCGGGCAGCAGCACAAGCCCTGGGTCCCTGGGGCAGTCCCCCAGCCATGTTTCTTCCCCCTCTCCTCTCCTGCTGACCCCATGCCCTGGCACAGCTCAGGCTGAGCCTGATTAGATTTCAGTTTAAGCTGACACCCAGCTGGCAGGACCAGGCCCCAAAGTAAACAGCAGCAAGCACAGCCCTGTGTCACCAGCAGCTCCCACGGGACAGCAGGACAGCCATGCACAGGGGCAGCAGGACAGCCACTGGGCACAGCACAGCACCCCTCACCAGCATCGCTGTGCCAGCCACAGCCCTCTCGGTGTAGTTTTAGGCTTAAGAATGAAGTGAAAAATAAAATCTTGACTCGAAGATACCAAGAAGGGGCAACCTAGAAGGCCTATTTTGCACTAGTAATTAAAAAAAACAGGTCAAAAGACACTCCGGGAGGGATGAAGAGGGCACCGGGCCAAGGAAACAGCAGCGGAGGGCAGTAGCTGATGCAATGTCACCAGGAAACATCCATACCAGACAGGTCATTTCTACAGCAGGCATATTGCAGCCTGAAACCAGCAGCTACCAGTGCCAGGAAGGCACAGTCACAGCTGGAGTCACCGGGAGCACAGGCTGGATACGGCACCGGTACCGGAGAGCGGGGGTCCCCAGCCCGGGGTACACACACCCTGCACTCCCCTACCCCCCTTCTGCACCCACACACTGAGGCAGCTCCAGAAAGGCTGCCCAGATACATTTCCCAATCCCAACTGTATTTTGTTTTCACACAGTAAAGTAAATGTTTGAAAGGGGGATGGAGCCCCTTGTCATGCCCGGAGCCCAACGCCATGCCCGGCTGCTGCCCATGCCCAGCCGCTGCCCATGCCCAGCCTGTCTCTGAGCCATGGGGAATCACTGGATTTTCAGCAAGAAGGGGGTCAACTGCATTAAGTGCTTGGCAACTAAATGTCTTGAAATGCAATTTTAAACGTCCATTTCCAGCCTCTCCCTTCCCATACTCGTACCCTTTGCGGTGGGGCCAGTGATGGCACCTTAAGCCAGTGGTTACAGCAGCAATGAGCAGGAGCTGGCTCAGCCAAAGCTGCACCCCAACCCTCTTGGCTCACCCGCCTGTTCCGGGGCCAGCTCTGGAACCAGAGTGACTGCCAGGTCAGCTGGTGACAGCTACAGCCTAAACATGAGCTTTGGTGCAGCTTCTCGGCAAGGCACCCCTGTTGCAATGACCATGAGAGGTATCAAGTGCTGTTCCTCCTCAGAAAGACAAGGAATTTGCTCTAACATATGCCCAGGGATAAGGCTCAAGGAAAAGCTGGCATTTTGATACAGCACCAAAGGCCAGAAACAAAAGTAGCATGCAAAATTCCCCATGCAAAGCCTCACCCCCAAGCCCCAAAACCTTCACAAGTTCACAATCGTCAGCTCCGAGTTCAGCATGAAATGGCATCACCTCCCAGCACCAGCAGTCCAGCCCCAGCATCCCTCCCCAGCACAGCACCAGCTTTGCCAGGCAGCTGCCCACCAGGATTTATGAAAACGGGAGCTCCTGCAGGAGTTGTTAGAAATGGGTGATTCGGGGTTAGCAGTGCACAGTGAGTGATGCAAGCGGGCTGGCGGAGCCTTGTGGTGTAGGGCAGGATGCACAGGGCAGCCCCAGCCCCACCTGCCCGTGCAGGTCTTCCACAAGCTTTTCCTTCAGCTTTCCAGCCCAGTGCCAGCCTCGCCTCGGGTGCAAAGGTGACACGTTAAGGGCTGGTGCTTGGGGCACGCGGCTCCCAAGGCCACGTCCTGCCCCAGTGACAGCATCCACCCCGCTGCTGGCACAGGGCTCTACCAGGAGGCAGCACCAAGCAGCGCATCCAGCCAGGGGAACAGCATCCTCCAGAGCCAAGCCAGCATGGCAGGGCACGGATTGTGCAGGAGAGCAGCACCACAGCCACACCACAGTCACTAGCTGTGGGGCTGCCCAGTGCCCTGCCCAAAAACACAAAGGGTACTCAAGAGCTAGGCAGAGCTTCTCTCCTGCACAGAGCAATGGGGGGCTGAAGCCACTCAGCCGAGCTGGTTATTGGGCCCAGGCTGCTGCTAAGGAAGGGGCAGCGAGCCTGCACCTTCCAGCCCACACAGAGCTGGGTCGGTGGTGAAAAACAACTCGCTGCTGCTGATCAAGTAATTTCACTTTCTACTTCATTACGCTTCGACTTGCTGGGTAAGGCAGATCCAGGTTTGGTGAAGCATGAAAGAACAGGAGAGACAAATCAGCATCCAATCCCTGGTTAATTTGAGGAAGAGGGAGGTTTGTCGGGCACAGTGAAAGCGCCGTTTGTTCCCCTCCACGGCGGCAGACGGAGCAGGGCCTCGCCACAGCCACATGACACGGCTCGCTGGGCCAGGCTGCTCGAAGCTGCAGCAGGAATCCTGAGCAGACTGTCACAGCAGCCACCATCCCAGGGGAGCACGGGCAGGAACAACACCAGCTTTGTGTCAGGCAGCAGCTGCCTTTTCACGTATTAACCCCTTTAAGCAGATGATTAAGGAGATACCTGGCCAAGGATGAGCTGTGCCATCAACATGCCAAACACCCAAGATCAAGAACCTCCCATGACCAGGGAACAGAGCCCCTCCTCCTATCCCCAAAACAAACCACCTGCATGAGATAAGCTTCACAAACACCGTGTCTATCCAGAACACACAATTCGTTCAGGTCAGAAAATCGGATTTAAAACACATTATTGCAAACACTTCACTCCCTGTGTGCACACGGTGCTTAGATCAGCTCCAGGCGCTGCTGTGGCCGGGGCTGGGGCTGCACCAACATTTGGGAATCGCTGTACAGAGCTCAAACCTCACTCCTCCTCCATTTACTGCCCTTTTGATGAGCAAATTAGCCACGTTTTAAATTTGTTAAGCCTGACCTGGCTGATCCTACAGAGCCCAGGGCTCCTGTACCCGAGAGGCCTTTCCCAGAGCCAGAGTGCTAGAGATGCTGATCACCCCTGAGCATTTACTGCTGCAGACACAGGCTCGTGGTGGGCTTGGCCTGAACCGTGGTTCAGCCAGAAAGCAATTCTCCCTGTTGTGATATATTGCTAATCTGATCACACAGGATGATCTCGAAAATTACATTGGCCTTCTGCCTTTCTTCCCTTTGAGCATGCGGCACTTCAGAGCACACGCACAGAGCAGTAACAGCCCAGCTACTGCCACTGGGCAGCTGGACAGGGACAGGACAGTGATGGGAGAGGGGAGTTGGCCCTTTTTCCTTTCATTTCCAGCAAACCCTCACTCCCCACCCAGAAAACAAGCAAAATTTAAGAATCCATTTGCCCAAATAACTGCCTGAAGATTATTCTTGTTGGTTCATTAAAGGACAAGTCAACCCTGCCATGATTTAAACACACGGAAAACATGACAGCTTGTCACCAGCTGGAACAGAGCCACAAGGCTGCACCCCAGGGCATGGCACCCCTTGGGATATTGCACCCTAACCTCTCTGCTCACAAGCAAACTGGGAGAGCAAGTGCTCACTCAAGCCAGGAGTGGATGCAACAACTGCAGCCAGGGAAGTAAAGTCCAATTAAATAAATGAGCACTGAAGTCTTCCTGTAATCATTTCTCTGTTAGTATTTTCGGAGCACTTCTAATCAAGAAACAGCTGACTCTCTCATGGAAAATTAGTTTCATCGTGATGATACATACTAGAAGAGGCAACAGGCTAATTTGCAGCTTGGGAGCTGATTTGGAAGAAGACTGACTGTGATCTATGCCAGCCACCGACATAGGAGAGGGAACAGACCTGACACGTCTCGCTCCTGACCCTGACATTTCCACCGCCTGTGGAAAGGACCTTCCTGCAGCATCCTGCTGCACGGGGGACAGCAGGGTACCCCAAGCTGGGAGAGACAGTTACTCAGGAAGAGGGGCCAAGTGGCTCACAGCAGCCCTGCACGCCTGCAGCAGTATCAGCGCCCAGCACGGCAGCCAGGCTTTCCTGAGGAAGGAGCCAGTCTTCCTCTGCTTTGAGATTTAGGGCTTTCTGTCACATTCAGCATTTTTCCCATTCATTAGTCCACACGTGCTGCAGAAGCACAGAGGATCTGTTTGAGCTCATCATGGTCTCACTGCTGTGTGCAGCCTTCTCCTGCCAGCACCTGGAGCCCCATACCAGCAAGGGCAATCCCTGTCAGCCCCCAGAGCTCCCGTTTCAAGCAGCACAGTCACAAACCAATGCACCACCAGAGAAACTGCTGCTGAACACTCCACCAGATGTTTGGATTGGGCACAAGGTACCCAGCAGAGCTTGTGGGACACCTCACGTGGGAGATGCAGCAGCAACTTGGAAGGGGTGAGTGTCCTGCAGGCAGCAGGGTGGGTGCTCAGGTCACCCTGCCAGGGCTGGGAGGTCCTGCCTGCTGCAGACACCTCCCGCGGGGCCCAGAGACAACGGAACCAGCAGAGTCATGTCTACGTTAAGCCTTTTGCTAAGCTCTCCCAGCAGATCCCCAGCATCAATCCAGCTCCATTAGCATTAGCAATAAAAAGGGGTTTAATCAAACTAAGCCTCTAAGGCACTGATAGACAGTTACGATAGTCTTAACTCATAAATAACCCAACTAGGAAAAGTAGCAGCATCCCAGCGTTAATACACCATGAGACCTCTGTCTCTATTAGCTTTCCAGTGGCACTGTATTCCCCAGACATGCTGAGTGCCAGAACAATTAAATAAGAGGTTCCTATTAGTTTTAGAGAATTTAATATTAATGCCATCACTGTTACTTAGCCCTTTGCCTCTAAATAGCACAGGAAGGAATAATTTGATACATTAAATGGTCTAAGAATTAACAGTGCAGCAGCAGCACTGAGCTGGTAATTACAAACCACTTGTCCCCAAAATTGGCAAGTTGGCAGCTTGCACGTGCATACAGCAAGCAGGAAGATGGGAGGCTCAAGTGACACTCAGTCAAAGTTCAGATACAAATTTCCCATATTCAGGTTGTCTTACAGAAAAATGACCCTGGGGAAGCCTTAGCAAGGGGAGGAAAATCCATATTATTCTAAGAGACCCTAAATTTTTCATGTACACATTTAAGGCGGCAACTTCCATTTGCAATCCCACAGCTGCCTGCACTAAGGTGTTTGTGTCACTTGCTCTGAAAACTGCACTGGTTTTAGGATACCCAGCAAGAGGAGCACAACGTGCTCTGCAAGCATGGGAAAGCTCAGAAGGCCAAGGGAACTCATGAAACACCTACAGCACCAAAGCACCCATGGAAGGAGCTCTGCACCCCAACAGCAGGCAAGGCTGGTGGTGGGATTGAGCCCCAGGTCAATCACCCAGGCGCAGCACCAGCATGTGCAGCACCCAGCTCCACGCAGGTGGGAAAACCAGGAGGACACAGTTTACCTGTGCACCAGGGCAGTAATGCCAAGGATGGCTGTAAAAATCACACTGGGCTTTGCAAATCCCAGAAGCAGTCCAGGGCTCTGCTGCAGTTCCTCTCTGTGAGGAAGGGCACAGTGACATGCAGGCTGGAGCACAGAGCATAACAAGCACTTGCCCAAGTTAAATATTACCCTTCCTCGAGAGATTCAGACTCTTCTACTTTAACTGCCATTCAGGAGATGCGATTGCACGTGACTGCATGTCCTGTTTATCTTCCATCCCTCCATCCCCATCTCCAGCCAGTCTGCTCTCTCCATCCTGCTCCCTTCAGCAGGGTCAGCACAAACGCTCCCCAGGAGGAGCAGAGCATCCGCCGGCAGCAGATTCCCGTGCAGGCAGAGCACAAACACACAGCTCTCACCCGCACACGAAATGAGCAATCAAAGACTCTTCAGCAGGCGCTGACATGGACACCGACCCGACCTCCGGGCTGGCAGCACCGGCTGCTGCTACCACAGCAAACATTTACACTTCCAAACACTTAGAGCTCAGCGTTTGTTCCTCCGGTTCATTAGGAGACAAAGGAGTGGGAATTCCTGCATCCTAGACACCCTCTTAAAGCGTCAGGAATCCCAGTGCCCGAGTCCAGTGCTCATGTAGGATCAGGATGAACAAACAGAGGGAGAGCTTTTGTTAAGAAAAATAATAAATAAAAATTAAATGAACGCTTGGGCAAGCAAGGGAGAGGAAAAACAGGCAGATCGTCCCCAGCGCTGTCCTTGAAGCAGGAGGGCAGGTTAGGACATGGGCTGCTTGGGACAACTCCTCATCCCCCAGGCAATGGGAACTGGCACAGCTGCAGGAGACAAAGGAAATCCTCCACTGCAGGCCGGCCCTGCCACCAACCTGGGCCTCCTGCTCCAACAGGCAGTCATAGGACATGCAGGAAAATGGGGACACATGGAGTGGTGCTGCCTAGGAAATGCAGTCAATAGGGAGTTTCAGCAGTGCTGTCCTTCACCAGGTGAAGCAATCTAGAATACAGTCAGACCACAGCAGAGAACAGGAGACAGGTGGGATTTGAATTTAAAATTTCCATATACATCACATACCAGCTAAATAGATATTGAAATCATTGATTTGTTAGTCTTCCAAATTAGGAGATTATACCCATTGGAGAGTATGAAATTGTCAAAAAACAACTTAAGAGTAATGGATTTATTGGCTCAGTTCACACACTGCAAACTGCACTGTCTGTAACACCCTGATTTGATGGCGAAAAAGAGAAAAAGTTCTGTTCTTTAGGCTATTCCCCCCAAAAAAAACCAAAGACCTGATTTTTCAAGCATGTTTTACAAGTTCAGCATGGCTGAACAAAAAGGGTTATCACATGTACAGCCTCATGTCTGCTGCAAGGGAGCTGCTCCAAGGGGGGTTCCGAGAGGCTGTTCCAGGTCAGTGGTTTGCCTCTCACACCAGGCTGGACCATCCCGGTGCTGAGGCGTGAGGAGCCCTCCCGGCCAGCTGGCATGCAGGGCAGGAGCTGTGCTTGCAGCATCCAGGACAGCGCCGCTCCTCGCTCCATCCAGCGAGACCCGCAGCACATCTTCCACTGCCATTTATGGCTGAAGCATGGTCCAGCATGTCCTATTTACATCTCGTCTCCAACAAAAAAATAGCACGGGGAATGCCCTGCTCCCAGCCTAGCTCGCCCACGATGCACGCGTCCCGTGGGACCCACTCCTTGCCACAGAATGAACGGCGGAACGCAAGGCAGGGATTCTCACCCCCGGGGAGGGCTGGCGTGTGCCGTGCCTGTCCCTGCCCCCGACCTCAGCAGGGCAGGAACCAGCGGTGGGGACACCCCAGCAGCCACCAGGGAGGGGCAGGGCAGGGGCAGAGTGCGATGCTCCGCCCGGGCTCACCCTGGGCACACCCAGGCAGTGCCAGGACTGCCCTGCTCGGCAGGACACGGCCACCTCCACGAGCTGCAGCCTCTCGTCTGACCTGAACCTGCTGCTTCCACTCTCGCTGGGGCTAAAAGAGGCTCCACTCTGCAATGTCATGACCAGTACCTGCTAGTGGGAATAAAGCATCCTGAGCTGCCTCAGCCCTGACAGTACAAAGGCTGCTTTGCTGCAAGCATGATTTGCACCATGGAGACCAAGGAGAGAGCCCTCTGTAGCAATGCCCCAAGACCATCCCTGTTGTGGTTTCTTTTCTGTACATTGCCAGGTCCTGGGAAAGCGGCCATCCCAGCAGCCAGAGAAGGAGCACAGCCCCAGCCCCACCTCCACACTACGCATCTGCCTGGTTTGCCAGCCCTGTCAACTCCTAAAAATTTCTCGAAGCTGGAATTCTCGATCACGTGGGATGATTGTTGTCCGAGATTTTCAAAGGCAGCAGCTCAGAGCTCCCTGCCAAGGGTACTCTCACCATGCAGTGCCATTTAAGACCCACAGCAGCTTGGCCTCCACAGTCAGATTACAGAGTTGTTCTTGTCCGCAATAATTAAAGGCAACACTCTGAATGGCCTCTCCAGCTGCTGTGTTTTATTAGAAGCAAAAAAGCTATCAGAGAGAGGGTGCAACTTTGAACTTCCAACACCCAGACCATTACCTAAGGGATTTTGTAAGAACTATGACATCCTAAGACATTTATTAGCTTTGTTGTGAGCTATGCAACCTTGGAACACATAACATTTTTATATGATTTTCTTCTGCCTGACAAGCAAACTGATAATACAGCTGCTGTAAATAAATTAACTGATTATCAGTGTTATCAGTATAAGGAATGACTTCACTGGAAAAAAAAAATCATCCCTCTATCTATGAACTTATTTAACACTTAAGAGACTGTCCATCAAATCCCAGCCTGTGTGATGCCTACCTACGTGCCAGCAGAAAAGCAATGGCATGAGTCTGTTTGGGATGCCATGAACAGGGAAAAAGAAAAAACCTTCCTTCCATCACCCCACAGACCTGTGCCATCCGTGCCCTTCAGGACCAGACCCCGGGGCTTGGCACATGCAGACTCTGTGCAGGGACAGGGCTGTGCTCGTGGCTTGCCCCCAGCACTGCCCTTCTGTCCTGCCTCTGCTGACTTGACCCTCCTTCCCAGACGTGGCCAACATTTACCAACAGTGTCGCCATGCTGGCGCCAGGCACGGGAAAACCCTAAACCTTATCATGGGAAGGGGGAACAAAATGCCCTGGCTTCAGAGAGCAGATTCGCACCACCCTGTACCACAGCACCACACTCAGAGCTGTGCCTAAGCACTGCCATTAAGTTACACATTAATCCCAGATAAGCAGCCACAAGGCTATTGAGCCAGCGAGCTCAGCAAGGGATCAGCACTTCCACAGCCCCAAGCTGCAACCAGGGTTCACAGGACATCACCGCCTGAGAGGGACGGGAAGCTCATGGCCCCTGACTCCCACCCCACCAGGCTCTGTTGGGTTTATACAAACAGGGAAGAACCTGAGGCAAGTTCAGCAGAGGCTGTCTGTGATCAGGCTGTGGAGATGGGGTTCTGGGCACAAAGTATCCTGCCTGTCCCTCTGTGGGCAGGAGCAGCCATCGCTGCCTCCTCCTGCCCCGGGCCACCAGCACTCATCTGGCTCTGCAATTGCTTGGGGAGGGATGAGCACACACAGGGGCACACCAGGGAACAGCAAACACCCTTCTCCCCCTTCCCTCTCCCCCACTGCAACACCTTTAAGTTCCTGACACACAGCAGCACCTGAAGTTTCCTTAAGAGAGCGAGTGTCTGCCGAGGGATCTGACCACTTGCTCATCGATATGTGCAACAGGGCAGAGGGGGAAAAAATAATAAACTAATCAATTCCAGCCTGTCTGCAGCAAGACGTCGAGCTCTGCGAACATGAGTCAGATATACGGCTACCTTGGAAAAGCTAAACTCATTGGGAACGGGAGGCGCGTGCTCCCAGGCGGAACAGCCGGAAGAGCTGAGCAGGCAGTGAGGGCAGGACTCCTCTGGGCCAGGGCAGCCCCAACGGGCCTCGGGAAGGAGCTGCTTGGGGCTGGTGTCCCACAGATCCTGCCCACATCAGCACCTCCAACTCACTGGGCATGGCACAAGTCCACCCTCCTCCTCCTCCCTGCCAAGGCACCAGCCATTCCCTCCACACCAGATAATGAGATTTTAGATTGCACCAATTTATGTACTCAAGTTACCCAATTTGTGCAGGTTGTGTTTGCTTCCCCAAGGTATTACAGCCAGAGGCCATCCTCCCCCACTCCCCCCTTCCCCCATGTGGCCGAGCCCTTGGCAGCCCCATAAATGCTGTGTCCCTCTCTGGCAGCATCCCGTGATGTTTGGGGATTTGTGACCCCTCCCCTGCCAGGGGTGGACACCCCACGTGCAAAGGGGAGGCAGCTGGGGGAGGGCAGTGTGGGGAAAAGGGTCAGTGTCAGCACCGGCCGTGAGCCCTACTCTGCCACCGGCTCTGCAGCGCAGCAGCAAACCAGACAATTACCCTGTTGACAGTTTTTTCTTTTTTGATTAGGTGAAAGCAGGGTTAACCTAGAACACCCTGAAGCTGGGCAGCCCCCGCCCCCCTTCCTGCCACAGCTCCCTCCATCTGCTCTTGCCCTACGGCCCTTCCCAACCCGATGCACAGAACAACCAACCCTGGAGCTGCCTCACAGGGCCAGGTACCAGCAGAGACCCTGCTGCTGCGGCCTAAAAACTGTCAGACCATTTGGTACAGCCCAAGACACCAGAAAGTCAGGCTGATGGGGTGATTGCACACTGACAAACCTGCCCAGGCCTCTGAAACACAAAGGGTTGCTTGACCAATCCCTGCCTATAACTCCACATACGAGCTAGAGCAGGAAGATGCATAATGGGTCTGGGCAGGAGGAGAACTGAGGCAGCACCTAATTTGCAGGTTTGATTAGCAATAAATTAAACATGGAACATTTTACACCTGGCTGTCACACAAGATGCTCTGCCAACCCCACACCAGGCTCAGGCTACATCCAGGAGAGATGGGGCAGCCAGAAGGGGCCCACAGCACAGGCAGGATGTGACAGAGCATAGCCTGCATTTGCTCCAGGGTTATTCCTGCTGCAGCAGGCAATGAGGCAACAACAAGGAGGTCTGAGAGGCAGAGGGGAAGAGATGTTTGCAAAGTCCCAGGTCTGCTTTATGCAAAGGGAAGGAGCAGTGAGGCTGTGGGGAGCACCTGCTGCTGCCTGAGAACAGTCTGATTCACCTCAAAGCAGAAGCTGCCCGTACCCATCTCCTCCAGCCAAGCCTTCTGGTTGGGGTATTTTCAGTTCTACAGGCAGTGCCCACAGTCACATGCACAGAGCGGGAGAGCTGTGGCCTATGTTTACCCTCCTTGCATCAAACGGCAGCAAGACAGAAATTGGTTCCTGAAATAAACTTCTCCTTTTAAGAAAAAGAAAAAGTGATTTGAATAACCAGTGTATTTTCAACAGCTTGCTCAACTGGACCATGTCACCGCACGCAGGTGAAGAGGTGAAGAGCACGCTCACAGCTCACAGACATGGAGACAGGGCACCCCAGTGCACCAACACCTCTTGTGGCAAAAACCCCAACCCTACAAGAGAGAGACACCACACACCTTGGACAATGCGCTTGCCCTGCCACTCCAGGCAGACCCTGACAAGCACAACAGCTCTTAACTGGAAACTAATTTTAAACTTGCCTCAATACCTGCCTATAGGGACAGTTCTGAACTGTTGGCTCCCTCTGCACAGCCACGGCCACAGCAAGGAGCGAGCGCCTCTGGGCTGGCAGCAGCAAGGAGCACCCTCTGCTTTGCTCCTCTGCAACCAGCACCACCTCCTCTGCTGCCAAAGTCCCGCAGGCCCCAGAGCAACGCTGCAGTGGGGACCAGGACAAGGGCAGAAGAGACCCTTGTGAGCTCTGACGCTGCTGACAGCCACTGCAGGGACATGTGGGGCTCCCTGTGTGAGCAATAGAGAGTCTGGTCTCTGCTGCAGAGCCACACAAGCTCACAAGAGTCACAGCTCCTTTTCTAGAAGGTGGAAGCCTGACTGCCAAATCCCAGAGCATCTCACTTAGCTGTCAGCATGAAGCTTTATGTATCTGGAGACATGGTTTCAAGCTGAAAGCTAGAAGAGGAAGCCTTTTCCCCAAAATCCTCCACAATGGTCAACGACTAGCAACATTCTCACACTCCTACCTCCCCATCACCTCAGACTTCTCCAGTCTGGTTTTGCATTTGGACACTGCTGCTGTCAAACCTGTCTGCTGAACCTCCAGCTTCTTCGAAAGCAAGGCTTGCCACACAGGCACACGGCTGAGGAATATTCCCACTCAATAGCTGGTCTCCAGGCTGGCATTTCCAAGGGCTTTGATCCATTCCAAATAAGGCAATCAGCTTAGCCCTTGATTAAATACATAGCATAATCCACCTAAATCTTGTTAGCCGAGAAGCAAGTTGCTCGTCTCACCAGTTGTGGGTGGCATTGTGTGTCACCGCAGGGCAAGCGGGGCTGTGGCAGTGGGAAGGTGTCTGTCCCTTGGGGCATGTCCTGGGCAGGCAGCAGCACTGGGGCAGCCGGTGACCACAGCAAGGCCACTCTAGCAAGGCCCTGTGGACTCAAGATGCAGAAGTTCACGGGATCCTTCTGCAAAGCTTCCCCTGTAGGATGCAAAAAGCACCCACAGAAGGTGCTTGCCCCCTCCTACCTGGCAGGTACAGGGAGGGTGCCCCCAGGGCACTGGGCTCCCAACAGCCAGCAAAATCCTTAAAAAAAAATCCAAGAAAAGAGAAATCACTGACTCTGAGCAAAGGAGCCAGGCTGCAGCATGGAAGGAGGATGCACTGCAGCTTTGGGGGAATTTCACACCACAGCAGTTTTCCCTTCCTCGGGAAGAATGAATTGGTAGCCCAGCACTGTAGAGCCTCAGCAGAACAGGATGGTGCTGAGGGGGAAGCATGCCACAAGGGCAACTATTCCCCTGCCAGACAGGAGCCTGGCCCGGGTGAGATGCAGGTGTGCAGCCAGGACGAGATGCAGCCAGGACATCAGCCCCACACACACACACACATCTGGCTGCTCTGGCCAGCTCCTCCAGCTGAGGAAGCAGGGAAGAGCAGTACCACCTCCCTCCTGCTCTCAGGCCCCTCTCCGCTCCTCTGCGCTCCCCAGAGCAAACACCAGTGTGGGTGCACATCTGCTTGTGCCATCCCCAACAGCGGGACACGGGGAACAAGGCAGCTTGGGAAGTCTGGAAAAGGAAACTCTCCTTCCCCAGGTGAGCCCCGTTCCTCTCCTGCTTGGCTCTGGGATAATATTTACAGGTGAGTCTTTCAAAGCCCGCCGAGGCAAGGCATCGAGCAGGGGAAGACTATGAGGATGCTGTTTCCCAGCACTGAGGCTGTGTGTCCCCACGCCCTACCAGCAAGTGCCCCAGCAGCCACTCCTACCTAAAGTCAGCTGGGATAGAAGAGAGGAGAGGATCTGCTCCTGAGATTACAGTGGAGGTATTATTTAAGTCATGAGAAGACAAATTCCCTGAAGAGTGCTACTGCTCCCTATTTCCCTCCAGGTTTTGGACCCAGCAGGTGGGGACTGGCTCTGCATGGAGATGACCCACTGGGGACTGATCCCAACCTGCAGGCAGGAGCCCTGCAGATCTCTGTTCCATGCTGCATTAGCAACTCCAACACTTCCTGCAGCAGCCAGGCACGTTTCAACAGCTACTGGGAGGATTTGAAGTTAATTTAACCCCATTAACACATTATATGGCTTCTATCGTCCCAATCACCCTAAAAAGCCCAGGTAAAGATCTTGAGGGGAGTGCAGGGAGGAGGGAAAAAATTTATTTAAAAATTAGTAAGGAGGGGGAAAAAAAAAAGTCTCAGGCACAATCCCAAAATACAGTTTCAGGCAGATCAGAAAAACCTTCACAGGATTTCAAACAAAAAAAAAACCAAACCAGCCAACAGAGGCAATATCTGCTTTCACCAAACACTAGCCAGGAAGGCTGAGCAGAGCTCAGCTCGCCAGTCACCAGCTGGTGTAACAGGAATCAGGTTTTTGGCATGGGGATCCTCCCCCCAAGACGGGCAAGGAACAGGCTGCCCGCAGAGGAGCTGGGATGATAAATGACAGCAGTTGAGCACTGCAGGGGCATTTCAGCGCTTCAGAGGTTGCTGCTATAACAATCTTCTCTGACTCAGCAGCTGAAAGGGACGCCGGGAAGGAAGCACCATAAAAAAAAGTCATGCATTATTAATATGGACTCTGGCAGCAAGACATGAGTTGGAAAAACACTGAGGGGGAAAAAAAATGACTGCAGAATAAAAGTGAGCTGCATGTGTGGAAGCATTTCACACTCCTGTGGGAGTGGGGGCCACCCTGTGCCCCTCCAGGGTCCCCAACTCCAAGGGAACCCCGCATTTGCTGACAGGAGCACAATATCCAAAGTGTTCTCCCTCAGCTCAGGCTGCTGCAGCCCTGTGCAGAAACCACCACGAGCCCTGGGCTCGGCCCGCACTCGTTTCCAGCTACAGCAGCTCTGGGCTTTCCTGCTGTGACCTGCGGCCGTTCCAGCAGGTTTATTTTTATTTTTATTTACCTGTGCTCTGTGCATCGCCTGCTGGCTCCCTGCAGCTCCCCCCTGTGCATCCCAGCCCTGCCTGGCCCCGCTGCCGGGCGGCTCAGCCGGAGCAGCCGTGTCAGAAGGCACCCACGGCTCCGAGCCACAGCCCGCAGCCTCTGCCAGCCCCGCTGACGCAGAGGGCACAGAGGCAGGCACTGAAATGCCTTCCTTTTCCTGCCAGGTAGCAAGGGAAAAAATATCTGTTTGCACTTGACTACCTGGTGCACTGCAGTGTTTGCTTTCCTCTTCTACTCCAACTGCTTTGTACAGGTTTTTTTAGAGGCAATTTATAAACATTAGCATTCACATAGCCATCTTCTCCACTTTCCACCCAAAATCCTTGCTCCCAACCTGCTGCTGTGGGGAGACACCATCAATCAAGAGTACGCACTCTTGTGTCACAGGTATCCCATGGCCCTCACCAGCCCGTCCTGTCAGTGAAGGAACCCCCCAAGCCCCACTCAGGAGCCTCTAGGCAGTGTATGAGCACAGGTAAAGTCTCAGCACACTTTGGTCCCATCTCTCCAAAGCAAGGGAGGCAGCTAACACAGCACCAGGTTTCAAGAGGCTCCTTTGATTATTTGTATGGCAAGAGCATTCAACAAAAACAATCAATTATTTTGCCATAAAATTCTCCAGACACACACAAACACTGGTTGAACTGCTTCTACCACAGCCCAACCCACAGCAGTGCAGTAGGTGCTTTGCCTGTATTTGTTTTCTTCCATCACGTGTGCAGTGGCATCCTCCATACAGAAATAGTTCTCAACCTTTACCTTTCAGATTAGAAAGGCACAGGGAGGGAACAGTTTCACAGGAGCTGTCTCACACGCAGCCCAACCATCACATGGGCACGCACCTGCTCATCAGAGCAGGAAACAGCACAAGCTCCCACCGAGCAGGGAGACGGAGGCACAACCCACAGGAAAAAGAACATGGTCCTATTTGAACCCACATCCCCTGGAAGCAGCCTCTTCCCTGCCACAAGGGCTGAGAGACACATATGGACACCCCAGCTTGGGTCCCCTGTGCTGCAAGGGGGGCTGGCCAGCACCCTAACAGCATCTTCAGAGGGGCCCCAGGATAAAAGCCCCACTCAGGGCAAGGGCTCTGGAGAGGTTTGTGCCAGCCCAGGGATGCCACATACAACTGCAGGCTTACAAAGGGCAGAACCCGTTGGTTTTGCACCTCAAACAAAAACCTAGGAAAATGACCTTTAGGAAGTCACACACCATGTCACCACACGCCAAAGGCCCAGCAAGCAAGCGCTGACCCGTCACCTCCCCCGCGTAGCCAGGAGGGAGGCAGGAGCTCAAACTGAGCTTCTCGCACTCCTGCAGTAACATTTACACGCTTTGAGAAAGCAAAGTATCAAATAAGGTGCAGTGAAGCTTGTGGCTTTATCAAAAACACCCACAGTCACTACAGAGCACAGCGGATCCCCCAAACCCACCTCCCCCTAGATCCTTCCTTCACTTTAGCAAGACCAGCAAGCCCCAGAAAATTCCTTTTATAATGAAAAAAGGACCCCATGGCCCTGCCCATCATACGCCACACCACAGCTGCACCATCGAGGACATTTCCTACTGGGATGAGCCCTGCAGTCCGCTGTCCCCCCGGGACCCTTCCAAGCAGCAGATAAGGACGGCCGAGGGCTCTTCTCCTGCTGGGCACTGACATCACCCTCAGCTTTCCAATCCACCTTTCCTTTCAAAATAAGAGCAGCTCCAGGGTAATGCTGAAAGCCCTGGTGGTTTCAGTGTTATCTATTTCACATTCTCCCCAAAACCGCACCCACCAACATCTCTCAAAAATTTCTGATTTGGGGTTATCTTGCATTTCAACAGCACAGTCCACTATACATTTTCTCCTTCATCTCTCCAAACAGGACTAATCCCCATGGTATTTAGACTAGTGCTAGAAAAGCTTCAAACACACATTAACCACCCTAAAGCATCCGTGTTCAAAATGCTGCCAGCCAAAACCACAGCCAGAACAGCCTGAATGCAATGGGGAAGAAAAACCCTGCATGGAAATAAACGTTACTAAAATAACCCAGCAAAGGCTTTGTCAAAGTAAATACACACTTTGTATTGTGACAATGATTTAAAAATAAAGTGTTCAGGGAAGGCTTTTCTTGCCCTGTACAGCTGCATATCAGCTTCTCTCCCAGACCCCTCACCCCTCAGCGGTGCCACAGGGAGAGCAGAGGGCTCCGCAGAGCCAACGGCGCATCAGCCATGCCACCACCCCTGCTGCCACCCTTGTGAGCTTCCCCAGGAATTTCAGTTAAGATTAAGTATTTAAAGACTCCATGTGCTTGGATATTAAAATTCACCAATTGTAACAGCATTCAAATGGGATCAAGTGCAAACATACAGCTCCCCACACTGCTCATCTCCATTCCCTGCAGTGGTCCCTAGGGGGGTTCATCGTACCCTGCAGAGCAGATGCTGCCTGAGCTAATGCAATTAATGAGTCCACCTGGAAGGGAGGCAGAGGATCAGCTCAGGAAATAAAGCAGCAGTGTCAGAGCCCTTATCTCCAACAGAGTCAGCAGCCACCTGAAGTGGCCGAGTGCCTGCTGAAGCCCTGGCCTTCCATGGCCTCCCAAACCCATGAAGACCATGGGCTGACAGCATGGGTGCTTTAAGGTCTACTCTGCCACAGATTATTGAAGTTTTGAAGCACTCGATTTGCAGGAATGAACCAGTACCTGGAAGCTTTTGTGTCTGCCAGTCAGCTTCCACAGGCCAGGCTTCCAGAGACGCATGGATGAAACATGAACTCTTCACGTACTCTGCAGTTGCATCACCCATTGAGCCACCAGCAAAATAAAGCAAACCAGACGTGCCTGACAAACAGCACAGGTGCTTACAGGCAAAGAAAACCCAGTAATTCATCTGCCCTCAAAGAAACCTTGTAATTTGTTAGCCTTGAGCAAGAGGTGGTCTCCAACCAATGCTCTGCACCACCAGCATCTTGGATGCACTGGCACAGGAGCAGCTGGGTGGAATAGGGCTGCTCCCCAGCCCAGACCTGCCTTGTAGGAGCCTCTTTGCTGGAAGAACATGGTGCTGCCAAAGGAACAATTTCCCACAGCTGCCACCAGTCTCCTTCTGCTTGTAGTGCAGGTGATCCTGAGCTCAAGTTCTTGTATCAAGGGGGACTTGAGGATTTCTTACTACCCCCAATCACTGTCAGATCCAATGACTCCAATATCCTCTGTGGGATACACTGTGGGACTGGGCTGTTCCTGCCTTAGATTGTGAAATGCTGGTTGGCAGATCTTTCGGGCAGAGGAGAGTGAAGGAGGGCAGTGCTGCCGTGTTCCACAGTAAGATACCACACTCCCTCGTGCTGCCCAGGGAAGACCTGGAGATGAAAGCCAAGGCTACGACAGCACAAACCTCATTTCATTATTCCAAGCTGCATCTTCACCTTCTGTCCCTACTCAGACAGCATCCAGGCACCCAGCAAGCTCTCAGCAAACTCGAAAAGACACCTGCACCCAGCCCCTGCCCAGCCAAGCCAAGGCCACCTTGGCTCACCAGGGTCCTGCTTGGACAGGCTGGACACCAGCACCCCACCATGGCCAGCGTGCGCTGCTCCTCGCTCAGGACTCTGCCCTGCCATCCTCCTTCTGCCTTCCTCTCACCAGCTGACTCTACCCAGGCTCCTTCTGCCCACATTCCCCCAGCAGTTCTCAGAAGGCAAAGCAGCAGCAACTCACTTCCTCACACAACTGCTCCACTGCCCTCAGCTGGCCTCACCAGCCCCGCTCCATGTCCCCACAGTGCCATCCTCCTGCCCGGGGCCATGGCCAACACTCTTCATCTGTTCCTCACCACCACAGGCAACTCAACCACTTCCCATAGTCCCTCCAGCTGGGACAAGCTGGCAGTAGCAAAATCTTTTGCCATTTTCCCCCGCCCCCCACCAAGAATTCCTCTGTGCTAAGACCTGCCAGGCTGATGCATTAAATGACCAAACTGGATCAGCCACCTTTGGCGATATAATATTGTTCCAAAAGTGACAAACGAGTTGTACTGGGGCAGCTGCTGGTCCCCACAGCACTGCTCGGCTGGTCACCAACATGCAGCCTGACAGAACAGTGTTTCAAAGCGCTCCTGCCTATCAAAATCAAGTTCTTGCGCCATAAATGTAATTCAGGGCTAGTGGTGCTACCTCATGCCCCGTGTGACCTGTTGGGAGCAACTCCTGATAAGCTTGGAGGAAGTAAAGCCAGACTGAATTACAGCTCTTTCTCAAAGGTAACAATCTTTCACCCAATAATTTAAATTCTCTACATTATTTTCCTGCATCAGATCCAACCAAGTATGACTCCTATGGAAATCTAAATTAAAAAAAATAAAATTAAATAAAGAGGCTCCAACATCCATCGCGACAAAGGAAAAGCCAAGAGCTGCTACCTGAGCACCCGGGAAGGCCCCTGCCAGCACTCCCAGCCATACAGCAGCCACCCTCTACACCAGGACCAAGTCCAAGGTCTGAGAAATTCCCACTGTTGCAGTCAGAGGCATCAAGATGAAACAACTTGCAGTGCAAGCAGATTGAAAAAGCATTACTACTTTCAGCTGCAGGAGGAAATTCCCTTAATTTCCTAGGCCCTGTTCAAAGAGACACTTGTAGGAAGGCTGTATGAGCCGCCACCACGTGAAAACAGGGGTTGCAGGGACGACCACACAGCCCCATGGATGAACCAAGAAGCGGAGGATAGGATGAAACAGAAACAGCTTCTTGAGCTGCTCCACCTCCAAGCCAGCACACTCTGTGCCCGCGTCATCCTTGCTCCAACACTGGGGTCTGGGCATGGACAGAGTGACTCTGGCAAGCCCATTTCTGCACATCCTATCTGGAGAAGGCAAGAGGCGCAAAGGGCAGCTGTCCCAGGAGGGCAAGAGCCTCAGTGCCAAGACCAAGCCCTGCAAAAAAAAAAACCTGTCGAGGTGGCCCCTGACCTCCATAACAGGACGAAACTGTTTGCCCAGTGTCAAGCTCTGCTTTTTCCAAGATGAGGCCAGTGTGACTTCCTGCAGTGAAAGGCCAGCCTGCCCTGCAGCCCTGTGCCCTGCTGGTCCCACGACCTCCAAGCACAGCAGCGAGCACAAGCGGCCTCCCCACCTGCACGAGCATCCCCACGTACCTGCTGCCTGCAGGGCCTCCCTGGCAGTGTGGACGTCAGGGCAGCTCCTGGAGCCTCTGGCCACCGCGTCCCCGGCAGCCCTGCTGTGCCTCAGCCCCAGCTCGCAGAACAATCGGCCGCCTCATCCCGCACACAATGGCCACGATGAGACAGACCCACATAATCACCCGGCCACAGCAGCGCCGGGAGCCAGCGAGCGCCAGCAGCAGTGTGGAATACAAGGAGAGCCTGCTGTGTCTGTGCCATCGGCTGGGTCCCTGGCAGTTCACCTTCCAAGGTGACTGTGGGAGCCCAGGGATGTAATCGTCAGGGTGGTGTGTGGGGAGACAGACGGGTATTGGATGCGAGCGCGGGGAAGGAGGTGGCACTGGCTGTTTACATTGGATCGCTCTGCACAAACGCGAGGCCACAAGAACATTTCAGTTCCATACGAGGAAACCTTGGTGAAGGACAGAAATGAGGAGCTACCTTGGACATCACACAAGTCCAGGCATGACACAAATTTAAGGCCCAAAAGCCCTAGACTCCCTGCAGGAGCCAAGCATGGCTATTTGCTGACAGTAAACATGAATTTCTTCCTGCATTTCCGTCTGGAGCAGACTGCTGGGTTACCTGGGCTGTGAGGAGCTAAACACCATGGTCAATCAGGTGGCAGGCCAACACTTGGCAGGCAACTCAGAACCCAGGTTGGGGTCCCCTTCCCCATCTCCAAAGGGTACCAGGAGCAGTTATCCAGCTTTTCCAGCTGACAAGCATGCCAGCTCCACACCAATGCGCTGAGACAGCACCAGAAGTGCAACTGTCCCAGTTTTCTCCTGGCACTGGCGCACAACTGCTCAAACACAACACGCCTCAGCAATGCCGATGAAATTTTCCCCCACAAACATGGGGCCTGGGGACAGGCTCCCACCCATGGTGACAGCACACCCTGCCATGAGGACGCCGTCCTGCCACAGGGCCATTCCCAGCCCAGAGGGGCTGATGCTGCCCAGGCAGGGCAGGCAGGCTGGCTCCAACCCTGCTGCCACCAGCTGCTCACCCCCATGAGCAGAGCTGGCTGTAGCAGACCCTTCCCAGCAACCTGTGGCACCAGGCAGACAAAAGCCCTTCCAGACTCCAGCTTGCAACTTCGGGTCCCGTTTATTTGGATTTTTTTTCTTTTCAATTGAGGTACAATCAAGGAATGGATTAATCACTGCCCTGCCCATGGTTTAGCCAATGAACTGCAAGTCCTTCTTCAGCCACTTCTGCAGCACACCCTACAAGGGATGGTCTCAGGGCAGAGGCTTCCCCAGGCCCTTCAGTGGCCACAGGAGAGCAGCTCAGCCTCACTGCACACACTGAGGCAGCAGCAGGCAGGACAAATGCCCCAGAACTCTCTGCTGACAGCATCTCTCCATCACTCGCACATGGTCGATTCATTCAAATCCCCAACTCTGCTCATGTCCTATCTCACTCACTCTTCTCCCAAGCTTCTACTCACCACTCCAGCCTGAAAACAAACTCCCTCCAAGTGCCGAGAGGATTAGCCCAGCCGTCCCAGGAATACTGGGCTGGGTTTTCATGATGAAACATTTTTGGCTGAAAGAGGAAGGGGAAAAAAAAAAAAAAGAAAAAAGAAGCAGATCTTCTGTCACCTGATGAGAAGATGACTCAGAACATCACCGACATCCATGGGCGGGTGGGGACAGGGACCGCTAACACTTCCCAGCCTCCTCTTTGGGCATCACCGATAGCAAGAACATTGGGTGAGAAGTGACCATGTTATCTGAGGTCCATACAGGGAAAGGCCTCTTGGCACAGAACTAGTCTTAAACATACTTATACCCTACAGCATCTCTATGAAATTAATCAGAATACTCTAAAAAAAGGAACAAAGCCATCCTTACAAGAGAAATTTGCTTATTAAAGTGCACTTCCACCTGGGCCCCAGGAAGCTCATCCACAGCCACAGCATTCCCTGCACCTGCCCCACATAGGGCTGCAGGAGACACTGGATGAAAGAGCCACTGGCCCCACAGCAGCATGCGAACAGGACGAGCCAGGCTATGCTTACAGAGGGATCAGGCGGCAGCTGCGCCTCCTGTTACCACTCGTGTGAAACCGTCCTCCAACAGAGACAAGATGGTGTTCGGCAGCCCTGGCCAGCCTGTGGGACAGTGGCCAGGAGCTTGGGGACCTGCCCACTGGGACAGCAGAGCCCTGGGCCACCGTGGCCAGGCTCAGCATGGACAACCTCACTTGGGATGTGCTCAGGATGCAAGTAGAGCTTCATACACCAGCCAACCCCTACTCAGCCCTGGGAAAGGCTCCCAGAGCCCAGAGGCAGCCACGGGACATCATTTGTAAATAAAAACCCACAGAAGTCACCTTGAAAGCACACAGAGATCTCCTTGGGATGTCCAAGATAGGAATGGCATGAGCAATACCAATGACATTTCAAGGAGAAACTCCCTATTTCTTTGGAAAGGGCAGTTTCTATAGAAATGAATTGTTGCCAAAGTTTGGTTGAAGGCCAAATCATGAGCCTGGGCTCCTTGCAGAAACGAAGTACACCGTATGAAGAGAACAGATGCTTTCCGGGCACCAAGTCTTCCCGTATCTCAAGGGACAGACAGCCCCACCAGCACCGGGTGCTGGCCATATTGACACACGGCTTCTCCAGTTCTCCATGAAGCTATGACAAGGAACATAGGAACGAGTACACTCTCCTTTTAAAATACACACTTCTCATCTTCCCACTTGACAATCAGAGTAGGATTTCTGCCAGGGAGCACGTTCGGATCACAAGCACTTGGACAACACTCCACTACTTCAAAACAAACTCCGGGGCGGGCAGCAGGCAGGAGGGGGCTCGCTGCCCCCCGTTCGGCGCTGGCACAGGCGCCGCTCGGCCCCGCCGGCGCGGGGAAGCCGCGGGGAGCGCGGCCGGCACCTCCCGCCGCCCCGGGGACCCGCAGCCCGCGCGCCCGCCCCGAGGGGCGCCGGACACCCCGGGGAAGCGCCTCCTCCTCCGGCCGCGGCGGGAGACGAGGACGCGCTGCCCAGCCCCGGGCACCGCGGAGCCGCAGCCGGGGGCGCCGGGCCCGGGCCGCCCCTCGCCGGGGATGCCGCGGCCGCCGGGGATGCCGCGGCCCCTGGGCCGGCCGGGCGCGGATTACTCAGCGTTTCCAGAGGCAGACGGTGCGTCCGTGCCCCTGCCCGTGCCCCCCTCCCCCCCGCCCCGGGCCCCGACCCGCCGCTTACCGATGCCCGGCGCCACATACACGAAGTAGAGGAAGGAGGAGGAGAGCGAGAAGAGGAAGAGCGCGGCCAGCAGCGAGCGCCGGGGCAGCAGCCGCCAGGCGCCGCGGGGGCCGCGGGGCCACCGCATGGCCGATGCGGCGCCGCCGCCGCCCTGCTGCCGCTGCCGCTCCGCCGCCGCCGCTCACATGCGCCGAGGCCCGGCGGGAGGCGCCGCGCCGGGGCCGCTCCGAGCCGCCGCCCGCGCCCAGCGCCGCCGCATGAATGTGCCGCGGCGGGGCGGGCCGGGGCGGGGCGGGCGAGCGGGGCGGGCCCGGCTGCGAGCCCCCGCCGCACCGACGGCTGCTCGGCAGACGCCGCCCCGCGCACAGCCGGTGGTCCCGGCGTACCGGGCAGTGACCTCAGGACACCCGACCGTGGTCCTGCTGTGCCACTGATGCTCCTGGGATATCCAGCATTAGCCCCAGGACGTTCAGCAATTACTCTGGGCTCCCGACAATGGCGCTGAGACAGATTGCAGTGGCCCAGGGCACCCAGCACCGGTCAAGGGATACCCAACAACGGTCCCAAGACACTCAGAAGTGGCTGAGGGTAGCCGGCCATGGCCTCAGGGAAGCCGTCCATGACCCCAGGACACCCAGCCATGGCCCTGGGACATTCGTCAATGGCTCAGGGCACCCAGCCATGGTCCGGGGACACATAGCACCAGGAGAGCAAGGGCTGACCCCCCTGCCCCAGGCCACCAAGCAGCACAGATCTGTTCGACCAAGTGCTGGGTGCCCCCGGACATTGTGCGGGGGAAGACGCAGCCAGAGGGGAGGTGATGGACGCAGATGAGTGAAAGGGAAGAGGGGGCGAAGTCATCACAGTCAGTGCAATAACCAGCACGACCAGCAACCAGCAGCCCAGTCGGTTACAGAGTAATTAAGTAGTTTTGCACACATTTGTGGGCAGTTCCCCTGATGTGTGTAGGAGGAGTTGGAAGGAGATATGGAGATGCCTGAAAATGAAAATATGAGAGACCAGAAACACCATCCTTATTGAGGGAGCCAGAAGTAGCTGCAGAGCAGATGGGGCCCAGCCCAGCCCAGCCCAGCCCAGAGAGGACTGGTTTTTGCCTCATTTATGACTGCAGACTTTGCTCGGGGGAGGCTAGAAGGAGAGATAATTCTTATTTCACCAACAGAAAGTGCTAAGAAAACCAAGCCCAGGCTCCAGGCAGGAAGCAAGGCTGTGGGCCAGACGTTGCCAGCTGCCACCGCCCAGGGTGGGCAGCAAAGGCAGCAGCACTCCCCGGAATGATGGGCTGTGGGGTAGGAGATGGGGACAGGCCATCTGCCAGGACGTGCCCCGTATGTGCCTCCAGACATGTGTCCTGGGGAGCTGAGGAGCAAGGCACTGCTCAACCCAAACTTCTGACCCCACAGCACAGTGACTGCGGGGCTGGGGGGTGCCCTGCACTAGCCCCATGTCAGCCCAGTGCCAGACACTGGGTGGGATAAAGGATTCTCCAGGTATGGCTGTGTGTCACAGCAAGCCCTGAAAGGACTAGCCCCCCTTCTAGCCTGGATGCAGTAAGGGCAAGTAAAGAAAACAGTTCCCACGTTCAACAAATGGGACGCAAGCAAGCTTCTATTAGATACACAGATTCTCAGTGGAGCGAAGAGATAAAAATGAAGATAAAGTTAAAAAAGAGAGGAGTTTAGCAGAAAAGTAGAAATCTCTCATTAAAAGGTAAGGCATTCATTTTCTTCATGTGCCAAGGCATGGAAAGATGCTGAGGAGGAAAACAGGGATTTCCCTGGAGAGGCTGCATGAGCTGCATTAACTTCAGGAACGAGGAAACTGGTACTTGCTCTTGTTTTCCAGGATTGCCACTCCATCACCACCTTCATTGAAATAAATTAAATCCTGAGCCCTATTAACTTCTGATAGTCCACAGTACTGCAGCAGAACGGCATGGCCAAGTGGTGGCTGGATTTGCTGTTCACAAAATAGCATTTAGCCAACTCCTAAAAGGATGCCTGGGGCAAGAAAATGCAAGAAGATTTCCTGCTTGGTTTATGATTTGTTTGATGCAGACATGGTCAAAGGTGAGACATCGTCGCAACCAATAATCTAACCTTTAGAACATATTTAATTAGCAATGACACTGCTTGAGGAGCCACCCAGAAACTCACTCCCAGGCCCGGGCTGCCGCAATGGGGACTGTCACAGACAAGTGAAGTCGGAAGCCTTGGAGCCACACTGGGACATGCCTGCCCCGCTCTGACTCACCTCCCATCTCCCTCTCTCCCCAGGGCTCCATTCAACCCACTTCACTTTGACCCTTTTATTTTGCTTAGTCTCTTCCCCTCTTGTCCCTCCCCGCCTCTCCACTGCATCCCAGCTAAGGGATTAGGAACATCAGTCAAAGCCATCCTCCCACTCATCACCCTTTTCCAATAAAATAAAATGACATTAAACAGGACGGGAGGTTTCAAAGTCTTGGATCATTCCACAGGCCGGGTTAGCGCTCGGGGCGGGAGCACTGCCAAGTGGGGCTGTCGCAGGGAGTGCGCGGGTGGCTGGTGCCCGGGGAGCCCTGGCTCTGCACCACCTCCAGCCTGCACCAGCCGCTCCAGCTCTCCCAGCTGGGGGAGCAGCAAGGTCCCACTTTCTGCAGAGTTTAACGAACCGATGGTGCCTGAGACGCTTTAAGAAGGGTTTGTGTGAGCAGCTTTGCCGACAGCCTCGAGGGGAAGGCAAGGTCTGTTAGTGCATGGCCATGAGCAGGAATGGAGGGACAGGTCCTGCCGGTGCACCTGCACTCCCGAGAAGATGCGGCTGCACCCTTAGAGCACGTCTCCACACAAGAGACATTTTGTATCACTGGAGGGAGAGCAGTTGGGATGGCTCGGGGGTGCCCCAGTGCGAGCGGTGCTCAGAGGGAGGGTACGGACCCTATCGCACCGCACGCGGTCTGGGGTGGCTGGAGCTGCACATTCACAGCGGCACCAATGCAGCGGCTGCAGCGCTGCGTGCGGGAGCCCAGCGTGGCAGCTCTCACCGCTCACTCCAGTGAACGCTGGCCACGGCCGGGCTGGGCAGAGGTCTGGCAGGTCAGATCCTGCACTCAGCCACGGAACAGCCGCGGGACAGGGAGGCCGGGGACTGCCTGGCACCCTGCACGGAGCAAACCCAGCCACCCAGAAGTGCCCCGAGGGCTTGACCCTCAGGTGGGCAGTACCAAATTATGCCAAGGGCCTCAGGGAGACTGAGCTGGGGAGTACTGTCTGCAAGGGTCAGCAGCAAAGCCTTGCTGGAGCTGACCCCAGGGGGGGTAAAAGGACTGTGGGGCACATAACACTCAGGCTTGGGGTTTGAAACTGTCATTAAAGGGATGCTCCACTTTAGCTGCACTTTTCCTTTTGTCGCTTTCCACAGATACTCGATGTGGACTAGTTAGTCTGGGAGGATAATCTTTGTTCTGCCACTTCAGGGATGGACAGGTCATAGCAAGGATATCACCGCCCTGGCCAGCATTTTGCAGTCTTTTTTATGGACCCTGGGGCTTCTGGCACCTTCAGCCCCAATGGCAGAGACTTTCCAGAATAGACTTCATGCTGGGATTAGGAAAATGCCTCCATTTATAAAGGCGAGGACAGTCAGTGTTGCACCGTGTCAGCCCTCCAGCTGCTCAGCAATGCTGCTTGCTTGAGCTCTTCCCTGGAGTTTCTGCTGCCAGATGGTTTGTGAGGGAAGTGGGAACCTGAGCTGTGTGTCTCAGAGACAGACAGAAACTTGGGGTGGACTGGATGCTGACCAGCTCTTGGCCTTGCAGAAGCAGTGTGCTCCCTCTGTGTTTTACTAAATGTCTCTTTAGAGCATGGGGCTTGCTCCAGCTCCATATAAAGACAACACGGTGTCATCCTGGGCTCTGAGCAGGAGCAGGACGCAGAGGATGCATGCACAGTAGGAATGTAAATATTTTTTACATGTACACCCACAGCCCCAGCATTGCCCCAGCATACTCAGCATATGCTATGTGCCAGATCAGAGACATAATTATTGATGCAGCAGGTTTTCAGAAAGACACAACAGGGTGTGTGCTTAATTTGGCAATGAGAGCACACGTAAGTGGCCCTGGCGTTTTCGGCTGGGTATCAGACCACTGCCACCCACGGATGCAGCTATTTAATCTCGCATTGATGTGTTGGAGTAACAGAGAGGAAACCAAAAGCAGGTATTTGTTAAGATAGAAAAACTCCACTGAGTGCTGCAAGGTGCTCCTTGCACACAGGACTGCTGTAGACCAGTTCTCAAATTATGCCACCCACTACACTTTCTAACAAGGCTATTAGGGCTCTGATCCTAATAGCACCTGTACACGTGCCTAACCATAGGGATGACTCATTCTACCACAGTCAACAGATGTGTCATAGCTCCCAAAAGGAGTCAATACCCACAGAAATGATTTTGCAAAGCTCCACATTCACTTGGAAGGTAGCTCTCATCAGAGAAATAGGCTAAAATGTTTACCTTCTCATGGCACATTGCAGAGATTCAAATGATTTTGTTGCATCAGCCCACCTCTGAAGGCTGATCATCTGACCCAGTCAAGTGGACTTGTGCAAGGATTCATAAAATGCCTTTGAGATCTAAATATTCAGTCAAGGGAATACAGCAGGCTGTACTTTCCAAAACTTCCCAAGGAAGGAAATTTCAGCTGACAAGAGATATAATTATTGAGTAATTCAGTGCAAATAATTTATCCAGATTTTAAAATACCATTTAACATAGTCCCTCTCAAAAAGCTATGACAATGGCTGGGGTAAATTACTGCCAAACAGCCCAAACTGTCTAAGCATCAGAAAATAAACAGGCTATTTCCAGTACACCCCGAGGTCAAGAGGAGAATGCCAGAAAGCTCTCCAGTGGGGCCAGCCTTGTTTGTGGATGGGATGGAAGAATGCTGCTCTTCCCTGGTCTGTGAAGGATTGCAAGGACATCAGGCAAAACCAGATGAAAAGGCAATGCAGGCAGAGGTGAAACCGTGCCTAACTCCTGCCCGGTGACAGGGATGGAAAAACATCTGCACCATTCAGGCACACAGCTGGATTTCAAAACTAGCAGTGGAGGCAAGAAAGTGGGATGAAATTCTGCCTCTCTTGAAGCCACCTGACTTCACAACTTTGCACTGTGTAGAAATGCAACTGCCTTCCAGAAATCCGGTGACAAGGACAACCAGGAACAAAAGAACATTTCAGAGGAAATTGCTTTCTATTAACACATAATTACATAATGTAACATTAACTCACAAAGGCCAATACCTTAATTGGATTCTCAAGAGGGGAAGACAGTTGTATGGTGAACAAGAACCTTCCATGGTCACATTAAGTATGATGGTTCAAATGCAGAATATAAATTCTTCTGCTGTGAAGCAAAAAAAAAAAAAAAAAAAAAAAAGCCCATTTCCTTCAACAGCTACTACAGAGGGAGTTTTAACCATTTCCACTCAATCTCTGACCAGTGACAAGTTGCTCAGGTGACCATACGAAATGGCTCCCTTCTGGATCCCTCCTTGCACTTTCAGCCACACACAAAATCATAATTAATCCTGTGAATACATTTGGATATGTTGCTGGAATAAAGTATGAAGCCTTCTAGCCACCTTAATCTTCTTCCCAACTTGGATTTTGATTAACTGGAATAAATATTTAATTGGAAAGGCACAGAGATGAACCTCTTGACCACACAGGCGCTGCCTCTGTAGTCATTGCCCTTTGATGTACAAGGAAAGGGCTTGTAGGACTTTCTTAAAACATGTGCAGCCTTTCATTTTTCTTAAAATCGTAGCAAGGTCGGGCCCTGTTCTTGGATTTGTCACCCAGAAGCCGTGCAGTGAACATGGCACAGAGTGACTCCTGCTCATCTTGGTCAGATGAGGGAGGGGAGGCTTTCCTTGCCCCCCGCAGCCAAAAGGAGCTTGGGCATTTGTTTCCCAGGTCCCCATGTCACACGTGTCCCCACGAAAAGCACGGGGCTGAAGAGCTCTCCGTGCTGTCCCTGCTTGTCTTAGAGCTGCCGGCTCCTGCAGCCCTCCCTGGGCAGCGGCTGCCGTGAGGAGCTGCGGTGCAGCCCCTGAGGGGCTCCTGGACACGGTTCTGGACGTTTTCCTCCCTTTGGAGCAATGATGTGGAGCTGACACGAGTGGGGTAGCATCGACACACGGCGTGCTGGGCTGCAGCCGGGCATCGCTTTGCCCTCCCCTCCCCTGCAATCTGACAGAGCACCCAGATACCTGCTTAAAAGTCACCGACCTCTGCAGGGGTTAGGCGTGTGCTGAATCAAGGCTTGGGAAGCAGCTCAGCCTGTGAGAGAGATCGGCTGGAACCGGCACCGCCGCCCTTTCGGATTCCCTCTCCTCTGGGCTTAATTACTGCCTGCTTTTGGCACTAGCACCGTTTGTGACATGTGCTCTTACTTTTCCCCGAAGGAGCATTTGCACCTTTACTATATTTATTTTATTCCGAGGAAATCCTAATGATTTCCTGTCGTGCTTGATTCTGATCCTGTTTGCTGTGGGACTCCTGCTGTCCTCTATAAATATCTGACTCTCAAATCTTTGCAGAAGCGAGCGTGACTCTGAGCAGGGAAGGTGAAGTCAAGCTAAAGAGACCTTCACCAGCTCTAAAAACAGCTGCTGCTCTTGCTGCTGCAGCTGATTTATTCCTCATCTGGAGAACACCAGTTCAGAGCTCAGAATAGTTATCTTCAATTATTTATTTGGCTGTGCTGGAGTTTGGTGAGGTGCTGTATAATATTTATTGCATGGAAGTGTTGCTCTGAGGGAGGTTTAATTGCTTTAAACATGGATGGTGATGAGACCGCCTTGGAAAAGCTATTTGCATACATTTTCTCAAATGCCAAATGTGTAACTTCCTCCACGCTCAGGCATTCTGAGGCTGCTTCCCTGCATTACTCAGCGTTGCTGTGTGCCACTGCAAAATTAACAACCAGAAATTCCCCAGCATGGAGCAGAACAGGAAACTCAGGGTTTGAATGTGGGATTATCTGTAACAGCCAAACCAGCAGGACTCTGAATCCAGGGCTGCAAAACCTACACACAGACTGCCCTCAGCCCTCAGGGCTCGATGCCGACAGCGCTGGGCACTGCCTGCTCCCAGTCATCGGCTTCTCTTGCTGACCAAAAGAAAGCAAATTAGTGATTTCAACAATACAAGGCCAGTGAGATGCCACCAAGGGCAGGGCACACACCTGTGCCATGCTGCACCCACAGCACCGCTTACACCCTGTCTTCTCATCCCGGATTCCGGAAAATGCTCACCAGAAACATCACTCCAGTGATCTTCATGCAAGGCCATGCACAAACCTCTTGTCCTCCTTTCTCTAGAATTCAAGGGCAAAGTGTCTCTTGAGTGGCCTTGAAGGTTATCCAGCTTCAGTCACAACAATCTGGTTTAAACATCTTTACTCCATGGAATATCTCAGTCTGCAGGGCAGTTCATTTTTGTAATTACTTAATGCTGTCAAGTATCAGCTGTTGACATAAGCAGGACCCTGCTATAGGAGTGAAATAGATATTGATTTAATGCCCTCACTGCAAGGGATCTTAAGGCATCTGGAAACAACTTATTTCACAACTGCAGCTATCCCTGAAGACGAGTTTGCTGCCTGCCTGCCTTTCCCCAGATACCTGCTCTTTTTCAGCCGAGATGTCGTACTTGGAGAGAAGAGAAGAGGGATTTACAGCAGCCAGGGAGGTGCTGCCGGGCCAGCAATGCTGTACAGCAGCCCCAGCTGTGTTGCCACACAGCAAAATCAGGAAGAACAGTGTTTTTCTGTCTCCACACAGTCCATGTGCTGCAAGATCAACACCTTCTGGAAGCATCAGGTTTATTGTGGAGGTGCTGTGCAGCTGCGTGCGTGTGATGGGTCAGCACCTTTCGAGCGTGGTGGATTTGCTGAGCTTGTACAAACCATCTACCCAGGAAAGCCAAAAAGAAAGGCACCAGAGCTGGTCCCCACACAGGACAGCAGCAGTTCTGTTCCCCCCCAGTGTCAAGGTGAGCTCTGAAAGAGGCAGAACATTTCCCAAGGGACACCACGGACCCAGTGTGACAGGGCTGTTTGTGCCATCAGAACAGGAACAGGGGCTGCAATCCACAATCAGGCTGACCTTGCTCTGGTATTTCCTCCGGGAACCTCAGAATCTCCACCCAAGCCCACACCAGGGTCTGCAGCTGACAGTGCAGAATAACCGTGAGATGTGGGGCAGGGCAGAAAAGGCAGAGCATCCCCAGCTAGTACAGGAAAATACAGGAATGGCAGAAGCTGTGGCAGAGCAGAATATGATCATCTAAACTGGAATTTGACCAGGGCACCGGGACTCATACTTGCTTCTTATGAACAACCTGAGTGACCACATAACGTAACTGCAGCCAGAAACATTCCAATTGAAAGTCAGGCTGAACTTTGTAAGAGAAAAAGTGGAAGTGATAGGTTTTTTATGTCCTGCTGTCACCCAGTTAAAGCAGTGTAATTCCATGGAATTTAAATATCAGCCACACATCCTAGAATACAAGCTATGGGGCTCGTTACAGGGTTTCACAGATGATACTACTGGCCTGTGATACAGAGGTGGCCAGCAAAGGTCACCTAATGGGTCTGCTGGCCCTAACTGCTGTGTCCCCAAATGATCACCACCCCATGATTCACCAGGGTGAGAGGTGCTCCCTGCATGACCAGCTGGTTTCAGCCAGGTTCGCAGAGTTTCTCATCTTATGCAACCTCCATTATTTATTCACAATGGCCAACTGAGGCTTGCAGGCGAGTTTGCTAAGAACGGTGCCTAGTTACAACAACAAACCAGGCTTGGCCTTGCCATCAGCATATTTTTCTCAGATAAACCAAGAAAAAGATCTTTTTACAGTGTGCAGTTCATTGTACACAACCTGGATTTAAGCAGTTTAGATTGTAAGGGTATTTTAAACTAAGCAAACAGCATTTTGTTAATGTTTTTTTGTGGTGCTGCAGATTTCTGGGTTTAAAATAGCATGGATCATTTTGAGCCATCACTGCTTTGCTGGGACAGAGGGATGTGATGTTGTACGTCCCAGTCGAAACTCTGAGACTATGCCCTAACCCTTTTTCAGAGCTGAAGTTAATTGGAGGATCAGCTGAAGAGCTGGCCCTTGGAGAGCAGGGAGAGCTGCTGGTTACAGCTTCATCTTACCCCACAGCCAGGGACAGCCATGAGCAGCAGCACTACAGCAATGGGCAACGCACCCACTTCAGTCTGTGTGCCATGGCTGGATGGATGTGGCAGAGAGAAGGAGCAGCTGGGTCTATAAAAAAAATTATTGCAGGGGTGAAAGGAGGCTGGTAGAGCTGATCTCTTCTTGGAAAGAGAGGAGTATCCAAGGAAAATGGCCTTGCCAAGGAAAGAAATCATTCCCTTGCCCTCAGCTTTTGCTCTTTTCTCACCAGGCTCTCCTTGTCCAGCACTGCCAGACTGAGTCTGGCTGGGGCAGAGTGGAGTTTCTTCAGTGGCTCTGGTCAGGTGCTGTGGTTTGTAGTTCTGACTAAATCAACACTGGTAACATCCCAGTGCTTCACCCACTGTCCAGCAGAGCTGGCACAGCATCAAGGCCTTTTCTTTTCCACACCGCCCCCACAGCAAGGAGGCTGGGAGGTGAGAGACTGGGGCGAAAGCACAGCTGACCCTGAGTGACCAAAAGGATATTCCACACCACAGAACATCGTGCTCAGCAATAAAATCTCAGGGACAGGATGAGGAAAGAGATGTTCAAGGTTATGGTATTTGTCTTCCCAAGTAACCTCTATGAGCATCCCTAGGAATGGCCCAACATGTGCCTGCTGATGCAAAGCGATGACTGAATTCCTTATCTCACTTTCCTTGCTTGTACAGCTTTGCTTCACTTACTAAACTGCCTTTGTCCCAACCCACTCATTTTTTTCTCACTTTTGTCCTTCTGATCTTCTCCCCCATCTGACTAGAGGGGAGCGAGCACCTGGCTGGGTGTTTATCAGCCCACCACAGCTAGATAGCTTTCCTTCCACTGTCTTTTCTTTCTTTCTTAACATATCCCCTCTTTCCTATCAGTTAGTTATCGCTCATGTGGCATTAAATCTTTGTTATTGTTGCTTTTCCACTTTACCTCTCTAAAATCTGCATTTGTCCCCTTATCTACGCTTCAGGATGCAGGAGCCATGTTCTCTATCCAGGGCAAGACAGGCCACAGAGCCCTGGGAAGGGACGTCGCTCTGTGTCCTACGGGTCCTGCATGTTGTGTGTCAAAAGTGATTTGTGAAGTAGGTGTGAACAGGAGCTGTGTTTTATCAACAAAGTAATTGCTGTCCTGATGAGGGATTGCAGAGATAACAGAAGCAGGAGAACATTCTTTTACTTCTTACACTTCAGAGAATGCCCGTAAAAACCACCAGCAGCAGCCTCTGACAGGAAGGAGACATGAGAGAGTGTGGTGTACCAGGCAGAGCAGAACATTCAGGTGATTATTTTTCTCTCTGCTCTGACTTTGCTGGGTACTGAACAGAATACTTATTTCAGCTGTGAAGCTTCTCTCTCCCAGCAGACGCACCACGGACAAGGTAATGGAGCCTCCCAAAAAAATCGAGGTCCTACTGCTTGTATTCCCAACAATCTGCTAAACGGCACTGGGCAGAGGTGTCTGGCTGGCTGCAGCAGGGCTCCTGAGCAGAGCAGGCTGGAGGCCTGGCAGACCAGCTGGGAAATATGTGTGCACACTGGCACACACTTTGGAGTGCCACCCTGTGTGCCTCCCTGTGTCCCAGCTGCCTTTGCCAGGCCATCCCTTTACTGGCAAAGGGCAGAGAAGACAGGCATCCCTCTTGGAAGGGTCCTGCATTTCCTCCTGAAAGGGCTGGGAGTTCTGGAGGCAGCTTGAGAGCAAGATGCTCATGTGAGCATGAGGTGACAAGTCCTGGGAGTGCCCAGCAGCTCCAGGCTGTGAGCGAGAAATGCAGTTGTTTGTACAGTTGCTCTCTTTTCCCATTGCCATTTGTTTGTAGACATGTCACAGCAGATGTACCTCACCAGTGCAACAGATACTTGGACTCATTGGCAGCTGGCACCAGTAAATGTAATCCAGCTAACCAAACACTCTGTTTATCAGAGTTGTCACAAAGATTTGTTAATTCCCATTGACAGAAGGGCTTTCAGGACAGTCTGTAACAAGGAAAGAGGAAGAACTTTTAATTTATAGACCAACAAGAATGTAACCCAGAGAATACTGAACCCTGCCCTTAACAAACAGGTATTCAGCATTTAAACGAACCCTGGGCAGAGGGCAGGCAGTGAGGAGGTGAGCTGTGCAGGGAGGAAGGCAGGGCTCAGGCAAGGCCAAGCTTTCTGCAGCTGTTATTGCGGTTTCACCTCCTGGGTGACGAATGGCTCCTGCCTGGGGAGCAGCTGCTGCCTGCCCACCGAGGGCAAACGTGGACACAACACTCACGGTTCCCCGCAGCACATGGGCCTGTGTCCAAGGAATCTAGTGGCAACCAGGTCCAGAACAGAAAAGGAGGTGGCTCTGCTCACAGTCCAGTGGGGACTGGTTGCCAGAGGAAGCTGCAGATACTAGAAGTTTCCATGATTTTTATATACTGAGGAGTAGCTGGAGAGGCTTTCGGGAGCCAGGCCGCATCTGCTTACCCTGTTCTTTGTCTCCCGAGCTGCCTCCTTTCAGCCTCTACTGGCTTTGGGTATTGGAAAGGGGGGCAGTTGGCATAATTGATTTTTCCATTCTTCATTATTTTTTTTTTCTTAATTTACAAGTGATGCTTTCTACTGCTGTTGTCTTCTTTCCCTGTCATTCCCCTACAGACACACACATGCAATGTGCCATCAAATTCAGGGATGGATACACATGCACCAAATACATAAATACACTCCAGAAACCACCCCTGGGCAGGGTGCGGGAGGCTCGAATTTGCAATGCTGGTTTGAAATGAAGCATTGAACAGCCCTTTAAAAAAGAAAGTAGATTGACTTGAGGAAGCCATTCAGGAAGAAAAGGAAGAGGATGTTACTTAGTCATCACTGCCTTCTCACACCTCATTTCATGAGCATGCAGAAGCCCTTGGCCACTGCTGGGAAGAAGACGAGGGGCCTGCAGGACCCCCTGGCCTGGGGCAGTGTGGCTGTGTCCCGGGGACTGGCAGGAGATGCGAGCATGGAGCTGCACCATGCTGGGCTCCAGCCCATCTGGCTGGTTGCCTGCAGGGTGCAGAATGGGCAGATAAGTAAGTGGTGTTAGTGAGAGCCTGTAAACAAACCAAAACCTCTTCACTGGGGACTCGGGTAAAAAAGTGGGAGAGGTTTCCCCAGTCTGTTTGGGTCTCAAGATAAAGCGTTGGTCAGAAAGCAGGTGGAGAGGACCCTGTGAGATACTTCCCAGCTCACCCGTGGACTTGCTGTCTGTTCTGGGCCCGTTTCTCCAGCCTCTCTGTGCCTCAGTTTAGGCATTTGTAAAACAGCAACTGCCTCCTGCCGAAGCCTGTCACTAAACATAGCCCATTTGTGCTGGGAGAGTCACGTCGTGAGACAGAAGGCCCATCACACACTGCTGGGAGAGGGGACTCGATGAGTCACGGCACAGCACCAGCTCTGAAATTCATGAAATGCCTGAGTTCACAGTCAAAAAAATTCAACGTTTAAAACAAAAAACAAGTGAGGAAAATTCCTCTGTGTCCCATCTCTGGGGTAGCACCTCCTGGCCATACCTGTCAGTATCTGAACCATGCACCCAGCAGAGCCTGTCTGTAGGTAAACCAGCGAGCTCTGTGCATGGGGACACTCCTGTCTACCTGTCTGCCTACCTGGCAGAGCACTTGTTGATGTGTGGCAGCGCACAAGGCAGCATGAACAAACATCTCCTGCCAAAAATGAAGACATGAGGTTGGGGTCAGGAGAGCTGCGTTTCCCTGAAAAGCAAACAGGGCTGGAGAAATTGGGATCACTTCTCAGCAAGGTGCTCTTCACCGCAACCCCATCCCAGGCAAGGGAGGAGTTCAGTCTCCCCAGCCTTTGTGTTCAGCCACTCAGCAGTGCCAGCAGGTGATGTGACAGCGTCCTTGGGGACACTCCCTCGAATGCCCTTTGGGTCCCTGTTTCCAAGGGCTGATCCCCTTTTCATTTCAGGTGAATCACAACCTTTGGTGCCTGGCTACAGCAGCATATCTTGCTGGGCACTGGCTACAGCCATGCAATGTGATTCCCGCTGTCAACTGCTTCCTCCTGGATAACCTCCAGATTGAGCATGTCAAAACCAGACTAAACATGCAATGAAAAACAAACAAACCAAGCATCCAATAGTTTCAAACAATAGATAAAAAAGCAACAGGAGAGACATTATCTGTTGAGAACTAGTACCTGGCATTTGCCTATGTATTTATTTATGTTTATACATGCAAGTCTGTGTATATATATGCATCCAAGCATATGCCTACTGCACATAGCTAGAGAACAAGAGAATAAAATGCTATATATGCTAAGGCACATTAAGAAATGGAAAAACAACTCTATACGGTGAAGGGTCCAAAAGAATTTTCAGCATTTCATCAGTCAGCCTAAGAGACTCTTTCCCATCTATCCCAAAGCAATAAAGCAAATTACATGCTGACGCTTTCCCTGCCTCCTTTGTGGCAGCTGAACCTTCACCTGTGTAATAAAGAAATGTCCTAAGTTTAATAACAAAGATCATTAATCTGTCCCATTAAAGTACCACCAGTTGTCTCTTTTCCAGTCTCAGACTGAGAGAAGGGAGTGGGAAGAGATCCATTTGCACAGAGGCTGTTCTCAGGCCAATGCAGCTCTCCAGCACTCACATCCCAGCCTGCCAAGATCTTCAGCAGCGGTAATGGGGCCAATCCTGGGTGATGCTGAAGCCCCCAAAAGGCAGGTCTTTTGCAAGCAATAACTGCCCTGTTGGCACTGTGGTGGCACTGTGGTGGCACTGTGTTGGCACTATGCCATGGCCATAGGCATTCCCTCCTCACATGCAGCCCACAGATACGGCCATTTTAAGGCCACAGCTGATCTTGGTGTTCTTAGTATTGCTGATTTTGTCCTTGAAAACACTGGCTCATTTTGGGTTTTGGCCTATACCATATTCCATGCCAGAATCAGGATCTGGCTTCAGGTGAGTTTAGAGCTGAATCCCTCTCCATAACCCAGGAAATATTTTATCTTTACTATGAATCCAAGCTCGGAAGGGAACTGATGTTTTTAAACACTTGTAGGATAGTTCTACAGTAAATCTAGTTGAAGCACTTCTACCTTCCCTACTAGCAGTCTCTTCCCACTGTCGCTGCACCCCACTGCAGAAGGAAGTTCAGCACTCTGTTTCAGAGAGAACTGACTCAAGGGTGACTTCAGCGTGCCTGAGATCACCATGTTTGTAGATAATCTAAAAGGCAAACCCAGATGTCTTCAAGGCCAAAGAGTGTCATAAGAGCTAAACCAATTCCCCAGAGTAAATCTGACATGCCCTTGGTCTTTAGAGCCGACAGACTCCACTCCTAAGCGAGAGCAAAGTCCTGGGCTGTAAATTAGCACCTTCCCCTACGTTTCCAGCGCAAGGTTACAGCTGGTTACTAACTCATCTGTGCCTGCCCTCGATGTTCTACATAGCTATCTATTTAGGCTGCTCTGCATAATTTAAGAATTAAAACTAAACACTATGTTACCTACAGCCACATCATCTTAGATGAGCTTAAACAACTGTGAAATTCCTGTGATCTATTAAAAGCAACATTCAGTACATGCATTAATCAACAGATGCTCAGTTGCTGTGCATCAGAAAACCACAAGTGAGAAGCAGCCTGAACAGCCTCCTGCCAAAATTATTACTTTCCTTGTGACCAAGTCCTTGAAACACCAAGTGCACCGTGATGCTGGAGCAGTGTTTGGCTTGGTTACCTCAGTGGCAGTAAGATGGACTGGCCCCTTCTCAATGGCAACAACAGGTATTTCCTGCTGATGAGTCAGAGACGAGACATGAAAATCACCATCTCTTCCCACAGAACATTTGAGACATTATAATTTGGTATCACCTGTGGTTACTTCACCCAGAGTGTGCTGTGCTGAGCATGTGTGTGCAGCACTACAACTCAGTGGGAAAGTGACAGTTCAGGGTAGCTGACCAACTGCTGTGTGCTGGTTGCTGCAGTTTCCTGTTCATCACACAGGAGATGCAGCAGCCCTTGATGCCTCCAGCTGCTCTGATGCTCCCCCCTCCAACAGGGCTCCCTTGGACCCTTGTTCTCAATCTACCTTTTTCCCTTTTCCTGGCTTTTTTTTTTTTCTCCCTTTCAGATCCTGGCCTTTGTGAGGTTCAGTCCTGGGTTTGTGTTTATGTTGCCAGGCCTCTACTTTCCTGGCTAAATCTTCCTCCCTTCCACATCCCTTCCTGAATCCTTCCCATGGCTCCCAAACCCCATCTGTGGTTTCCCTTTGGCCAGGGCCAGCAGGCACCGTGAGGAGAAGGTCAGTCACATCCTGAAGAGTTACATCTGTACTCATCCCTTTTCTGCACCAGTCCCTCATGATTAAAAGCACATGACAGCTAAAAATCCAGTAAAACAAAACAAGTGTGGAGCTTTCTGATCACATCAGTTGAAAGATTTAAGGGACAAAAATAACCCAAAAAATGAGGCTGAGGCTGAGGCCAAAACAAAAAAAACCCCAAACAAAACAAAAGCAAAGAAATAGCAAAGAAAAAGCAAACCAATACAATTTCCGGCCTTCTTTCTTAGGCCAGATGACCTACTCATTATGCCAAACACAACTGGAGTGACTAGGAAAGAGAGTTTTAAGATTTTCCTTGTTCTGCACCAGCCTGGTACAGAACTGAACATTGCTCTGGTGACAATGGCAGGAGCCCGTCACCATTGGGGAAGATCACACAGGACTCCAGCCATGCCCTTTTCCCTGACCAACACAGCTGCCATGGCTCTTCCACCATTGGCTGATTGGATTTTAAAACACCAAGAGTGGATGCAGCTACTCCTACCTCAGATCAGTGTGGGCACAGCTATAAGGGAGGAGGAGCAGACGCCTGCCATGGCTGTGCAACAGAAGAGGCACCAGCTACGAAGTGCAACAAGGGGACTTTCAGCTGCACAACAGAAAGAGTTCTTCCCCCTGAGAGCACTGCAGCACGAGGACAGGTCTCCCAGAGCAGCTCCATCCATGGAGTGGGGACATTCCATCCTTAGAGATTCTCAAAATTTCTCTGGACAAGACCCTGAGCAACCTCCTCTGACCTTAAAGCTGGACCTGCTGCAAGCAGAGGATGGACTGGAACTCTGCAGAGGTGCTTTCAATGATGTTTTTCTCTGATTTCTAGGAGGACAGGATAAGGACCTGCCAAAGAGAACTGGGTTGCACAGCTGGGGAGCTTCTTCCTGTCCTGTGACCCAGAGCACGAGCCATCCTGCATGGAGGAGAGAGGCACATGGCCCCCAGTGTCCTTCTCTGCCATAATCCCACCGGATCTCCCTCAATCCCTTTCAATATAACTTCTTGCTTTTTCACTGTGCTTCCCAGAAAAGCAAAGAAAAACTCCAAAAGTTATTATGAACTAAAAACATGCTAATTTGCAGAAGATTAATTTCTTCTTAGAGGCATTCTCAAGGGAAACACTAATGATTCACCTTTTAGTGACCACCTACTTCCAGTCATCCTTGGAAAACTCTGAACTTTAGTTTTCACAGAAAAAAGGAAGACAGTATTCACAAGGAAATTTCCTGTGTTTCATCACCTTAAGTGCATCTCATTCTGGACCAAGCTTCAGTATTTATGGATGAAGTGATGTTCAAAATCTCTACTCCAGTACATCAGGAAAACTGAGATCAAAAAGCAGAAGTGCCTGAGTTTCTAATGTGTTGGAGGCCTGCAGTCCTACTGTTTCCAAGTGGAGGAAGATGTGCACATCACTCTGGAAATCAGCTTGCACCACTTTGCAAAGTGCAAGTCTCATTTTTCACTGGCACCTGTGAGCTCTGAGTCACTCCATGAGCTGTGCCTCGGCTGAAGCCATGCACTGTCCCAAATGCTACTGGGATGCAGAGAATGAGTTAAAGCAGATGGGGGATTAGCAAACTGCAGATTGTCGGAAATTAGCCAGTGTGGAAAAAAACCTTGGTCATAACTGTGGTAAGACTATCTAAGTAGGTCACCACAAAACCACATCAGATGAGCAAAGGAGGTGTAGCTTCAGTCTGTCAACATGAAACCAGACGTTCTTCAGCTCTGCCCTGCCAGTAACACGGAGAAAAACAGCTGCTGCCCAGGTCACTGGTTTTAAAATTCAGGCATGTTCATACCTATTCAAGTGGCTTTCACTTTTATGTAAATGAGTGTCAGTGTCTCTGTCATAAATCTGAAATTTCATTTGATTAAGTTCACAGCCGATATTTCAGAGGACCTTTAAAACAATCTGAGGCATTCAAATCAATATGTGTGTTGGTACAACTCCCCTTTTATTTCCGGAACTAGTAAAACCAGAAATGAACAGAAATGCGTGTGATGCTGTTATACACTGTCCTATGTCCCTGTCATCCCAGCATCTCAAACTTGCACAGACTGGATGGATGGATGTCCTCAACTGGCTTTGTAAACTGAAAGGTGCTAATTAGCCTCATTTTCCAGGATGCACAGGAGGCTTCAGAGACCCAACCCCAGCAGCTGCCTGGGCCAGGAGGGCATTTGAACTTAGACCAGATAAAGCTGATCTAAACTTTATTTTAATTTGCTGATTAAAATCGCTAATTACTTACTCACTTATATTTTAATTCAAGTGCATTTTTACACTGGTTTTGAGGCAGTGGCCTTCTGATTCAGCTCAATGGGACTCATCTGATGCTTTGTTCTTGCTATAAGGCCAGGCTGTGGCTGGGTGGTGAGGGCCATGGAGCAGCTGTGCCCTTGCTCAGGTCTGCTCAGCCAGTGAGAAGGGTTATGGGAGCTGCAGGTGAACATGTCTAATTTGAAAAGTCAGGATCCACTTCCTGCATTGAGGCGTCACAGAGTAGGCCTGATGTGATGCCTCAGCACACTTTTGCAGGCTTTATACCCAGGTGTCCAGAGCAGCCTTGGAAACAGCCCTGTGCCACCATGACCTCAATGGCACCTCTGAGAGACAAGGAGCGATGGCGGCTCTGAGGGACAGGGAGCGATGGCGGCTCTGAGGGATGGGGAGCGATGGCGGCTCTGAGGGACAGGGAGCGATGGCGGCTCTGAGGACAGGGAGCGATGGCGGCTCTGAGGGACGGGGAGCGATGGCGGCTCTGAGGGACAGGGAGCGATGGCGGCTCTGAGGACAGGGAGCGATGGCGGCTCTGGGCACGGGGAGCGATGGCGGCTCTGAGGACAGGGAGCGATGGCGGCTCTGAGGGACGGGGAGCGATGGCGGCTCTGGGCACGGGGAGCGATGGCGGCTCTGAGGGATGGGGAGCGATGGCGGCTCTGAGGGCGGGGAGCGATGGCGGCTCTGAGGACAGGGAGCGATGGCGGCTCTGAGGACGGGGAGCGATGGCGGCTCTGAGGGCGGGGAGCGATGGCGGCTCTGAGGGACAGGGAGCGATGGCGGCTCTGAGGACGGGGAGCGATGGCGGCTCTGAGGGCGGGGAGCGATGGCGGCTCAGGGCACGGGGAGCGATGGCGGCTCTGAGGACAGGGAGCGATGGCGGCTCTGAGGGACGGGGAGCGATGGCGGCTCTGAGGACAGGGAGCGATGGCGGCTCTGGGCACGGGGAGCGATGGCGGCGGTGCAGTCGCTGCCCCTGCCGAGAGGGGGCGCCCCACGCGCCACCGCCCCGCGCGCAGCGCGGGAACCGTGACGTGCCCCGCGCGCGCGCCACGGCCCCGCTGTCACGTGACGCCCCGGTCGCGCGCGGCCGGACGTGCCCGCCGGAGCGCCGGAAGCGGCGGCGCGCGGGGCGCCGCGGGAGGCTGAGCCCGGCAAGATGGCGGAGTGAGTGCGCGGCGGAGGGGGCGGCCCGGGGCTGCGGGGCACGGCCGTGCCGTGTCGTGCCGGGCCGGGCCGGGCCGGGCCGGGCCGTGTCGTGTCGTGCCGTGCCGTGCCGGGCCGGGCCGGGCCGTGTCGTGCCGGGCCGGGCCGGGCCGGGCCGGGCCGTGCCGGTATCGGTCCTGCTGCGGGGCACGGCCGGGCCGTGCTGTGCTGTGCCGTTCCTGCCGGGGGTGCCTCTCCCCGCAGCAGCGGCTCGCGGTGCGGCCGGCCCCGAGCGGCCCCCGCGGTGCCGAGGCTCCGGGCGCTGAGGGCTCCGGGCGCTGAGGCGCGGCGGGGCGCTGGCCGCGGGTTTGTTGGTGCGCACACGCTGCGGGGGCCGGTCGTGCCCTCGGCGCCAGACTTTCGGTGCGTCCCAGGCTGCGCTGCAGCGTGTTGGGTGTCTGCAGTGCGTGAAGCCACTCAGCAGTAATCCGCTCCATGAACGTGAACTTCCAGTATTTGTCTAGTCAGAGACTGCGTTTAAAAAACGACCGTAACGAGTTGGTCACCATTACGAGTTCAGCATGATCTGGTGGTTGGTTGATGTGTGCATATCTGTAGTAGGCTTTATCATGCTGCTCCCATCCAGTATAATCACATATTATATTATCCTGACAGGTCTTCAAATGCCACCCATGAAGTCATCAATGCCACCCTCCACACTATGCTGGCTGCTACTACCAAGTTGGTGGCACCTACACCTCCCAAACCCATCCTTCCAGTTCAGACTGGAGTCCAGGCACAGCAAGAGGAACAGTCTAGTGGCATGACGATTTTTTTTAGTCTTCTTGTTATAGGTGAATGATGAACTGAAAGTCTGTTAATCTCTGTTAATTGTACTCTGTGTCTGAGGACATAGGCCAGCTCAAAATCATAGCGGTTTATTTCTCCTCTGGTTCTCTCTGTGAAGTGGGATTTTGCACAGGCACAGGGATTTAGAACATTTATGGTGGTGGGAGCTACTGCTTTGACTGGTGCTTCTTGGTTTATTGCCAAAGCGAAGTCTACTAAATCATTAGGAGAAGTTTGCTTGTGTATTCTAAAAATACTACTGAAAAGTATATTTTATTATTTTCTAACACTTTTGAATCTCCATTTTTTTCCCTTCACAGCCATTTGCATCATATTGGTGCATTTACTGATAGAATACCGCCTTCATTTTTTACCAGAGAGTGTGGCTGTTGTTTCTTTAGGTGAGTAGCCATGACATTTTTGTTGGATTTGTGTTAATCCAGGGACTGTCAGTAGTATGCACTGGAGATAATGCTCTGTTGTGTGTTAGCCATCACTAGAAAGATGCAGCAAACCAGATGCAGTGAAGAAAACAACTAATTAACAGAGTTAAATTGATTGAAGGAATAAAGAAATGAGCATACATGCAGAGACTGGCCCAGAAAAATGACACCTATAGGGATGTCACTACCTGAGTAGTTTGGCATCTTCCTCTAGTTTGCATCCTAAGGGTGGGACAAGATGTGCAGCACTCCCTGGTTCTGAGGCTCTGGCCTTCCCTTTGAAGTGGTACATGTGTTTATATTGGTGTTGGTAGAATTGTGTCTGAGTGTGGGATTTTAATGTAGCTGGGGACTGCAACTGTCCTGAAAACTCGCCTTAACTATCCCAGTAGTACCAAGACAAGAGCTCTTCCTATGGGTTGAGCCATAAAAGTGTCAATCTTCATGGAGATCAAGTGCTTACTTAATTTGGATTAAATCTGGAGTATTCCTGAGCCTGTAGTTTTATGTCAGGGTAATTTAATTTATTTGTATGCTGTTGCTCCTGATTAATAAATGTGTAAATGAGGAGCAAATCAGGCCAAATACATTCATTATTTTCTCTACATGCTGTCTAATGTTTAAAGAACCTGGTCTGAGTGTTCCCAGCACCAGTTTTTCAGCTGTGACTTGTCTTCAAGATTCTGTGGTATTTTTGCTTCTCTTGCTAGTGATGCTTTCACTGGCAGTTGTTCTAAAATTACAACAAGAAGACAAAGCTGCTCAGTTATAATCTGGATGCAGCTCAAAGGACTGTATTACTGGTTGAGCAGGTAGATTTTTGACTATCCTGGGCTAGGCTGGTACCTTCTCTCATATTTCTTAACTGTATTTTTACACAGTTTCTCAATGGGAGCAAATGAGCTTTCTGGTGCTTGTCAGTAACTTAAGCTTTCTGGAAAACAGGGATCTTCTTGCATCCTGGGTGCTAGATCGAGAAAATCTTAGAGCTGTTACTTGGCAGAAAGAGAAGCATATTTTCCAGCAGTGTGACTCCCTGGATTTGTAGATAACTGGGTGTGGTGGAGACCACATCATGTTTCTCACACAGTAGGTTTTGGAGCTTCAAGCAGCATTCACTTGCAAAGCCCTATGTGAGTTTCAGTGTTTCTGTTTAACTGAAAAACAAACAGGTGGGTAAGGATCCTGTCCTAGTGCTGGGTGTTGCACACACCCTTCATCTTTATAGCAGCAACATCCTTCAGGCTTTTTTTTTGTGCCTTTATGGTTCTGTACATGACACGGGTCCGAGCTGCTGCAGCTCATCCAGACTCACTTTGTCATCCTCACAGAAACCACACAGTGCTTGATTCACTGTTGACACACTTCTCTTTCCGTCCCTCCTTGCGTTGTTGCCGTGGACTGGTGAGATGTCTAGTGAACGTATTTCCCAGTGTCCTGAAAGGTGCCAAAAGGACATTGCTATCCCTTCAGTATCCTTCCCCTTTGTGCACAAAAGCCCAAGTACAGGGTGTTGATTTGGCTTCAAATCAGGTTAGTTACCATGGCTGTTAAATAGCTAATCTAAATTAAGCATAATCCCCAATATAAAATGCAGCAGTATAGTGATTGCTCTTGCTGGCATAGCTTTGGATTTTCTTTGCTATCATTCCATGTATCCTGGGCAGTGTGGAGCAGAGGTGTTGAGCCAGCTTGTGTCCCTCTTCCTGCTGAGCTGTGCAGAGCAGCAGAGGCACAGTCATTCTCCTCTTTCTGTTTCTTGTTATTGGCATCTCAGCTGCAGGAGAAGGGTTTTAGCTGTTGGATTTAGTGTTGGTGTGTGCTGTGTTCCTGTAAGCCCCAACAAAATCCTGTTCAAGAAACAGCTTCTTGCCAGGGCTGTCGCTGCTACTCAGGGTGGGTCAGAAGGAGCAGGGCTGTGTCCCTTGTGTTCTGTTTAGAGGCCGTGCAGGAACTTGCTCAGTTGGGTTTTGGGGTGAACCACAGCAGTCTGTCCCCCCAGTGAGGCGACATGATACCAGCAGATGCAATTCCTGTGAGTCAACAGGGTGTTATACCCAGGAGCAGCCCAGGTAACAGATGTCCTGTGTCATTTCAGCCTTATTTATTTAGTTTATAGACTCAGTCATACTTAAAGTACTCTCAGCCCTGGTGACAGGACTCAGCACCTGTATAATCACTGGAGTTGCCAGCTCAGTGCTGCTCAGTCACCCTCTGGTCCTGGTAATGCTCTGCACAGCTGCAAGAGCACAGCTTGAGTTTCAAGTATCCAGTTTTGCCAGCAGTGCCAGAAGTGAGGTGTGTCCTGTTTTGACTTGTAAATTAAGCAAATGTTCTCAGGAAGTCATTGAAGGCTAATAAAAGTGGCAGCAGAGAAGAGGGGTATGATTTTCACAAATGTTTTTCCTCCCATTGTCTAAGCTGCTCGGAAGCTTCCGATTTATGGTTTCTAGGGGGTGTGTCTCTGCTGCTGGACTGGGGGAGTGCGTTCTCTGAGGCTGGATTTTGATCCTCGTCCTTATAAGTTGCTGGAATTTCGTTGGTAACAATAGTTGCCAGAAATGTTTTTTCTCTTTGATTTGTTACTGAGTTTTAACATGTTCTCAGAAAAAATGAAGGTTGGTTGCAATAAGAAAATGCCTATAAAATTTTCCAAAAAATGAGGTATAGATTAGTAAGTCTTACAGACTTACCCTTCTAATTAGCCCCTTGACAGAATGGACCTGCCTGATTTAATAGAACCAGCTGATCAAAAACTGCGTTCATTCATTTAGTAATAAAGGAAGAGTAGTTTGTAAATGTATGTGGCATGTGAGTGGCTGTATCTGTGTTCTGTCCTTCAAGGAACAACAGACCTTTGATGTTCCTTCATTAATGTTTTCCCCTTCCTTTCCATAGAAACTATTTCATGGAACAATTATTTCTACCCTCTGGGACTGATGCCTTCACAGATTTTTGTATAAAAGAAGGCTTAGGCCTCATGGCTTTGTGTGTGTGACACATCCATCAGGAGTAATCCATGTGATTCTGTTTGTGAGACGCTTTTGTTAGCTACAGCATGAGAGGAGGTCTCATGAGTTGAAGGAAAGCATGCTTAACATGAGTTACAGGAAAGCATACTTAAAGCTTCTCAGACACTTTGTACCTTTCATTTGGAGTATTTGACTTCTATGTCCCAGTGTTTGACTGTAAAGTCTCCATTCTGTAAATAATAAAACACAACTATGCAGAGACACAGATCTGAAATCTGACTAAAGACAAGTTCCCTATAACTACTTGAAAACAACTAATGACAGTTCATGAGTTATCTTCATGACTTCCAGAAGAAATATTGTTACAGTTTTATGTCTTTATGTTTGAAAATGTATAGGAGGAAAGAGTACGATAATCTTTAACCATTGAGTTTGCAGTAGCCTTGATAAAATTATTTTATATTCAGATTATTTCTACATGACTTAAACAATGTGTAATTCATTTGGAAAATAGTTCTGACAGGGTCTCCACCCTGATCAGAGTTTGTTGCCTTCTTCATTGCCAGAAAGTGCTATGATTTCATTCAAACAAAATTCATTTCTGTGGAGAAGACTGATTTCATTTAAGCTGCTTCAACTGCAAATAATACTGAAATGACATGAAGCACAGATGCCTAACTATAACTTCCTGATTCTTCAGCAAGAAAGGTGGAATTTTATTTGAGTGCAGCTTAGATGAGAAGCGGTTTGAGTAGTTAAGCCTGTTACCTTTCTGAACCAGTGAGCATCACACTCTCAGTAGGTCTGTTTGGAGTTGGGATATCCCAAGAGACAATCTGTTGTGCAGGGAAGCTCTGGAATTATGTAACATGTTGGAAATTGGATATTTGGGTATTAAACCCAAAACTACTCCGTGTTTTCATGGTTTAGGAATGAAAGACTTGCTGCACTCTGTTTTGCCTTGTTTTCACTTCTAAAACTTGGAGAGCTGATAAACAGTGATGTGTTTTGTGGCTATTTCAGAATGTTTTCTTATTCTCTCCTAGGTATCCTTATGGGAGCTTTTATAAAAATCATAGAGGCTCAAAAGCTGGCCAACTGGAAGGTAAAGTTGTAACAATTAATTTTTAATTGTAGAAAAATCCCTAAATCTTATGAAAAAGGCTTTGTAATACTTGATGTTTTAGAGGGCAAGTCCTAGCAGAAGTTTCTGCAAGAGCTGAAGTCTACAGTGAAGCAAGGATTTTGTCTCCTACCATTTAGCCACATTATCAAAGCAATGAACTCTTCACTATTCCTGCTTTAATTTGAAATCTTGCAGCATTTAAACTGTGATTTTTGTTTCATAGCACCAAACAGTTTATTAGATCACTGAACTGATTGAAGTCACAGTGATTTGAATTGCCAGTTCTAAACAGGATTTATATCAGCCAGCTGAAAATCTTGGTCTGAGTAGTGAATTTTAATCCTAGCTTGCAGCTTTATATTTCTTGGCAGTTATTGCCCTAAAGGAAGATTTTTTTTTCTCCTTAGTTGAAATACATTAAAATGCATAGATTTTCATCCTGATGTAGCTTTTGAACTACATATTATACTCCTTTTTTTGTCAACTAACTACACTGGTTCTGTGTACACTTGTTTAAACACTTACATAGCTCAACAGCCATGTTGTAATATTTCATTTTTACATATGAAGTCATTAGAAACAGTGGGGGCTGCAGTAGTTAGTGCTTTTTCATTCCTGATTTGTGTCAACTGGATTTGACTTAAAATTGAAAGTCAGTTAAATGGTCACAACATCAGCATTAAAATAGTTTCTTATTGATTAAATAAAATAATCTGAGTAAGATCATGTATGTAAGAAGGAAAAAGAAAGCTTTGTGCTCTGATTTGAGCACTCGTTCTCCAAACACAGGAAATACTGATCACAGCTGGTGAATTATGTGGGGGTTTTTTGGGAAGTGTTGGTCATATCTTGGGAGGCACTGGGGAGCTGTGCTTGCTTGTGTTGTCAGCCAAGGTGAAAGGCCACAGATACCACATAGTTAATTTGCTTATTTGAGTTATTTTCACTGTAATAAAGCTTAGGTTTTAACGTAGGCTGTTGTAATTTTAGATATGAGATTTTCTAATCAATAATAATTATGGACTTTATTACATGGTTATAAATGGTTCTAAATATATTAAATACTTTTTGTTTATCTGATAAGATAAAAAAAAAATATTTAACTGCAGACTATATCCCTGTACAAAGCAAATCTTGGATCATATCCGTGCCCTAAAAATTTTGTAATGTAATTTCTAGTGATCACTCCTTGCTGAGTGTTCATTCAAGCTCACCACTGAGACCTTGTGCTTGCTGGTGGTTCTTGGCTAGCACAGCTGATAATCAGAGTCCTCGTGTTTTATTTTCCTCTGTTTCCATGCAGCACAAACACGGTCCTTCCTTTCCATTGTTCTCACTTCCTTGTCCAGCTCTGGTTTCAGGGGCTTTTAACAAGTGTAGTGACTCAGATCTGTGGGTTTTGTTCTGGTGCAGTTACTGTGCTGACAGAAGCAGGCAGTGTCAGCCATCGATTCACAGGATTGCGAATGCACAATCATGGACTGGAGCATTTCAGTCTAAAGAATGAGTTTTGTTTTCTAAGCCCCCCAAATCCTTTAAGATGATTATCACTGGTACAGGCAGGAATGAGACTTTAAAGAGATGAGTACCTCTGTTTTGAAAGCTGGTGTTTGAACAGAGCAGTCCATCAGCTGTTTAACCTGGATTTAAACAAGTTAATCGGTGCTTGCGGAGGTGACAAGCTCTACCGTGTTCAGTGCTGGGGGGACCAGGAGGGAGTAAACAGGTGGGTAAAGAGACTGGCCCCCTCAGCTGGGATTCATTTGCCTTCTGTGTTTAGTCTGCCAGCAGAAAAACCAGGGTGCCAGGCTGGGGGTACAGCATGAGCAGTGTTAGCCAGGGGATAAGTGCCAAGGACTGAGGACACAAAAAAATAGCCTCTTACCTCATGGTGGGTTCCATTTATATCACTGTGATGGCAAAAAGGAACCATCAGAATAGTACCATTCAATTCAGGCAGAAATTACATTTGCTGAGAAGAATGCAGCCTCAGACCCCTCTGGTGGTGTGTCACCTGAGCCTGGTCACCTGCAGGGGCACGGGCTGATGATGTGATTTCCTCTTGTCAGGTGATGAGTTTTCCAGTGAACCTGCCTAGTCCCAGCTAACCTGTTCTGTTCAAACAGTGGCCGAGAGGTCACCGTTCCTTGGCAGTCCTTACAGATTTCCAGACACTCAGATAAAGTGGCAATACTCTTTGTGGAAACAGGAAGATTTTTCTTTACCATAAATAACTTGTTTTCTATGCAGCTTTTTTGGAGACGGTAATTTAAAATAAGTAACTCCTACATTTCTATCACTGGGTTGCAAAAGAACAATAGAAGTAGCTACCCTGGAATAGTTTACTGCTCTTCAGTCTTCTACTTCGTGATAAGAAGGGAGAAAGATTTTTCATTTTGCAACACTATTTTTTTTAATAGCTTTTCTTTTGGAAGACTTGGTATTATTTCAATAATGATGATATCCCTGAAATTAAAATTGATTTTTTTTCTTGCAGGAAGAAGAAATGTTTCGTCCAAATATGTTTTTTCTGCTTTTGCTTCCACCTATTATATTTGAATCTGGATATTCACTGCATAAGGTCAGTCCCTACCAGACACTCATTTTGGATGTTGAGGTTTTGTTTGGAACAGATTCTGCTTTTAGTTGTGTTCATGAAGCTTACGATAATTGCATTAAATTCCATTATATTAATCATTAGGGAATTGAGAGTGCAAAATTTAAGCCTCTTCAACCCAGAGTGCAGGGAGTGTAGCTTTGTTGCTGATAACAGTGCTGGAAAGGTGTTGGGTACAGCACAGTCGAGGTTTTCCTTGGCTGGAGAGGTTTCTTACCTCACCAGAGCTGTACAAGTGCTGGTGTGAAGGAGAAGAAGTGGGAAGGAGTAGGATCAGAAGTGGGAAAGGTGGGGTCACTCCACAGCTAAAGAAGGAGAAAATGTGTGCAAGGGTTCTGACCCCTTGCCTGGGGGCCCGTGTTTCCATGGGCATTTCTCACTGCACTCATCCTGGCCGAGGGGCTTTGGTGCTCCTGTGTGCAGCCTTTGTGCTCCAGCTGTGCTGCAGGAGAGGGAGGGAGCAGGGGCCATGGTGATGCCAGGAGCTGGCACCAACACTGGAGATCTTTTCATACAAATCACAAGGAATGGAGCAGCAACTGGGAAGTGTACAAGCCTTTTTCACATGCCCTATCTCCAACAGAGGGATTAACTTACACTTTTGCTAGGTGGCGAATATGTCAAAGTGCTGGTAAATATCCAGCTGTTTGCCTGAGGATTGGGTTGTTGTTATGGTCCCAGACTGGGAATCAGTCCTGGGAATCAGAGGGAATTGCCATTGTCCTCGAGAGAGCAGCAGTCTCTTTAGGCAGATGGTGTGGATGTGTGTCCTGGGGTACCTGGAACCAAACTAATGAGCCTTTATAATCGGAAACCCAGTTGTGAATTAGAATCTAATTAAATGCAAACCCAAACAGGAGTTTTCCCTCAGGTCATTTTTACTAATTTACTTATTTTATTACTGTGTTCCAGGGTAATTTTTTTCAGAACATTGGTTCCATCATTCTGTTCTCAGTATTTGGCACTGCAATATCAGCTTTCATTGTAGGTGGAGGAATCTATTTCCTGGGCCGGGTAAGACCTACTGCTTTGAAGCACTTAAGTTTATCTGGCTTGTTATTTGAAAGTCCATTTTTCAAGAGCTGACAAGTATAGTGAAAGTGAATTCCTGTGTCACAAAGTCCAGTTCTCTGCTCTCACAAGGGCAGTGTTATACAACCCCTTCCATGATACTGCTGGAGAGGCCATGGGGTCTCCTTCCCAGGAAATGCTCAAAAGCTCTCTGGACATGGTCCTGGGTACCGTGTTCCAGGGACCCTGCAGAGCAGGCAGGGTGGAGCAGGTGCCCTCAGTGGTTCCCTCCAACCTGAGCTGCTCTGTGACTCTGTGACACAGCATGCTTCATGGGAAAAGCAATTAAGAATTGAGTTTTACTTTTTTGTAACTTCCGCAATCTTCCTGTTGCAAGGCTGTTCCAAAACCTTTGTTCTCTAGAGCCATCTTATACTCTACAATATTAAATTTGTTTGTTCTCTCAGTATTTTTTTTGCTTCTGTGATTTGGTGTTTCCCATTGATTACATATAGACACAGATATTTGTCTTTTCTCTCAGACTTCATTCTGGTAGGCTAAACATTCTATGCTTTCCTCTTTGCCACTCAGATTTATTTTCCTTTGCATGTCTTAGTTACTCTACTCACCTGACTCTGCCCTAGTTCCCTGATCTTGGGTGACCAGAATTGTAGCAGCAGATCACTGTTGGTGGGCAGTGTTAAACTGGATAACATCACTACTGTGGATTTTTCTTAATAATGAACTCAGGATTTGATGAATAGTTTGGTTTTTAAGAACAGCGGAACACCACAGTTGATTGTGATTATGTTCTACCTATTCTTTCAGGCTGATGTAATTTATAAACTCAACATGACAGACAGGTAAGCTCTTGGGGAAATGGTATAGTATATGAAATGAAGCTTGCTTTTAGGATAGCTGTAGGTGGGAAATGCACTGCAGTTGGCCACCTCTTTTGGTTAGTGTTTAGATTGCTGAGATTCAACATTGTGTATGAAACTAAGAAATAGATGGAACACTTCTGTATCCTATTTATTACGCCCTTATTTCCAAATAGTGTTGGATTATACTCCATTCTATTGTGTTCTAGTCTATTCTGTTCTGTGCTCAGTGATTTCTCTAGACAGATACTGGGTATTTTTAACCAAACGTTAACATTTGTAAACTTGGATTAGTTGGTATTATTAATATAGGTAATAAGGGTATAACTTCCCTGTCCAAATCTTCTCTTAAAAGACAGAATAAATTTCTCAGTGTCAGTAATGTAGATTTTTTCAAGAACTTGGCTAATGGCCAAGTTCTTATGACTGGAAAGGGAGCACAGCTTATCACTGTGTGGAAACTGTAACCTAAATGGGCTTTGTTACTGTTGTTCATGTAAGTTACTAGGTAGGTATTTTTCTTTCATCTACTTTCCTCTTTTGTGTTCTCCCAGTTTTGCATTCGGCTCTTTAATATCTGCAGTTGACCCTGTGGCTACTATTGCCATTTTCAATGCCCTTAATGTGGATCCTGTGCTTAACATGTTGGTTTTTGGAGAAAGTATTCTCAACGATGCAGTCTCAATTGTCCTGACTAAGTAAGTGCATTGGAGCCAGACATGTTTATGGAAGCAGTAACTACCTTGTTTTCTGTTAGTTTTTTGGATATACAGTAATTCTTCCATCTCCATTTGGAACAAATCATGTATTTCTGGTGTAAAGCTGAATCTTGTATGGTGCTTCTGTGTAAAAAGCAGTCCATAACATGAACTGTATAGGCAGAGGACAGTAAATGGTTGCCTCATTACCGCTACCTCAGTGCCTTATCTCATTGGCCCCAGATAATTGATTGCTTTCTAATTCCATTCATTTATCAGCTCTCCTTCCATCTGAGGGTCCTGACGACAGGAACCCCACATGTCACCTGTCAGGCTTGGCACAGAAATATTCACCTTGTAGAGAGCAGCTCAGTCTCTGTGCCATTGGCTTATGCCCAGGGTCCCACTGGCCAGCATCCATGCAATAGGGTTATGTTTATGTTGGGGCTACCACGGGAAAGAGGAACATCCAATATCCTTATCTTTTGCCCATGATAATTCTTTGGGTCTGAAAGAGTAAAAAATTGATAGATGTATCTTCATGTTATTGCTGAAGCTGATAGATGTGACTGAATGTATAGAAGGAGCAGCTGTACCAAGCAGGCAGCGGAGCCAGAGTAATTTTCTAATGAACTAATTGCTTTTACTACAGTTGTGGTGCTTTTAGGGAAGACCCTGAAGGCTAAAAGCAGCCAAAAGGAACACTGGTTTTCTTTGCACAGAATTTCCATGAAATACATTCCTGAAATTCAAAGAGGTTTCTCCCATTTCCTCCTAAGAGCTGCTGTGTTTTCTTTCAGTGACCTTCTTGTCTCTCATCCACACCTAAATATTTGATGAGAGTTCTTCCTGTTCATTTGTTCTTCTCAGAGGATCACATGAGTTTTTACCGCTGTAAAATGTGTTTCCTTTTCAAAGTTTGAACATTGTTTTGAAATAGGCATCACCATAGCCTATTTACGCCATTCTGGGATTCTTCAGAGGAGCAATGCTGGATTTTTAGCAGAATTAGGTTTCCCTTTGGGGATTACACTAAGGCTTGATTTAACATCTTTTGACATTCCTCTTGTTATATATATCACAGTAAAAGCCTTTTAAGAGTGGTAGCAACAAAGAAATGGGAGTCTTTTTTGTTGTTATGCTCAAAAGATGTTTGATATTTTTGGATCCAGGCTTGGAATGTATAAGCATTTCTTGTTATTTCTCTTTTAATTGTATCTAGCACAGCAGAAGGTTTGACAAGAGAAAATATGTCAGATGTAAGTGGATGGCAAACCTTTCTACAGGCACTGGGATACTTTCTCAAGATGTTCTTTGGCTCTGCAGCACTTGGCACACTTACTGGTCTTATTTCTGCATTAATATCCTTTTTTAATCTTGTTGGTATATATGTATACATTGGTATACAACTGCAACATTCTAATAGTATTTTTTTTCTCGTCTTCTCCAGCATTTCTTAGAGGGTATTTCTTGTTAGACATTATTTTGTTTTTATGTTAGTGTGCATGGATGTGTATTAAAAGTGGCATCAAATTTTTATGAACATAATTAAGGTCTGACATGTTGTATAATAGCTTATGTGCATTGGAGTGTTATAAGATATGGTAATTGTTTTGTAAATTCAAAATATATTAATTCAATTTCAATACCAATCCATTTTAGCAAGCATATGGCTGCTTTTTTACATACATAAAACAGTTAATTAAAAAGAAAAAAAAGCTGCTTTTCCCAAGGGCCTCTGAGTCAGCCCAGCTCATTTGTCCCTATGGATCATGTGCAGGCAGCTGAATGCAGACACTGTTCTGTTTGGATTTACCCTGGGTTATATTTTGCCTCTTCCACTTCCATGAGTTGGTTGCGAAACAACCCAGGAGCTCCTCTGCTGAGATCAGGAAGGCTGTTTGCTGTAGCCCAGACACCTTTGTTACTTTTTGGGCTTGTTTAATGCTAGCTCTGACTTCAGTTTATGAGGTCTGAGCTGTTCAACAGTTGCTCATGTCAGCTGCCAAACACTTTGTTTGTAAACAACAAGAATAGAATGTTTGATTAAATACAGACATATTTCCCATCTTGGTTCATCAGCCTAATTCAAGAAACTTTTAAATTATTCCATACATCACAACCAAAGAGGGAGACAGATGTTCAACACTTCTTCGACTTGTATCTAAATGATACTAAGTCAAAGAGAAAAGCAGCTTAATTGCCCTGTGCAGTTATTTGTGCCTCAGAAGTATTTGATTTACCTGTTGTTATCAGTATTGTAGAGGCACATCAGTAACAGATCATTTTTTGTCTCTAGCTCTGTCTTCTGATAGACTTCTACCAGCAGGAGCTTCTATAAGAAACATTCCTCATACAAGAAGTTACTAATCTTTCCATACTTGAGTTGAACTCAAGGCCAATGTGTAGATTTTATTGGCTATTCAGAGGAGAAGTACATTAAGTATAATAGTTGTTTTGTAATGGAATGAACACATCAAAATATTTCTTTGATTTATTTCTTAATTTCCTTTTTCCATAACGTTTCCATGTGTACGTACTAAAGCACATTGATTTAAGGAAGACACCTTCCCTAGAATTTGGGATGATGATTATCTTTGCTTACCTTCCTTATGGACTTGCAGAAGGTATCTCACTCTCGGGTGAGTAGCAAAATGAGTTCTGACCACACTGTTTGATATGTTAAAATATTTATATACTGCTGTATAAACAAGTTTTGCCTTGTGAGAAGATGACTCTGGAGGGTCTCAGCAGTAAATCCTTGCAGAGTCTTCTGCTGACTGCCACATTCTTGCCCACAGGTATCATGGCAATCCTGTTCTCTGGCATCGTGATGTCTCACTACACACACCACAACCTGTCCCCGGTGACACAGATCCTGATGCAGCAGACACTCAGAACTGTTGCTTTCATGTGTGGTAGGTGCTGCCTGCTATTAAATCTGGTATTAACAGTTTAAAATTTAGTTTGCATGGAACGGTCATTCTGTTGAGAGCAGCAGAGATGTGAATTTGCATCCAGGCATTTGTGTGTCAATGGTGCTTGTCTTTAAGAGAAGAGAGTGGAGGCTGGAAGGCACTCAAAAGTCACCTTTCCTGCCACACTGGATAAAACATACAGTAAATCTCTCTCCCATCCTGCAGGCTCCTGCTAAGATTTGCCATGAGATTGATGACCAAATAGAGATCTATGACTCGTGTATTCCTCTGGTCTGTTTTTAGTTCTAGTAGATGAGGGTTGAGTGTTTTGGTTTTTTCTTTTTGTTTTTTTTTTTAATATAAAAATCTACTTGCAAAAACAGTAACTTCACATATGGAGAAGTTTTTGGAAGTAGTGGTACAAGCAGCTCAGAGTCCTAGAGCCTTTCCAGTTCCTTTTCAAAACCAAACCTTTGAAGAAATGACATGTTCCTGTATTACAAATATGTCCCAGATTTCCGGGGGCTGCCATGAATGAATTCTGCATTGTTTGCAGGAGGGTGCAGCGTGATCAGGGAGTGGCTTTGCTGCAAACTGAACCACTCCTTACCTGAGCACCAGCAGCTCTGCAGGGTTTGGTCAGGAAATGCCTTTTCATGTACTGTATGTAGTAATTAATAATAGGAGTAGAAAAGGTTTTCTAGAATTCTTTATTTACTATGTGATTTCTCTTTTTCAGAAACGTGTGTTTTTGCATTTCTTGGCCTGTCAATTTTTAGTTTTCCTCACAAGTTTGAAATGTCCTTTGTCATCTGGTGCATAGTAGGTATTTACTTTCTTCCATGCCATTTAGATACATTTTTGGTATTGGGGAAGGGGGAAACACCTTACAGTTAAAAGATTTTAGAATAATTGTTACAATTTATAGGTTTTTATAAAAAGACTTCCGTATTTTTGTATATTGCACAAAGTTAATGCTCCCTAATAGCATGAAATTATTCTTCTTGGTCTCAGCACTTTGGTGTACAAATACATCAGTCTTTTGAAATTCCCATCAGCTGGTATTTTGAAACCCTTCTGTATAAGATAAGTAAAAACAATGAAAAGAACCTTGCTTGTTTTGACACTATTAGAAATCTCAAAAGATGTTGAGATTATTATCCATAACCATTCTGGTTATTTTACCAGAAAACAATCATGAGTTTTTACCTGTCTTTGGGTTCCCACACAAATGATCTGTTTGAATGGGCAGTTCATAGCAACTCCAGTGCAAACCAGTATCAAACTCTGCTCCTTCGTCTCCCAGCACTGCAGCTTTTGAGTCTTTCTTTCTCATATATTGTTGCAGTCTGTTTATATTAACCAATTTAGTCCATGCATGACTTCATCTCTCTGAGTTCTTCAGAGGAAGTCCTTACTCAGGCCTTCTTCAACGTGTTCATTCTCTGACTCCTTTCCTAATTCTTTGTCTTTCTCCCCATTTCAGCGCAGCTTAGTGCAGTGACACTGAGAGTTACGTTTCACGTGGGCGTTGCCTCCACCTGTTGCCATTGTAATGGCTTAATATCAGCATGAAAAGTATGTTCCCTTTTGCAGAGTCCAGTGAGGGCAATGTGGATCCATTTCCAGTTGTGTACAATAATGTACACTGACCCATTTAATGCATGGTTCAAGGGAAGAATTGTTATCTACAGCTTCCTGATAGGGATATCAGCACAGGGAACTGCTCTGCCTGCATTACACCCAACTTCTCTATCTAATATGTATCTAAGGTGTGACATTTCCATCTGTGTAGCAATGCCCTCTCAAGTGTAATGCAAATTGTGTAATTTTGGGGTGATTCATAAAGGAAAACAGCACAGCCCTTCAAGGATCCTGCTGACTAATTGTAGGATATTTACCTTATCAAGGCCTGTTTGTAGTGGAGCTTAAAAAGAATGCTCTGGGAAAACCTTGCCTTTTTCTGAGTTAAAGTTTTCACTGTGTTTGTTAATTGTTTACCATTAAATCAATAGTCCTTTTTTTTTATTTTCTGCTCTCAAAGTGTTGTTTCAGTTTGGGGTATGTTTTATTGCCATACCCAGGGAAATGTTGAGAAACAGCCTGATGTGCTGTTTGTTTTGCTTCTGGCCTTTCTGAGCAACTGGGCCACAGGGAGACAATAGAAATACCTTACTGCCTCTTGGCTGCTGTGCCAAGGGAATGATTAAAGGAGCTGAACTGGCTGAACTGAGGAGTACTTTTACCTAAAGTAATTCTTAGTCTCCCTGGAATGCCTCCTGCGTTCCATTTATTTATTATAAATAAAGCAGCCTGGTCTCCATCAGTGACAAGTCTGATTTAGTTCCAGTTAAGCAGACAAAATGTTTCAAGAGTAAAATTCCGCAATGCCCTGTGCTGAGGGGTTTCTCTCTGTTTATGGAGCAGCACACCTTCCTGTGAGCAAAAAGAGCATATTCCCCTTCCCATGTAAAACCAGCTGCAACTGGGGCCTCATGGATGTAACACATCAAATGGTCTTTTGCTTTTATTTCTGTTTTTCAGGTGCTGGTTCTGTTTGGTAGAGCAGTGAATATTTTTCCGCTTTCCTACTTACTCAACTTTTTCCGTGATCATAAAATCACTCCCAAAATGATGTTTATCATGTGGTTTAGTGGTAAGTTAAAGCTCAAAATACTGAAAACCAGAAAAAATGTTTTATCTTTTCCATTGTGTGGCCCACTCTAGGAGGAACTGGTTTTTCATTGGTTGAGCAAACTCAACTGAACATTTGCACTATTCCGAAACCCAAGTGCAACAGAAATGTTATCTTTCCCCTTTGCACTGGAGGACTTTGCTCTGGCAAGCCCCATGAAAGCTTTTCTACATAGAGGCTGCTTGTCTCTCTAGGCCTAACAGCTTCACGGCTTGAACAAGAGTGTCTGAAGTGCTCAGACTTGTTTTAGGGTGGTAACCAAGTGATAGATAATGGGTATGCCATAGGTCTGTAAAAAACCTTTTGAAGGTGGTGAATTGCTGTAGAGTTCTCCGGGTGCTCAGGACCGGTGTCGCTGTTGATTGACTCTCCCTTGCTGCCCTGTTCTCTCCCTGAGGATTACGTGGTGCCATTCCCTATGCCCTCAGCCTCCACTTGGGCCTGGAGCCCATCGAGAAGCGGCAGCTCATCGGCACCACGACCATCATCATCGTGCTCTTCACCATCCTGCTGCTGGGAGGGGGAACCATGCCCCTCATCAGGCTCGTGGACATCGAGGACTCCAAACCACGCAAGAGGAACAAGAAGGACGTTAATCTTAGCAAGACAGAGAAGATGGTTTGTTTGGGGTTTTCCTTCAGAGGATCACTGGGGTTTGGTGGGGAGTTTTTTTCAGGTTAAACATTTTTCAGGACTAGTACATAATTTTTTACTAAAATGTTAGATGAAGGCAGTAGAAAAAACCAATGTAGTAGGAAAAAGCCAAGCAATATAATTTCAAAATATCCCAAAGACAGAGTTTGGTAGTGTTTACTCAAAATATGTGTTTGGACAAGGGGAGGAGAAATAGTCTCTTAATTCGATCCTATTATAAATTGATCTATGGGAATTAAAGTAACCCCTGCAAAAGCATAAAGAAGATGATAGAGGATTGAGTCATATACTGAGAGAAAGTAGTTGGTATAGTGTGAGACAGAAGTTAATCATAAAAGGCAGGTGGAAATCATTTTGAAAAAGTCAAAGGCCATGAGAAGGTGGTAACAACAGCCCCCTCTGACTGGACTTTATTTTGAAGCAATTTCTGGCAAAGCAAGAGATCTGACAAAGCCAACAGCCACTCTGGAACCGCTTGTGCAAAAGACTGGAGAATATGAAGTATCACAGGACATTTTTTGCCTGTTTTTCCCTAAACCATTGAAGAGTATATACAGAGTATTGTTCTCTAGGATCTTAAGATCATTTTCTCTTTGCATGAGGTCGACTGTAGTCTTTAGAATTACCTTGAACTGTCCACACAAGGAAGTGCAGGAAGAGTGCAGGGACAGCGCGTGTTCCACACAGCTCGTTTTCAGTGGCACAATGACAGCAGTGGTGCTTGCTGGATGAAAGCATTGTCCAGCTCACAAGAGAAAACCTGCACAGTAGAAACCTGCTCTCAGCAGTAGTGACAATAGAAAACATGGAACATTTGAGGTGGCTCTGGGATTCGATGGCTGAACAGACTCATACAGCCCCCAGCCCTGCAAGGCTGGGGTGGGGATCATTTCCATATTGTTCCAGCATGGCAACTGGTTGTGATAAGGGAGACCACAGAGCAGGGGCTGAAGCAGGGTGGTGGGATGACTGCCACTTCTCTTGGGTTATTCCAATATTTGTGATTTTTCTAGGGAAACACTATAGAATCTGAGCATTTATCAGAGCTCACAGAGGAGGAATATGAAGCCCAGTACATAAAACGCCAGAACCTCAAAGGGTTTATGCGGCTGGATGTTGAGTATTTGAATCCTTTCTTCACCAGAAGGCTCACACAAGAAGTAAGTCTTTCTCATTTTCTTGAAGAAGAGAAACTGGTTGAATTGGTTGTTGCCCTCAGTACCACACAGGGCTCATCATGCAGCCATACAACTTGTGTGGGGACAGTGGGACATCTGTGTATTGCTCATGCATAGAGCAGCTGTAATGAACAGCTGCTTTGTAAAAGTGCAGGTTGAACTAAGTGAGCATCTCAGAGCTACCCCAGATAAACTTGGTGTATGGATTTGTTGAACTTCCCTTTAATCGTGCAGAGAACCATGAATGGCATCAGGAGTCACTGGCTGCTGCTGCTGCTAGAAAAAGCTGCTGCCACTCGGGCAGAGGTTTTAAAGTGCCGTCACATACAGTTCCTGCCTCTTACTGTCAGTGGTCCTGTGACTTCTGGAGCTGTGATGTTGCTGCAGAGTGCAGTTTCTATCTTGGAAATAGGCACCAGCATTGTACCCTTCACTTCACAGGCTGCTCACTGGGTACCAAAGCTCTGAGGCTGTAAATGCAAAACAACACCTGACTGAACGTGTAACGTACCAATGAGTGGCTCCGAGGTATAAATACTGTGCCTTTTTCACTCTCATGCTTCAGGAATCTGAGGCTCCTTAGTCACAGAATTCACTGTTTTTCCAATTTCCCATGGAAGCATTTTGGCTGTGGAGCTGATAATTTTGTGTAAGTGCACATTCCATCTTCCTAGCCTGCTCAAAAGTACTGTTTTTCCTCTTGTTTTGTATTTTTCAAAAGTACCCTTTCTGCACTTTCCTACAAAAACTAAAGTAATTTATTGCAAAACCAGAAAGGAATCAAGAAACCAAAGTAAGCATCTGATTTGTAGTTGGTAGCCAAAAGCACAGGCTGCCATCCAGATTGCAGCCAAAGGCTGGAAGAATAAGCATGTGAATCACCGCAGCAGGCCACAAGCTTCCCAGTGTCCCTGGGAACATGAGGAGGAGAGTCAAAGCCAGGGCCTCCAGACAGCATTAGGATTGTTGAAACACACAGAGCAGGACTGTCTAGAGAACACAGGTAAAAATACCCATCATCAAAACTGGCATCTGTAGCAATAATTACTGACTGAGCACTTGATAAATATTTTCTGGTGGGAAACAGAATGGCTTTGTGTGCTCAGAGACCAGGAGCAGATTATTTCCTAAGGAATATGCCCAGCTGTGGTCCTGCTTTGCCCTGACACTGAAGGGGTGTTGCAGCAGGTGACAGAGTGCCCTGGTTTGCCTTTGCCCCAGGACTTGCACGACGGGCGCATCCAGATGAAGACCCTGACCAACAAGTGGTACGAGGAGGTGCGCCAGGGCCCCTCGGGCTCCGAGGACGACGAGCAGGAGCTGCTGCAGCAGAGCGGGGCGGGAGCGCACTGAGCTCCACCGGGGCCTCGCTGAGGGGCCCAGGGCCCGACTGCACGGGAGCTGCAATCCAAGGGTGAATGTTCACATTTCAGACGTGTCGTGTGCTCCTTGTTTAGGTAAAACCCACAGCTCTGCTGTTACTGTTCAGGAAGGGAAACCCACAAGGGTCAGACACTGGACAGCCTGAGGGAAGAACCTTTTGTTCGGACTTCACTGCATAGCAATTCCATGCAGTCTGTTGAAAAGCAGAACCATCTGCCATGAAATGATGACATTGTTAATGGGGGGGCTTCTTCTCATCCCAAAACCTGCTGTGACCACACGCTGCAGTGCAGGGCCTCTGTGTGGCTCTGCAAAACAGAACAAATTGCACTTTACCTTTTATATATGTATATAAAAGTATATTCCTTCACAGCATGAAGAGTCTTGACAGTTTATACTGTGAATTTGTTTCAGCACTAGTGAGGGAATCTGACTGGAAGAAACCTATAATTTATGGGATTTGCACATTTTGAACCCAGAAAAGATCCATACCTTGACAAGAGCAGATGTTGCACATCTGAAAATCACCTCTGAAAACATAAGTTTTGTCACTTAAGAAATTCTTGATTTCTGTTTTATGGGATTTTTTGGTTTTTATACTAAGGGATCTAATCCATAGTACTGATTATGGCATGGTTTTGGGGGAGTGGGGGCCTGTGACAGCACAGAACTGCATTTGAAATTCTAGTTTATTTTCTTTGGCTAAAGCCAGTTGCATTTGGATTTCTGTAATTGGCAGTTGCTCTTTGCCGGCACTTTGGCTTCAAATCTTAGAAAAGAGCAGCTTCTATTTTGGCTAATTTATGAAGTGTCCCTAACGCTCCAGAATTCACCAGTGGAAGTTTTAAGCTTCAGTGGAAGCAAAAGCGACGTGTACATGAGGAAAAAGAGCCACAAAAGCTAATCCAGGTACAGAAAGATTAATATTGCACGTGGCTGAAGCAGCCTCTGCTGGAAGTGCCAAACAGCTTCCATTAAGCTGTCCCATTTTTCTCTTCTGCTTACACTGTTTCAGAATCCGTGGTATCACTGCATTTGTTCTCCATGGCCCAGTGTTTGCTCAGCGTTGCCAACACCTGAACTTGTGTTTGTTGCACATTTGCCATGGTGACACACACAGCACTTTGCTCCCACTGCAAATTCCTCCTTGGTCATTTGCATATCCACTGTCGGGATGTGAATTACATCTGACATGCAAATGCACGTTTGTTTCTGAAGGCGTGAGACTTAGTTTGGGTCTGGTTTTGCTACTGAGATTTTTAATCCACTGCTTACCTAGTGGGAGAATAAAAGTTGAAGAATGTATTTAGAAATCCTGAACCTGCTGTCTGAGCAATTTTTCAGAATACTGCATCTTGGTCCCCTGCTGCCCCTTCCCTGCCTGTGGAAAGGGACTCACGGCTCGTCCCAGAGCTGAGACCTGCACAGCTGGGGCTGAGCGGGCTGTGGAAGCCATCGGTGCTTGCTTGATCCGTCGGAAGATCTGTGTGAAAATCGGGCTTTTTGTCACCCTAGTAGACCCCAGCAGGCTGAATTAAACTTTAGTTACCCATCACTCCTGCTGCATTTCTCACCTTGAGCCTTTAAGTCCAGGAGCTGCTGGAAGGTCCCTGAGAGCTTCTCCTCAGGTGTTCGGTGGTGGAGCTGCTGTCCCAGCGGGGGTAGCACGGTGCCTCAGTCCCGCTGCCGTGCCCGGTTCCCCGCGGTTCCCGGTGCCTCCCGGTGCCTCCCGGCCGCACCTGCCGTCAGGTGCGCTGCTCGCTCTCGCCCTCTGGCGGCGGCGCCGCGCCGGGACACGGCGGCTTCCCGGGAAAGCGGCAAGTGACGGCTGGGGCGGAGGGAATCGCTCTGGAGCGATTCCGGTGAAGACACGTGGGATGGTTGGGTTTAAACCCAACTATTCTAAAACTTAACATAATATTACATTTGTCAGAACTTGGAATGAAGTGTGTATTCTGAGAGAGCAAAGCTAACTCCCATGTTTTGGACCAAAAGAAGTCTTTACCATAGCGCCCAATTCTCATATTCATTTATCAATACAATGGCTTTCCTGTCAGTCACTTCACAGTTTGGAGTTCTTCACTTATTATGCTTATAAAAGAAAAATTCTTCTTTATTGACTTGCCTGGCAGTTACTTTAGATAATTTCCTATTTTATCAGGCCACTATTAAACTCTAACCCTCTTTCCACAAGCACTAGCTAGCTCCCCATCCTAACTTGGTGTCATCTGCAAATCTGTGCACGAGTGAACTTGATTTCCTAACACACTCAGTGAAGGGCCCCAGAAGCTGAAGCAGAGGTTGCTGCCTGCAGAGCCCCAGGAGCTGCTGCTCAGTGGGCTCTGGCTGATCCTCCAGGCTGAGGAGATGCTGCTTTACTTTAAACACCAAAGCACCGACGGGCTGTTTCCACAGCCTAATTCCAAAGCTGCCACAACCAAGAGTCCTTCCCTGCCCTTCAGGAGCTCAGCCTTTGGGAAGCCAGAGCAGAGCTCCGACCTGTGCTGATTAGACACCTTTAGCCTTTTCCCCACGCCTGCACCCCCCCAGGCGAGCTCACCCACCTGAGGGGAGGTTTCCACCTGTGGGGCTGCAGTTAAGGGACAGTGGCACAGGCCGAGGCTGCACAGGCCGCGAGAACAGCAGAGCCACAGGAGGTGACACAGCACAGGAACGGGGCACCTGCGCTGTCCGCTTTGTGCCATGGTGATTTTGGCGGTACAAAAGGGCCTGGTTGCAAAGCTTGCCTGGGCATTACTGAGGGCAGCTCTGGTTTGAGCTGATGGGATCTTTATAAGGGATTCACACTTCAGATTTGAACAGGAGATGGATGAGCTTTGTGGGCCCTGCTGGAGCACAGAGCTGCTGGGGAGGCTGGTCCTGCTCCCGGCCCTGCTCAGGGACAAGAGCCCCAGCTGGAAGTATTTTATACCTTCAATTAACCACCACAGGAATTAAATCATTTGAGGCAATGAAGCTGGAGGAATGGGGGGGTGGGGGAGCTATTTAAAAAGCAACTGCACCAAAATATCACCGCACTTGGCACAACTCAGAGTTAAGGCTTCACTTTCCCTCAAACTACACATTAACCTCTGTGGCTCAGAACCACTGGAAGAAATTTCTGCTACGTTTGGTTTTCACATTCATTTATGATTTTGCTGACTTTCCTTGACAGTCAACTTATTTATTCCCCACTTTTCCTTTCCTAGGACAGACTGTGTCCCTGCCACCTTGGAGCGTGTAGCTGTGCCCTCAGACTCCTGAGTGAGCCAGCACAGAGTGGGAATTCAGTCCCCAGAGTGCAGCCCCTGGGCACCAAACCCACCCCAAGGGAGCCCTGGCTCCTTTCTTGCACCAGGCCCAGGCTCTCACTGAGCAGCACTGCAGACCCCAACTCCCTCCCCACCCACTGCAGCATCACCAAATTCAAAGAAATTGGTTCTCACAACCAGGAATCCCCTTCCCAAACCCTGCTGGGCCCAGCAGAGACCCTACCTGAGCTCTGAGGGTGAAGCCACCAGCCTCCTTGCAGGCTCAGCCCATCAGCAGCACCAGGGAAGCTGCCCTGGAGGGAGGGGGTTGTCTCTAATCCTCAGGTAACTGGTGGCAGCTGTTGGCACCATTCCCAGCTGGGGACACGGCTGCATTGGCCCCAGCTGTGCTGTGCCCCACAGCATGGAGCCAGCCTGGCAGGGAGGAGCCCCGGGTGATGCTGGACCCTGGACTTGCTGTTTGGTCCTGCTACAGCACGTGGAGTTCATTGAACTGGTTGGGGTTTGCTGGGTTGCTGCAGCTCCTCTGCCGTCGGCAGCAGGAGTGTGTGGGAATGGAGATTAAACACTCCCAGCATTAGGGATCTCAGTGTTGGGCATTCTCACACCGACCTGAAGATGAAAACGCTCATCTGGAGGTTTCCTGGAGTAATAAAGGACCTGAGGGACTGGCAGATCAGTATCTTTCTCCCTGATCTCTGGAGCACCGTATTTTTAGCCAGCAGGGGCTAAAGCAGTCGGCCGGGGGCTGGCAGACGGAGCAGGGACCCAGCGCTGCGTCGGTGTCCCTGAGCCCGGCACAGCCCAGTCCCCAGCTTGGCTGGTCAGTCCTTGGTCCCTGTCCACCCCGGGGTGGCCATGCCCTGAGAGCCCCCAGGAGATGGCAGCAGCCCTTCATGTTTGCGTCCTCCAAAGGGAAATCAGCCCCTGGTCCCTTTCTGGAGGCTTTTCTCCATGGGCAGCAGGCAGGATGGCCCAGGATGGCCCAGGATGGCCCGGGGGACACGCAGGGTGCGGCAGGGTCCCGTTGCCTGCCGGACACACCATGGCCGTGGCGTGCACACAGCAGCCTCTGGCTGGCTGGGGCAGAGGAGGTTTGCTGCAGCCCCGCGCCCGTGCCCAGCAGATGGGCTGTGCCCCTCTCTGCGTGGCTCGCCCGTGGCACCCAGCCTGGCCACGCTCTGGCCCCGGCCACGCTCCGCACTATCCCCATCCGTGTTCCCGTTATCCTGCAGTGCAGCCACCAACACGGATCTGAACCGAGCCGGACTCCGGTTTTGCATGAGGGAATTTACTTTAGAAAGGACAACTTCTGGAACACGATGAATGGTCAGCAGAGACGCTGCGTGATCCCCTCACGTGCTGGAGGGCCGGGGACAGGGCACAGGGAACTTGCCAGGTGGGGTTTTCCTGTGGATGGCTTTGCATCAGGCCCTGGCACAGCTTCTCGTTCCCTTTTTGTCCCAGGCTCTACCCATGGGTGCACTGCCCTCACTGACCTCCAAAGGCCAACTGCAATCCTGTGGGATGCTGCAGCCCAGGCAGCTGCTGCCCTGTGCAGCAGTGCAGGTGACATGAGCTGCCCCATTGTCCCAGCACTGGGGGCACCCTGCGGCCACAGCCCCATCTCCAGGGTGGTGCTCACCCACAGATTTGCCATTCCCTGCCTGCAGATCATTCCCTGGGACTGCCATTACTCGCTCCAGGATTATTGTAACCCCAAATCCTTGCTCTAAAGACAAGCTCCCATTCCTGTCGGTAGGCAGTGGTGGCTTTCACTTGAGTGGAGGGAGTGGGGTAGCACAGCCGGCACAGAGAGCAGTCCCTGAGACCTGTAGGGAGGTGCTTCGTGATCCCAGGGGGGGTAGCTGTGCGGACAGTCCCACTCCCCAGTGGGAGAGGCAGTGGCTGCAGGGGCTGTAGGAGCTGGCACTGGAGGTAGATGCCCCTCAGGGCCTCCTGGCCCCCAGCCTGCCCTGCCAGGCACAATTTTTAAGACAACCAAGTTCCTACTTGGTCATCAGAGCACCAGGTTGGAAAAACAAAGGCCAAGGGCCCAGAGAGCAAACTGCAGGAGAGACTGTACCCTGGGCTGCACCCTGGGCACATCTCAGGCACTGGGGTCTATTTTTGTTCTTGTTTTTGCAAGTGCAAACACCAGGCTCAGAGCTGCAAGAGCCAAACCAGAGGGGTTGGTCTTACATCTTCATGTCACTTCATCTGTGGAACATCTGGGACCCACTGGGTACGGGGGTGAGAGAATGCTGGGTTTGGGTTTGTGTTCCAGTGCTCTGGTAGGATAGAGCTGGACAGGGCTGGGCTCAGAGCAGGTCCTTGGTGATGGCCGAGGGCAAGGCCTCCCCCGCCACGTGGGCAGTGCCCAGGCCCGACCGCCTCCGCGTGAGCAGCACCATCACCTGCACCGTCGTCCTCAGCCCCGGCTGCCCGGCAGCTCCACCGGCCAGCACGGCCAGGGGGCCACTCTGGGCGAGCTGCCGGGTGCCCGGCAGGGTGTGTAGCACCTGGGGTAGTTACTGAAACACTCAAAAGCATCCACTGCAGCTTCTGCAAGCGCCGGGCGGCCGCCAAAGGCCGGGGACGGGGAGGGCTGGAGCGCAGCGCCCCAGCAGCCGCAGCAGAGGAGGGCACGCAGGGCCTGCAGGAGCACCCTGTCCTTGGACAGGAACTTGTGGAAGCTGGGCTTGAAGAGCAGGTACACCAGTGGGTTGTAGAGCGTCGAGGACTTGGCAAAGACGGCTGAGAGCACAAAGGCCAGCGCTGGCACCTGGCTGGCGTCCCCGAGCAGTGCCCACAGCGCAACCACGGCGTAGGGAGTCCAGGCAGCCAGGAACCCCAGGCACACGGCAATGCTCAGCTGGAAAAGGAGGAGATGGAGATGGTGGTGCCATGAGACTCCTGCAGCACTTGGGGGATGCTGACACACCCCCCAAACTCAGCCATGTGCAGCAGGACCCTGAGCACTCCTCACATCCCCAGGGAAAGGTGCTCAGCCTTCTGGGCCCGTACTGGAACGTCAGAGAGCAGGGCAGCAATTCAGCACACCTCATGCATAGACCTGCTCTTGCTTCAGGCCACTCACACCCTGTCCCACCTGGGAAAGTCGGGCACGGCCTCAGTCTGCTGTGGCAGATGGCTACAAAGGACCAAGTGACCTGGCTGGGACCAGCTCAGCATCGGACCCCAACAGTTTTTGGCAGCACTGGAAATCCCTCCAGCAACCTGTGTGGCTTGGGAGGCCTGGAAATGGGCTATGCTCAATCCCCCTCCCCTGACTGGATGTGGATGTTTCCTTCAAAGCCAGGCTTGCAAGCTGTTTTCTTTCGTGCTGTGGTTTTTTAAAGGGTATTCAGGGGTTTTTACATATCCTTGGTAAATTATAGTATTAGCTTGTAGTCTGGGGAACAATGACTCATGCAAGCTCCTTTATGATATTTTCCAATGTAATTTAAAATGAAAACTCCTCCACCTGATGGCTTTAAACGAGGAGCAATGTGTTGTTACCCACACTGACACAGAGACCTGGAGAATTCATCAGGAGCAGCAGACGCCCAGCGGGAGGGACCCTGCTGCCTCTGCCCGCCCGTGGGCAGTGGGCTGGGCAGGGCACCCCGAGACCCCCCCACAGGCCCCCGAGCCCCGGTACCTTGAGGAGCAGGCCGTGCCCGCCGCGGGCTCCGCGCCGGGGGGACGTGTGCTGCCGCACGGCTCTCCGCGACACCCGCACCGTCCACAGGATCAGCGCGTAGGACACGAGGATGAGGAGGCACGGGAGGAGGTAGCAGAAGATGAGGAGGGCGAGGATGTAGAGCGTGGCCTCCCTGCTGGAGGCCTCCCAGGTGATGCAGCAGGCTGTCCCGTAGGGCTCGGGGCCGTAGCCGCCCCACTGGGCCAGGGGCGCCGTGGCGAAGGCCAGCATAGGCCACACGGCCAGCAGCAGCACCGCGGCGTGGCTCCGCGAGAACCTGCTCCCTGCGGCGTGGGGACGGGGCTCAGGAGGGCTCCCCGTGGGCCGGGGCAGGGGAGAGAGGGGACTGCACCCCGAGCCACCCACAGCTCCAGGCCCAGGCACCAGGAGCCGGGAGAAACGCCGGGGTCCGGCCCGGCCGCAGGATCGGCCGCACAGCCCCTTTGGCCTGCCGGGAATTGCTGGGAGGTCGTGTGGACACGGCACCGGCTGCAGTGCCTGGGCACAGGGCAGGGCCACTCAAGGCCACCACCCCAGATCCTGACACTTGAAGGACCTTTCCCTCCCTGCCAAGCGAAGCTTTGGGGGAGACGTTTTGTTTTCATTTTTGTCCCAACCCCCATCAAATCGCAAACTCTCTGATGTTCTAAGACTCACTATAAAGTGCTAAATCTTTAGACATACGTACAAGTAACATTTTGCTTTGAAACTAAGCAACTAAAAGCACAATTTGATTCTGCATTTCCTCACAGAAGATGGGCTGGGCTGTAGATAAGCCCCAAGTGCCAGGCTGCCAAACACTGGCTGATCAAGAGCAGACGCTGTGCAGGGAAAAGCCACCGTCACCTGGGCTGCCTTTCCGCAGCCAGCTTTCATCTTTGTCTTTCCTCCCACCTTTTTAGCCACCTCCTGAGCTGTTGTGCTGGCACATACCAAGGTGACTGTGCTCCAGCATCGTCCTTGAGGCACTGAGAGCTGCTGGGGACACACTGGTGGCTGGCAGCAGCCACCAGCTCAGGGCACACAGGCAGTTAGTCAGGGGAGAGGGTGACAGGAGGAGCCCTGGGGCGCTGGTCTGCAAATTAAACTGCTATCTCTGATTTCCCATTTTATTTCTATTTTTGGTCTTTAATGCAAAGTCTGTTCTGAAGATAAATGCTAGAGGGAGGATTGGCTGCTGAGCTGAGGAAATTAAGAATTGGAGAAGGAGCTGTGTAGGGAACATCCCTGGGCTCCCTCACTTCCTCAGGTGCTCCCTGCAGTGCAAACAATCACCTTAGCTCTGTGGAGGACATCCAGGTGAAAACGGGGCTACAGACATGAGCTGTAATACTGCACACCCAGCCCTCCTGTATTAATTATTTCAGTGAATTAAATACATTTAGCCTATGGCTCTCCCCCCAGGGACCAGGGAAAGCAGCTCTTCTTGCTCTGCCAGAGCTTGTGGCTTCCCAGCTGCAGTCTGCTCTGGTCTAAGCTCAAGTGTGTGTATGGACATTCAAAAACCTGCAACCTGTTGTGATACAGCCACACAGATGTGGCACTTGGGGACATGGTTTTGTGCTGGACTTGGAAGTGCTGTAGTAACAGCTGGACTCAATGATCCTAAAGATATTTTCCAACCTAAACTTATTTCTGTGATTCTGTGACTCTAAATATTTACTGGGAATAGGTTGCCCTGGGACAAAGCTTTCCCTGAAGAGGTGGATCTGGCTCATTAGAACAAAGAGGGCTCTGTTAACAGAGAGGGGTGTAAGTGAGGATCAGATAACCCATCCCAGCACCTACCGTATGCCGGGTAACAGACCTTCAGGCAGCAAACCGTGCTGAGCACCGTCAGGCTGGCGAGGCTGCACAGCCCGAACAGGACCCCGCAGAAGGCATAGAGGGTGCACACGGCCTGGTCGAAGAGCCACCTGCAAGGAGAGCCTGCAGGTGAGCCCGTCCTTCCCCCCGGGGCAGGGGCTGACAGCCCTGCACTCGGCTGGACAGGAGGCTTCTCCTTTGCGGGAAGGAGGGTCGGGAATTTCCCAGCAGCTGGTCCCACTCCAGCAGCAAAGCTGGGCACAGGTGGGGTGGTTCCAACAGGCTGCACAGTACCAGCACCTGACCAAGTAAATATGGGCATGACCTTGCCCCAAATTTGTTCCTTGAGCATCCCAGCGATGTGCACAGATGGAGCCAGGGGTGCAGGAGCTTCCCTGACCACAGCAGCTCCCACCAAACCCCTTTTGCAGTGGGTCTGTGTGAGGAACTGGAGGGACAGGGAGCAGCAAAGCACCCACTGTGGGATGGAGCTCACATGCGCCCTGTGCCACCACACTCACTCCCGAGTCCCTCTGCACCTGCCAGAGATCTCCTGGTTCCCAGACAATTTGCAAGCTGGGCCACTGGCCAGTGCAGAGCCACTTCCATGAGGTACCTGTGTGCAAAGAAGGAGGAGGTGGCCAAGGGGAAGAGCGTCACTGTCATGCTCAGGTCACTGATGGCCAGGTTGACGATGAAGAACTCAGCAGGTTTCAGCAGGGACCTCTTCTGATGGGCCACCAGCAGCAGCAGCGAGTTCCCAGACAGGGACATGATGCCTGTGGAGGAGGCAGAGAATGGTGCTGTGTGTAACCGAGCCAGGAGAGGAACCAGGAGCATCTTGAGATGTTCAGAAGGAAACACTGCAGAAGTCTACAGAGGGTGGAGAGGGCTCCGGGCTTCCCTCTCTGGGGTGGGCTGAGCAGGGGAGCCCACAGGACCCATGGAGCTCTGTGAGCACAACTGGAGCTACTTTACATTGGATCAGATCCCTTCCCTTTCCTGAGATCCTACAGAGGCTTGGTAGGAGGGCAGTGATGGGATGAGACTGCAATGGGCTCTGGGTGCAGGATCTGGCCGAAGTCACTTGTTCCAGCTGGAAGGAGCAAGGGGCACTTCCTCCCAGCTAGAAAAATAACGGGAGCTTTGTGCAACTGCTCCTCTGATGTGAGGCCAGGGAGCTGGGCCCCTTGGCCTTTTTAATTTCTTCCTGGCAGTGTCACTCCTGTGAGTCTGCACTGTCCCATATCATGGTAACAAAATAAACAAGAAGAAAGGCATTATGAAGATCAAGGAAAATCCAGACTAAACAAAAGAAGGCTCTTTGTTTGCTATTAGTGTATTTAAATCAACAGTGGTGATTAAAGTTTTATAACAAGGGCTTTCTCTTTTTCATTACATAATTGTGATTTCATGGAAAAAAGGTTTCAGTGTCCTTGGAAGGGGAATCTTTGCTGCTCTTGGGGCAGGTTGGGCAGGATAAGAGTTCCTCCCTAATGGATTAGGCAAATTAAATCCCCTGGTAAGAACCAGCTTCCAAAGCCACTGAATGGCCAACACTGAAGTTCCCCTCAGGAACAGGACTCCCACGTGGGACCTGGCCAAATCCAGAGCTTTGGAGGCTTTGGAGTCACTGGAGAGCAGAGTACTGAGATATTTATCCTTCTTCCCAGCCTCACAAGGCATTTTTCCCACACAGTGAGTCTCACATCTGTGCTAAGTACACTGTATTAGCTTTACCAACTCCTACTGAAATCAAGAGCCAGCTTGAGCTCCAAATCCCCTTCAAGAGATCTGAAGCTGGTGGTGCCAACAGAGCCCTTGCCCTTCTCACCTCGGGTGGCTGTGGTAGGAGTTACAGCATATTTCTCAAAGTTATTCAACTTTTCAGTCCCCAGATCATACTTTCGAGTAACATGGGAAGGGACAGTTTAATTATTCTGCTAATGACTGGACACTTCTGGAAGCATCAGTGACTGAAGAGGCCTGACTGTCTCTGGCAGGCAGCTGGGCAGGGACGTGGGGATCAACAGGTCATCTTTCCTTACCAAAGACTAAATAGACAGTGCCAAAAATCAGGTCTTCTCTCTCCGATAAGGTGGAGGTGAACACTGAGGTGTTGGACACATTCCCCATCTGCAAAGCAAGATACATGAGAGTGAGAGTGAATTCTGGCTAACGAGGAGTGCCCAGCTCCTTCAGTTCCTGGGAGGACACGGTGACACATTCCTGGCCAGCAGGAGCCTCTGGCCAGCGCTGTCTGCGGCACTGACTGGCCTGGGATGGGATCAGGCTGGTAATCCCACTTGATTACCATTCCTTCAACCACGGATTTCACTGATGAGCAGCAGCTTTCGCACCTTGACTCTCTTGGCAAGTCCTGGCCGTGTGCGGCGGCAGCAGGCACTGTGTGTTCGGACACAGGGACTGGCTGCTCGGAGCAGCCCAGGCCACCCCCTCAGCTGGCAGCCCCCGGGGGTGATGGGTGGCAGGAGGACATAGTACCCGTGGTGGAAGGGGGCTCTGGGTTCATTTCCTCCACAGACACCCTGGATGCTCAATGCTTCACAGCCCAGTGGAAATTATCTTCTTTGTTCTCCTGTGTTTCAGAGTGTCTGTGTACAGGGACGGGTGATTTATATCTCCCTGCACAGACCAAGTGACTCTGGACATGAGAACGACATTCCTCATTAACCTAATTGGAAACAACCTTCATTTAGAGCTGAAATCACTCCTGAAATGCTCATAATGCACAGTTCACCCCTAGGCCATATTTGATCTTCCTCAAGAGCCCTTGGAAGCAGCCAAGCTGAGCACAGCACATGCACATCACCTCTCCAAGAGGCTTTAGCAAAGCATCTGTGTATTAAGAACACAGAGCCAGGGAAAAAGGAGGGACTGTGGCCACACAGATGCACTGGTGATGAGATGGGGCACGGCCCAGCATAAACAGCCTGGAAGGAATTGCTCCTGCTCCTCAGCACACATGCAGCAAAGGAGAGAACTGGTAAAGCTTGTAGGATTTGATTTTCTTCAGATCCCTGGCAGGTCTCCATCCTGCAATACATCAGGTGAGCTGCAAGTGTCCTGTGAGATCAAGCTGGCAAAAAGGAACAATAATCACAGGAGAGGAATTTCTGTTTCTCACATGTTGCTTAGGATAAATCCCATTTTTATGATTGTGCTTGAGCTGCCTGTAAAATACACATCTCTCATTCTAATACAGAACTGATAAAAATGAATCTCTTGCACTGATCAGTGTGCTGATGTCACTGACACACAGACAATAAATCAGTTTTATAGAAATGTGGAGAGCTATCCCTTCGGTGTCCAAAAGTAAGTCATAAATTGGATCCTGTACACTCCCATCAAGGTGCTCCCTCAGGTGAGCGTGTGATGGGGGACGCCTGCACAGACCTCCTCTCTGCTGTCACCCTTAGTGGAGAGTCACAAACTGCAGAAATATCAGTGCAGGTACCAAACATATCCACAATCATTTCTGACAGAAACAGCGACAAGAGTTTTCTTCCAGCTCAGAAACATTCCAAACACATGACTGTGCTCAATCAAGACTAAATCTGTGACTCCTCTGGGAGGGATTCAGCCCAGACTGTCCTCAGGGGTACAGCCAGCACAGCGCAGCCCTTCAACATCAGACTGCTCGGCCACGTACTCTCTGGGCACACAGAGCTGCTGAATTTGATTTAAGCTCCATTGCTCAGACGCTGTTCTGAGAAGAGACAGACTGTGAAAGCTCCTTTCCCCTCAATTTAATCAGACTTCAAAATGAGATGAAGTTTTCCAAGCAGCTGCTGCCACAGGTACATAACAAGGAAACCCTTGTGTTCTGCATCCCAGCCCTGATTCCTGTGTTCACAAGAAGAAACCTAAACCCAAACCTACATCCCATGTCCCTGTCTGGCACCTGGGAGGACACTGGCATGGCTGGACTGGCCTGGTCACACACAATCTGTCTACATGAAAAATCATGCATTGCATTTTGTGTGATTATCAGTTTTGCCCTTTTCTTCTCCAGACTTTAATAGTTGCTTTTCTTCAGCAAACGTGCCACAAAGCCAGAGTCTGCCTTGGAGAGGAGGAGGAAACCTGATGAGCCTGGAAACTCTCCTGACCTCCAGACTCTTTCAATAGTCAACGGCAGGAATCGATTTCTGCAATTCCCAGCACAGGGGAAGCTCAGACACTGCTGCCTACCTAGCAAATAGTGCAGGCCCTGGAAAGTCACAGAATAGCAAAAGCGCACAGCTGAGAAGTGCTCAGGGCCTGAAGGACAGACAGCAGTGTGAGGACAGGCAGCCCTTGGACCCCTACCCGAAATCCTCCTGTGCCAGGGCTGCCCATCCCCACCGGCTCCAGACGGTAAAATCTGCGTTCTGCCTCAGTGCCCGCCCGGGACTCCGGCAGGCCCCTTTTAGGGGAGTCCAACGCCGCTCACGCCCCAAAGCGTGTCCCGCACTCACACACGCACGGAGCGAGGAGCGGAGCTCACAGCCCGGACCGCCACTGCCGCCCCCGGCTCCCCCGAGCCCCCGCACCCCGGGGAGCGTCCCCACAGCCCCGGTCACTCACGGGGCTCCCTGCGCTGCTGCACCCGCGGGGACCCGTGTCCTGCCCGCGCCCGGGCGCGGGGATGCTCGGGGCGCCGTGTCCTCCGGGGCAGCGCCTGACCTTTCCCGGAGGAGCCCCCGGTGCTGCCCGCTCCTGTCCCGCGACAGGAACTTACCGGGGCTCCGCGGGGCGGCGCGGTTCCGCCGCTCGCTCAGCCAGCCACGGACAGCTCCGCTGGGCACCGCGTGTCCCGTCCGCATCGCGTGTCCCGTCCGCACCGCGTGTCCTGTCCACCCGCACCGCGTGTCCTGTCCCACCGCACCGGCTCCTGTCCCACCCGCTGGCACCGCGGGTCCTGTCCAAACCGGGCACTGTCCCGTCCGCACCGCGTGTCCCACCCGCTCCGCGCTCTGTCCCACCCGCACCGGGCACTGTCCCACCCGGCCTGGCGGCGCTGGGAGGCTGAGGGACACCGTCGCCACCGCCGGGACAGCCCCGCTGTGCCCCTCAGCCCCGGCATCCCCTTCCCCCGCTCCCCCACCCCACTAACCGACCTCGGAGCCGCGATTTTCACAGCAAGAGAAACTGAGGCACCAAGAGTGTATTTTAAAGCAGCACTCCGTGGCCTCAGCATCCCCGGGCTCGTTTTTACCTCTGCTTGGCCACCCCCTCCCCTCTGCCCCAAGGAAGACAGGCTGGTCACTCACCTGTCCCTGCAGACCCGGCTGGCCACTGGGCAGGACCCCATGGGGAGCTCTGAGGTGCTCCAAGGACATGCTCAGAGTGACAGTGGAGACGAGGAGGTGGGGATTGTACTGACTCTGTTGCCAGTCGGAGCTGGGTTTTGTTTTCCACCCAAAGCATTTGACCTGTCTCTGCTTGGCAAAACACAAGTCACAACCAGCACTTAATTTTGTTAATATCCTCCACACCAAGAGCTTTCCTCTGGTTGCCAGTAGGAAATGGGAATGATATCAAAAATCCTAATATTAATTTTTAGAGCTCCAAATACTGCCAGGTCTGCTGGTCAGCTTGGATTCAGCTGCTTAAATTTGCTTCAGAAAGGAAATCCAAAGCTGGAGAAATGCACAGCAATAGCCTTATGTATCACGTGTGAAAGAGGCTTCATGAGAATCATTTATGGATTCACCAGCTATGTAAATAGATACATACTGAGATTGTTATAAACTGAAAGTTAGTTGTTGTTTGTGTTCCAGAAATACAAAAGGCCTCAGACAAGTCTGAAGCCCCATTGTGCAGCCTCTCCACATGGCTGGAGTTAACCCAAAAATCCCAACATGCACCAGGGAATGTGCTCCATTTTCTCCCTCTCACCTGGAATGGATCTGAGGGAAGACGTTCAGTGATGCCCCAAGGGACAGGGAGTTCTCAACAGGGTCACAAGCTCACACAGGAGCAGCAGCTCTTTCCACTCCGCACTGCGCTGCCAACAGCTACCGAACTTTGGGGGCACATTTGCACAATTGCATTATTCCTTTAGCATAGTTTTCTTTGGGAAACCAAGCTCCATCTCAGTCTGTCTTTCCTCAACACCACCACTCCTCCCCAATAGCACTTCATTCATCAGCCATTCTCACCCAGGTTTGGAAGAAGGACTGAAGTCCTTGAGATCATTTAGTTCCCACTTGGTTTGTGTAGTTGGAAAGACACAGGGGAGCTACTGAGAAGGTGAGGAAGGTGCGGAGACACCATGGAGCAGACACAGACCCCAGTTTGCTCCCTCCCTTCTTGTCTACAAGAGTTTTTCCCAGAAGAGATGGAGGAGCCAGGGGTTATGGAGGTGACACAATGGGAAACCAAACCTGCAGGAAACCAGACTCCATACGCTTGGCTGTCCATGGAACAGCTTTTTCTTCTTAAGCCTGAGCACACAGAGAGCTGTGCTCAAGCCCAGGCCCACCACACTTTCAACATTGCTTTTTATGGCAGTGGTCAAGGCACAGAGAATCTTCAAAGGAGTCCTTTTGACCTGGGAATTAATCAACAGATTGTCTTCCAGAAAGCAAAACTGACCTGAAGCATAATTCTTTGCCATGAATCCTAAAGATGCTGGTGTAGTTTTTGTTATCTCAAGCATCTAATTTTATTTTCTGAGCTTTCCCTTCTTCTTTCTTCCAGCAGCTGGAACATCTCCTTTAACAATGCCAGGTTCCAGATCTAGGAGCAAACATTCCAAATTCCACCTCTGAAATGAAGTGTATGAACTCCTTGTCTTACAAAGAACTTGAAAATGGAAACAAAACCAAATTACTGTGGCTCTTCAAAACTTGTACCTGGACTCTTCTTCAGCCAAGGGAAGCTGGCAGGGGGACAACATGCACAAGCACACACAGGTGTGCACATGCCTGATCTTCCTGCTCTGCCCCGGGGCCGCCTCTCCTGCTCCCCAGCTGCTCCGTGGGGATGTGGTATCACTCCTGCACCATGTGAGGAAGGGACAGTGCAGCCCAGCTGCTCCTGTCAGAGGTGCCCTATGGTGTCCTTGCCCAGCCTTGGCTTAGCATTTCTGAACTCCAGATGGTGGGAGAAACCTGAAACTCGTATCCCTCTGCCTTTGAGAAACCATCAGCTCACCACCAGACACAGGACCCTTTCCCACAGGGCCCACCCCACTAAAATGCTGGCATCAAACTCTGGCAGTGTCAGAGATAAGAAGATGAGACTTTGAGAAGCAATGAAGTCTGGCTGAATTTCGACCTCCTGCCCTGTGTCTCTGCCCCTGTGCTGGAAGGCACCGACCACAAGAATTTGTAAGTGCATTAGTGTTATGAGGTGTAATTTAAACTCCCAAAACATGTTAACGTCACTAGCTAGAGATCTGTTCTGAATGTTTAATTTTTATTTATCATGGTCTAACCAGAAAATCAGCCAGCAACTCACAAATGAAAATGGAACCATTATCGGACACTGCAAGAGAAGAGATGTTCAGCTTTTTCATTAAGGAGCAGTGACAGATACAGGGTGAGAACATGCTCCATGCCTGGGCAGGGAACTCAGCTGCAGCCTGAAGGACCACAGCCATTTGTATGAGACATGAATCAATGACAGCACAGGTGTGCAGAGGTTTGGAAGCACATTGCTCAGTCTCCTACAAAGAGGATGGGAATACTTTCTCTCTTGTATCCCTGGTTTGTTCCTGATGAATGAAGTGCCATGTACTGCAAATTGCTCTCAATAATCAAGCCAGGAGAGGCAAAAATAAAGTGACAGGGAGCAGGCATCCACTCCTCTGTCAGCACTTTGTGTGGGCAGAAAAGGCCATGTGGGAGCAAACAAGCTGTCCTAAACAATCACTCACCTGCTCACAGACCGTTCCTGTGGTGCAACCAAAGTGCATGTCTGTACTGACAAATACAGCGTGGAACTGAGGACTCTGGCTTTGGACTCTGCTCACGTGGCTGGGTTTTGCCCCTTACAGAGAGGCCCAAGGGGACTAAACACAGCAGATCCTGTTTAAGTCCCTTCCCAGCTCCACTGCCTGCGTGAGCAGGGCATCTTAGCGAAGCATTATTGTCCTCCTCACTTGGCAGAAAATTTGTGAAGATCAGTTTGAGAGGTCTCCAAGCCAGGCAGCTGCAGCCAAAGTGTTGCATAGTACCACTCTTGGCTCCCACTCAGACTAAAAGAGCATTTAATTCTAGAGAGCAATCAGACAGCAGAGGTACAAAGCACCGATGACAATTGTATTCATAAAGCAGACAGTGTCCTAAGCTTTAGAACAGACAGAGCTCCACACAATCAATGAGGGCAAAGATATTTCCCTAAAAGCATGCTCCTATCATCTGACCTCAATCACAGCAGATTGAAAGATGGGCTTGGTCAGATTTATTAAGACAAAAATAATCACCATAAATAGGTGCAGAGGAAGATTCTCAAAAAAATTGCCTGAATGTAGAGTGAATGTAGAGGTTGTCTGTAAAGCCTCCTCCCCTCACAGCACCCTCTGGTTATTTGGCTGGAGCAGGGATGTACCAAAGCAGTCACAGTACATCACACTAATGAAATTAATCTGGAAAGCATCACTTCCAGTTCTATTGCACTCACTGTTCATGAATCATGTCACCTCCTCAGGCCTCTGTTCCTCACCTGCAAACAGCATTAAAAGTATTTATTTCACACAGTGTGGCAGGAGGTTCTGCTCATTACCTGTCTGCGCGTGGCTCTGAAATCTGCATACAATGAGTTTTTCAGCACGCCAGTCACATTTCCTCCTTTAGGATCTCCCAGGCACATTTTGTACCTGCTAATCCGACCCAGCAGTCTGTTGTGCCTCACTCTCAAGTGACTCACAGGTGTCCATGTACATCAGTTCCTGTGTCTGACCTTAAAGGCATGGGAGAAACCCCACATTGTCTGACAAGATTTAGGCCCACTGGCTGATTTTTATTGGCCCATATTTCTCCCACTGCTTTGTGTTCTCATTGGTTTTACCATCACTAGGTTCTCACCTAGCCCAGCTGAGGTCACACACACAATTTCCTGAGCACTCCTGCGCTGAAGAGGCAGCTCAGTATCTTTGCAAGTGGGTCAGGACGGATCTGAAGGGTGACATTTAGCAAGAAACAATGCTAGGGGATGGCGTTCATGCAGGACACATCTAAGCTACACATGCTGTTTCCCAGCTTCCTACCATCTGTACACCCAACTTTCAGCTTTATGTTAAGTAGACATTATTCCCATGCTTGTATACTTAGCTGGAGGCATGAGGCAACACATTTGTTGCTCTTGAGATGCACTTCCCCCCTCTCAATTTGTGCTTGTGACTGTAATGGAAATATATATTAAATGTATGTATTTCTGTTCATGTATTTGGCTTTTCAGTGCCACCCACAATTCCCAGTGCCTGCGGATTCTGGCTTCTCACATCCCACTTGTCCCCTCTGCTTTGAATGCTGCCTGTTACTTAAAGTCCAGCTGGCCAGAGTTTAACCCTTAACTTTCAGGATCCTCCCCAGGCTAAGTCAGCCCTGCTCAGCACCACAGCCTGACAGGACATTGCAAAGCATCCCTGGGAGCACCCTGGGGGCTGGATCCCACCCAACCTCAGCACAGCAACCAGGGCGCTCCATCTCCACCTTCCCCTGCCACGAAGGGCACTTCACCCCCTCCACTTCAGGGAAGAGATTGAAGCAGAGGGGAGCAGAGAGGAATAACAAGCTGCAGGTCCTGGAGCAGGCTCTGATGCTGGGAGCCAAGGGTTAGCCTTGGTGGCAGAAGCCTGGCTAAAAGCCTGGAAAGTAGAGGGCATAAACCCCAAATATAAGTAGGCAGCAGTCAAAGCAGCAAAGAACCACCCACAGAGACTGTGGTTATCCTGCTCTCAGCAGGACACCTGACAGCTGCCTTTAAACATCACTGCAGAGGAAACTCATCCAGCTCACAGCTCTTTCACAGCCAGGATAAGTGCTGGGTGCTGTGAAGGGTGCAAAGGTCCCTGTGTTTCAGGAGGTTATCTCAAAGGAACAGATGTGCTCAGATCAAAGAGCACTTTAGTTCAGCCATGTGTAGCCAAATACAGCACAGCCTTCGACTGGTGTCTCCTTCATGCCACACACCTGCACGCTTTTCCCAGCAAAACTGGAAAGAATGGCACACCTCCAGGCTGCCACCATACACGGGACCCATCAGACCTGAAAGTGTCAAATCCCTGCACGTGTGCAGCCAGATCCACCAACATCCACCACGGCTCACCTTGCACTGCAAAGTGCAAGCGGCTCAGCAGTGTGCGAGCCCACAGCCTGCAGCACACCCAGGAGCAGAATCCCTCTGGCATCGAGCTGCACACAGCTTGTGCTCTCTCTTAACACACTACAAAAAATCTGTATCTTGCTCAAAACATCGTGGAAAGACACAGGAACCTGCACCAAGCCCTCCTGTCTCCCAGCTCGGCGTGTTTCCCAGCCCTGGGAGCAGCCCTGCTGGGAAGGGCTGCATGCCTCACACTCTGGAGTGAATTCCTTTAAGTTCTGGTTTATTCTTTTCTAATGTTCAAAGTCTACTTTGAACACATACAGACTTAGTACCTTATCAAGTTATTTTATTTCGGGAAAACACATGGAAGGTTAATTTCTATTAAAAATTCATCAATTTAAATCGATCTTTAGCTAGACTTTCAAATTGTTTCTAATTACTATTCCCTTTGAAATCTATCAACTTTCTTTGCTGCTACCTAGCTTTTCTGCATTAGACTATAAAACTAGTATTTCAAGGAAAAGTCACTTTTGTGTGTAGTAATCAGACACCACTTCATTATCAGATTCAATTTTTAAGCCAATTTTTTCCTCCTCTTCTCTGAAGGACTGTCAGGCCAAAAACTTTCTCCCCTTATCTTCCTACTCATTCTACTTTTTGGCACTGGTGTAATTGCTTTCCCACATTTCTTTACTCCACAGCTTGACAGTTCTTAATGAGCCTTCCACACCTGTGGTTTTATCTAGCATTAATTCTGTCCCCTCACTTCCTCTCCCTGTTGCACAGATCACGTTTAACCACGCTGCAATCAGTCCTCCCCAGCACAAACCAGACAGGCTAGGGAGCCAACCTTTGTTTTTGGAGTAAAGCCATAATTACAAGACAGTGCCTCGATGGTGGGTCCCTAAGCCAGCTCGGAGTCCCAGGCAGGTTTGAAATTGAACATTTTCCCTGATCACAACCCCACTCAGAAACCCCTTTGCTTGCTGGCAACAGGGGAGCTCTGGGCCAAACACAACTGGGTATCAGGCTCCCCTTGACAAAGGTCCTTCTGGGGCAGAGCTGCTGCCAGTGCTTCAGGGACGGCTCCTGCTCCCTCGGGAGGAGGGTGAGATCTGAACATCCTGCGGCTGAGCTGGTGCTTTTCACAAGCACCACGTTCCAGGGAGTGCAAATGGAGAAACTGGGACATGACTTTCAGTTTGACAGGGAAGGTGTCTGCTGACAAAGAATGAATCTTCTTGTGACTTCAAGCTTTGTTGGGGAAAAAAAGACAAATTCTAAGTGCCATGGAAATAAAAATACCCCATCACTTCATTTTACCCTGTCACTCCGAACAATGCAGTGCTTGTTTTAGGACTACTTCTCACATGTCCATCTGATTTCTGAGCAGAAACCCACAGTGCCGAGCACTGACACAAAAATCACAGCCCCTGGCCATTATTTAGTCATATGGAAAATATTCCACTGAGGAAATAACGTCCTTCACTGGAGAGCCTGAGTGATAAGCTGCAGGCAGAAAAAGCAGAATCAAATCAGTGTCAAATCCACATTCACTCCAAAGACATGTGAGCACCCTACTTGTGCTCAGTAAAAGTCATTTTGCCAACAGGCTTTGAGCCTGTTGAAAAGCAGGAAGTACAATGAAAGGAAAAAAAGGATTTTTACATCATGCACTGAAACCTACCAAAAGATGCCCACAACCTGCCCTGAGATACAGACTCAGGAGCAGCCAGGAGGCAAATACAGGAACCATACCTGGGCTTGTACTGCAGCAGGAACATTCTGTTTGATCCTGCCTAGCAGACAGAGTTCTTGGTGGCAAAGTCCTGTAGGTTTTTACTTCTGCAGCTGTGTGTTGCTTCCTAGGGTGTCCCATCTTTTTTTTCCCCCAAATCATGTTTATAGACCTCTCAGTGTTTTAGCACATCTCAAAAATTCTTCCTCAGCTTCTCATTGTACTGCAAATCCCCTGCAGAGCAAGACCAGACAGAAAATGGGTTCCAGAGGTATCTGGACAACTGCAACATTTAACAGGTGTTATTTTAAGCTGTGAGCACTGAACCAGGGAGAGAGAATTTAACTCCAGCTGCAGGCAGAAAATCTATGCTAAAGATAAATTTGTGCCAAAAGTTTTTGGAGTGAGTTAGCAGTATCTGAATACTGCACCTTCTCTCATTATGAAATAAAGCTCTTGGACAGGAACATCACTTTATTAAGCAGCACATAATGCTCACTGTAGTATAGACAGCAGCACAGTTATCATGCTCTATTTCACAGCATTAAAAATGAGCTATTCTCCAAGCAGGAGAAACCTTCATATCAAAGATTCAAACACCACAGGCTTTGATGCTGTCAAAAGAGATTATTTTAATTTTTGATCTGCCTCTAAGTAGTCCAAGACTTTACGAATCACAGTGGAAAGTGAATCAGACTTTAATTCCTGAAGGAGGCAGAAGTCCTACAAGAGTCCAAGTGAAGGGAGGTTTGGAAGACTCCACATGGCAAACTCTTCCCAGAGCCCAGCCGTGATCCACAGAGGAGAGAACACATTTCAGATGACTCAGTGCTTCTCTACCTGAATATTGAAATGCGGGAATAAGAAGGGGAAAATAAGGGATTTCTGAGACTGACCTCTCAAGTTTGATCTCAGAAGATGCAAAGCTCTCCCTGGAGGACCGTGCACAGACCAAACGTGCCCTCCTGCCCTCCAGTAGTCACCCATTCTAAATCTTATTTCTGTTACTGGTTTACATGAAGAGGTTTTGTGTTCTCAGGCTGAAATTCTCCACTGGAAACCCAGGAGTGGGTGACAGAGTCTATCAGCATCCTCTGCTCAGCTGACATCTCCGCAGTTCTGTTCTGGAGCAGCACCTGCAGCCTGTCCCCTTGGTACTGTGGGGCAGCACAGCCTCCAGCACCACTTAGGGCATGGGGAGCCTGGGCAGACACTGAATGAAACATCCCCTAAACAAGGTACAAATTTCCTTAGATCCTTCTCAACACAAGACCCCAAATGCCAGATCACCCACATGGAAGCACTGTCTGTAACAATCTATACAGCAGGAAACACCATTCCTGTGTTAGGATACTGCTCTGCCACTAGGCTTCATCTTATTCCTTAAACTGAATTTCCCACCCTTCCTACCTTTAGCTGTGGCCTTGCTCACCCCCTGCGTTTGCTGCAGCAGCTGTACATAAATCTCCTCCCAGCTGGCCGGGCTGTCCCAAGCCAGTGCCACCGTGCTCTGTCCTGCAGCAGCAGCGGGTCACGGGCAGCGACCAGCCCCAGAGAGCCACTGAGCAGGACTGCAGAGCCGGGCACAAACACGGACACGCTCCTTCCCCTTCCTGTCCCTCAGAGCAACTTCTGTCATCGGGGGCTGAAGGATGAGAGAATTTAGTCATGGCAGAAGATGCAACAGTAGCTGCTCTAAGAGGGGTTTTACTTCTCCAGGAGTGAGAGGCAGAGTGTGGGGAACTAAGCCCCTCTCCCCCACTCTCCCCAAAAAAGGAGAAGCAGAACATATGCACACAGCCCACTGATTTCTGCTGAGGTGGCCCAAAGCCAGCATATAAAGCAGGCTGGGAACAGCTCTGAGAGCACACCTCGGTTAATACCGCAGGAAACAATGCTACAGACATTCGCATTTTTAGGGTCAGGAACAAAGTATAAAGCAAAAAGAGCTGGAAATGGCATTCTCCCCTCAGTGCACATCCCAGGACCCATAAACGAGCCTTCACCAGCACTTCCCAAAGGTAACTGAGTTCCTGGGGAGGTGTTTCACAGCAGTGCTGAGCTGACCCCTCAAGACACAGAGGCTTATGGCTAACCTTGGCCCTGAGCTGAGGAAACAGACTCGGAACAGGAGGTGGGACAGATGCTGTCCTGGTCCCCTTCTGCTTCTGCCACTGAGTCAGCCCATGCAAGCTGTGGCCAGCAAATCCATACAGCCCCTCCTGTGGGCACACCCAGGCTCCCGGTGGCACACAGGAGAGGAGGAGGAGGCCTCCTCTTCATCCCAGACTGCCCTGTGGGAAGGTTCACCAGGGATGTACCAGTCAGCATAAGTGCACTGAGATGTAAACAGGCTGTTCCTTCTTAGACCTGCTGGATGGCAGCATCTCTTTTCATTAACAGTTCATTTATGTGTGTGGGGTTTACACATGTGCAGTGATGGAGTCACTCAGAGACTGCTGCCTCAGCAAAGGCAGCTCACCAGAACTGGCTGCGCCTTAGAAAGGTGCCTGTGAAAATTCCAGGTAATGCAGTTAAATTGGAGCCCCTTGACACAAAGCTACTGAGCAGATTTTACTTACTTTGGGAGAAAGCAGCATTTTTCTCTAAGGAGTTAATGAGCAGTTGTGGGTTGATTTTTCTTTTTCTTTTTTTAAAGCAGGTTGATGATAAAAAATCTCAGAACAGTATGACTATCATGAGAATGATTTCTAAAGCAGGAAGCATGACAGTCCCACACCCACAACAGCAGAAGCAGCTGCCACACACAAGTTGCCAGGGCTGCTCCTGCACCACTTATAGCTAATGGAACTCTGACACTGTCTTCAGTTCAGAGACCTGCACAGTGCAGAATTAACTCAAAGCCCAGATAAGACAGGAAAAACAAATGGGAGGCATTACCCACGTCAGAAGGTATTTCACATCCTCATCTCAAAGCAGGAACTGTGTACGATAAAGCCCAGCCTGAGCAGAAGCTCCAGAATCACCACCACTCACATTCAGGATTTGCAGCACTAAGAAAAGATCTCATCAATAAGAAATATCAATAATTAAAAGTCTCTAACCTCATGTAAAGTTCCCCGCAAAATTACTTCAGTGCCTCCCAGACTCTGAACGCTGGAAGAGAAATTTCTTCTTGATGCCAAGGGGAAAAAAAAAAAAATCAGAGCAGGTTGTTTCATTTTCATCTGGAACATTTCCACCTGTCCACGTTTTTTCTGCACAAAGCCTTTCCATGTTCATTGCAAGTCCATGCCTGACACAGGAAGCTGCTGGGTGTCAGGATGACTTTCACAGCCCCTCTGCTCTGCCACAGCAGCAGGGAGCCAGCGCTGCTGCTGCCAGCTGGGACAGGACGGGGAGCAGGGCACTGACTGCACCGCGGAGAGGAGGGGACCAAAGCCTCCGACCCTGCTGTGCCTCAGGGTAAGGAAACACAAACCCGGCCCTCCGGAGGCCTCTGTGGCAGCACGGCCAGCGGGGGAATCATTCTGCCTGCATCTGAAAAAGCTCGGAGCAACTCTGCCCTCCAAATGGCAGGAACCAACCAGCAGCACCCCACTGCCTCCGAGCAAGGCAGTGCCTGCCCTCCTTCAGAAAATCCTCAGGAGAGCAGATCCTTCTCCAGAGGTGAGGGCAGCAAAGCAGCTGGTTCCAAAAAAACCAACCATTGATTGCAATGCCTGAGCTCCCAGAGCCTGTTCCACTGTGAAAGCAGCAAAAGCAGCAGAGGAGGGGAACAACCAGGAATGATAAGGATTGCCCCACTTTGGGCACTGCTGCCGGCTGTAAATCCCTGGTCACAGGTCAGCCAGCCCCACAGCTCTGCACGGCCAGCCCAGGATTAGCGTTGTCTCTCCTGACTCTGGCACAGAGCTGGCTGCAGGCACTGCCCGGGCACAGGGACCTGCACTCCAGGCTGACCCAAGGACCCACCCCAGAACAAACCAGGCTGGGATCTCCCCAGTGCAGAGCTCCCAGTGCCCGAGGACCAGCCCTGCTTGGCACACATCAGCACAGTGAAATCTGTGCAGCAGGGCTGCGAACACAGCAGCTGCTCCCTGGCTCTCCTACCCCTCTCCTCACATGGAGGAGCTTCAATTCTGTGGCAGTCTGCAGGATTTGGGAGGTAAAGGAGCTGTTGCCATAACACAGGCCTTAACCCTTTGCCTTCCTCCAGGCACTGTGTAAGATGTGCTGCACCCTGTTCATTTTCATGTTGCCCCCCGAGTCTGTTTTTCACAGGAGGGTGCAGAAGTACAAAACCACAAACCTAAGCACTTACTGATTCCCTGCCCTACATCTTCTGACTGGCAAGACCAGGTACAGGAAACCTTTTCCAGGGAAATACGATCACTGTAAAAAAGAAAAGTACTTATAATCTTGGACAAACACAACCACATTCCATGATTTTCAGAAGGAATCACAGAACACCCTTCACAAATAACAGACAGGGACATTTGCAGCCCAACTGAGTTGCTGCTGAGACACCATGGTAATGCTCATGCTAAAAGGCCTAATTCACTCTGATTTCAGAGCCAAACCAGGTACATCAAGAGTCACCTCCTGCTTTTCTCCCAGTCTCTCTGGCAGTGTATCAATTATCACCATGCTCAGATTAGCTCCTGTTTCTAAACAAATACTGGAAAGGTGAATCTCTTCCCCTAAAAACATCCTACAGCATAATTAGCAACGTGTACTAAATGCTTGTAACCCAGAGTCATCTTCCAGAAAATAACTTTAAGGCACTGTCAGCTCAAACCATCAAATCTAAACCTCTTAACTCTGTATGGAACCTTTAAGCTTCTGTTGAAAGCCAAAGATGCGGCAAACAAGCTTACAGGTCTGTAATCAGAGATGTCAGACAACAAGACAGCTCGAAGGCTTGTTTTATATGCACCAGAAATACATCAGCTCAAGAAGCATTACAGTGTGAGGCAACATTTCCTGCAAGAATATTTTAGTTACCTGGAGCCCGATTTTTATAATCCTCCCTGGTACTTTCAGTAACCACAACAGATCATAAAACACTTGCAGAAAAGGCACTTCAGGCATTTCAGCATTCACCTGACATGCTTTAACACAAGGAAAAAACAAAAAGAATGATCTAGTTTGGAACTTGAGGAATTATCCTACTCCAGAGCTAGCAGGATGCAAAAGGACCCAGAAGGCCTAATTCAAGTGCCAAAATGTACCTCAGTAGTGTCACACATCTTCTGGGAGATGCAGCTTCCCTCAGGAAGCTTGTTAGGCAAGCGCCACGGAGAGCCAAGGCTGGGATCCATGGAGGCAGCTCCACATGGTCCCCAGAACCTGCTCCCAGCCCGCCCCAGCCTGCTGCAGCCTGCTGACAGACCGGCTCACATGCTCCATCAACACTCTGAGTCATGCTGCTAAGGCTGGAAAATGAACGGGATTCCAGAAGCTCTGCACTCTGCTCACAGCAGTCCCAGCTCCAGAGGCGCACGATGGACGGACACTCCTGTCCTGCCTGTGCCCCAAGACCCCTCTGAGCACCAGTCACAGCATGCAAATGCAGTTGGGAACAGACAGCTACATGCACACTCCACTTTAAGAAAAGAGTTAAGCCTTTTCTTAAAGGCCTCTTTATTTTTAAATTCCTTCAAAACATAAATTAATTTAAACAAATCAGATGCAAAACACCTGCATTTTAAATTCGCATATATTTTACTGTATCAATCACAGCAACCTCATACAGTAAGATACACAAAAATAGAGCATGGTATCACTTCAATTCAACACAGGTTTGTACTACAGGATTCCATGACATATATACAGAGGACTTCTCTTTTTCAGAGCAGGTAGAGCCCCTGCCCTGGTCACCGTAAAAATTACGTGGCATCACAGTTTTAGTTATTCACTGTAGTGTGAGGAGCCATATGGAAATCGAACTGGTGAACCAGAAGATACGCTGTAGAGCAGCCAAACAGGCATGACACTGCAGAAGGTGAACAAAACCCAAATAACCACCGAAATTAAAACCACCCTTAGACTGCATTTTAATAGTAAAATTGTTTTTAAATTCTTCACTATATACATAATGTATCTACATTTGTGTCATATTTATATATATATATATATTTATAAAAAACATACAAGATTGAAAACCTTAAAATCATTCACTTAAACAAGATTCACCCCAACCTTCAGGGTCAGCAAGGCAGTACTTGCCCTTGACGTTATGCTCAGTTGCAGTCCCTTGATTCAGAATTTCCCTGATTGTTAAACACACACCGTTCACTTTGTTTCTTAGTGCAAACTGGACAGTAACTTACTGTTCTCAGCCCTCTGTAAGACCCAGGTTCCATCTTATTTCCATAATGCTTCTGACACCCAGTTATGGCTAAAATTATTTTAGCTATTTTACAACATTAGCCTATGTAATTTTCCCCTCTACCTACCTGAAGCCCTCCCCCCACCCAAAAAAATGTAAGACAAACGATCATTCATGCATGTTTCTGTCACACAGGGAGTGATGGACATTGAAGTTGAGAAGCCTAGACTCTTAACAGTGATTAAAAACCCCAAAGTCAATCATTTCAGTGCAAAGTGGACTACATAGTTTACATCTCAGCTAGATTCTTTACAGATATTTTAAACACATTTAATTCTGCACATCAGATTAGGTCGCCTGATACTTTGTGCTAACTAGCTATAGTTGGAATAAGGGAGTTAGGATTCTTAGGGGTTTTCTTTTAATAAAAAACTAAGGTCTATTCATAACCAGGTGGTGTCTGGGGGTCAAACTGTACAGAGCCCAACACAAGGGAGTCTTGGTTCTCAGCCAGGGTCCCCAGGTGCTATAGCAAGAGACAAGGGTTATTATCTGATTCACATCCATAACTGATGGGTTCACTTGAACAGGAGTCACAAATGAGCTCTGATTTTTCACCAGGCCAGTGCTTTACTTGCTGGACTACACTACAGACTTGGCAGTGGATTTGGAAGCAAGCAGAACATTGACACTTACAATTTCCATAACCACAAAGAAAAAGCGTGCACTGAGAGCAAAATCCTGCAATTCTTAGACAAGACTTGACTCAGACGAGTGGCAGCCTTATCAGAGGGAAAAAAATGTCAGATTAAAACCCAAGAATTGATCAGAGCCAAGAACATCACTCTGCCACAGTGGCTATAATAAGCTATGAAATACAGTACAAGGAAAAACAAAAAGTCACCTGAACAAATAACCCAGAGAGACTTCATAGTTATAATGATTCTACCACTTTTAAGAACTCAACATATTAAATATTTATTAAAAATAAACGGTTTCCAAATCACCTATTTACAGTACAAAGAACAGTATTTAAAACATGTGCAACAGAAAGAAGATGGATACTCATCTGAGAGGACAACACTCCAGGCATCATCTGAGTGACACAGATACAGGATCACCTCTTTAAAATACCATACAGTGAAACCCAGGAGGATGATATTGGCAACACCGGAAAATAAAGCACATATTGTCTAGATTCAGGTTATATAAGCTCGAGATAAACAACCAGAGGAGAAGGGGAGAAGGAGGAAACAAAGACAAAAGGAAGAGATGTTGCAGTGTTTGCATTTTGGAGATCAAGAAATGCAGACACACATCAAAAAATAGTCCTTGTTGGCAAAACAAGCCATTCACGTATTTCCTGCACATTTTGAAGTCATACGTTATCAACAACTGGCAGTGGTTTCATCACTCATAGAAAACGAGAATCTTCATTCTCTGACCTTATTTTTAAACCCTGCCTGGTTTTATTTGGGCAAGATGCGACATAATAGGAAGGTGTGATGTCACTTTTTAAAAATACAACAGCTGCCAAGTTTTAAGGAAAAACGTGCTCTTCTCCCCCATGTAAGTTGAAAAGCAATGATCATTTAGGAGTTACCTAAATTATAGCAGCATGAAATCTAATGGATCTGCAGCATCTGTGAAGCCACAAAAATCAAGAACTGGCACCTGATCACTGAACCATGGTTCCAAATATCTGGACATGTGATTTTGGTAAGAGGTCAGTGTGGAGTCAGAACATTAGTTAGGATAGCCCTTTCCTCTCCCCCTTTCCTTCCCTTCCCAAACAGACTCATCCAGTCTATCTATAAACCACGTGGGACAGCTGGGATGATTTATAGTTTAACTGGTTGTTAGGCAGGAACCTGTGGAGGTCGCTCTTCCTACAGCAGGGGTCATAGTAGTAAGCGTTGAGGCAAGTGTCACACGAGACCTTGGAGCAGAACGTGCACGTGTTGGCGGCTCCCGAGCGGTTGCAGAAGCCGCAGCGTGAGGTGCCCGAAGGCTTGGACTTGGAACTGAACTGAGCAGCTCTGTCTTGACTCTGAGTCTGTGATGTGTACTGAGATTTCTCCCTCAGAGCAGGAGACAAGCCATCGCTTGGGAGTGGTTTGATTGAGTAGGAGCTCTGTTTCACTGCTGGGTACTCCTGCCTCGAGCTGAACAGACTGTCACACTTCTGGCAAACAGAAGCGCCACAGGGTATGCCACAGTTCTGGCACTTGGAGGAAGCTGTGTCTTTGGCTAGGTGGGTGCGTTTGTGGTAAACAGGGTTGGCATCACTTTTTAACAGCCATACATCAGGCTTAATAGCGTCTTGTCTTTTAAAGTTTAACATACTTCTAGAATCGGGGTCAGTATACAAATCTAAGTCCTCTTGAGCAGAAAAATAGGAGCTGTAAGGGACATTTGTTCTTAGCATGCCATTGTGATGAGAGGAAGTTGGCAAGTATTCATCTGAACACCCGTGTGGGGAGCTGGACATGGCCAGCAGAGAGGGCGACGGACGGATAATTTCATCTTTAATGTCATCTTCCGCATCGACCAAAATCGGCTCTTTCCTGAGACTCAGCGAGCTCATCAAAGGTGGTTTCTTACTCTCCCAGTAACTATCATAGGTGTCCACTGACTTGGAAGGCTTGCTCACCTTTGGCTTAAAGTAATCCTTGGAGGCGCGTTCGCTGGCCGATTTCTGGAGCACCATCCGTGCCATGGACGTGTTCAGCGTCTCCTTGCACTCCAGGCGCCGCTTCATGGCCTCGGAGCAGCCTCGGACGTCCTCGCTGCTGTTCTTGCGCTCGTTGATCACATCAATCTCAGAATAACCCTTATCCTTCACTTGCAGGTGAATTTCCAGAAGCTGCTCACATTCCACTTTGGCCAAAAAGAGCTCAAATGAAATCATTTTCACTTGAATGGCATCGACCTGCTCTTTGAGCTTAAACGTTGTTCCCAGCTCTTGGACATAGCCCATGTAGTTCAGAATCTGCCTTACATCATCTTCAGTTAGAGCAGACTTTACATAATAAACAAAAGGTCCAGTGTAGGTCTAAGAGGGATGGGGGGAATAAAAGGAAAACTAGGTTACAAATTCAGTGGTGGACGAGATGTTCGGATAATTCAGTGACAGAGACCATATAATTAAATACAATAATAACGACTCCGAACACATGCAACTGCCTTGGCAAGAGGAGCTCGATTTCTGCATCCCTCCTGCTCAGCAGATGGAAATTCCACATGAGGAAAATTCAAAGTAGGAGAGTTTTCATTCAATTTAAAATCCTGATTAGCATAATGTTCTCCCTGGTGATTTAAATCACTCTGCTCTGCACTAACATTAACTGTTATGCATACCGGACATGTTTGCATTTACAGAAAATCTACCACGAAAGACAAAAAGGCCAGGATTTTGGGAACTACCTCACCCAGGGACAAGCTGGAGCTAACAGGAACTCAGAATTACTGCAGGAGTGCCAAACTCCTCCTCAATTCAGTTTTAAATACACTTGAGGTGCACTCTTTTTTGTGTACTGTTACTATACAGTTTCAAATGTCAGTTTTATTTAATTTAGTATTAATTCAAAAACTTCCACTAAAAGAGCCCCAAAAGCAGAGACATGAGTTTCTGCAAGCTGAAATACTCTCAGCATCTGGCACACCTGAGGGACATGCTTAGCCCAGTTCAGCCTGTTCTGAGTGCAGGCAGGAGCAATCTGCCCACCACAGGTAAAAGATGAAACACAAAACTCAACTGCAGAGAGCTTCCCATGGGACTTCACCACCCAAGCCCAGCAGTGAGTTCCCACTTTTCCCTCTGGGAACCTGCCATAGGTAGATCCATTTGAAAGCATCTTAAAATCAAAACTTCAGGAACTGAGCACTGAGAAGCAGATCAAAGATGTTCTGAAAACGGTTCTTTTGCAGAAGTTCCTTCACCATTATCATACAACTTGTGGGAACCTCAGCAAAGCATCCACTTGAACACATGCACTGGGTTTAATACTTGTGTCCAGTAACAGCTGTGGCATGACAAATCAAACTCTGAGTGAACTTAAATCCAGCTTGACCACACACCATAGTGAAAGCCTCTCCAACAAGTAAAAATAAAACAGTGCAGCAGGGGAGGCTGAACAACAAACTTGAATAAGCTCTTCTACTTTATACACATTCTAATTGCAGATAGTGCTTGTACTTCTGTTCTTGGAATACTCTCACCAGCACCAACTTCACTTATTTTACGTAGAAATTTCCCTATGGCTTCTGTTTACCAACTGTACATAGAGAGAAGGGAAAAAAAAAAATATATATCTCTCATGCTATAAATGGAAAAAAAAAAAAAGAGAAGCCTTTAAAGGAAATGCATGAAATGTGTTCACAGAAAGGAAAATAAAATAATGTTCTCACTATGGCTACATAAAAAATGTCTTACCTTAATGTTTTTGAACTCCTTTTTCCAGGGGTACAGAAAGAGATTAATTCCAAGTGTCTCAAGCATGTTGAATGCATTATGGAGACAATGTAAACTTGAGGATTTCACAGATCTCAGTGAGTTTTCAGCCATCTCATAAAATTTTATCAACCGGAATCTATAAAAGGGATCAATTTTGGGAAGGCAAAGTAAGGCTGCCGCCGCGACTCGCAAGTACTCATCGTTAATAGGACGCTGCTTGTTGTCAGAGGCATTCAGTTTGCACTCGTGGAACTGTACATACTTCCTAAATAAATCGTCTTTGTATTTTGTATCCATTGAAATCAGTTTTTCCCTCGCGCTGGGGGCAGCTACCTCATCTCTTTCATGGCTATTTGGCAGTAGGTTGGGTATCTGGCATTAGGAATCTTCAGCAACAACAACTGTCCTGGAATAAAAACTGAAAACAAAGACAAGTCATTGCAGGTACACACATCCCACATCCCCAGCACCTCCCTGCCCCTGGGACTCTGTGACACAGAGCAGCAGCTCCCTCACAGCCTCCCCAGGACTCTGAAAAAGCACAGGAGCCACAGAAATGCCCTGTCCTGCTTTCCACCATCATTCCCCACTTGTTTTCCAGGTCCCTGCCCAAGTCAGCACCACGAGCTGATGCTGAACAAGACTCTGAGACCTTGGTACAACAGAGCTGGGCAGGCTCCAGCACACAGTGAGACCTCCCTGGCTTTGGGTCCCAGGGAGAAGTAACTCATGGCAAAGAACTGCAAGGAGAAGGATGAGTTTTTTAGAGTCTCTTCTCTGCATTTTATTTTGCCCTTTCAGTTCACCCAACCTACACAAACATTATTTTAAACAGTCACTGGGAGATTTTTGTTTTTATCCCCGCACAATGATATAAAGATTTTTTAAAAATCACCCAAAAGTTTCATTTTGCTCATCTTGTGAAGGTATCTGCTTTCCCCTCCCCGTCCTGTGGCACAGGACTGTCCTGAGGCTGAGCAGATTTGACTTTGCCTTTTGATTTCTAACATTTTCTAGGCTTTTGACAGCCAATGACATTCCTCCTGCTGGTGCCCCCAGTGCAGCCCTGTGCTGGGGCAGCTCTGCAGCCACCTCCAGAGGACCCACTCCTGACTGCTGCAAACCACAGCCCAAATTCCAGCTGAAAGCTGGCAGCTGCAAACACCACTGTGATCTTCACGGCAAAAAAGCTACACCTGCCACCTTCAGCTGCTCTGTGAGAGCTGAGTACAACCATTTCTGTGTTACCATCACATATGTTTTGTTTGCAGGGATAGTTGTTTTTATGGATGTACTGATCTCCCTTTTCACTGCACTGAGCTCACACACTGAGCTGAAATAGCTGGTGACAGAACAATCTCCCAAATGCTGCTTTAAGAAAACCAAGGTAATTAAAGGGCCAACAGACTCCATCTGGAATGCCTAAGGAACTTGTGATCAAAAAGGAGACCACAGGCTTTGTTTATTACATAAAAAGACAAACCAGCTCCTGATCCGAGGGAATAGGAGGTGGGAGAAATCAGTGCACTGTTTCAGATGTAGTCAGTCTCAAACAGCAATTCAGAAAAGACTTTTCACCCAGTATTAATTGCAGCTGCTAAAGCACTGATCAACGCTCCTGTTAAAGGAAAATCACCGTTAAGAGCAAGATCAACTGAATGAAAGGAGCCAAAACACAAAATACCAACAACCAAGAGGCCAGGGGAACAAGCAAACAAAAAGATCAACAGCCTGGCAGTTAACATTCCTTGATGAAAGGCTGTGCTCAGCGACAGACCCGTGTGGGAAAAGTTAAGTAGCAGTTCAGCTTCTGCTCCAAGGCACACGCGCTCCTGTCAAGAGACAGGCTGTGAATCACAGGAAATGTGGAGTGCTAAATTAACATCTGAGCATAAGGCCAGGAGCAGTCCCTTCCCTCTCCACGTTCCTCTGTTCCTCCGCAAGTTGTGCAGGATGAAGTCTGTGGACAAAGACAGCAGAGTCTGTTCCTTGGCAAGAAGAGCTGCACACGAGAATTGCAGAGAGATCTTTGTCTGGCACGTCAGCAAAACACCCCCAGGACATGGAGTGATCCTGTGCTGACAAGGAGCTGGATTCAGAATCACACTTCTGCCATCCCTACCAAACAAAGCGCTTGGTTACACATGAGACACGTCAGTGTCAGGAAGCCCCCAGATGAAAAAAGAGAGCCCTTCATCGAGGCCTTGCAGACTGCAGCTCCCAGGGCCTCTGCCAGCCCTGACTGTGCCCCGTGCTTTGCACCCGAGCCAGGGCTTGCACAGCCCAACAAACCGCGGCAGAACAGGGCCTGAGAGCCCTGCCAGGGCTGCTCCAGCGCACAGAGCTCCAGGCAGCACAACATCCCCGTCCCGGCAGCCCACCCAGCAGCAACATCCATGGTTACAGGCTCCGGAGAGCTCACGATGCGAGCAGGCACAGATAAATATAGGTTTAAGCAGCACCCTGACTGACAGAATGCGTAAAGGAACAAGGCCGCTTTGCTGCTAAGCACTGATTCCAAACCTCAAGAATTCCTAGAGATGCAACAATAATAAGTCCTGATCAGAGTCCAGTGCCTGCTGTTGAGACAAGAGAATGTTTCTATCCATCTCCAGGGTCAAAGCCTCACCCGAGGGAACCAACTCCTCTGACCACGCTGGACCACTCGGTTGTACAAAAACCTTGACAGCAGTAGGGGAGAAACAGGGGACAAATACACCCTTCAGCTAAGGTACACCCCGCTGCCGAGGGACACCCCGCTGCCACAGCACAGCCGTGTCCTACCGTGCCCAGGGGGCCAGACACGCCAGACTGACCCCAGACGCCCGAAAACGCTCCCGAGCACAGGGGCTGTCACCGGCACAGGAGCAGCGCCTGCAGCCCGCGGACCCAGCGCGGTGCCGCCCGCCGGGGCCGGTCCCGTGCCCGGGGCACTTGTTGCAGGTCCGGGTCCAGGAGCCTCGGGACACCGCCTGGGCCTCCGCGGCGGCACTGTCCCCGGCCCCGGGAGCTCCCGCCGGCCCCCGGCCACCATCGCCGCCCTCGCCGTGCCGCGGCCACGCCGCCGCCCGCCCGGGCTAAGCCCCGCACCGCGCCTGTCCCGTCCCTCACCGCTCCGCTCCACCGCCGGAGCCGCCGCCGCTCCACCGGGAGCGCCCGGTGCCCGGGATGCTGCCCCACGTCCCCGACGCGCTGCCCCGGCAGAGCCGCGGAGGCCGGCCGGTGCCGCGGACGGAGCGCGCCCGCCCTCACGGCTCGGGCAGGGCCGCGGCGGCGGCAGCGGCAGCCCGGAAGTGAACGGCGGGGCGCGAGCACTTCCGCCGCGTGACGTCATCGGGGCGGGGCGCTACGGGCGGGGCGGTCCCCCAGGGCCTCGCTCCGGGGGCTGCCGGGAAAGAAGCGGCCGTGGGACGCCTGCGGGGCTGTGACACGACCGGCCCGTAGGGCACCGCCGTGCCCGGAGCGGCGCTGGCACCACGCTGGGCTCCGCAGCGGAGCCCGCCGCGCTCGGCCCCGCCCGCCGGCAGCTGCCGGGGATGTCGGCCCCGCCCGCCCGGTAGGCCCCGCCCGGTAGGCCCCGCCCGGTAGGCCCCGCCCGCAGCGCTCGGCCGCGCCCACACGCGCACGGCGGGGGCGGGCCCGGGCGGGGCCGCGCGTGCGCAGGGCCGCCCCCTGGCGGCGCGGCGGAAGATGGCGGCGGGCGGGTCGTCGCGGGCCCCGGAGCGGCGGCCGGACCCGCTGTCCCGCCTCACCTGCCCCGTGTGCCTGGAGGTGTTCGAGAGCCCGGTGCGCGTCCCCTGCGGACACGTGTGAGCGCCCGCCGCCGGGCCGGGGCGGGGGGGCCGGGCTGGGTCCGCGGGGGCTGCGGGGCCTCGGGAGGAGCCGCGGCTCGGGGCCCCCGCGGCGGCTGAGGGCAGGGGCTGCGCACGCTGCGCTGCGCCCCGGCAGCGGCGATTGCGTGACCTGGAGCGTCCTTGAAAGGGAGAAAACGAAAGAAAAGCGGGGGGGAAGGAAAGGCAGTGTTCCGCCACTTTCGGTTCCCGTTCCTTCTGAGGAACGCGGGCATGAAGTGACAGAACAAGGGGGAATGGCTTCACACTGTCAGAGGGCAGGCTTAGGTTGGATGTTGGGATGAAATTGCTCCCTGTGTGGGTGCGGAGGCCCTGGCACAGGCTGCCCCATCCCTGGCAGTGCCCAAGGCCAGGTTGGACGGGATTTGGAGCAGCCTGGGACAGTGGAAGGTGTCCCTGCCCATGGCAAGGCTGGCACTGGATGGGCTTTAAGGCCCCTTCTAGCACAAACCATTCCATGATTCTGTGCAGAAACCGAGGGCACAGAGCACTGTCCAGCAAACCATGCTGAGCATGGCAGCCTCCACCTCCTCCTTTCGTGCCCAGGTGCCAGCAGCTCCTCCTTTACCCTTCTTTATTGGGTCTCGAGACTCTGTTACTCCTTTGGGCAGAGGCCATGCAAGGGCAGTGGGCATTGTTGGTGCCCAGAGGGCTGTCTCACCACCTCCTCCTTTTCTCCCACCACAGCTTCTGCACGCCATGCCTGCAGGAGTGTCTGAAGCCCAAGAAGCCAGTCTGTGGGGTGTGCCGCAGCACCCTGTCTCCTGGGAGCAGAGCTCTGGACTTGGAAAAGCAAATTGAAACGACAGAAACCACTTGCAATGGCTGCAATAAAAAAGTATGAAAGTGTTTGGAAATTAAGTGCATGAGATGTGTCCACCTAGGGGAAAATAAACTGCTTCCTCCTCAGCTTTCTGCAAAATCAGGTCAAAATGTTTGTTCTGATATGTGCTAGAGGTGTTTTATATAGGCAGCACCCAGATGCTGACATTCTTTCCACGGTTTTTTTATTGTTACCTGTTCAGGAAAAAAACTTCAAATGAAAGATTTTGATTTTAAAGTTACAGTGAAAGGTTGCTGCTGTGCGCAGGGGTGTATGGTAACATACCACAGACAGCAGGGTTACAAGTTAACTAACCTGTAATGGCAAAAATTTTCCACTTGGTCAGCTGAAGTATTTGGATTTTCTGCTTTAACACTTCTATTGAAAGCTGCTCTGGTTTACACTTTGCTGCTTCTGCTCAGAAGTGTAGCAGGAGGTGCAGGTGGTTTGGGCTCACCTTGCTGTGCTGTTGTTGCCTGCACAGATGTACCTCTCCAAGATGCGCAGCCACGCAGCCTCCTGCTCCAAGTACCAGAATTACATCATGGAAGGTGTGAAAGCTGTTACTAAAGAGCCCCTCCACAACACCAGGTAACACCTCTGCTCTGAAATCCCGGGCTTTTCTGTCACGAGAAAGAATTTTGAAGTGAAAGCAGGCTTTACCTCTTTGCTCAGTTTGGGTGCTAATTTTTACATAGGTAAAACAGCCTTCATCCTGCAGCTGACTGTGCCCAGGTAAACTCTGCTGCTTCTGCTTGGTCCATGCACAGGACATCTCTAAGATCAGGGCATTCTGTAGATGTAGCTGGTTTTTTAAATACCTGTGTCTCCTGATTGCATTCACCTACAATGAGGGAAGTGGGAGTTGGTGGCAGTGCTCTTGTGTGTGGCTAGTGGGTGGTACCCTGGTGTTTGAGAAAAAGGTGATAAATGGCACTTAGAACATTTATAGAAGAGCTGTAATTCAGTCTAAATATGGACAATATTGAGTTCCCTAAGATACTGTTAGGAGTTTATAAACTGATTGTTAAAATTAGCTTGCCTTAATTGCATACGTAAGATTACTGCTTTGAATAATCTGTATTTTTAAATAACCTCTTTTTCTCCCCCAACCAGGAACTTCCCAAATCGCTTCACCTTCCCTTGCCCGTACTGCAGTGAGAAGAACTTTGATCAAGAAGGACTGGTTGAGCACTGCAAAGCTTTGCACAGCATGGATGCAAAACAAGTGGTAATAAAAAGTCTTGGTGCAAGAACTGCAACGAAGTCTGGTCTTAAAGCCCTTTGAAACAATGAGTTAGAGACTTGCTCTTGAATTCAGTAGATGTAATTGCTGTTCAGTCAGTGTGGCTGTGCTGGTCATGCCTCTAAGCCTGGTGTGGTTCTGCTGTCTCCTCTCAGTGGGTCTCTGGTCTCTACTCCCACTGCAGCTGGGCCACATCCTCCTTTCATCCTTGAAAAATGGCACACATTCAAAGTTAATTAGGCATAGCAAATTAGTAAAATATAATTAAAAAAATATGTCAGACATTTAATTTTCTCCTTGTTTTTCCCATTGTTTACAGCAAGGAGATACTATAAACTGTTGGAGGAAATGCTTGCAAAAAACAGTGTATCATTCTAGTGATCTGTCTGTGATACTTCCTCTCATGTAAGAGGAATGGCAAAACATGGAACTGAATTTGAAACTTCCATTTTTCTGGAAAGTTTTTTGGAATTCCAGATTATTCAGGGGAAAAAAAAAGTTCCTTTTTTCTCTTGGAGAGAAGTGAACATTGCAGAGAAGACCAAGGAAACTTTCCTGCTACTGAGAAATAAAGGCTGAAGTCCTATAAAGCAAGGGACTTCAGTGAGTTCTGATTTTCAGAATGTGGGAGAAGAGTAAACCATTCCATTTCAAGGATCTAAGACATTAATTGAAATGATTCAGGGTTATCTGAGGCTTTTCTATTAAATGTCCCAGCAAGTTATTGGCCATCACTTTGCATACAGAGCAGTGACAGCACAAACCTTGAGCTTCACTCCCCCAGGCTGGCCCTGCCCTGCCCTTCCTGCTGTCAGTGTTAAAGCACTGAACCACTGGGGCCTAACTGGTTTTTTTTCCTTGAAGGTTTGCCCAATTTGTGCCTCAATGCCATGGGGGGACCCAAATTACAGGAGTGCTAACTTCATGGAGCACCTGCAGAGACGACACCGCTTTTCCTACGACACGTTTGTGGTAGGTGTTTGCTCCCCCTTGGGAGGCAGCCTGGGCGCTCCTAAAGGCAGCGCCGCTCCCTGGGCGCTGCTGTGGAATCCCAGCGTGCAGATGTGTCCTGGCACAAACGGGAGGGCACAGGGAAGTGCAGCTCTTGCTGCTGCCACTTGTTGTACTGCCCAGTGTGGCTGTTGCAGTGAAAGCCTTTCTGTGCCCTTTGTTCCCAGGATTATGATGCTGATGAAGATGATATCATGGCACAGGTTTTGATGCGTTCCTTGCGGGATAAGTGATTCAGCCAGAAGATTTACTGTAAACCCAAGCTTCCACGAGGGGGAAATGCCCAGCATCCTTGCACTTCTCCCTGCACATCCCAAGATTAACTCAGGCATCCAGAAGTACAGAAGACTTTAATGCTATCTCAGTTTTCAATCCTGGTTTGATATTTCTGTACCACTCAGTCTTTTGGTGTCATGGTCTCTGACATTCAGCCCTGTCAGCCCCATTTTTCTACTTGCTTAGACTCAGTTTCATTGTAGATCAACACGTGGGAACCAAGGCTTTTTCCTTTACCTATGCCTGTTGGTTTCTTTGGCAGTTGTATTTATTTGACTGTCTAAAATCAAAACCATTCCAGATGGAATGGCCTGAACTAATTAATAAATATCTTCCCAATCTCATTTACATATCTCAAGTGGTTGTATGTGAAGTGTATTGGTAACTCTGTTCCCTCTAGTGAGACTTCAGGTGCTAACTGTAACCACCTCTCATGCAAGTGACCTCTGATACCTTTGATTCCATAATGTTTCCCAGTGTTTCAATCCTTACAGGCAGCCTCCCAACTATATGGAAAACACATCTTCAGTATGAGTGTTCCAACTGCAAACTTTCCTAGGAAATCTTTGCACTGTGTAAAAACTAGTTCAAAATACTTCAGTTCTATGCATGATGATTAGTTTCCTCCATACTCCTACTATAATTTCTAGCCTGGAAAATGAAGTTTAGTGTTGGTCTTAGTTAAAATGTGTAATTTTTTAACTATCTCAGCAAATACTAATCAAAATTGCTGGCTTTATGATTAAATTGGTGGATTTGAAACTGGTTTCCTAGTAATTTTAAGCCTTATGCTGATAGGGGAATTCAGAAGGTTTTTTTCAATACCTCTGCTTTCTATTTAAGCTAAAATTTTCATATATATTCTTGGGTTTTCCATTTCTCAAGGCAAGCTGGTCGAAAAACTTACAAGTAATTCATAGCACTGGCATAGCACTTCCTTTCTGCATCACAGATTTTATCAGGTGTTTTGAATTCCTGTTCTTCATTTAAATGTTCCTAAAGTAGCTGAAGCTGTACTTGGATTGTTTGCCATCTGGCAGCATGTGTGTAGACTAGTCAGGTGTAGCTTTCAAGGAAAAGTAAAACATAGCCCTGAAAGCAGGACAGTTCCAGCCCTTGGTAAATGGATACTCTGTGTTCAAGCCTACACTTTTGCCACAGGGATTCCTTGATTTTAATTTGATGCTTTCATTAAGTTCACAGAGAAGCTGCTGAGATCTGAGGGCCTGAGGCACCTGACCAGAACCTGTAAAGCACAGTGTCGAGATGTCCAGTGTAAGTGTTGTAAGTGGAGCAGTGGGCCTGCACCCTGGAATTGAGTACTGGTTAATTGATTTGAGCAGTAACCTTCTCCCATCGTGCTCTGCAGACTGCAGCCTAGCCTTACCCTGAAAATCATGAAACACACTCCAGTGTAACCTCGTGATTAAACCTTGTGTCCAGCCAGACCTCTGGCACCTCTCAGCTGACCTTGGGGTTCTACCCCAGTAGGGGCTGTTACACACTCACCCCTGAGCACCTGCATGGGGACTGGAAGCCCAGTGGGGGTGGGAGACATGGAATCTCCTGGTTCTGTAGGAAAAGTGCTGTATTTGGGGGTGGATATTTTAATGCTTGACCTGCAAAGAGGTGATGGTGTATTGGGGATTGGATGGGGATCTCTCAGATCTGGCTACCGTGCAGTTTGGTGATGCCCATTGCCAGGAATCCAGATTCCTGCTTCTATTCTAAGTGCACTTCCATGCAATTCTGATAAAATGTTTTAGGAGCAATTAGGAGCTTCCGAGTAATTACTTTGTCATGTTTTTGACTTTTGAAGACAAATTACAAATAAAGGCCATTTAATTTATAAAATCCTACCTTTGTGTCAGCTCTTGTCATTTCTTCTTCATGGTCCACATGTTTCCTTTGAGCAGCCAGAGCGTTTGCATTCGCCGGGGTACACTGAGACTCCCTGATTGGTGAAAAGCCGCTCTGATGAGAGGCACCTGTGTGCTGTGCACGGCCTCCACTCATCTCGTTTGGGTGGTAAAAAAAAATCCTTTGTGTAGGACAAGCCAGTTTAGGCTTCTAAACCCAGTGAGTGTCCCTGGGAAGGGGGCAGTGCTCTGCCAGAGCTGCTCTCGCCTCGTCAGCAGCTGATTGTGCAGCCGCATTGTGGGGGATAATGCAATCGGGCCAGCCCGGACCTGTGAAATTCCCCATGTCTGGCACAAGGAGTCAGCCTGAGGAGGACAATTAGCACACAGAAACACAATGGGAGGAGCCGGGCTTGCAGTTGAGCTATTTTATTAAATGAATTTGTCTCCAGACAACGACTGGTCTTAATAGGTCTGATAAATTGTTGTCAGCATTGATTTCCTAATGCACAGGCATTGCTTCATCTGGAATTACAGCGACAAATCCCCATGGTCTCCTTAGGCTGGGGGATGAGATCTTGCCGCAGTCTAAGTGCTGTGATCCGGCTCCTCATGTCACCTGACTGAAAAGAGAGCAGCAAAATTTCTTCAAGGCCTTTGCCCAGCTATACTGGACTGCTGAGCCCACCTCAGGAAGGATTAACCAACCAAGGCTGTGTTAAACCATGGAAGGGCAAATGAGGGATTGCAGTCCTTGCTTGCAGTCCTAAAACTTTTCTTTGGTTTAAATATACTGAAAGTTACAGTGGAGCATTTGCCTGTTTTGGGGGTGGGTTTTCGTTTTTCTGACGTAGATCTTTGTGTCACGGTTGCATTGGTCTGTGCTTATCAAAACCAACTCATTTTTATGGACAAATTACATCATTCTCTGGGTGGTACAAATGAGGACTGTTGAAACCAGTACAAAAACTTGCTTTTCCTTCCTTACTCCTTCCCTAAAACTCCAGAAGATACTCAGCATTTAGTGAAAATTAAGTGTCATTGCTACTGGCTTAGATCTCTCTTCTAGTTCTTACATTTATTTTGTCTTTACAGATGCTAGGGTTTAAAAAAATAATTCCGTGGAGCTTCTGTGAGCTGCACGCTGACGGCAGAGGGAGGTCTTGCATCTTGGAGAGAGCGGGGCTCCCTCCTCCCCGCACAGTGCTCGGCCCCAGCCTCCTCCCCTGGGCTCAGGGGGCTGCTGTGGGTTTCAGGGAACTTCTTCAGCCTTGCAGTAAGGGTTCACACTCCATCCCACGGCCAGAACTTCTCTTTTTCCCACCACAGCCTCCCTTGGTGGGAGCAGCTCTGCTCTGCAGCCAGATATTCAAGATGCTTCATGGAGACATGGGGCCAGGGAAGGAAAAAGAAGAATTTTCAGCAGACTTGTTGCTCTGGAGGTGGTTGAAATGTACTGGTGAGCCCCTTGAGCCAGTCCTTGTGGTTCTGGGACTGGAGCTGTGCCACAGGCTGGTGGCAGGTCTGCTCTGACCACTTTGGGGCTCAGCTGATGCCCTCTCTGATGGTGAGGGTGGGACAACTGAGAAACTCCCTGCCACTTCCAGCCCATGAACCACTGCAGAGCTTCCCCTCCCCTGCGTCCTGCTCTCCGTCCCCTATCATCCTGGCTCACAGGCACAGGCAGGTCAGGTTGCTTTTTCCCTTGATCTCGTTTTTTCCCCTAGCACAGGCAAGTTTTTTCCACATGCAATGGTTGAAAAAATCTGATTATCACCATTTCAGAAAGAACGCAGGAGTCGGCTTTGCTTCTTCAAAGAAAACCACCTCGCTGTGTTCCTGGTGCAAGTGTCCCCACTGTAACCACATCCGCGGCAGGTGGAGGAGCGCGGGGGGGCACCGGCGAGGGGCCGGGGGAGGCACCTGCACAGGAGGAGGCACCTGCACAGCCCCCGGGCTGCTGCCCCCGCCCTGCGGGGAGCTGCACCTCCGGACCCCCGAGAGAAACGGGAGGACCCGGCCTTGGTGATTTGTATCCCCCAAGGGCTTCAGGGGCACTTTTCCCCCTGAACTTCAGGCTGATCCAGGGATGAGTTTTGCAGATAAACACTTGCTGAAAGCCATGGGCAATTCCACAGCAAAGGAGGGATGATCCAGTACCAGAGCACATGGCTGCAGGGGAAGAGTTTGCAAATGCGTCTGGTCGGGGCAGGATACTCGTGGCTGGCAGGACAGGCTTTCCAAGCTGTTCCTGCCCCGAGGAAAGGCTGACAGTGAGCTCAGCCCCTGCGCTGGAGCCGTGCCAGCGGAAAGCTTTGCTCCCACTTCTGCATTTCTTGTCGCTGTGGCTAAACAGTAACATGTGGTCAGCAGGGGCTGGCGCAGTAATGTGTGATGTGTGACGGCTGAGTCACGAGTGGCCCAGCACACGGCCCTTTTCCGAGTGGCAGGGCCGGAGGAGGCATTCCCAGCAGGACCTGTTCCTCCTCCGGCAGCCGCAGCTGTCTTGGCCCGGAGCTGAGCGCGGCTCCTGCAGCAGGTGGCTGGAGCCGTGCCCTGAGCCCTTTCAGCGGGGAAACCCCCACGTGAGCCAGAGGGCCGGGGTGAGCTGGAAGCCCAGGCTGCAGGACTGGTACATCTCTGCTCACCGCTGCCCAGCACCCGCTAGCCGTGCCTGGGCACCTGCCCACGGGCACATAGCCCCTGTGGAGCGGGAAGCCAAAGGGAGCGTGTGCCTCAGCGGGGCTATTCGACCGCGGAAAAGAGTCGGGGGAAAGCAGGAGGAAAGAGAACAGAAGGGAGCTTGCTTGAGGGACGGCTGCACTGCCCAAAACCTTCCCAGCAGAAAAGAAAATGTCTGGCCAGGTGCTCCTGACCCCTGGCAGCGGGAGGGAGTCACCGAGGGCTGTGCCGGATCCATCCCGATGCTCCGAAAGTCACTGCCTCTTCCCAGAGGATTATTAACCGGTGGCGAAGCGTGCTCTCCCGCAGGGCTGTGTCCCGGCCGGGCACGGCGGAGGCTTGTCCCAACCCACACCGCAGTCCTCAGCCGTGGGACAGGGGAAGGACGCGGGGGGGATTCCGGGGATCACCCCAGGGCACAGCGCCTTCCTCCAGCCCGCCGAGCCGCTCTGCCCGCGCTGGGCACGGGCCGTGGGTCAGTCCAGGGTTCCCCCCACCGGTCCCTCCGGAGCACCGGCGGGCAGCATGGCACGGGGAAATGCTGCGGAGAGAAGCCAGGAGCGGCTGATGCAGCGGTTCGTACTCCGGCACCGGGCGGGCAGCGCGGCCGCACCGCAGGAGCGGCCCCCGAGCTCCGGCCCCCGGCGGCGGGGCAGACACCGACCCCTGCCCCTGCCCCTGCCCGCCCCGTCCCGCCCGGCCCATTGGCTGCGGCCCCCGGGGGCGGCTCCGCACCGCCCTCCCCGCGCCGCGCCCCCGGCCCCGCGCAGATATCAGCGGGAGCGGCGGCAGCGCGGCCCCGCGGCAGCGGCGGCACCGGGGCTGCAAGATGCCGCGCTCCTTCCTGGTGAAGAAGCACTTCTCGGCCAGTAAGAAGCCCAACTACAGCGAGCTGGAAAGCCAGGCCGGTGCGTGGACAGGACGGGCCGTGCACGTGGGGCGCTCCGCGGGATGGGGCGGGGGCCTCGGTGCAGGATCTCCGTAGGGCTCCACACGGGAGCGGGCGGGGACTGACCGGCTTTTCGCAGGGTTGCGGAGCTGTTTGTTTCAATTTCGTGCATCTCGTGGCGCGGGATCCCCCGTGTCCTGGGATGCCGAGCCGCTCCCTAGTACCCCGGGGATGTCGGTGGCAGCGGTGGCTCCCTCATGGGGCGCACATGGGCGCGTGGGGAGCTCCCCGTGCCGCGACTGGGCGGGAGCGTGGGGCTGTCTTCACCCCATCCCTTGCGGCGAGGCGGGTAGGGGCGCGGGGTTCCTGTGGTGTGAGGTCGGTCCCCTTTTTCCCGGGGCGGACTGCGGCTCTGGGCTCCCATGGGGAGGTTGGGATCCCTTTGCCCCTCCGACTCAGGGGTGCGGCGCGGGGCTCCCAAGGAATGGCCTGGGATGGGGTCCCGCTGAGCCCGTGGGGGTGGGTTGGGCCCTGTCGCCCTCGTTCCGAGGGCCCCGCTGACCACCGCCGCCTCCCGCAGTGCTGGCCGCGCCGCTGCTGTACGAGACGTGCCCGCTGCCCGTCATCCCCCCGCCCGAGGTGCTCGGCCCCGGCGCCTACTACCCGCCGCTGGTGTGGGACGCGGGGCTGCTGTCCAGCCTGTTCCCGGGCGGCCCGGGCAGCGAGGCTGCGGGCGGCACGGCCCCCGCCCTGGACCTGACGGCGCTCTCCAGCGAGGAGGATGAAGGCAAGAGCTCGGGGCCCCCCAGCCCGGCCTCGGCCCCCGCCGCCGCCGAGCGCTTCCGCTGTGCCCAGTGTGCCAAGGCGTACTCCACCTTCGCCGGGCTCTCCAAGCACAAGCAATTGCACTGCGACGCCCAGGCCAGGAAATCCTTCAGCTGCAAGTACTGTGAGAAGGAGTACGTGAGCCTGGGGGCTCTCAAGATGCACATCCGGAGCCACACGCTGCCCTGCGTCTGCAAGATGTGCGGGAAGGCCTTCTCCCGGCCCTGGCTGCTGCAGGGCCACATCCGGACGCACACTGGTAACGTCCCCTCTTGTCCCTCTCCCCCCCCTGCCTTATCACCTCCCTCTTCCCTGCTCCACTGCCCCAGCGAATCGGCGTGTCGGGTGTTATCTGGGGAGATAAGGGCTTCCCAGACCCCCTTGGCACATCTCTCTGAAGTGTCCTTTAAATATCCTCTTGGCTGGAACGGAGCGCAGGGTCAAGGCCCAGCCTGTAAATCCGTGCGGCTGCTGCGAGTGCAGTGCCCGCCTGGGAGCCGGCCCGCCAGCGACGGCACAGGCTTCGCCGAAGTGTCATAAAGTGGGGCTGTGAGGCTGCTGCAGCCCCCCTCCTGTGCACTGCCGTGCCCAAAGCATCCATCCCTGCCCACACCGAGGGCTCCCAGCCGGGGCAGCACCTCAGCCGCAGCTGCCCACCCACCATCAGCCGCCAAGGCGGGGACGAGCCCGGCTCCAGGCGTGCCCGCTGCCGGGATGTGCCTCGGCGGGGCCTGCGGGCAGGTGCTGCAGGCACCTGTTGGCGCGGGGCCGGGTGCGCAGCTGCAGCCCACCCCGCTGCCGCGGCCGCCCCGACAAAGCATCTCCCGAGCATCCTTTGTGGGGCTGTGGGACGGTGTAATTGTGACTTGGCACTGATTTCACACCCTCTTAACGTACTAAAGATGATGGCTGAAGGAAGCCGGGTAGACTTAATTGTGCTTTCCAAATTGAGCATACACATTTGTTTCCTCCAAAAGAGTCTTTCTGGGAGGAATTCGCCCTGGCCAGGCTTTTCAATGCGAGCCGGGCAGGAGAAGGGGGAGCGCGGGGCTCGGCAGAGGAAATAGCTCCACTCACCCTGGGCTGGCGCCTCGCAGCCGCTGCCTGCTATGATATAATTAACACACAGCGCTCGGCTTTCCTGCCTTGCTGCGAGCTCCTCGCTTGGCTCCGCGCAGGAGACGAGTATCGAGTCTTTCGTTTGTATGTGCAACTGCCGTGCTACTTGCAGATGTTTCCAGCATTAGTTTTACCGTGGTTCATAGGAAAGGTTTTTCTGGGAGCCGGCAATTCCCAAGCTGGCAGTTCTCCCCCAAGCAATGCTGTCCATACCCGGCTTTCCCGCGAACAATAACAGCCAGCACTTCTTTTCACTGTGCTCTGCACAAACTTTGGCTAATGAATGGCTCCTTCTTTGATATTCCCCATGTGTTGATGCACTGGTTAATTGGGAGCGTTTCTCTTTGTCCCATAGGTGAAAAGCCCTTTTCCTGTACACACTGCAACCGGGCCTTTGCTGACCGCTCTAATCTCCGCGCCCACCTGCAGACCCATTCAGATGTAAAGAAGTACCAGTGCAAAACCTGCTCCCGGACTTTCTCCCGCATGTCGCTGCTCCACAAGCATGAGGAGACGGGCTGCTCTGGCTCTCGCTGAGGACTCCTCTCCCCTGGCCTCTCATCACAAATACCTATATTATAACCAGTTTCTGTAGGAGTTAGTTTCCTCCTTCACCATTGCAGTGTGCACCGGGCCGGACACTGCTACTCTGGCCCCTGAGACCCTCACACTCCTCACGTGGTGCCTCCAGTGCAATGCAAGAGCCTGATTGTAGAATATGCTGAGTTGGAAGGGACCTATCAGGATCATCAAGTCCAATTCCTGGCCCCGTGCAGGACATCCCAAGAACCCCACCATGTGCCTGAGAGCATTGTCCAAACACTGCTTGAACTCAGACAGGCTTGGTGCTGTGACCACTTCTCCCCTCCTGGCATCTGGGGGTGCAGACCTGGACTCGGTGCCGTGTGTGAAACTCGGGGGTCGCTGTCCTGCCCCAGCCCCTCAGCAGGTGCCCCCCTCCCCTTGCCAGAGGCACTCGGCACCTTGCAGGGCTGGACCTGCACCCTCGGCCCTGTGCTGGTATTGAACACTGCGACCATGTAGCTTGGGGGGGTTGGGGGTTTTGTGTTGGGTTTGTTTTGTTTTGTTTTGTTTTTATAACACCATAACCACTCGGTAACTTCTAAGAACCAGTATTTTTTTAATGAAGGACAAGACACTCCCCCCGTACCCCGAGTGTATATACCCTGCCTGTAGAAGGTGTAACTATGCAATAATACAGTATCCCAGTAGTTGTGAAGCAGCTGCTTCTCCCCAGCACAATGACAATTTGCAATGCCTGCGAGATTAACAGTGTCCATGAAAGGCAGGGGTAGCCATTTCAAACCCCAGCCCTGTTTACAGAGCAGCTATGCACTCAAGCACCTGTTAAAATGACTCTTAACAACTGCTTTTCAAGAGAACTGTGACTAATAGCAGGCACTTGTCAGCTGATACAATGCTGGCCTGTCCCAAGGCTGTCCATCGACAGGTGTGTGCCAAAAGCCCTCTTTATGGGTATTGACAGGTGCCTCCTGAATGCATCTTTCTTTGGACATTGTTTTCATGGAATCATTACAAAGAGGATGTTTACATTTCAAAGGTACACTGGTATTTATATTTTTGTGCCACAATTTTGTACTGATGAAACTTTTTATATAATTATATACAGTTTATTGATATTCAATAAAATGATTAATTTATAATACGGTTTTGTGGGTGCTTGGGGTGAATATGCAGCTGTAAGAGGGGAGTGCTGTGCAGACCAGGGTGCTGGGCTCAGCTCTCCTCCCACCTGGTGCTCTTGGCTGCAGGTGACTAGAAAGGGGCATTTGCAGGAGGGAACGTGTGGAGCAGTTGCCTCTCGGGAGAGGAACAGTCAGGCTGAGTCAGTTCCTGCCAAAGGCTGGGGCAGCTGTGCCGTGGTGCGGGCTGGGGGTGCAGTGGACCTCTCAGGCTCCATGTGGGAAAGCACAAGATCTTGCCTTGTCCCTCCCAGCCCGCCCGGGTGGGTGCTGGCATCCCCCTGGAGCTGCTGGAGCACCTGTGGCTTGCCCGCATCCCTGAGCACTCCCTGGGGAGCAGGTCCATGCCTCAGCACAGGGCACTGTTCCTCTGGGGTGGCGGAGCTGGCTCTGGCTCTCGGCAGGATCCCGAGCCTCCCCAGGGACGCCTCCAGCACCGGGGTGGGTGACCCGATGTGGGTGGCGCAGCAGCAGAGCTGACACATCCTGTTGTCACCGCAGAGCTCGTCAGCACGCACAGGAGGGGCTGTCCCTCACCTGGGGGGCACCAGGGGCGGGTGCTGCGGGATACCCCAGTGTCTGCCTCCAGGATTTCCATAGTGAAACTCCCAATGCCCCAAGCCACCTGCCTTGCACCTTCCCAGCCGCTCCCATTCAGGGTGCTTCAGAGTCTGCAGCCAGACTTACTGCCTGCCTCCCCCAGGGACTGGATTTTTGTCTTCTCTCCGCATTTCCTCAGTGCCATCTCCCGGTCATTGCTTTCGACCAGGGAATAAAAGGGCACGCGTCCTCAAACTCTCATCCCCCTGCAGCCCGCGGCCGTCCGGCTCCCGGCGCCTCTCCCAGGGGCTGCTCAGGGCAGGAAGATGTGTGCAGCTGTAAAAGTCAGCAGAGCTGCTGCTCGGCCCTTCTTTAATTAAGAACTCACCCGGTATAAACTGACTTTCCCAGCCGAGTTGGACTCATTACTCGATTATTAAGCAGGGCAGGAAGTTTTGGGTTTGCTCTTGTGTGTGCTTTTCTTCCTTTTCCCAACAGGAAGCGGGGGAGGGGCACTAATTACTTTCAGCTTTCCATCCATAAAATCCTGGAGCCGCAAAAGCAGCTAAATAGTTAAAAAAAAATGGGGGGGGGAGGGGAAGAGACCAATCTTGAGAAGGGACCACCTGCAGGAGCTGGAAAGGAGGGTCGAGGAGTGGGTGCGCTGGCAGCAGCAGCCCTGGCAGACCAGCCGGGCTTGGCTTTGCAGCTCCGATAGCCGCATCAGGGCCCTGCACCGGCTGTGCTTTGTCCCCGCCCACGTGTGCCAGGGCTGTCACCACATGGGGACCCTGCCCCTTTCCAGTGTCATTCGGGCTCTTGCTGCATCCCCGCACTGGCACCCGCCGGGGAGCCCTGCCAGCTCCCTCTCAATGGGCTTCAACTAATATTGGTCAGGCCGGCGGTGAGAGCTGTGAGAAACCTCCTCCTCAGCAAGCTTTGCTGCTCTCAGTTGTGCTCCTGGCTTTGTCCAGCGCCTGGCTGGGACGCCAGGCTTTTAGAGGGAAGGTATAAACCGGGTGGAGAGCAGCCTAGGCTCGACCGACAAATCCCGCTGGCATTCAAACACAAATGCAGCCTTAAAACACTGGAAACAAGAAATGCTGCCTGTTCTGAATCACAAAAGCACAGCCCACTGGCACTTGGGTTGCTTCTGCATCTGCTTCTTGCCCTGCCCTGTGCCCTGGGGACACGGCTGCTCAGGTGATGTCCCGCCCCTTGGGACAGTGCCTCAGACCTCCCCAGGTGTCGCCCAGGTCTGGCCAGCTGCTGTCCCGTCGCAGGGTGATGAATGTGCTCCAGATCTCTCCTTCTCTGACCAGCTGCTCAATTTGCTACTGCAAAAGTATTTCTTTTTTCTGCCTGAGGGCTGTTGGGGTGAGCAGTGGGCTGAGGACCATGGCCAGGACACCCTTGGGTCCAGCTCAAGCCGGCTGCAGACAAGGGGTGTCCCTCCTGGCCTTTCTCTGCCCTTGCAGACCTTTGGTGCTCTGTGATGGAGAAATGCACCCGGGAGCTGGGCCTGAGGACGAGTCGCAATTGCTTTCTCGTTTCATTTTCTGAAGGAAAGCCGCAGAGCAGCATCCCTGGCAGCAGTGCCGTGGTGCCCTGCCCTTGGTCCCCTGTGCTCACCCGGGCAATCAGAGCTGCTCAGCGAAGCCTGGGGTCCATGGCAAAAGCACAGCAGCTTCCCTCCGTCTCAGTTTTAATGCCCCAGGAACCAAACTCCCGGAAAGCCGCCGCCCTGGGCTCAGCCAGGTAGCGCAGGCTGCACTTTGGGGTGGGAGCGGGGGCGGGGGGCAGCCGGCGATCAGCGGGGGAACCATTTGGTGACCACCTTGTGTGACCATCTGTAACCGATTACGGTGTCAGCGCTCGTAAAAGCCGGGATTCAATCAAGCGCCCGGCAGGTAGCGGGGCCCCGCTGGCCGGGCCGGTCCGGGGTGCGGGCGGTGCCGGCTCCGGGGCTGCCGCGCTCCCCGGGCGGTGGCACGGCCGCAGTGTCGAGCGTTTGAACTCCGCTGTTTAATTTCCACGGAACTCCACGGGACCTTTAAACCAGCACGTACGTCCCCATAGCTCCTGAAGCCCTTTCAAAGGCTCCAGGGAAACCACAAAGTGCCTTTTCTTCCCAGAGAGAGCAAGTGTTTTCCCCCCTCCCTGACACGATGTAGAATTAAGGGTGTTGGGAAACCCGCCCTGCCGTGGGTGCCCCCTGGGACAGACCCATGTAGAGATACCGGGTTAAAAGGGGCTTTAAAGCTTTCTTGCCACCCTTTGAACTCATCCTGTCCTGTCTCTGCAAGCATCTGGAGCATCCCAGAAGTGATGAGAAGGGAAGCATGAGGATTACAGCCACCTTTGTGAACGCTAAGCTTCATCTCCTCAGTCATTTAGGGGCTGCAGTTCCCAACATTTCCTTTTTCACCCCTTTCTGTCCCCATCTCTCCCAAGGACAGGCACAAGGCACACCTGGTCCTTGTGCTGTGAGGATGAAGAGGAGCTCTGGGGCCCCCCAGAATGCCTCTTCCCACCTCCAGGGCAGTAGAAAACAAAAAATTTCCACTTTCTTCTCCTGTCATTGCAAACCTATCTGATAGAAATGTTCTCCTCGTGATTCTGTGATCCCCTGCATCCCGCACAGCCTCTGCAGGAGCACTTCCAGCATCTGAGCATGCAGCCCACAGAGAAGGCAGCCAAAGCTCAGCCCCTACAAAGTGTAGGGGCCTAATTCTCCTTTTGGCTCTTACCTTAGCTAGAGAAAGCTGAGCAAACAAACAGAAACCAGGCAGAATCCAGGGAAAGGCCCGGACTGAAGCCAATCGCTGGGCGGCTGTTCCTGATTTGGGGAAGGAAATGATCGGAGCTTCGTGGCAGAAGCTGGGATGGCTTGTGGGGTGATCAGCAGAGACAACATAGATTTCCCACTTGAGAGGGCTGGGATGGATGCAGGAGGCCTCGGAAGGTGTGTGAGGTTTTCCCTGTGTGGACAGGGGCAGCAGGTGCCGGTGCAGGGCTCAGCCTGTCAACAGACAGTCCCGGTGAAAGCCTGTGTCCATTAACAGCTCGCCATAAGGAGCGGGGCTCACAAACAAGCTGCAGGTGTAGCTATTGTTTTTCTGCCTCTGTGCTCTTGACATGAGCAATAATCTCAAATTAATCTTTAATCGGATGGTGAACTGATAGCGTGGGGCTGGGGAGGTGCGAGTCTTCCCATGCAGGTAAAGCACAGCAAATGCAGAAGGAGAGAGCCAGGCAGCCCTGGGGAAGGGCTCTGAGGCTGGAGGAGTGAAATAAAGGTGCTGTCTCCCTGTGGGTGCAGGTGGTCTGGGTGGCAGCATCACTGTGGCCTTGCACTGTCTGCACTCGCCTTCCTGGGCATCACCTCTCCCAGCGAGTGCCCCCTGCCTGCCCCCAGAGCAGCAGGACAAGGGCACGGGGCGATGCTCACCACAGCACAGGGCTGCACCGGGCCCCAGCAAAGCCTCAGCCACCTGCCACAAAGATGGTAAGTTTAATTTCTTTACCTGAGGATGGACACTGGCATGGGAGCCAGCAGCACATGCACAGCAGTGACCGTGTCCTCTCCACAATAAGAGGTGCCAGAGGGAGCCACCAGCCTGTGCCGACCGCTCTACAACAGCAATGCTGTGCTGTAACTTATTGGAGACCTGCCTAGAAAATCATCAGAAAGTATTTTAAATCTAGCATAGCATGCGTATGTATGGATCACCTTCTGTTTTACTGGGCTCTCTGAAAGCAATGCAAGGCCTGTTTTACTTTTCCCAATAAAAAGGCTCACATTTCACATGGAGGAGATTGGCGGCTCCCGAGCTAATTAGCCCGGGTTTCCCTCCACCTCTGCATTTTCCACGCAGGGTTATGCTGGCGACACTTTGTCTGTGGCCACTCCGGGAGGACGGTGCTGCACATTGAGCCTCCTTTGCCGCGATGTGCTGGAGGCAGAGCGGGGCAGGGCGAGGAAGTGGCGGCGTGTTGTGGCACGGAGTCATGGCCCGTTATAAAGAGCTTCAAGGGCCTGCATTATGTCATTACTCAATTAGCCTGTTGGTAATAGCACTTCATTAGAGAGACAGTTCCTATTCACTGGCCTTAATCCACTTTCTAAAGCCAGGGCTAGAGCCACTGATCGCTTTTCCCGCTTTCCTGATGAGGCAGAAACTGGTTTTGGAGAGTGGCCCGGCAGCTGGAAGAGGCGGGAGTGATCCTGTTGCCGTGGCAAGGGCAGCCTCCTGCCACCCTAAAACCATCACAGGGGTGGTAGCACCCAGCCCCAGAAGCTCAGGGATGGCGGGGAGGGCAGAGCACCTGCCCTTCTCAGAAATCAGGCTATGAATCAGGGAACAAGTGAGTTTTGGTGTCAAGCCATCAGTGACCGCAGGACATGGCCTCTCCCCACCCTGCTGGATGTGACCCCATGCCAGGGAAGCTCCTGTGGGACCGGCTGTGGGGACGGGCACTGCCTGCCCAGGCCACGCCTCGCTTCGGGCCATGGGGGGCCAGAAGGAAAAGCTACTCATTTTGTTTCTCTCTTATTTCCTCCCCCACACACTCTGTGACATGCAGTGCTGGGTGGAAACCAAAGCAGAGTAGGAAGTGGTGCGAGAGCCGCATGCAGGAAGCCGATGTGTGTCAGGAAAGGATGTCAGGGACCGAGGGACGAGCAGCTGGCACGGGAGCTGCCCTGCCTGCCGGCGACTCGCGGCTCAGAGGGGCAGGAAGCACTCAGAGCCCTTCCTCTGTCTGTAAAGGCATCTGCTGCCACTCGAGGTGGGGACAGAGCAAATGCAGAGGTGCAGGGAGCTCCCAGCCCAGACCGGCGTAGCACCACAGTGCTGGAAATGTTCCCTGTGTCCTGCCCATCCAGTTGGCTTCAAAGCCTGTGGAGTCCTGCAGGGACCTGATCCCCCAAGTTCCCCCACCACGATGGCCAGAGCATCCTCAACTGTGGCCCCATGAAATGGGGCCTCAAGCTACCAGAGCCTGCAGGCGCCTCATCCACACACATCCACCGACCCCAGAGCATCAGCCGGGTGCCCCCTTCATGCCATGCTGCCATGGGAGGAGCTGGGCTTCCCCATCCCATAAAAAAATAACCTTTGCTCAGACTTCTGAAAGATTCAGCTTAAGACAGAAGTTACTTTATGTCAAAAGAAGTACTGGGGTAGGAAAGTTTACTGCCTTGGTTACAGCAGCTGCTGTGTGTGATCAATATCATCTAAATTTTCCCCCCTAAACCTCGCTTTACAGCAATAACCTTCCGTCACCGCTTCCACAGAGCTGGAGGGCAGCAATGTGGGGCCTGCACTTGCTGGAAAAATTCACAGCTATTGGTAGTTGTGACTCAGATGAGGACCTGAAGGTGAGTTTGTGAATGCAGATGCTGTGGAAGATGGCAAATGGTTTCCTTCAAATGGTCTTCAGAGTGTCCCGGGAGTCAAAACAGCAACTGGCACGTGCCTGTGGGACAGTCCTTGCCTGCTGCTGGGGAGAGAGGGAAGGCTGGGATGTCACACACCATCGCCCACTGGAAACTTCAAATCTTCCACATTTTAAGCAAACACCTTGTTTTCATTCAAACCCTTTTGCCATTCCATACTGCTGGCTACTTCTCTCCGAAAGGAAATAGCTGTCCCATAAATAAAGGGTGGTGGGAGGGAGCGTGGGGGAGGCTGTGAGCTCAGAAGCAGGAAGCTTTTCCTGGCATGCTCCGGCTCAGGGCCAGAGACACCAACGAGGGAAGAGCAGAGATGGTCCCTGGCACAACGTGTGCCAAGGAACCGCTCACACGTGGCCACGCCTGGGGCACCCCCAGCCTTCCCCTCCCCACCCCCGTGCATCCCCCCACGCACCCTCCCGGCCAGCCCAGCGTGGGGGTGCTGAGAGCAGTCCCTGCCAGGAGCCCGGGGCTGGGGCTCCCGGGCACAGGAGCTGTTCCCATTGCAGCAGGAGCCTTGGATGGGAGACACCTGCAGAAGCACCACGTGGCACTGAGAGAGGGCAGGCCAGCAGAGCAGAGAGCAGCTGGGTGAGTGCAGGTATCACATTCCGACTCTGGCACCCACTGCATCCTTGGCCACGGCAATCATCTCCACGTGCACTCCTTTCTGTGCAGGGTGGGGAACATCACAGCGCAGCTGCAGCCCCAAGGAGCCTCTGAGCCTGGTGCTGGGGAGCTGGTGCACACAGCAGATGAGCCAGAAGATGAGAAGGGGCACCAGGACCAGAACCACGGCCCTCCCCCAGGGACCCTTTCCAGCAGCCCCATGGGGAGGCCTGGGACCTGCTGGCCCCGTGTACCTGTGGGTCAGGGCTTCACTGGCTCTTGGTGGAGGATGGAGATGAGAGCTGGTGCCCACCCAGGGAGGTGCCACCTGCAGTTGTTTCAAACAGCCGTGGTGCCAGGCTGCAGGGAGGATTTCAACTGCACCACGATGGGCTGTCCAGAAGGGTCTGGCTGCTGTTGGACTGTGTGGGATCTCGCCAACATGATCTTGTTCTGAGGCAGAGACCTGAGCTTTCCCACCTGCTCCATGTTTGGCTTTTTGCTTCCTGTGCCCCATTTCCCCCCATTAGATGGATTGGATGCTGCAGGCTCTGTCAGCCTGCAGCCAGGCTCCTGGTGCTGGGTCTGGGATGTGCTGCCGAGCAGGATCTGACCCCAGCCCACACCACAGATGTTTGTCATGGCCTTTGGTGTCTCTGCAAGGGAGGGCAGAGGTGGATGCAAAGCATCCCCTAAAGCAGAGAACTCCATGACCTTTGATCCCCACACAGCCCTGCCTGCTCATGCATGTGCATCTCAGGTGCCCCCTCAGGCCTTGCTGGCGAGGCCAGCACTGCTCAGTGCCACAGGGCAGCCCTGCTGCTCCCCAGGAGGGAGAGCCGGCGGCTGAGGGGCTCATCCCACAGCCACCATCACGCAGTGCCTGCTTTACATCAAGGAGCCCCAGCGCAGATCAAAGCGCTCTGAGGTTTTCCTTGAGCAGCTGAAGGGCTCTCAGAGGGTGACGTGCTGCTGTCAGCAGCCCCTGGCCATGGGGATGGGCTTGTTCCCACCCTGTCACAGCCACCTCCTTGTCACTCATCCTGCAGGCAGGCACTCGGCCGGGTCTGTGGGCCCTCGGCATCCCCGGCGCTGAGCTCCCCGCTGGGTTTGCAGCGGAGCCGGGGTTTGCAGGGCTCCCTGCCCCTCGCCAAGGGCAGACTGGACAGTCTCTTGCTCGGTGTCACCCGTCCTTGCCTGCGGACCGGGGGTGATGGCAGCCCTGGCACAGTGATGGGGACTGTCACAGTGTGGGAGCTGGGGGGGTGACAGTGCGCGGCCTCTCCTGGGGAGCATGAAGGTCTTGGATGTCTGCTATCACCAAGGACCAGGGAAAATACTGTGATTAAACAGAAGGAAAATAATAATGGCTAATGCTTCCAAAAGCAATTTGGGGAGCCTCAATTTAGAAAGCCAAAATTGAGCTCCCTTGAAGAGACAGTTTTCCAGAGGCTTCTCCAAGACGTCTGGAGGAGTCATCCGTCGTCTGGCACCAGCAGAATTTGCCATTTCTAGGAGCTGTGGCTGGGAAGTGCTAGTTAAGATTCCTGCCTGGCGCTGGGGCTGCCCATCCCCGCACACGAGGAGCCATCTCGCAAACCCTGCAGCTTTGGGACGGGTCAGGCTGTGCCAGCGACACCGGGTTAGTGTTACCCCGGGCTTGGGATGTTAACATGAGCGAGGTTTCCGAAAATAGTCCCTGGCACCCCTCCACGCTGCTGTGCCGGGCCAAGTGTCTCTGAGACTTGCTTCCAGCTTCCCCATAGCCCCAGTGGGAGGAGGAGCCTCTCTCCCTGTGCATCGCCTTGGCCCCCCTCTGCCCCACTCCCCCTGCCCAGGGCAGGGCCCCCCTTCCCCTGCTGCTGCCCAGCTCTCCTGATTCCATGCTGAATGAGCCTGTGTACATAAAATTAGCACCCTTGCAGGAGGCTGCCAGGGAAACCTGCCCTGGGCGGCTGCAATGGGAAGCAGATGCTCCGTGATTAAGCCCACATGGGCAGGGCAGTGCTGTCCCCTGAGCAGGGCTGTGGTGCCCGGACCAAGGACTGAGGGCACGTGCCTGAGCAAAGGCTGCTTTGGGGCGGGATGGCTCAGGCTGGGGGTCAATGGAGGGACCAGATGGCCAGGGCTGGGGGGGCTGGCAGGATGGGGCCAGGGGAGCTGCTGCTGTGTCCCCAAGAGTGATGCTCAGGGTGGAAATGGGCTCATACAGCCTTGCAGCTCCCTGATGGCAGCGCCCCACGCTTGCGGGAGCCAAGCCGGACTTTTCAGCTCAATCAAGCTGAGAGAACTGGGTGAGATGAGGGCTGGGAGCTGCAACCCGCTGGCTCATGCTGCCAGGATGGAGGCCAGAAAGACAAGAGCCATCCCCAGAGCAGCTCCAGCACAGCATCCCCAGCTAATGCCATTTGCAGCCCACTTGCAGGGATGAGGCTCCCCAGAGCTCTCCCTGCACTCAGCCCTGGTCACTGGGACGCTGCATCTCCTCCCTGCAGCAAGGGGTGCAGCAGAGTTTCAAAGTCCAGGGGCCCTGCCCAGGCCTCCCCCCGCGGCCGTGCCGGGAGGTGCGGAGCGAAGAGGTGGGTTCAGTCTGCAGGGAAACCCTGCACGGAGAGCTGTGTAACCTGAGCACCTTTCCTAGATAAGATCTAGGCAAAGGGGGGCAGTTTGCAAGGTCAGGTCGCAGGGGGCTCGCTGACCCCTCTGAACACCAGCCCAGGACCCCAGCGCCAGTGGGCAAGGGGAAGACACTCATTGGTGCTGCCGGCTTTGTTTCTTCTTCTTTTCTTCCCCTTCATGGTTTTGTCCCTGAAGGGGGGAAGTCCCCACTTATCTCCTGCCCTTTCCAGCCTCCCCAGTGTGGTTTCTTCAGCCTCGCAAGAAGGGATGGCCATTTCTGTTTCTTCTCAAGGCATTTTTCCACCCACCCTCTCTGGCCCTGGTGGGAATTGTCAGCTTTGAGATAACGAGAAGGATGAATTGTCGTACAGGATGTTGCATGAAGCCCAAGTGCTATTTGCAGGCAACTTTAATAAGTAATAATAAGGAGAGAGAACTCCAAAGGAAGTAACCTGGTATAGCAGACAAGGCAGATTTATCAAGGCAGGGAGGAAATACTCCCCAGAAATGAATCTGGCATGAGTTCCTGCACACCAGTCCCACGATCCTGTCTGCCACCACAGGCAACTCTTATCTGAAACAGTCCAGTGTTTAAAATAGACTGGAAAATAAATAGTCTTCCAGCACGGCTGATCCTCCAGAGCCTGCAGTTCATCCCAGCAGCATTTACAGTTTTCTCTGGAGTGTTTCCGACATGTACTTCAAGACCTTCCAACTCTTTTCTCCTCCTCTGCCTGTGACATTAATGAACCTTTAGGGATTCTTAAAGCACGTTTTATGTGGATGTATTTTTAAGCAGGAGAAGGAGAGAGTGGTTCCCAGCCCAGGGTGGATGCAGAGTGGCTTTGTGAGGCGCACTCCAAACAGGAATCCATCAAGCACCAGGGCTAAGTGTGGCTGTGGCAGCTCTGCTCGCGCAAAGTTGTTTAATGTTCATTGTTCACAGCTGTGTCACCCTAATAGCGTATTTTATTGTTTTTCCAGTTGTACTTAAACCCATCATTCATTATCCTGCCCAGCCAGTGAGTGCCTCACCTTTAATTGATGACACCAGACAAAATGCCTGGTCAAAGTTTCCAGTGTCTCCACCACAACTGGGACTGGCTCCCTGACACCCCCGACCTTGCCAGAGCAGCTCAGCCCCTGTGGGTGACCTGGAGGACAAGGGGGACACGGCCACCGGAGCTCTGGTCCCCCGTGGTGCAGCTCACAGGGAGCAGGGGCTGAAGCAGCGGATCTGGCAGAGGGCACAGGGTGTCCCTGGGCTGGGACATGAGCTCAGGCAGAGACACCCCGAGGGGCCAGGGTGCCACAAGCCATCCACTGGGTCATGGGGAGAACCAGTTTGGGTTGGTTGGTTTTGCTGGGTGGCAGCAAAACCCCTGGGGCAGCCCCTGCCCGCCTGCAGAGCGGGTGCCCAGGGCCGTCGCCCTGCCTTGGCTGAAGCAGCGGTGACCAGGGCTGGCAGAGGCAGAGGGGAGGCCCCAACAGCCCCAGCTCTGGCAGCAGTGTTGCCTCACACAGGTACCCCTCGCTGGCTCTGACAGTCCCCAAATGGACCTTTCTGGCCAGCAGAGTCATGTCCCCATGTTGTCCCTGCATGCCAGGCGGGCCTGTCCCATTTCCTACCCCGGGCCACCCCAATGCCCACCTGCCCACAGGCCCGTACGTGACAATCCCGTACAACAACGAACTGCAGTGACCAACAGCATTTGCTGGAAAAGAGCTTCTTTGGCAGGCAGGGAAGCTTTCCGGCTCTGTGTAAGGCCTGACAGACTCTACAGTAGTTAAAAGGGACAGCATTAAAGAAAAAGAACTTAAACAGCCCCAAAGTGAAGGGCCTGTAATTTATTTACTCCCCTCAATGAATGCTGGTTGCAAATCACTGTATAAAAATAACTCCTTTCTCCAACTTTTGATCTCTGATATTCCTGTATTTCCCTGGGGAAAATGTAAATCTATGAACTTATTACTAATGTTTCCTGTCCCTGACAGTGGAGCCAGTTGATATTTTACTTGAGAAGCTGGAGAAAAAAAAAGTAGCATAAACTTAATGACTGCGGACTGTTTCCAATCTTAGTTTCACTTTTCAGATGTAGAGTTTCCATCTTACAACAGGGAGAGGGAGATTTTTAAATAAAACATGATTTAACTTTAGCCAAACTTCCTCCTAGTGTTTATGCTTTTGGCTCGGGGTTTGATCCAGTTAAAGCTGGTTCCCTTTGAAGCAGCCCCGGCTCATCACTGCGCACCGTCACGACGACTTGGAAATTGTCTGTTCCGCTTCTGGATCCGAATTCCCCAGCCCCGGCTGCCTCGCTGCCCTCCTGCCTTGCCTTGCCTTGCCTCGGGGAGCAGCACCCAGCTCCTGCTCCTGCACGTGGGCAGCGGGCAGGGTGGGTGATGCTGTGGTGGCACCTGCACTGGCTGGGCTTCCCCTCGGCTCTGCTGTAAGCAGCTCCATGGCACTGCTGCCCCAGCCACGCTCCTTCTGTAGCCCCAAAGCCACACGCAGGAGTAGCTAGTGGGGAAGTGCAGGACAGGAACTCAGGGGTCCAAAAAATGTTTGGAAAGTGTCCAAATTGTCTCATTTTGCTGTGTTCCCCCCCAAAACTAAACATGTCTCTAGTTCACAACAGGCTTGGCTTGGAAGTGCGAGCTCTTTAGTGGCAGCTCTGCTGCCCAGGTACAGAAAAATCTCCAAGCTTGTTCAGCTTTTTTCCTATTTCTGGATAGAAAAAAATCCCCCCGAAATCTCAGAGCAGAAGGAGATAACGTCCTGGCAGCCCTGGGAAGCCGCAGGCAGGCAGCCCAAGCCTGGCTCCTGCACAAATGGCCCCTTTGGCTTCTCCCTCTTGTCCCCATCCTGCAGAGCCCTGGGATGGCTCCAGAGGGACCCTCAACTCCCCTCCTGCACACTCTGCCCACCCTGCAGTGCCCTGTCCTTTGGGACTGCCTGTCCCTGCCCGGCCCGGGCTGGGAGCTGGGTGCTGGGGTGCAGGGACAGAGGAGCAGAGGTGGCCCAAGCCCGGCCGCGGTCCGGAGCGGGAACAGAGCAGACGCCAGGCGGGGAACTCACCTCCCGCAGGAGCAATTCAGGCACTGCTTCAACATCAGCCAAAACACAGGGAATAAAAGGAACTTTAATGGGGTCTAAGTTGAGCTGTGCACCCTGGAGGATTCCCGGCTGCCTCTGTTCGTGTCAGATAAACAGCCCTGTGACTGCAGTAATGTTTAACATCCCCTCTCATTATCTCTCTGGCATCCCGGGCTCCCGAAGGGATTGCAGCCGGGCCCCAGCTACATCTTCCCCCAGTCCCCATCCTGCTAGCTGGGCTGCAGCAGCACTAAGACAGCCATCTCACCACTTTTGGGGCCATGGTAGGAGACAGTTGGAAACACCACGCTTTTATTTTCATTTTCCGTCATGGTAAGTACAGCTCGGCACAAGCCCCCTCCCAGCCACGGCCAGCCCACGGAGACAGGGCCACAGCAGGCTCTGGCAGCACCCACAGGGTCCAGCAGCACCCACAGCTCTGCACAGCCCCTGCCCCACCCCAGCCAGGCTTTCCTCCACTGATCCGCTCATACCTAAATAGGCCAGAGAAGGAAAAGCCCAGGGGAGGCAACGGCCCATCCCCAGCAGCCCTCAGTACACATTTCCTTTGCCAAGTGGCCAGGAAGAGCTTGAGTGGATAGTGGGGCCATCTCCATGCCGAGTCCTGGAGCTCTGACTCCTATTCCTGTTTTCCAGCAGGGAGCCCACTCTGACCCGCGGTGATGCATGAAACACATCAGCTGCCCAGGGCTTTGAGCACCCTTTTTACCATATCCACCCGGATCTGCAGCGAGAACAGCCAGAGAGGCCCCTCTTCCAAGGTTGCAGGGTTGTGATACAACCACATGTGGGCTCATCCCCCAGCCGTGGAATTCCCTCTGAGGCCATAAAATGAGCTGTGAGCCTGACTGCATCAGTTTGGGATGAGGGTGTGATTTCCCTGGAAGGTGTGGGACAGCAGCCCGGGAAGCGGGGAGGTGTCCGGCACGCTGGGCTCTCTCAGGAGGAGGCCTGGCTGCTGAAGAACAAAAGCAAAAATTGCCCTCCTGGGTCCCAGCCACTGACCCTGGGAGCCACCATGGCAGCAGAGGAGCCGGGGTTCAGCGGGAGGCCTGGGATGTTTGGGCTACTACAAGCTGAGGCTTCTGCTGATGCACTGGTCACTTAGAGAACTCAGGGTTTCACAGGCACCCCCTCTTCAACCCCCGAGGGGGCACAGGGCAGGGACCCCACTGTGCCCGGGGGTCTGGCCAGGGTGCAGCCCCTACTCCACACAGTCCTGCTGCCAGGCAGGCCGTGCAGCCTGATGCCGACGTGAGTCGGAGAGCTGGAAAGTTTCCTACATACCGGCGCTAGCAGGAATGTTATTTACTGAGCAAGGGAGAGGTCTGACAGCGGAGAGCGGCTCTCGCCGGCTCTTCCCCATGTATGGATGTGGCCCGGTGTTACTCAGCAGGATGCGGCACAGACGGCTCCCCTCGCGGGAAGCTGGAGCGGGACGGGGCCCGAGCTGCGGGCTGGGCTTTCGGGGCAGAGCAGCACCCCTCACCTGCCCCGGGCGAGGGCCTGGCACGGCCTGTGCCACGGCTGCTCCCCGGGATCCCCTCGGCTCAGCAAGGCTTTGTAGAAGTGAGGGCACACAGGTGGAACGTGACCACCAGCACGCGGCCCTGGGGATGTACCCGGGCAAGGGGAGGCTGCCTTCCCTGGGAGCAGGATGAGGGGAGCATCTCACTGAAAAGAAACTCAAACCCACCCTTTCCCTTAATAAGCTTCGTTCAGCTCAAAGCAAATATTTTTATAAAAGTGGGATTTCACTTCCCATTTGTATTTCTGACGTTTGTTGAAAACTGACAGCATGTTCAAAGGGAAACACTGTTTCCCGAACCTGAGGACTTTTCCCAGACCCAGCGTGGCCCGGGGAAGCCCGTCCGTGTCCCTCCTGCGCCCGGGGCTGCCCGCAGGTGGGGGATGCCCACCGCCCCCAGCCTCCCTCCTCCTGCTCGGGGTAATTATTGGTCATAGAGGGGGCGGATTCTCCTGAGTCACGGGCACATCCGAAGGCCCTGCTCTTCTCCCCGAGGGCTTCAAAGGCTTTGCAAACAGGAATAGGTGCAGCCCCACAGTTAAGTCAACAGAGCCTCCTCTGCCGGGGGGGGGGCGGGCATGGGCGGTGCACGTCCCAGCCGCCCTGAAAGCCTGGCTGGTGTCCACTGTGCACGGACGAGCAATTAAACACAGGCACTTTTCTTCTCCTGCGTCCCAATTCTGTTGTTTCCCCCCTCTTGCATTCTCTCACTGCTTCCCCTGCACCGTCCCTGGGCTCCTGATATTCCTGGAGCAGCCCCAGCCGGCACCGGCAGCAGGCGGGAAGGGAGAAGCTGTGGAATTATTCCTGAGCAGGAGGCACTGTGAGGGTGGCTGAGCAGATGCGAGCGCGTTTCCCAGCGGTGACTGGCCGGGGAAGTTCAGCGTGACTCATGAGCTTCCCCAGGCTCTGAATCGCAGCATTGTGCTGAGAAATCACAAACAGGCTGGCACCGTCCCGGCACAGCGACATTCCTCCTGGGTGCCCGCGCCATCACAGCTTCCTTGGAGCCCCGAGGGGAGCGGTCTGGGGAGGAAAGCAGCAGCTTCTCCTGAAGCGGACGCCTCCTCCGAGGGCCAGGCTGGGCGCTGCCACCGAGCGCTTTGGCAGCTCAGAGAGCTCAGAGCTCTCAACCAGCTCCTTCAGAACGCCTCTCTTTTCCTTGGCATCCTGGGCAGCAGACGCACGGCACAGGCAGCCGTGCATACGTGTGCTCCCTCAGCAAACAAGTCGGGAAAAAAAAAGAAGCCAAGAGGAGCCTTCTCGCGGCGCCCCTCTGCCAGCACCACACCTCCCCGCGTGCCGAGTACACAGTTTATTTTCCTTCCCATTAAAGTCTCCCCACCAGCCTGGCTCTGGGAAACTCAATTTATGCGCAGAGCTGGGTGTATTATTGCTAGCGGGAACAGAGCAGGGCAGTCAGCGCGGAGGCGGCCCCGGCAGCCGAACAAGCCGCTCTTTGGTTTCGCGGCGGCAGCGCCGAGCGGGGACGGGAAGTCCCCGTGCAGACAGAAAGTCTGGGGCTCCGCCGCCGCGGCCGCGGCCACCGCGGGGCAGGCACGGCCCATGGGGGGCTCGGGGGCTGCAGCCCCGCCGGGCAGACCGAGGGAACGGGGCTGGCCAGGGCTGGACCCTCAGGCCAGCGCGCGGCCGCAGACCGAGCAGTGGCACCTCCTGCGCATCCTGGGATAACGCTGGGGTTCTCCATGGCATGGGGCATGGAGTCACCCTCTGCCAGCTGGCCACAGCACGGCACAGCTAAAAATCTGGGAGGCTCAAAGGGCGGAGGGATGAGGAAAAGGCTCTGAGCACCCCCGTGCAAACCGCGGCATATCCCAGTGAATGCCCTGGGGAGCAGGAATTGAACACGGCAGATCCATGCACGGGGCATTCCCAGCATTGGGCCAGGTGTTTTCCAGCTGTTTCTGTGTGCCTGAGCTGGCTGCACCAGTACCTGCTGTACTTTCCCCCAGCAGGGCTGGTGCAGTACAGGGAAAAGCCATGTCCATGTTTTTGCACAGGATCCCCCCTGGCCTCCACCACCTCCTTCTACCCACTCCTCTTCTACACCCGTTTTATGTGACCTCAGACAAGCTAAATCCCAAATGCCTGGCGTGAGCAGGAGGTGACCTGCCATCCCCACAGCTGGTTTTTCCTTGCTCTGCAAGGTTACAATAGCTCCTTGTTCCTCCGTGAGCCCCACTCCTCTCCTGTATCACATCCTACACGACCGCTTTGCAGTGACCTCATCCTTCTTATTTTCCATGCCTCCTGCTGAAACCAAGGCCACACTCTGTGTCCCAGCCTCTGCCCCACGCCGTCTCCTGGGGGTGCCAGACGGGAGGAGGTCTCCAAGTGCTGTCCTGTCCCCCTTGCCCCAGCACCCACAGGGACCGACACAACCAGAGTGCAACCTGGGGAGGTTTGCAGTTGTGGCTAAAGGACCATCTGTGAAATCCATTTGCATCTTTTTCCTGGATTTTTAACCCCTTTATCCCCACTTAGCCTCAGTCTGCCCTGGGATGCTGAGCAGCCCCTCCCAGCTCCAGCCTTTTCTCTGGGGCACACAGTGACTCTGTAGGGTGCTGCCCCATAAGGGACCTCGCCCCAGATGTGTTTGCTGTCAGACTCCTATTTCACAGACCAGAAATGCCTTGGAAATCCATGCACCAAGGCTGCTTGGTGGCCCTGCACATGGGGCTTCTCTTGCCCGGGTGGTTTAGGGCAGCTTGGTATCTCAGTGTTATTTTGGCTTCTCAACATGGCCCCTTTCCAGGGCACAACGTTCTTTCTTCTTGGGAACCTTTCCTGTGCCCTCTCCGCCCCCCGTCTCTTTCATGTGGTGTTCACAGGAGCCTGGTTTGCATGAAGCAGGGGAAATCGCCAAAGGCTTTCATCCCCTGGGGCCTGGGACCTTCACACGCAGCCGGGCTGTGGTTAGCCAGAAGAAAACATTTGTGGTAGCCCAGGGTTGGTGAGAAACCAAGAAAGCTGTCCACTTCTGGCCGTGTTCCTCCAGCCCAGGCTGCTGCCCCGGGGAAGGGACTGCCCAGCTGGATGTTACACCAAGTCCAGTCTACACCTCGGCTGAGGAACAGCAACAGGGACAGGGCCGAGCCTCCCCTTGGGTGCCATCCACTCCATTCCTGCATGCCTGGAAGAGCCTCTTCAGGGACACACGCACCCGAGTGCCACACTGCCTGTGCCACAGTGCCTCTGGGAGGGTGACAGTGGCCCTTTGGCACAGTGACCCCTTGGCAGGAGCTCCAGGACTTGATTGCTCACACCCTGGCACAGAAGCAGCTGAAAGCTGTTTGCCTTTGAGCTTCCCACTGAAATAGGACCTTCCTCTTTCTCTGCCCCACTTAGGCATTACCTGGGGAGGGAAGGTCTTAGCTACCACAAGGGCAGGACAAACCAGACCGGCAGGACAGAAGCACCATCCCAAGAACTACACTCCATCTCTGTGGCAGGAGTGCTCCAGGGCAGCAGGACCTCGGTGGGGAGATGCTGTATGAAACCCGTGCCCAGCCCCTGTGCTGGTGAGTCATAAACTCAGCGAAGTTGCAGGACTGTCCCTGTGTCACCAGGGGAGGCAAACACGGAATCTCTCATGAGTCCCCCTGGTTAATTATTCTGAGACTTACATATTTAAAGCCATGGGGCCTTGGGAGCCACACAGGCAGTGGGGGTCCACCTGTGACCCCACCTTTTGTTCCTCAGCTGGTGCTTGCCTGGTGCCCATTCGTGCAGCCAGAAGCTGGGGGAGATGTTTTGCTGAGGGCGTCAGCCTTGGAGCAGGGTGGCACATGCCTATGAGCACCAGCATGAGCTCACGTCTGCCGGCAGCGACACAGCCTCAAGTGCCTTAAGTAGGTGTTGAAAATTAGGAGTTTCTTTCAAGAAGCTCTGGGGTGGGAGGCACGGTGTGGCTGCAGTGATTGATAGTGTGCCGCGAGCTGCCGGCCATGGGGGTGCCGGAGGGGGCTGGGCACGGGGGCATGGAGGCTCTGGGGGGCACAGGGCCCTCCCCCTGGGCACAGCTGGGCATGTGGCCACTGAAATGCTCCTTGGGCTCTCACAACCCAAACATGGGGCTGGGCAGGAGAAGGCAGAGGTGCCTCCACATCAAACAGAGGTTGTTGCGGACACCTGGCTGGCTTGGCACTGCACGCCCCATGGGAGGTGGGTGGCCACACTCCTCAGTCCTGCTCCATGAGCTCCAGAGCCCAAGAACTGCCCTGAAACCTGGATACAAGTACTCCTCCATTACCTGGGGTGGTGTGTCCTCAGGGTGCTCCATAACAAGAGCTGTCTCACCTTCCTCTGCTGTTGGAGCTGTTTGAGGTTCACAGGTGATGCTCAGAAACTGCCCCTGCATTACTCACTGCCAGGTCCCTGCTATGGTGACTGTGTTTGACAAGTGGGGCTGGGCTGGCTCCATGCCTCAGGTTCCCCCAAACACATGAAGAAAACCAGCCCCTTCCAAGGTGACGCTGCCTCAGCAAGTGTCTGCCGGAAAGGATGATGGGGTTTTCCTCGGAGGGCAGGGTTTGGGCTGGACAGGGATGTGGTTAATGTGTTCTCAGGGAGGTGGCAGGGACCCCTGCTCAGCCCAGGCTCTCACCTGGGGCTTGGATCACAGCCAGGAGAGGTGGAAAGCAAAGGTGAGAAATGCAGAGTGCAGAGCCCCTGTGAGATGTGGTGTGTGGCAGGATCAGACCTTCCTCTGGTGTTTCACACAGCAATTCCCACATCCAGCTGGCAGCTCCAGGTGCAGGTCCTGTCATCCCCCTGGGGGATGGTGGTTTGCAGGGTGGCAGGATCCCCTGCCCTTGCAGACCGTGGGGGAGGCGGCGATGTGCTGGGGTAGGATGCCAAGGGAGAGTCATTCCCCACACCAGGCCAAGCCTCGGGATTTCTGGGCTGTTTTCCACGGGTTTCCGTGCGCTGGAGCTGTTGGCTCGCAGCGTGACAGCGCAGGCTGTTCCCCAGCCTCGGCGCCTGGCTGCAGCCCCGGTGCTCCACAGCCAAGAGCAATCCCCGTCCCGTCCCTTTCCGCGCCGCCACTCAGCCCCGAAGTGTGCTGATAACAACCCTTGTGCAAGACACCGTGTGCGCTCTCCCTCCCGAGACCGGGGCCGTGCAGCAGGTGCTCCGGCAGAGCCCCGCGGGCTCCCCGCTCCCCCAGCCCGCGGCTCCGGGCCCCTTGCCCGGGGCACAGCGCGGCCCCGAGGGGCGGAGGAGCATCCCCTGCCTCTGGCAGTGCCGCTGGGGCTGCACTCGGTGCTTGACCTCAGAAATGCCTCGTGGCCAGGAGTGCCCCGCGTTGTGCCCCTCTATCAGCTTTAAGTGGGAGTTTTGAGGGTTACCCTCTCCTTCTGTGCAGTGGGAGCTTTGGAGTGAGCACTGCCACCAGAGCTGGCAGGAATGTTTTAAAGAAATGGTGTTTCTTTAGAAAGAAAGCTGCAATCAATATGGTGGGAAAAAGTGGATTTTGATTCATTTCTCTACTTGAAAATATGCCCCCACCATTGGAGCTCTGTAAAAAATCTCATTTTTTCCAAGTCCCAATGATCTCTTTTTTCCCCATGAAATATAAGCTAATTAAATGCACTTTAAAACATTCTGTATGTTCAAAGTGAAAACAAAATATTTCAGAAGCGTCTGAATGAAGGTGGGAGAAGTGACCAAGGCTGATCTAATCCAGGACTTGGGAATGAGCCTTGAAATTTCATTTCCCCCCAGCTTTTGAAGGGGAAATGTTCAAAACCTCTGCTGATCTTCTGTGTAGCCAACTGACCTGGGTGTTACAGAGGGTATTTGGTGTCGCTTGTACTGCTCTGAAGGTACCAAGCTGAGCAGAGTGGGCGCAGCCAGGGACCTGTGGGATGTGGAGATGGGGTGACAGGGACTGGTGTGTCAGGGTCAGGGCCAAAATATGGCACCTGGGGCCACCTCTGCAGCGCTGGGGTCGGGGCAGCAGCTGCCTGGGGTCAGTGGAGGAGGTGGGGGTGGGAGGCAGGAAGGTATTGGGGTCCCTTGGGACACTGGGGTGCTCAGGCAGTGTGGGTGCACTCCCCGGTCCCTGCTGATGTGGGTGAGGAGGTGGAGCAGTGTGGGGATCCCAGGGACTTGCTGGGACCTGTGCTGGCTATGTTGGCTCATTGTGTTACCAGCAGAGATGCCCTGCTGGCAGATGTTTTGAGGGCCAGCCTGGATAAAAGATGATTGTAAGTGCCGCCCAGACTTGACGTTGTTTATTAACAGACATTTTACTGCAACATCTCGGGCCCTTTGCAGGGAGTTGTAGTGCAGCAGAGAGCTCAGTGAAACAGGCTCTGGAGCAGGCTGCAGTACCTGCCCTCCCTCCGGGGCTGCACAGGCAGGGTCAGGGCTGGCCCAGCTGCTCCTGGCATCACCGCTGTGCCACAGCCCCACAGCAGGGCTGGCACTGCACAGCAACGCTCCTGTCTGAAACTCCAGGTTTGTGGGGAGCTGAAGCAAAGACCCCGTGCCTTGAGCGTATCCTCCCAGACCTCCTCCCACGGTGACAGCCCCATTGGGAACCTGGGTGCTCCAGTGCTGACCACAGCCAGGCTGCGGTGCCTTCATGGGCCCCAGTCCCTTGCCCAGGTGGGTGACACCTGCTTCAATACACACTCCAGCAGGTCAGAATAGAGCAGATTTGGGGCTTTCCAGGCCTTTCCTGCCCCCTCTTCCCACATGAGTATATCCACCAGGTCAGAACACAGGCATAGGAACCCAGTGCTGTCCTGTGCAGCGGGACAGGTCAAAAGGAGCTAATTCCAGTGGGGAAGGGATGGATCCGACCTATGAGGATTTGCTGGTTGAGATAAACATCCCAATAAACATGGGCTGATGCAATTATCACATGCAGGGAGACACCAGCCTGTCTCCCTCCTGCCTGGGGAGGGGGAGCGGCAGTGGCTGGGGGGCAGTGGGGTGTGGGGGGCCAGGGGCCTTGGGGACCTCCAGATCACCCTCCCTGCCGCCCTGTTAATATCCAAAGTGGCTGTGATAAGAAGCAGTTGCTGGGGCCGCAGGTGGGAAGGTGTCAAGTCGTACACACGGAGCTATAAACAGTGCGTGCCCATAAACCAGATCAAAGCAGAAAGAGTTTATTTTCAGAAGGTCTGCTTCCTCCACAGAGCCTGGAGACAAAGAGCTTTTGGGGGAAGGGGGGAAGGAGAGGGAGGAAAAAAGGGGGAGAGTTAGAGGAGGGGAAAGGATCGAGTTGGCCGTGCTGATTTCTGCTGGGTGGATCTCACACTCTCAGCAATGGGAGCAGCTGCCCTGAGGGATGCTGGTTAGATCTAGCAGGTTCAGTGGGTGTGAGCACCTGGTGATAGCTCAGCCTCCTGCAGTGTCCCTGGAGCAGCTATGCCCCAGGGGGTGCAGGGCTGTCCCCCCCAGGGCAGAGTGGGCTGGGCTCCTGTGGGCAGCGAGGACAGGGCTGCTCCCGGCCTGCCTGGAGCACCTGAGCTGTAAGTCACAAGCCCTTAAGCAAACTATTGTGAAACCTTGTTGGTTTGCAGAGCCTGTCCCTACCCTCCAGCCCCCAAATCAGGGCTCAGCTACTGGAGTGCTGTGGCTCCTCGGCCAGGGAGCTTGTGGTCTCTGCATGCAGGAGGAGGAAGAAACTCAAGAGGGGGAAGGCAGCCACATCAGGTTTGCCGGCAATGGGAGCTCAAGAGGTCAGAGAGCAGATGTTGGGGCTGTACCGGGTGCGTGTTAGCTCAGAGGCATCTGTATCCTGTGCTGCCTGGGCTCACCTCGCCCACTTACTTAGACAGAAAATTCCCACTCCTTTTGCACTGACCGACTCTGAAATGAACCAGATGAAGCTGTTTGAGACAGACTTGTTCAATCTGGGTTCCAGATAAAGATAGTCCTCTGAATCTCCTCATCCCCCAGTGCAGCTGGGCGCTATAGCTGCAGACTCCCACCACAGAGGGTTCCCAGTGCATTCGCCCCTCCTTCACACTGATGCTGATGGGCTCAGCAGATCAGATCCTGACCACCGTTCTCCAAGGGGAGAGCAAGAGCTTCTGGGTCTGCTCCAGCCCCACCAGCACATTGTTTCCAGCAACACTTTGGTTGCAGAAAGCACCAGACCCATGTGCTCCCTTGCGCTTTCACACCCTATTCCCTCCCAGCAGGCAGGGTACATCCCAGGGGAACAGCCCACATCAGGAATGGGGTAACATCTGCTCCCAAATTGCCAGCACCTCCTGCGTGCTGCCCGCCCTGCTGTGCTGCCAGCACGTCCCTCTGCTCGCGCCCCATGGCCGTGCCGGGGCTGTGCCTGCATGCAGCAATGCAGGGGATGTGGCCCTCGGTGGTTTTCTTAACCAGCCTTGCAAAGGGCAGGGACAGATCTTTGGGAATGTCACGCTGGGTCTGTAACAGATTTTGCTCCGTCCCAGCAGCATGGGAGCTGTTGTGCTCCCACAGCCTTCTGGCTCTCCTGGAGTGGGGTGTGCTGGCCCTTGCCTTGCAGGGCTCCCTCCCATGGGCCTTGGGTTTAAGCCACAGCAATTAAATGCCTAGTTTTTTCCAGGATTGCTTTTCCTGCAGCCCCCCGCAGCTTCCTGAGCCTGTCTTCAGGGTGAAGTAAGAGTATTGGGTATTCACTTTCCCTGGGAAGGCGGCAGCACTGGTCCCACACCACCCTGGCAGCACCTGCTGCTGTGCTGACCATTACCTTCCCATTCACAACCGCGGCGGGGGAAACACATTGCACCATCTTCAAGGGAAATTTCGCTCTGGTTTGCACAAATATTTATCCCACCTGTTTCCTGCCTGGGCCAGCTCTGGGCCCGGAGGACGCGGTGGGTCACAGGCAGCAGGGCGGAGGAAGCGGCGGGGAACCGGCTCCTTCTCACACAAAGACCTTTTCTCTGCAGGGCTGTGCGGTTTGCAGCAGCCGTTCCTCTCCGACGGAGTGCCACAGATAGGATATCTGCAGGGTGTCCCTGCGTTTGCAGGCGAAGGGAAGGGCGGGGGCATGGGGTGCTGCATCTCTCAGCTGCAGAAGTAAAAGCCCCCCACCTTGTCTTTGGTTTGTTTTCACCCACTCTGGAACACCTCTGGGGAAAAGTGAACAGACTGGGAGACCATTGTGTATTCCTGACAGCGTGTTTCTAATGGCTGTCACCAGTCTGGTTTTAAATGCCCCTGTTCCTTCATCTTGAAAGGGCCATTCTACGAGCTGAAATGGCTTGGACCTGGAACGGTCGTAAGACAGCCCAGTCTGGATCCCCTTCCCTCCCCATCGTGCGCTCTGGCTACCGCGGAAATGGCTGGCACGGACACCTGCAGGTGGTCACCGCCAGCCCTCGGTTCGGATGGGACAGAGGAGATGCAATTCCCCGGCACGGAGCTGCAGGGGATGGCGCGGGCACCCGGAGCCGCCGGTGCAGGGGCAGGCGCCGCATCCCCTCCAGCCGCGGGGCACCGCCCTGCTCAGGAAATCCCTGGCCACGGAGCCGGGCGCCGGGAAGGACGGCCGTGCTATTCTTACGCTCGCCCCTCGCCTCCCTCCCGGCTGGCTGCGGGAGACAGGATGGGCTGGATGGCTCCGGCTCCGCGCTGCGCACCGTCCGCGGCGGCGAAGGCGTGAGGAGCTCGGCTCCGGGGTGTCCGCCCAATCCCACCCCTAAAATTAGCTCGAACCGTCCCGCAGGCAGCTGTTTCCAGCACAACCCCAGCTCCCTCCGGGGGTTGCTGCAGCCCTCCCCCACCTCCCCGTTTCCCCCATCATCGCCGCATTTCTCCTCTTTTCCCAGCCAGCCCATGATTCATGCGCACAGCTCATGGAGCCTCCCTGGAAAGCCCCGAGGAGCGGCTCAGGGACACATCTGGGGGCCGGCACTGTCGCCAGCGCCACTCGCGCCGCCGGGCCGGCCAGCACCTGCCCCGGGGCAGCATCGTCACCTTCCTGCGCCCACGCCATCGCAGCTTCCACCCTGCGAAGCCGTGCCAGCCGGAGGCACCGTGCCGGGTGGGATGCTGGCAGGAAGGGTTTGACTCATGCTGGAGTTAATGAAAACAAAACTGCAAATAAATAGCATTCGCACCGTTTCCTTACCGGAACGGGCCCCTGTTTCCTATGCCGGTGCTCCTCGGGGTGTTTCACCTACAGGGACTGACCCTGCTGCCATGGAACTGCCTCTGGCGCCAGGGCTGCGCCAGCAAAAGCCCTTTCCAAGTTTATCCTCGGCTGAAGGAAGTGAAGGTAGCGGCTGTGCTGGGGGCCCTGTGAGCTGTGAGCAGCCCCCAGACCTGAAGGGTTTAATCACAAACCTGAACCCCAGTCTGGCTTGATATTCTGGCAACCTCCAGCCATGCTCAGTGGAAAGCTGGGTGCCATTAGGGGCTTACCTGGGCTGAGTTTTGAGCGAGATAGGCTGTTCCTTGGGCAAGCATTTCGATTTTCAGTTGGAGGGGAGCACATAGGTTTTACAGTGTGGGTTACATCCCTGCTCCACACTGTGCTCCCACAGCTGGGGCCGAGCTTTGCTCCACAGCATTCACACCCAGCACCTCCCACTGCCCGCGCTGGGCCCTGTCAGTCCAGCCAGTCTCTGTCCTTTTGGCAGCCTGTAATCCATGCCCGCAGCTCCCTGGGGAGCGGGCGGGGCTGGGGGATGCTGAGGTGCTTGCGGCAGGGCCGGCAGTTCCACACCCTCAGCAGGATGCTGCTTTTCCCCAGAATCGCATCACAGTGTGGATGGAGAACAGGAATCAGGATTCAGTGTCGGCTTTTCCCATCCTTTGCCCTAATTTCCCGGCTAATTTATTTACCACTTATAAAAGACTGAATGAGACTCTGATGGCAGAAATCCCCATGGTGTGCTGTGAGAGCAGCCTGGCCCAGGGTGGGGTGTCCTGCATCCAGGCTCCTTCCAGGTGCCTTTCTCTTACCCGCGTGAGAAATCAGGTGACTGGGCGTGCGGTGTCCGCGGGTGTGCCACAGCCAGCCCTACTGCCCAAAGCCCCTGCCGAGGATGCTCTCGGTCAGGGCTTCTCTGAGCCTCTTCCCAGGGCCGCGCAGCAGCTGCCAGCGGTCCTGGGGAGCAGCAGCCCCCAGGAGAGGCTGGAGAGCCCCAGGCGTTTCCTGCTGAGGCAGCACATTCCCGGAGGGAGGAAAGGTCGTGGCGCTGGGGCTGTCCTGGTTTCCGCTCCCGCTCCCAGCACGGTTGTCAGCTGCCGCAGCTTCCTCTGGCTCCTGCCCAGTCTTTGCAAGGTGCAGCCCAAACCTGGCACCAGCGGTGGTCCTGCTCACCGGCCCCTCACCCACAGTGTCCCACCCGCGCCAGCAGCCGCGTCTGATCCTTTCTCTCGTGGGTGATTCGGGGGCTGGTCAGGCACAGCTGGACAGGGCGAGCAGTGCCGGCCGCTCGCCGGGCCGGACGCAGGTGGCCTCCCGGCTTCTCCGGTGACACACAGCCTGGCGGTGACAGACACGAGTCACTTCCCTTCGCTTCCCCCCTCTGTCCTTAGTGAAGGCCCTCAAACACCTTTCCCATTCACCCTCAGCTCCCACAGTGGGGGAGCAGGGCCAGGGCTGGCAGGTGATGGGAATGAGGGAGGGAATGAGGTCTCCATGTGGCACCACAGGGATGCTCTCTTCTTCTCATTCCTAGACTGCCATTTATATAAAATTGAATTTTGTACCATCCAAATGACCATGTCCATGTAATATATTGCATGCACAATGTATTTAGCACATCATTTAAAGGAAAATGTGAAGCAGAAGTATCTAGCACAGTTCTAAGTATAAAAATTGAAGCAAAATTAACCAAAACAATCATGTGGAAATGAAACTTTGAAGCTTATTTAAAAAATCAGGCACGGACCTCATTGTGCCAAAATCCCCATTAGCGTGAGTCATTTCAACTCTCCCCCAGGGAAAAAGCACCGAAATGCTCCTGGTTAAGTGTTTCACTTCTGACTGCCTAGGCAGGTGGGTCCCAGCACCTCAGAATTTCCCCTCAAGGCCCAGGTGATGCTTATTTAGCACCAAGGGAGAAGAAACCCAGGTCAGACCCACTTATCATCCCTGTCCAGTGATTGAATCAGCCACAGGTTTTTCTTGTGTTTCCAAGTACTGAACTTCCCTGGAGCTCAATTTACTCTCAAAGTTCATTCGTGTCATAGGTTTTAATCATAATTTTATAAGAGGTTACAGTAAAGTAGGGGCTGATAGTCCCTCGTGGTCCCTGCAGGGGGGTGTGTGCAGGGGCTGCCACAGGACCCCTGGCTGCTGCTGGGGCTGGCAGGAGGGTTTATCTCCCTGCTGTTATCACCCGCCTGTCTCACGGGCAATCAGCCAGGAGCCCGACCTTCTGCAAACGGGGGGATTTAATAATCTCTGCAAGCAGAGAGGGCTGAGGTGGGAGGGCTGGTGGGTGCCCACAGCACACATCCTCTGGGGCAGGTGAGCAATGGCAGCCAGAGGCTCTGGAGTGGGGGCTCAGGATGAACCCGCTGGGGAGGGTCCCATCCCCTTCCCAGGCAGGGAAACTGAGGCACACAGAGCCCCTTGTCCCAGGTGAGCCTGTGCCAGGAGCTGGTCTGGGACCACACGGCTGCCCCCAGCCAGGGCTTCAGCTCCATCTTCCCGGAGGGAGGAAAGGACTTACCTGAGCCTCTTCAGCACTCAGAATGTGTTTACTTTGGCTGCAGGTTAATATATATGGGTTTACTCATCTGATAGAGATCAATGGGCAGAGCTGGCCCTGGACAAAGATGTGATAGGCCTATTTCCTGCCTGTTTCAAAGCCTTCAGCCCCGGCAGCAGCACGAGGTTGCCCCTCATTGTCAGTGGCCAATTAAAGCATCTGAAATTCAGGCAGAACATTTTTGCACATTTTCCCATCAAACCTCCTGCCTGCTTTGGGAGGAGGTGCTGATGCTGTGTCTTTCCCAGCATTCCTGCCCGAGCACACAGGAGCAGGACGAGCAGCTCCGTGGGCAGGTCGGAGAGGAGGGAAGGAGCTGACACCCCCACAGCCAGGTCAGGGCTGCACCTGGAGGGAAGGACAAACTTTGCCCAGAATATCCTGCCCAGCTGTGCCTGGCAGTGGCTGTGCCAAGTTCAAGCTCCTGGCTGTCCCCAGCCACACTGCAGCCTGACCAGCCCCCCCCTGCTCCTCTCCCTGTCCCCATCATCCTCCCCTGATAACACAGGGAACAATAGCGGCGGCAGCAAACCCAGGGCCAGGGCTTAGGGGGCCGAACGGGTAAACCAGGGGAGGGATGAAAACAAACACAGCCAAAAGGGCTCCTCCAGGCCCAAGGCCAGGGCCCTTCCAGGGATTAGGTCCCCTGGTGCTGGGGTGAAGCAAGTGTTTTCCAAAGCCCTTGCTATCAGTCCCAGCAGCCCTGCTTGCAAGAAGGAGCTGTGTGCGCCCCACGTGTGCTGTGGGGCTGTGGACGGGGCCTCTCCCTGCCCTTGTGTCCTGGGGTGATGTTATGAAGCCGCTTTATTCCTTACCCGTCTGCTCAACGCCCAAGGACGCAGTGCCTTTAGGATGGACCCAGGGCCGGAGCCACGGACCCGAGGGGCAGCTTAACAGGGCCCAGGGGCTCGGGGGGCTCAGCAGGGCTCAGGAGGGAGTGTGCTGGGAGCACTGTGCTGCTTTTTGGGTTCCTTTGTGTTCCAGCTAGCTGGGAAAAGGTTCTGTTGGTTTTTTTCCTTGTTCTTTTTCCCCTTGCCTCACTGCCTCCCTTTCCTCCTTGATGGTCCGGGCAGCCCATGGGGTGGCCCCAGCTGGTCCGAGCCTGCATGTCTGTTCCCTCTCCGGGGATGTGTTGTATTTTGAGTTGTTTTTTTTTATCCTGTTCTACCCTGTTTTGTTCATGTGTTAATAAACACTTCGGTTTCTTTTTCCCACTTTCACTTCTTGTGACCCATTTGTCTCATCGACGGAGGAAATGGGGAGGCCCTTTTCCCTTCGGAGGGAACACTCACTCCAGGGTGTTTCCTCCTGAAGTTTTGTCTCAAAACCGAGACACCTTGCTCCCCACCTGCACCCAGGTGCCAGCTGTCCCCCACCCCAGCAGGACCTGGCTTTACTCCTGGGCCAGGACAGTGCTTCACCTGCTCCGGTGGGAGCTGGGGGGGCCCGGGGGTGGCACCCCATGAAGAAGGACTTGCCTAGCCCTCCAGTTGCTGGCCATGGCTGCACTCGTCACCGTGCCCACCCAGCAACTCGCCTGCTGGTGGGGAGTGAGGTGGGAGTGGGGAGCATCCGTCACACAGCCTGGCAGCTCCGGCCCTGGCTCACACTCCGAGGGGCTGAGCATCCCTTTCCTGCACAGCCCATCACCTCCACCCACCCTTCATCCCCATCAAGACACAGGCTGGCTCTGTGCTCTCCCCCTGCTCTCTCTTGGCAGATAGTTTGCTGACGTCTTGTAGCCAAAAAGCAGGTTGATTTGAATTTTCCATGGATGGCTCAGAGTCACGGATAATTCATTATTCACACCTCTCTAATTAAGCTGCTGCCCAGCAGGCGAGGCAAGGCTGAGAGCAGCCACATGTCCCCTGGCCAGGGCAGGTCAGCAAGGTCCAATGTGGCTTGAATTTGCGCTGTGGTGTTGCTCACCCTTTGCTGCACAGGGGACACAGGGCTGCTTTGATAAGCAAGATCCCGGAGGTGAGAGGTCTGAGAGCAGTGCAGAGGGAAGGGCAGCAGCCTTTTGGGAGTGTTTTTCCAAACCCGGAGCCCAGCTCAAAGTCCTGCCGGAGCCTTTCTGCTCCCGAGGAAGGGCTGGATGTGGCACCAGTCCTGCAGCAGTGACTTGGAGCTGTGCAGTCATTCATTGCCTGCAGAAGGAGCTCATGAAGCTCGCAGCCAGTTCACTGGGGTTCGCACTCGCTGCCTTTGGCACTGAGGCTCGTCCCGCTGAAATCACAGTCACGGGTGCTACTGCACGTTGTCATTCCAGCCAGCCATGGAAGCAGAGGAGCACGGCGATGGAGGGATCGATGTGAACGCAGGGCAGCTCCGAGTGGGGAAAGGTGCAGTAGGGTGAGCTGGATTGGCACCTTCCCCCAGAGCATCCCTGAGCCGCCGGCCCGCGGGGCTCCGGGCGGGGTGCCGGGGGGGACGCGCGTTCCCAGCCCTGCTGATGAGAACTCCAAATGCAGTCGGTGGGCTGCTCTGCAGGCAGCTCTGCGCCGCGAAGGCAGCCAGGGCCATTTTAATCATTTCCAGATTTGTGTGGGAGGTCAGGGCCCTGGGGTGCTGCTCCATGTCAGTTTTATAAACACGGCAGTTTTTCCAGATGGTCTCTGGCTCCAGCCTGGCTAGCAGGTTGATTGGGCCAGACCAAAATAACAACAGGTGGAGAACAGGCCATGACTGCCTGACGCTATCTCCTTTTTCCATCTATTCCCCAAATGATTTTTTTCTTTGCAGAAAACAATTAAGTTTTGCAGGGGCAGGGCGGGAGCAGTGCTGGGCTGTGAGCTGAGGCCCCACGCCTTCACTGCATGTGTGAGAGCAGCATCTGCCTCGGCTGGTGAAGCCAGGACAGGGCCAGGACCGGGCTGGATCCCTGCTCACCACCGGCAGAGACACCACCGGGCTTCCAAGCACTCGGCAGTTCTGTAGCGGGAGGATTTTCCTCCATCCTCCCGAGGGCTGCCTGAGTCAGCAGATCAATTGCACACCAGCAGGCTCTTGCATTCCCCCCCCTTTTTCTTCCGAGTTTTACAGCAAGATGAATTTTTTTATCTTTTCCATAAACTCCTAAGGAAATTTAGTGCCAAATGGGCATTGTGGGAGCGTGCTGCCTGCACCCCTCACTTCCAGGGCCAAGAGGGAGCCCTGCATCCCAAGGTGCTCTGTGGGTGGCCAGGGTCCATCTGAGGCTGCTGGACCTGGTGCTTTCCTGACACTGCCAATCCACCAGGACCGCTCAGAGCAGGGCCAGCTCCATCCCCTCCAGCTGAGAACTGTGGGTGCTCAGAGCCCCAGGGCTGAAAAACCAAATAGCACAGATCCCAGCTTTGGCTTTGCACAGGAGCACGGCCGTGGCAGCTCCAATGGCCCCTGTCCCTCCCTCACCATCACCCCTGCAGCAATGGGACCAGCACTGGCTCACTGGGCACTGCTGCCCAGCCACAGGCAGTGCTCGGGGCAGCCCAGGCAGAGCTCGTGGCATGGAGACGTCTCCGAGCCCAAACGATGGAAAAACCACGGCTGTGCACTGGCAACGAAGGGAGCTGCTTGCACACAGAGAGCTCTTTCACATTTCCCACTCGCCTTCATGCTAATCTCTCTCCGCAGGCCAAATCTTCCCATACAGGGGATGAAGCTTTGGCCAGAGGTTGTAAACTGGTTGTGGGCGTAAATAAAACAGTTGCATGTGCAGCCCTGCACGCCAAGCCCAGCACATGACCCTGCCTGCATCTGTGCCTCGCCCCACGCACGCCGTGGCCCTGCACGTGCATGGGGCTGAGCTGAGCACACACAGCACTGGGGGGAGGGAGAGGGAGATTTCCAAGGGCTCTGCTCACAGGGAGGTTTCACACGGCCAAGGGGACATAGCCCATCATCCCATCTGTGCTCGTGGTGCAGGTCTGTCTCCACCTCCAGCATCCAAAATCCTCAGCAGCATCCCTTCCTCGCTCCATAGCACCAATCTGGCATCACGCATCTTTATTTCCTAAACTCAGGCCAAACCTTAATTGGCCCAGCCCTGTCGCTGTGTGACAGCTGGCTCTGACACCTTTCCTCAGCCTGCCCTGATTCCTTCCTATGGAAGGAATTTGTTCCCGCACACCAACTCCAAGGATTGCATGTCCCCCTCTGCTAATCGCACAATCCCAAAGTAAATCTGTATCAAAGGCCTGCCGTGCTGCAATTTAGCATTTAAGTCCAATTTATTCCATGGCTATTAATGGAGAAGAGGCTCCATCCCATGACCAGCACAAAGCACTGGCAGGCAAAGGACGCGGCTGAAATGCAGCCAGGCAGGGGAAGCAGCTTGGGCACGTGCTGGAGGCTTGGCCAGCATGGCCATCGTGACGTGCTCGAGGTGGGGGATCCCGCTGCAGGAATCAGGGCCGGGTTTGTTACTGTGGCACTCGGTGTGTGCCCAGCGGGGCCGGGTGAGTTGGGCCCGGAGCAGGCAGCAGCTCTGGTAAGAAAGCAGGGGATTAGAAAGGCCTCACCCTGTTTCCACCAGCTCCTAAAATGGAAGTTTGGAGCACTGGGCAGTGGGTCTGGACAGTTTTACTCTTGCAGGCAGGTAGGCAGTGAATCTGGAAACCCTCTGCGTGGTGGGAGCGGTGGCAGCAGCACAGGGACTCACCTCCCCCAGCCCTTTGTTTAGGAATCCCATTTCTGCCATGTCTAAATATGCCCTAATCCTACAAACACTTTCCCTCCAGGAGAAGGAACAGACCTTAGGCTGATTTTTCTCTGCAGCACTTTGAACACACCTGAAACCTTGGGATAAAAAGGAATGACTTGGCTCTGGCACGGCACCTTTTCCCCTTGGATCTTACCTTCCTTTCCATAGCTTGAAGGTGTTATCAGCCCTGTTTACAGGTGGAAAACTGGAATTGTGTTTCAGTGATGGAGGAAGCCTTGTCTGAGCACTGTCGCTGCACGATGCCAAGCACCAGGGTGTTGGGCACAATCATGTGCACTCAAAATGTTTTGACAGGTTAATTTTGTCCAGATGTCTTTTTGCCAGTGAATATATAGAGAGAGGTCCCACTGGTGTCAGCCCAGCTCTTGCCTGGCCTCCACTGCCTGCAGATGGTGGCAAAACCCCCCACAACCCCCAGCCTGGAGCCCTGGAGCCCAGGGAGGTGTGGCTCTGGCTCACCTTGGGCTGCACCTCTGCAGGGCACAGCATGTTTGCCCCAACAATTCCTTCTCCTGTTGGCACTGACATCCTCCTGGATGCTGACACCCAGAAAGAGCTCTGGCAAATCCTGTATTTTCAGGCACAAGGAAATTTTTTGTATAAAATCATTGGGTTTCTTTGGAGGATTTGGAAGTTCAGTAACCTGACAGGCTACAGCCAGCACTACAGGAGTTCCAGTTCCAGGAAGAGACATGCTGTAGATCTTTATCCAGAACAGTGTTGGGTGGAAATTGCATCACTTGGGAAAAAGAAATGGGGGGGATAGGGAAGGGAAAAAAACCACTCTATTGGTAATAGGGACATTGGATAGAAAAGGACTCCAAGGCCATATGAAGCCAGGAGCAGCTCAGGCATCTTCAGCTGCCCGGCAGTGCTGCTCCCACAGTCTGGCATGGGAACAGGGACCAAGGGCCAGCGAGCACCACGGCACTGCTGTGCCCTGGCCCAGAACTGGGTACATCACGTTAATATTTCTGCCTTCAGGAACACTCCCTCCTGGGCCCTGTGCTCCCATGGATATGTCACGCTCCAGAAGAGCAAAGTCTTTAACTTGGCAGTTTCTGGACAGTCTCTCTCCCTGGCATCCACTTTTTATTATCGTCTACGCAGGCAGTTTGTTTCTAAAATTAATGCACTAAAACTGCACACATACGTACTGGGGGACGGGCCTCAAACACCAGCAGACGTGCTTGGAAGTGCCAGGATGGAAAAATGTCTCGGATGCCACGTGAAGATCCTGCTGCGGGAGCGCCGGGAGCAGGGAGGGCTCCTGGCCCTTGGCTGTGCCAGGAGGGCACAGGGGGTGTGAGCTGCCCACAGAACGTGGTCATGCACACGCTGCACACACGGAACCTGCCCCGTGCAGGCCCAGCTGTGCCTGTGTCCATGGCTGTGTCCATGCCCATGTCCATGCCCATGTCCGTGCCCCTGTCCGTGTCCATGCCCGTGTCCATGTCCGTGTCCATGCCCATGTCCATGTCCATGCCCCTGTCCGTGTCCATGCCCGTGTCCATGTCCGTGTCCATGCCCATGTCCGTGCCCCTGTCCATGTCCATGCCCGTGTCCATGTCCATGCCCATGTCCATGCCCCTGTCCGTGTCCATGCCCGTGTCCATGCCCATGTCCGTGCCCCTGTCCATGTCCATGCCCGTGTCCACGTCCATGCCCATGTCCATGCCCCTGTCCATGTCCATGCCCGTGTCCATGCCCGTGTCCATGCCCATGTCCGTGCCCCTGTCCATGTCCATGCCCCTGTCCGTGTCCATGCCCGTGTCCATGCCCATGTCCATGCCCATGTCCATGCCCCTGTCCATGTCCATGCCCATGTCCATGTCCATGCCTGTGTTGGTGTCCATGGCCGTGTCTGTGTCCATGCCCATATCCATGCCCGTGTCCATGCCCGTGTCCATGCCTGTGTCTGTGCCCACGCTCCCGCACACCCGACAGCCCGAGCTCTGTTTGTGCACTCACACACACAGACACACACACACATAGATGCACATGTGTGCATCTCCTGAGCCGGTTCAGCGCCGAGGGAAGGAAACAAAGGCTGGGATCCCTGTGGATAAGCGGGGAGGCAGAGGAAGGGCAGGAGCAGCCCACACACCGAGCCGCCCGTGGGCTGCCCCACCGCCCGGCGTTCCCAGGCTGCTTCCAGAGGAGCAGGCGAGCGTCCCGTATTGCCTGCACCTGGCTGCTATTAAGTATTCAATCAAAAAGGGATCACAAGCCAGATATAACTAATTTGGAGGAACTTTTTTGCACAACAAGCCCCTTTCAGTTTGCTTGTTTGGTTTTATATCTAAGGCTAACTCCGGCAGGTTTGAAAATGAGCAGGGCTCTTGGCTGCGGGGGACACACCACATTTCCAGCAGACAGAGGTGGGAGTTCTCCTTTGGTGTTTTAAAAATAGCACTACAAAGAGAGGCGGGCTGGGAGCCTGGCGGTGTGCAGAGGGGGTGACACGGTGGGGCCGTGCCTCAGGCCAGTGCTGGGGACAGAAGCCACAGAGCTGGAGGGTGCCTGCCCCCCAGAGCTGGTCCTCAGGTCCTCTGCACTTGTCTTCCACGGTGGTGAGGGTCTGGGGCTGCCCAGGATGCTAAAGAAGAGACAGGCTGGTGCACAAGGCAGTGCCCTCAGCAAGTTTCCCTTTGACCTGCTCTTGGACCCTTCCCAAAATTGCATCTGTGTAGGGCAGACCATGACCTGGGTCTTAGCACCGGGCGCTCCCTGAGGAAGCAGCTGGGATGCAGTCCTGGAGCACATGGCTGGCTTGAGCTACACGGGCATCACCGGAGCCTGCCAAACTTCCCGTGCTGAGCTGATGGGAGCAGGAGAAATCTTGGAGGACACCTGCAGATGAGGTTGTGACCCCCCAGCAGCTCTGTGCCAGACTCAGGCCCCAGAGAACACTGGGCAGGTGGCAGAACTGGCCCCAAATGTCTCCTACACAATGGCTTTGACCCTACTTCAACAAGGAGCTCACAACATCATTAATCCCTAGTGACACTTCTTTCTGCCATGGCAAAAGAGACTCATCTTCTTATTTTTTTCTCAACTATGAAAAATCCACATTAAGAAATTTCTTTTCTTCCACCTTCACAGAGCCCAGCGGCAAACACTGCCAGCTCCTCCACAGCCACCTCTAGATCCCCATCCTAAGGGCAACTACTTTTCTGAAATACAAAAAATGAAGGGAATGACAATAATAATCACACATGTCCTGTAGCCGTGTCCAGCAAAGCTGCTGGGGGTGCAAGCGCCTTAACCCTTGCACACCCACACGGGGAGAGCACAGAAGTCCCCACACCAGCTCCTTGCTGAGTGCCAGGGACGTGTCACTACTGGTCCGTCCTGGTCACCCACGCTAAGAGCAGAGCGCGGTCGCGCTGCTCTGGCAGCTGCAGAGCCGGTCCCTCAGTTCCACACCATCTCCAGCGCGTGGGTGTCCAGGGATTTACTCACACGGCGGGCAGAAGCCAAAGGCTTCCCGCAGTTTGGAGGCTTCCCATGCCGCCAGCCCCAGGAATTGTGCCCAACACGTGCTTAAAGGGACCGTACACCGGCATTCCCGAAGGCGCCCCTCCGCCCATGGCCACACTCGGATGTTGCCCGGGACACGCTGGCTTTTAGGGGAAGGCTCCAAGGAGGTTTTCATTTAATGCTGGCGCTTACCCTGGGAAGAATTTCCCAAGTAGGTGGAAATTCATGATCTCCATCAGCCCAGGGAGAAAGGAGGAGCAGGGAAGGCATCGTCCTTGTGCACTAATATTCCTCCTTTTGGGGACAGTTCTGGATGTCTATTCCCCAGACACTGGTATCACTCGTTCCCAGGAATAGTAGCTGGTTTAAAATTTTAGCCAGTATTTGCATGTTATTTACACCAGCTTTTGGCTCCCCACCCGCCTGGCTCCCGGTGGTGAGGGGACCCGAAGGACCGCAGGGGCTTTTCAGGCTCGGCTCAGGCTCGGGCTCCGCTCCGGCGGGAGCCCGCTCGCTCGCTGGCCAGATGGTTTGTTTTCGCTCAAGATCAAACTCGCTGCTTGTCTCGGTGGCTCCCGACAGCTCATCCTCCCACGGCCGCCTCCGGGAGGGCACAGGCGGTGCCTCGGCTGGGGGCGTCCCCAGGAGCCCAAGGTCGCTGTGGCTGCGGCTGAGGGACCCCGGCCCCACCACGGCCCTTGTTCCGCGGCCCCACGGGGGAACGCGGCTTCCCGGCTCCTCGGGAGGATGCCGGCAGAATCCCTCTCGCTGGCCCCAGCCCCTGATGGAGGGAATTAAGGAGCGGATTTGGCTGGGAACAGCCCCCAGGTTCTCTCACAGGGAAAGGGGGAAGGCAGATGTACAGTTTTGTCCTAGGAAGGACATTAAAGACCTTGCCCTAGACAAGCACCGCCGTGTTGGGTTATGGCCAACGTGACTAAGTCTCCTCTTCCTCTCTGCTCACCCTTCTCTCTGCCGTGTCAGACTTTGTAAAAAGCACCTTTAGTTTTGCAATGCTCTTGCTCAGAGCCTCATTACTCAGGCTGAGCTGGCCCCGTTTCCTCGGGAGCGCTGCATCCCTGCCTGATAAGATAAGCTCCCAAAAGAAAGGTTTTGGGATCCTGACTCACTGGAGAAACTTTCTGCAGTGCATTCATACAGCCCCTAACACACTCAACTATTTGATGGGCTTATCAGTGAAATTCAAATGTTCATCTATGGTCACTGGAGGACAGCCCTGATCCAGGAGCAAGGTCATCCCAATCAGGTGCTAAGCCTGGAGACTCATCCTATCTGCACCTCCCTACATATTCACAGCCCTTTCTCTGTCCTGTCCCCAAAACCCTCTTGCCCTGGGCTCCCGCAGGGACTCAGAGACCCACTGGTGCTGGAGCCCTATTCAGCTGGGGCTCTGGACGGAGGGTGACATCCCTGCTGGCAGGAGCCCTGTGCCCCCTGCCAGTTCCCAGCCCTCCCGGGCAGTGCTGGGGGTCTGTGCTCAGTGCCCACAAGCTGCAGCCAGGGCAGCTCCAGGCCGTGGTTCCCCATTACCAGCAGGATCTGGCTCCAGGTTATCGCTCGGGCTGCTTCTGGCAGCCCATGTCTGGTTTTACAGACGGGCAATAAATCCCCAAGGAGAAGCAGCTACAAAGTCTCCATCCATGGACCCCCCAAGAGAAAGCAGACCCAGACCCCAAATGTTTGCCCTGGTCAGCCCCCTTGTGAAGGCACCCATGGCTTTCTTTTCCAGGTACAGTGAACTCTCAGCCCAAAGGATGCCACTCCTGATTGCATCAGCAGGGCTGCAGATGCAGCTGATACTGGGTGGGGGGAGAAATCCTCTTCTGGGGCAATAAACCCAGGACAACTTTGGGAGCAGTTGCTTGGTTCTCGGTGAGTCCATTCAGGGCACGCTGCTAAGATAGAAGGGGCTCCATGGATGCCTTCCACCAGCATCCATATCCAACACCCTGGGTTTCCCCTGGGCTGGCCCCAAAGCACCCCATCCCTGGGGGGGCTGCCTTGGCACCGGCCCCACTGGGGCGATGAGTGTGTCAGGGCTCTGTGTGCCCAGCTGTGCCCAGCTGTGCCTCTGGCAGCAGGACCCAGCAGGTTATCGGGCGGCTCTGGAAGCCCCCAACAACTGCAAATGATCAACCCCGGGGGAATTTTTTTCCTCCCTTCGGCTCTGGAGTCAATTGTCAGCCCTGCTTTTAAAGACACCCTTGTCGGCAGCCCGGCTATGCTTTTCTGCTTCGGAGGAATTCCTCTAAAACAATAATAGTGACATTGTTCCTCACTTTGCTGGCGGTTTTATAGGGCTCACGTTGGAGAAAGGTGACCATGGCTGCCTTTTGGCCACATGTGTTTACACAAGGAAATGCATGTGGGTTTTGGGGTGGCGCCTGGAGTCAGCAGCCGCTCTCTGTACTCCTGACCCTTACAGAGCTGCTTTCTTGCTTCTGGGTACGTTTACTGCACTCCAGATGTGAGCTGGCTCCAGCAAGGCTGCGGAGCGCCAGGGATCTGGCATCCCCAGACTCATCAGTCCGTGGGGTAGAATGCCATGGTGGTTGTTTTAAAAGCTGTAATGCGTCTTGGTAACACATCATGATTTATTCAGCCCTTGTTTGACAGGGCGCCTTTATCAAAAGCCGATGCGAGCCTGGGCTCGGCGGCGCTGCTGAGGGTGGCTGGGAGCCGCTCCTTCCCCAGGGATGGGCTTTTGCCTGGGATCCCGGCAAGGTGGGTCCCCACCGTGCCACCCACCCTAAGGGACTGCATTTGGGGACACCTGTGCTGTGGGTGCACCTCCACCCGCGGGGTGGATTGAGCCACGGAACAGACGAGCCCTGAGGAGTTTCAAGCAGTGGAATGTCCCTGCTGCTGGCACCAGGAGCCCCGGGGCTGCAGGACCATGGGGCAGCCCCGGGTGACACTGCCACAGTCTCTCCTGGCAGAAGCCAGGCTCACTTTGGCCGCACTCTCAGGCAAACCAGAGTTGATGGAAGGAGAGAAAAGAAGTGAAAATGGAGCTTGGGGAAAACCAGCCAAAACCAGAGCAGAGTGTGGGCAGTGAGGGAGCCCTGGGAAGGCAGAGCAGTGGCAGGGCTGGGGAGTCCCTGCCCACAGCTCCCAACGCCCCACCAAGTGCCCTTCTGCTGAAACCCCTGCTCTGTTCCACTTTTCTGCCCTCTCACCAGATAAACCACAAAACACAGTTTCAGGGAAAAGGGGAGGGTCAGGGGGTTCACAACCTGAGAACAGCTTCCTGCTGGCCTGGGCTGGAGGCAGAGAGGAGAGCAAGCCCTTCCCTGGGCCAGGGCTGACAGGCACTGGGAGAGCTTTGGGGGAGCAGCCCAGAATAGGGGGTCGGCCCCAGCCCTGTATCCCTGCTCCAGCCTCCTCACTTGGTGCCTCTGAGGTGCCATTCCCATGGGCACAGATGGATGCAGGACACTATAGCCCTGGATTAGCAATGAGCCTCTGGTTTAGAGATATTTATTTGCTTTCTATCATAATGGGAAAAAAATGCAACAGCAGATAGAAGAGGAAGGAAAAAACCCCAATCTGGGTCAGGATCTCACACTGGCTAGTTCACTTCACAGTTTAAGTAAATAGTTCTCATCCCAAAACCCTTCAGGGTCATATAAATGTGCCTCTTCACATGGAAGAGACTATTTTGATAGTAGCTGGGTGCCTGATGAATTTGCAACTTTCCCAAACTGTCGGTGTCTAGAATGTGACTCAGTTTTTCACAGTGAGATATAAAATCCTATCAATTAATCTAACTTTTATTGCACCTCTGGGGCATGAACGTGATGTTATTTAAACAAATGGTTCCCATTACCTTCAATTATTTTATAAATGTTTTTCAGTGATTTATAGGCTTCTATTAAATGGACAATATACTTCTGTGCTCCTCGAGGGGGTAAACAGTAATGTAACGGCTTGGGTTTGCTGATCCTTTTTTCTTTCTCTCCTTCCTTTTCCACATGCATCGGACGCTGCCGTTTAATTACCGGGGAGGTGGGGAAGAGCCCGGCCAGACGCGCCCCTGACGGCCGCCCCGCCCCGCTCCGGCACCCACAGCCCGCTCGCACCGCACCCGAGGGTGCTGCTGCCCTCGCTGGGGCCCCTCCACCCTCCGGGGCATCTCCCGCCTCCCGCCCGAAACCCCCGTGCTGTGACAGCGATGGTTATCCGGGATTCTTTCCGCAGTGTCTGTGCCCACCAGCTGTGCTCGTGCTGACTCCAGCAGCGTGTGAACGGGCTGGAGCTGGCTCCGGCAGGGCTGGGATTTGCCTGGGGGGTCAGGATTGTTCGCAAGGCAGGGGGACACAGCAAGGCACGAGGGTTACAGCAAAGCACGAGGGTTACAGCTCTGCTGCTGCTCAGGAGGGGACAGGGGATGCATCTCTTGCTCCTCTCATGTATGACTGAAGGATGGAGATATCCCTGCAGTGCTCCATGCTTTGGGGACACATGACACTGCCACCAGCAGACACCACTCCCCTGTTCTCCTCTCAATCCGTGGAGACCAGCAGCCCTGAGCCCCAGAAAGGCTGGCACAAAGCCTGGACAACAGATCATTTTTGCCAGCCCAGGCCCTTCTCCCACTGCTTTCATTCCAGGCTGGATTTTGGGGAAGGCCAGGGAAGGGTCAGAGCAGCAGGACTCGGTGATGGGTACGGCACAGAGCCCGCTTATCTGAGCGGGGTCACGCCGGGACGTGGTTCCTGGAGCAGTGACCCCGGCTGCCACCCCGGCGCAGGACCCCATCCATCTCCCTGCCACGGCCTCCCCTGCTAACCCTCAGCGCCGCACGCTGACAGACAGGACAGCAATTAAGTCCTCGCTGAACTAATTCACTTGAGCCTGTCTACATTTCAAACAGCTCTGGAGATAGGCTCTGTTTACAGAGCCTGCCGCCGTTTATTATTTTTTGGGGGGTGTTGCATGGAGTGGGGAGGGGAGATGACATTTGGGGAAGATAAATAGGGCAGAAGACCCCGTAAAGACAAAGGGCTGAGCACGGCCCCCTCGGACAGGGCTGCAGAAGAGCAGGGAGAGCACCTCCCGGCTCCGGCTGAGGACGGGCACAGCTCGGTGCACGCCCCAGGGCTGCTCCGGGCCTCGGCAGGGCCTGCTCCAGCACAGGGGTTCTTGGACGGGCTCCATCTCTGCTAATGAGGACTGTGATCATTTACAGGCAATCCCCAGCACAGCAGGGCCCCGTCCCACGGGCACCCCTTTCCTCCCCATCCCGTGGCACACCAGATACACACGGAGGGAGCCGCAGATGCCCCACACTCCCCTCCCTGCTGGGACCTGGCATCTCTGCCAGGGAAACCCGGCAGCCCCGAGCGAGCAGGAGAGCCCTGGCTGTCCCCTGCACAGGGAGGGAAGCACAGCATGTGTCCTGTGGACATGGGAGAGGGAGACGGGACAGGCTGCTGGGGCTGGGGCTCACAGAACGGGCCTGTCCCCGCTCCCCAGGGCTCCTGGCGTGACCCTCAGCCCCTCAGAGCCCTGTCAGGGTCCCCAGGGGCAGCGTTTCCATCCCGTGCTCTCCAGAATCAAGCCCTTGTCTTCCCGAAAGGCTGATCCCTGCCTCCCAGCCTGGGCAGCGTTTTTCCAGCAGCCATCCCTGACTTCTGCCGGGCACCGGAGGCACGCGCAGCCCCTCGGCCGCCGGCACACCCACCCGGGTATTTTTGTTGGCAAACAACGACTCCCTCAAAGTTGTTACACCATTGAAAATAGCTAATAAGGTTTTACTTAATTAAACAGCACGAGGCCTCACAATGCTGATCGTCACTTTTTCCCTTTGCCGTGCGCTGCTGCCACATCCCAGCTGGGAATTACCCGGCCCTGCTCCGGATAGGCCGTGTGCTGAGGGGGGCTGCAGAGGCGCCGATAAATAATAACAATAAAAATATATCTGTACCTACCCCCTTGTCTTTCCTTTGCTTAAATCAGGCCATGTCTGGAAGACAAAAACACTGCTTGGGAGTCAGGGTTTGGAGTGATACAAAGGGGAGTGTTGTCTGGAAGGCCTGGCCGGGAGTCAGAGCGGCGCGGCGGTCGCTGTCCGCTGTTTGCACAGCAGCCACTCCGAAATCGGATTTCACTGCAGCAGCAGTCTTCATCAGGTTTCTCCAGATCTGGGCTCGGGTCTATTTCTCGCTGCAAGCTTATTAAAAACACTTGAACCTGAAACAGACTCATTGTGTCCACACGTTTGCTGTTTATTATTATAAACAAGGGTGTCAGGGCCATTAAAAATAAATCAAAATGGGTAAAAAATGAGCAAGAAATACAAGGAAATGGAATGATTGAAAACACCCATCCCATCATCCAGGGCTGACAATTCCTGCTCGCAGGAATGCCTCTGTGCCAGGGAGAGGGGAAAATAGCTTCTCATTTTTCTATTCAAAAAACTGCATCCCTTTCTCAGCTGGGGATGCCAAGCTGTGGGGAATGGAAAGAGGAACAGATCCAACACACAGCCTTGGGTTTGATGGCTCCTGGATCCTGACTGGGATCTGTGCTGGCACATATTCACTCCCACCAAGGGATGTGAGTTCTTGGTTATGACTGTGGGAGCTGCAAACACGGACAGGGCCCAGCCAGGGGCACACCCAAGGGCTGAACGGCTTGGAAAAGCCACTTCATCCCACCACCCCCTTCAGAGCATCTCAACTACTTGACATTCTTAAAAATCATTGAAAGGCAATCAGAGAAGCTGCATCCTGCTCTCGTTCACACCAGGACACATCAAGAACATAGGTGTTACTGTACACAACACTAAAAGCTGTCCTTGTGGAATTACAATTGTTCCCCGAAGTCAGACCTCTGGGCTCTGCCATGGGAAGACACCAGTCAAGTGCCAGTCCAGGGCCTTGCTGATGGCGGGACAGCTGAGACTCTCAGGCAAGAAATGGCACGAGCCAAGGCACATGTCAGCACAGCTGCTGTCCCAGCTGATGCCATTATCTCATTAAAAACATCCCTGGGAGATTTCCCTCTCCACACCCCTGGCAGTTCCCACAGCCAGGTCTGGCGGAACCAAGGCACTAAAATCTGATGAAAATGGGAAGTGTTAGAAGGGTCTTGTTCCATGGCATTGGGAGACCACAGGGGGTCATTTCTTGTCACTCTTATTTGAACACCAAAGCTCACGGGTGGTATTAGGAATATTTTAGGAGAAGAACCACACACCAAAAACCAACTGGTTTTTTTTAATGCATGTAATAATTTCAAGCATGGCTCTGCATGTTGGAGTTAATGAAATCGTCTCCTGCTAGGCTTGCACAGACCAAAACCAAGCCTAAAACAAGTGGGCAGTGACCCTGCACAAGAAGAGACATTGAAACGGTTTTTGTGTTACTTTTGGGGCAAGGGGAGGGGAAGGGACACAGGACCCAGGACTGTGTTTCACTGGGAAGCATGACGACATCCAGGGAAGGAAGGGAACACTCTCAGCCTTCTGGCCTAAATTATCTGCTAACACAAATAATCAAATTCCAGGGACCACACTGCTCTGGCGCCACTAAAACAAGGGGGAGGCCCGGCCCCGGTGCTGCGCGAGCAGGTGGCAGCCGAGCCTGACCCGCTCGGGATACTCAAGTGCGAGATACAAAATTCTGATGCTCTCCAAGGAAGCAGCATCGCTCACAGGATCGTGGGAAGTTTTTAATGGCTCACTCAAGGCAAGGCCTCTAAAATGTTTATATTAATACGTACATGTTGGATAGCCACTCATTTGGTCTCAGCTGGAAACCAGTCCAAACAGCTGAGAAACATCTGGCCGCTAACCTTGGACAGCATCTAATCTGGTAGCCCAGGGATTTAAGAGGTCTCTTTGGAGGGACAGAAGTTTGGCAGATCCTTGCTGAGATCTCCGTCCTGCTGCGGCTGTTCCTCACTCCCACTCCCTGCTCCAGGCAGACACGTACAGACCCTACCTACAGCATCCAGAATGACTGCACACAGCTGCAATTAGGCACTACCACTCATTTTCAGGAACACTCCTGAAGCTGTGGGACTGTTTGTGCTCCCCTGTCTCAAGGGGACACACAGCAGCTCGTTGCCAGCACACCAAACCAGGCACTTCTCCCTCTCTGCCCCAGCCCATGTGCACAGGACTGGGGGAGCCTCCAGCCTCCCCTCGGCTTCTCTTCCCTCTGCCTCACTTACAGCAAATCACTCCCAGAAAGCCTCCAGCACCAGGCAAACAAAAATCCTTTTCTCTACAGATCTGCAGACCATGATCAAGGCAATTAGGAACAGGTGGTTTTAAAGCAGAGCGAGTAGGAGGGAAAACAGTCCCATCATTTCTGATGAAGATGGCTCAAAAGTTTGCATCACTTTTCTTTCCAAAACTCCTGCTTGGTTGGTTTGTTCCTCCCAAAGAATCTTCAGCTTTGGCTATCCTGAAACATCCTTTGGCAAGTGGAAATACAAAAGTAAGACAACATAAAAGAATAGATGCTGAGCAGTAGAGAGGGGAAGAGACTTTTAGACCATTTGGCATTTACTCTCCCCTCCGATCACCCATCAAGGTTCTGCAGGGCTTTCTAGACATGTCAGGGCAAAGCCACCAACAACCTGGCTCAAGAGGCAGAAAATTAGGACAGGACCCACATTTCTGAAAATCCTTTTTAGGCTTTATTTAAAAGGAGATAAGGATGAAAAAAGGTGACAAGATGCTTGACAGATAAAAATGATGAGCATCCAGCTTATCTCCCTATCCTCCACATCATCTTCTGCTCTTTACTTTTTTGTGACAGCAAATATGGGAGACATCAGGGAAAATGTAAAGGCACAAGCACCAGGGGTGTAGCACCAAGAAGGGAGGACAAGGAAGAAGATGCTCAACAAAGGCTAAAAAAGCCTCTTTCCTGGCAGAGGCTGAACATGCTGGCTCTAGTCCAACAAAGCACTTAAGCATGTGCCTAAATTAAATTTGCCTTTACTGGGGCTCTTCGCAGACTTCAGCACACTCTCCAGCAATCTGCTACAGCACAACCAGGGAAAATGAGGAGCTATTAAGGGACCCGAATTTCAGTCAGCAGCCAGGTTAGCGAGCATTGGGAGAGCACGTTAGGCAAGATTAATGCAACATGGCAATTCCACTGACAGGAAAACCCTTAGCCGTCAGAAAAACCTTCTTAAATATAAAATAGTAAGTAAAAATAGTAAGTAAAAAAGTTTAGATATTAAGATTATCAGTATCAATTTCTCTTCAGCTTCTTTCAGCTCAGGGTAGGTAAAGCTTGATGCACACATATTTACAGGTACCTGCAGAACCGGAACTCCCCTGTTGCAGGGCATGTTGGCGCCAGCTTGAAAAAACACATTGAACCCCCCGTGCTGTTCCTTGGTGTAGCAAAGACTGTCCTGTAGGCAAAGCACTGACCTCAGATGCTGAACGGCCAATGCCCACAAACACCAAGGTAAGCCACAAACAGCTCCCACAGCCCTGGCAATGCTCTGCAAAGCACCTGGCAAAGGAGCACATCCCCTGCACATCCCTGCGGGGTTTGGTTCCACAGCTCAGCGCTGTTCCTCTGCTTGCACCCACCCCGCAGGGATATAGGGTCAGGGCTCTGAGACAGAGCCCCCGGAGCAGCCCTTGGTCAGGGTCTGCCCAGGGCCGAGGGGCACGGCTGCTCCTCCTGCTCCATCCTTGTCCCATGCCGGGATGAGCCACAGACAACACCATGTCTCACAGAACAGCTGATGACATGCTCTGGCTTCAGAATTGTTACTATGATAGTGGGAGAAAAATTTTCAATACAAAGCACTGCATGGGGTTGTAAGAGAGCAGAGAGGGCACATATAAGCACATACTCCCTACGTACACACACAGAGCTTAATTCCAACACACCAAGAAGCAAACAACCATTAGTCTTTATTAACAATTAAGGTCTCACTGCGGGGCTGGTGTTCCCCCAGCAAGTTAATGCCTGTACAGTGGGACAGTCACGATACACAGGCTTTTCAAATTGAAACCGATTCCGGATAAATACGAAAAGTGGTTCCCACACGAGGACGGACCATTTAACTCGAGCAGCAGCTGAGGCCCGGCCGGCACAGCCTTGGGAAGCTTTCTGGCTCCCTCTGCCGTCCCCGTGGCCGAGGCGAGGCAGATGCTGCTCCACATCCCCGGGAAGCACGGGCAGGTGGGGCTTTGCTGGGAGAGTCCAGCACATGGGGCACAGGGATGGCTCAGGGACCCTCTGCGGGCACAGCGCAGGGTGAGGTCCGGCTCAGAGCAACCTCCTCCGAGTGCTGCTCAGCCACCTCCAGCAGCACCTGCTCCAAGCACACCATTTATTTAATGGCCAATCCCCTTATTTTATTTATTATCCCTTCACAGCTTTCTCTAGAGATACTAGTTCGGGACACAGACAGAAGGCTGGCAGGCATCACCTGAGCTGCCAGAGTTTGGATAAGCACAGGTGTGACACAGCTTCGTTTCCACACCTCATTTCCGAAGCATCAAGCACCAGCCTGGGGGTGAATTGTCCCTTCCCCTGCACAGGTGACACACACTGATAGAGCCACCATGCAGCTCCACCGGCAGCTGACTCCCAAGGTGTTATTTTTCCACACCGCTCTTACTCGGTTGTGGGAACAGCAATGGAGCACTGAGGTGTCCGGAGAGTGCAGCTCCTGGGGGAGAACAGTCACAGTGAACCCTTTTGTTTAAAGCAGCATCCAACTTTGGCAGATGCTGTGAACAGGTGGCTCCTGCCAGCACAGCTCCCAGCCAGGGTGGGATGCTCTCACCTGTACAATTTGCAAACCAAACCAGAGGCTTTTCACGGTTTTAAAATCATTACTCAAAGTAGGAAGGTTCAGGGAAGTCCCAAACATGCACCAACCATAACCTCCTAAACAGGGCAAGGGCACTCTGAAAAAGAGACAATCAAGCAGCCCACTGTAATTATCACCTTGTTCCAATGCCCATTTACCATCTTTGACACGAAGCTCTTTTAAATAAACACACACACACACACACACAGAGTATTAGTCCCATTGTCTTCACAGACACCCTCGGGGCTGCCCCAGGAGCGAGTGAGCAGTATTCATTCCAGGCCAGAAACCAACAGCAAGTTTCACAAAGCTTCACAAGGTCATTCCCTTTCTCATTCCCAACTCAGGAAGAACCTTGTTGCAGCCCATCACTGCAGTGAATGCATCAGGACCTTCCAGCAATCCTCTGGAGACACTTTACACTAGGAAAAGCCCAAAATTTCACAGCCTTGTTTTTACCCAGATCTGAAGAAAAGCTCAGCTTGTTACTCTTCACTGTCTGAGGAAAACACTTAGAATTTCAGGTTGTGAAATAGTCCTCGACTTGACAGACAGTGTAACATGCAGCTGTACAGGGATTCCATTTTCTCGCTACTCCAGCACAGCAAGGCCACGGCACTGACTGCACAGGGATCCAGGAACCCTTTGGCAGCTCCTGGGCCTCACCTGATGCTACCAACGGCCAAGTCTGGGGCAGCCTGAGGCTTAAACCAAAACTACAGATGCTCCTTGGCACAGCAGCAGCAGCTGGATAGAGACAATTGCCAGTTTACATTCTGTCAGCTAAACGTGATCTGTAGGAAGATACTTCCAACAAATCAAGAATTCCTTAAGGGATCAAAATTCTAAACATAAATACAATTAAAGCCTTCTAATATTAATGCACACTTTTTATTATATTAAAATCAGGCAATGGTCTGATACAATAAAAAGGCTGCTTATGGAATACTGTTATGTTAAACTTTCAGTACAGAGGATGTTAAATCCTTACAACTAATATTTTCCTCAGAAGTTAATGGAAACATCAATTGTTCATTGACTTGACAGCTGCTGCTTTAAAATGTGTTTATTTTTACTCTTTTCTTTTTTTTCCTTTTTTTTTTCCTTTTTTTTTTTACACAAACACTGAATTTTTCATAAAACTTAGGACACACTAGGTTGGTTTCCTGTAAGCTTGCATCCACATTGCAGCAGTTAGTGGTCCGGAACAGTAAACCAGAAAAGGCAGTGATTTGCCAGGATGCAAAGCCAATCAAGGTCCTTAATCTGCTGTGCCACCGCTTCCCCAAAATCTTCACTGAAGAGATTTCTAAGACTTACAGAACCCTAATGAAATCTACCACCCAGATTTGATTTGTCTGTGGTTGTCACATCTTTAGAAGGGGCAAATGCAAGTGCAACATTTTGTTAATTAACATTCTTGGGTCAATCCAAAGCACCAAAACACAACGATTTGAGTGTACCTGGAGTGCGTTCAGAATCTCTACGTGCAGTCTCCCCCACTGAAGTTTGGCAGCAGAAGGTTTGGGCAATCCTGGTAAATTACTGCTCTTTTCCCCACGTCAAAGCCTATCTAAGAGCACGGCCGTGGCCAGCTTGGCGGTGTGGCAGCAGTGCTGGAGGGAAGGGAAAACCCACGTTTGCCAGCAGAACAGATACTCTTGTTTCCCAGGCTGGTGAAGACTAAATTTGTTGCAAAACCAAAATGGTAAGCAGGAGGGAATAGGTCAAGTTGTTGCCCCGACGCTCACCCCTGAGCCAGGGGTGAGAAGAGTCACCAAAAGGGGCAAAAAGAAAGCAGCACCCCCACTAAAAAGAGGGGAAGAGGGAAGAGATTAAAAGAACCCTGAATCCCTCACCCAAAGCTCACATCACTGGTGGGGGGGACCAGGAAGAGAAATACAATCTATGCCTTGGCCAAAGGAAAGAAGGAAAGCTTGCCCCAGATTATCAGGGCATTTAAAAAAATAATAAAAACCCAAAAACGACCACAGTCACATTCAGCCTTTACTAGAGCGAGCACAAAGGGAGGGATGACTGAGGTTAGCACACATCCCCAGTAGTAGTCCATACAGCCCAGTGTAGTACTGGAAGCAAAAACCTTTGTGTCTACTCTAATAAATAGCCCTGAGCTTCGACTCTATTGCAAAAGACAGAGAAAGAAAAAAAAATAACCCAGGCCAGACACACAGCAAGGTGATTGTGGGATGGATCCTTTCACAGTTAAGTTGGATGTGCCACACTGGTCTTGACAGTAATAAATTTAAATAGACTTTTCCTGATACCAGAAGTTCAGCTATGTGGACAGTGGTTACACGACAGGATTATTTGTTATAGCACAACTTATATTTCAAATGAAAAAAAAAAATTAGTATCATTTACAGTATCTCAAGAAAAACTTCCTTTGAATGGGAACTTCCTTTCCAGTATTTTGAGGTCTACAAGATGCATCTAGAAAATTTACTACTGTGGAAAATGAAGACAGCTTAAATTGAATAAGGGGGGCATGTTGGTTTTTTTTTTTTAATTAATTGCTGTAACATTGTCCTTCAGGTGGCTGAGGAAGTTTCATATTTTCTTTAGACATCATTAGACGCCGAAGCTCTTGCAGAACAACTTTGATACTATAAGAATTCTGCCATTTTGCTAGGACTGATATGGCTCTGGGGTCCACCTAAAATAGACAAAAAGACCATTCCTGTCAGAATTGGTGCACTGGTTACACTTGACTCCCTCCCACCCCCAACTAAAGATCCCACATGAAATCTGAGTGGGAGAAATCAAAAGCAAGTATATTCCTAAAAGCATAATAAATCTCCACTTGTCCACTTCCCTTCTACCCCCTTTCCTTCTCCAACAAACAGCACCACAAGCAATGAGTAGCTAAGCAAGCTACAAGTACAAGCAAAGCACTGAAGCTGCACGAAAAAACAACATTAAAATGAATAAAAGCAGAAAACTTACCACTCCATTAGAACTATTTACTCCATTCATATTAATTTTTGTTACAAATCTTACAAATGGAGGTGCTTCTGGATACTTAGGCCCACATTCTATTTTAAGGCTGTATATTCTGTTTTCATAAATTGTCTGAGGGGAAAAGAAAGGGGGAAAACAATTACATCAGGCAGTTCAATAAGCATTTGGTTAAAGCAGTGGCTACTTTAGGAACATGGGAACTACCAAAAGTGTGGGCAGCCATGTAGATACTATGCTGGCTACTGGATTTTAGTTCATTTCGTAATATTCAGAGTATCAAATGTTTCTTCAGGGTAATAAATTCTGCTGGTCTCTGTGGATGGAGCAGGGAACAGCCCTGAGGTCCGTGCAGGGCTTCGGGGTCTCTGGAACACCTGCCCCACACGGGGAGCAGGCAGTGGGAAGCCCTGGCTGTGCACAGCCAGTACAGAACGTGTGCAGATAAAGCTGAGGCTCTGACAGTGGCACTGGTTTTGAACAGTCTGTGTCAACAAGGTGACTCCCTGACTGTGGGACATCGCCCAGCCTGGGAATGACACACCCGTGCACGGACACTCGGGGCAGCAGCACACAGGGAACTCCAGCTTTGCACAGCTGGTCATTTTTCCCACTGGAATCCAGCATAAGATCCTTCCACCTCCTACAAGTGTGACTGTTTCCCACCCAGAGGGAAATAGGACTTAGCTTTATTCTTCAGCCAGTACTCCCACATCCTACTAAGAACCAAAATGGTAATCACTGAATATGAACAGCGTTAAAAGGAGAACAGCAAACAGGAATGGCTGCAAGTCCCCAGAATCTCTGACAGTACAGTCTGCTGCCTTCAAGCAAGAAGCTCAAAAGAAGCCACAACACTCCTGGCAAGAAGATCTACATTCCTAAATGTGTCAGAAAAACGGGAGAGGCAGAGCTGACTCCTCTGCTGTGATGGCCCTGTAGCCTTGGTTTGCAGCACGACAAGAACTGCAAACTTCCATCACTGCTGGCAAGGCTGCACGCTCCTGTTTGCACATTTCAATTCCTATTTAATTTTCTAAATTAGATTTCAAGGTTGTTTAAATTTTCCATAAAGCCTATGCACACAGCGAGCTTTCTTCACAGCCTTAATGCAGGCTCATTAGCACTCTCCTAATGCTCTAAAATCAAATGCTGTTCTAGAAAACAATTTGGGTAGATCATAAACAAATGAAATGCTCGTGACTGGGGAGAGATTAACAAAGGCAGACAACAAGTAAACAACACTTCGGGATGAGACAGAAAACACTGCATGTATAATGCCTTTATAATGCACGTTCTTGTACAACCTCACTGTATGTCAAAAAAGGCAACCGACAGAATGGGAACAGAGAGCAGTAACATGATTAAAGACATGTAAAGATTTTCATATAATGACCCCTGTAATTACTGAGAAATGATACTGAGGCCAGATGTAGAAGACATGTGCTATTGCAGGAAGGAGAACTGGCTACTTGCACTCCATCAAAGGATATCAAGGAAACAGAACAGTGAAACTGGAGACGACAGACAAGTTCTGGTTTTAGAACACATGCACACATTCAACACACAATTAAGTCCTCAAGTTCACTACTAGAGTGTAAACCCACAGTTTAGCAGGGCTGGGGGGAGAAGAGAGAACACAGCAATATTCCCACAAAGACCAGCTGCATTATAAGATGTTGCTTTGGGAGAGGACATTCAGAGAAGAGACTGAAATCACTAAAATTTGAGTTTCCTCAGTCAGCTGAAACTCTCACCCCTCAGTCCTGCTGCAATTAACAGCACCCCAAAAACTGAACAGGAGCAGCAGAAAGACCAGCAGTGCTGCACAGAGCATCCCCTGGCACCTGCAGCAGCTCCATTGGTAACCTCACTCGCTGAAGGATTTTAAACCTTGCTGGATTCAAAGGTACAGGACGTTAGAATTCTAGGATCTCAAAAGTTATGTCTTACTGAATCTGCAAATGTAAAGCAGACGTGTAACCAAACTGACCAGAGAAAGGCACTAAAATGTTCCAAATTATAAGCAAAAAGCCATATAGATACATGAAACCCACTATTATACAGAACTTGAACTTCAACATAAATCACTTCCTGAAGTTTTTTCAGTCATTTGTCTTTTGTTAAGTGTCTACTTCAGTGGTTAGGTTAGGACAAGGGGGAAGAAAAAATGTTAACAGTACAATTTTAGTATTTAAGTGGATACTTACTCTTGGAGGCCCAATAATCATTCCTGTCCATCTTGTAAGTGTCATATCTTCATCATCTTCAAGGCCCCAGCTAACTGTTCCATCCCCTACTCCTTTCTGACCTTCTTCAAGTTCTTCCAAAAGACGAAAATTACGAGGAACTTTTACTCCTGAAACAATCAGAAAAATATTTTCAGTTAAGAAATCCAGTAAAGAAAAAAACCCCTAGAATAATTTCCCTGATACTTTTGGTCATTCTACAGATCACATTTTGGGCAAAACCATAAAAATAGCACTACTTTTTGAATGACAGTATTTCAACATTACAAAAAAGCTATTCCCATATTCACCTTGGATTTTACAAGCAAAATAAAGGTATCCCCAAATAAATATTTTAGAAGGCTGACAGGCCACATATTACAGCAGGCAGTAAAACAAAAGGAAATCTCTGTTCCCTCAAAGGTAGACCCAGTACTATGGAGTTCTAATTAGCACTTGTCTATATGATTTATAGTATAAAAATTTAGAAGTTTCTACAAAATGACACCATGAGAGGCTTGACAGCAGTCAACTCAGAGCTTTAAAAATACCTTTCAAAACAAATAAAACTCTTTCATAACATTAGTAGGTTAATCTGAAGTTAATTGAAGTGGGCTTTGTCAGCAGCAATAGCATCCTTTGAACTTGTGACCTCCACCACCAAGGAATTTCAGCACTTCATAATTGCTGGCACATTTCTCCTCAAAATAGCAAAACAGGGAGATTTCCTTCTCCCCAATACATCAGCGGAAAACAATGGCACAGAGAGCTTAGGTGACACAGCCAAGGTCACACACTGAGTCCGTGGTGAAGGAGGATCCTGAAGCCAGGCCACAGTGGGCTTCTCTGCTCTTCGAGGTATCTGCACCCCAGGCATCACGGAGCAGAACCGCACACTCCCGACCACTGCTGCTCCTTTGCCTTGGGTCTGAGGGCCTGGTTTTGGTGGGGCAGGGCTACAGGGCTGGTTCCTGTGAGAAGCTGCTGGAAGCTCCCCTCTCGTGTGTTGGAGCCAATCCTGGGCAGCTCCAGGACAGACCCACTGCTGGCCAAGGCCCAGCCCATCAGCACTGATGGGATAAAGTGTTTGGGAAGGGACAAGGTTACTGCACAGGAGCAGCTGCAGCTGGAGAGAGGAGTGAGATTACGCCAGGGAACAGCTCTGCAGACACCAAGGTCAGTGAAGGAGAGGCAGAGATGCCCCTGCAGCCTGTGGAGGTCCCTGGGGAAGCAGTGATCCACCTGCGGCCCATGGAGCATTCCTTGACCATGTGCAAAGTACAGAGGATCCAGTAGTTTTAAACTCTCTTTTAAATATAGTAATGACCTAAGAACACTAAATGGCAGAGATGATTTTGCTGCACAATCAGAGGTGTCCATATTTCATTCACTACAAAGCATGCATAAAAGAAACTAAACCAGCAAATGACTAAAGAAAGTAGTTTGTTGGCCAGTTGGATACACATCTAACGTGATCACATCCAAGAACATCCTGGGCAGCAGAACTCAGTCACAGCTGCAGCAGCAGCACAGGAACCCAGATCCAGCAGAGCGGTGCCAGAAAACACCAGACCTGCACTGGCAGAACCAAACCTCCCATCCGGGGTCTGCCGAGCACAGCTCTCTGCCAAATCCCAAATCCCATCCCAGCCAGACTGTGCTTCTACCATAGCTGCTGAGCAAAACAAACCTTTGGCTGTGAAAGGAAAGGAGTCAGTTGGGGCTGGTAAAGCCATCGCCACGAGACTGCCTGAGCACCAGACCCTAGGTGGCAACAGGACCTCCTGGGCACCACTGTCACATCCCCTGCATGACAAACTCCAGCATTTACTCTCCCACAAAATCTTTAAATTATGAAGTGCGTATCCTGTGTATCTCAGACACGAGGGTTCAAGTCTGCAAGTCACACCTGAGCCATGACAGACGACCACCACATGTTTAATTCTGTTCCCAACGCTGTCCATGCTGCAGTTTGGGGAGGCAGAGCAGCCCAGCTCCAACACCCAGGGTAAGAGAGCTGGGGGACACGAGACACAGATGGAGCACGAGTTGAAGGAGAAGGTGAAACCTTCGTTTGCACACACCCCCACCTATTTCCCTGTTTTTGCTGCACTGGATGCACAGGAGAGCCGCTGATGGGGAATGACTCACAGCTAAATCACTGTCTGGGCTGCAGCCCTGCCTGCTGGTGCCCCACGAAACACAGGGCCAGGGGAGAAGGGCAAACAGAACGTCCTTCTGGAGGAGGCCCAGCAGCTCTTTTCTGAGGGCAGGGGATGCCACAGAGGAAACCCTGTGGCTGTTATCAGAACCCCAGCCCGAGCAGCCATTAGCCGGAGGCAGCAGAAGACCCACCTTGAATGAGTCACAGTGCCAAAAAATGCTCTCATTTCCACACCACAACGCTTAACAAGCATCATCTGTGTGTCTGTGCCTCGCTCCTTGATAACATCCCTTCATAGTTATCAGTGGTGCAAAGACAATTTACTGGTATTTACTTAGGCCAAACTAAATAACCCAGGAGGAATCAGCTTTATGGTAGACACAGGCCACACACCAAAGAAGAAAACCAAAAATGCTGCCTTGTCCACCCTTCCTCTGAGCATCAGCTCTGAGTGATCCCTCTGAGCATCACACCCTGTTCACTGAGCCAGGCAGGAATCTTTAAGTGAGCATGTAATTAAAAATGACATCATCATGTACATATTCGAGCAGGCCACAACCAAGACTGAAAGGCAGCCTTAGATCTGACATTTGCTACCCAGAGCTGGGCTTGGCTTTACAACCTTCTGGGAAGAGAAGGCAACTTAATTGCTGAGCTCTCCCCAGATACAGCTGCTCTGATTCAGCATGAATCCAGCATGAATCAGAGCCATAAAAGAGTCACACAGATTTCAGAGTTCTTTGGCAAGTTCGAGGTCTCCAGAGAGCTGGCGAGTCATATTGTGCACTGACTCCTGTCACACGGAAATCGTTACCAGGAATGAGTGTTCAGTGCACAGGAACTGCTCCTTGTGAGCACTGCAGGGACATCGTGGCAAAGGAGGTGCCCAAAGCGAAGAACACGGATTTGAGTTTTATGCACTTCATGGAAAATAAAGTGATCATGGGAGAGAATTGGTAATTTTACAACAGATGACCCTGCCCAACAGCATTGCTGCTTTCTGAACATGTTTTACCCCCTATTCTAAAGCTCAGGGTGTAACATGAAGGACCATCGCTTCAGCTACCACAGAAGGTGGCAATTCAGCTCCCTCCTTGACACATTCTCAGGAAATTCATTCAATAGAAAGAGAATCACACAGATTAATAAAAAAGATTATGCCCATATGACCATAAATGCTTTATATAAATAAACTTCCCTTAAGCAAGGCAGAATAAATACCAGATTTGTCCTTCTGGTCAGTCTGGAAAGATGCACAAGGCCATTTAGCCAACCCCATCTCCTCCTGATTTGCAATGGCCTGGAGCGCTCGTGGTCTGCTACCATGTCCTGCTGCGACCCAAACCTCAGAAGCCATACGACCTTTATCACTTGTGATCATACACAAACACATAACCATCGTGTTTGCTGTCCACCAAGATTCCTAAAAAGTGGTCAGATCTGTCCTATGCATACACAGTATCTGCCAAATAATGTCCATGGCTGAAGCATGGCAGCTGCAGAGTCAGGTGATGCCCTGTGTCCCCTGACAGCAGCAGGAGACCCTGGTGTTTCCTCCTCCCGCCCCCCAATAAATACCTTGCATAACCCTCTCAGTGTAGCAATGGATATTTCCAGGGCAGTAACCAAACCAACCCGTTTTTCTGAGAGCCCTTCATTTAACACAAGAAAGGCTAAAGAAAGTGAGAGGCAATTAAAAAGTCATCCGCTTGTCTAAAGTACTTTCAGTTATGCATTTTAATTCAGCCTTCACTGTGGTTGAAGACAACTCTCAAATAGCAGCTTCATTTGAAACATATAGTAATATCTCAGTAATTGCTTCACTTGCAGCTTGCCTAACCTCACAGAAATACTCCCAGAATGGAACTGAAAACATATTTTAGAGCAAAAGGAGATATTCACTATTAATCACAATGGCAAACCTGTGAAAGCTAAATCATAACTGTATTGACTTGGTGAGATCTCCAGCGACAGATTTGAACAATCCTTCTCAAAGCACACCTTTTAGCAACGTGTATTTGGGAAGCCTCAAACCCACACACGAGTTCACCAGCTACAAAACGTTAATGAAATAATTTTATGGCAACCAGAGAGGAGAACCAAACCACAGACTGTACTTCACGGAGCTCAGAGTTGCCGTTAAGAAGCTGGGTGACCTCGTGACATCCTGTTAAGCCTTCAAGTGTATCAGGACCTTCTGTTTTCCTTGTCAGAAATTTCCCTGGCACCTCACGACCCAGCTGTTTGTAAACCAGTAAGCTGCAGGACAGAGCCAGCATGCTGAAAGCGTGAAAAAAGGAAACTGACCTGGTCAGAATCTCACTAAAGGAAGAACAGAATTACCCTGAATGACAGTTAAATGTCAGCTTGGACTTTTAAAGATCTTAAAGCACTCTCAGATTTACCTTTTAATGCAGCACTACTAAAGACAGATAAACGACTGAATGTGTCTTGCAACAACTTCAAGAGGGATCTTATCAGGCTGAGATTTTTCTCATCTTACTCACAGACTACACCTTCCCATCTCCCATTTTCCTCAGTTATGCAGCCGAAGCAATTTCACACCCAGAGACCTTACGGAGCTGAGAACAGCACTGTGAAACCAGGCAGGCCATGTGCCCTTGGGGGTAGATCTTCTCCCCCAATCTTTTTGGATCAGTGGCAGTAGAACAAAACATACATTTCAAAAATTTCAACAACACATTTCCCTCTCCTTTCTAAAGTGAGATCCAGTTACAAGCATTTCTCTTCAGGACTAAAGCACAGACACAGGGCACAGCACACCTCAGCAAAGCACCCAGAAAATGGGGCTCCAAGGAGAGGAACTGTCTTTTGCTGAAGGCTTTTCCACATGTTCACTGGTAACAAGGAACTTACCAAACTGGCCTTTCTGGACAATTTAAACTCCGCTTTCTCTACTAGTTCCTGATTTACAGTAACTCGAGCTGAAATCCAACAACTTTAAACATCTCTGTTGCTCAATACATTAAAGTGCTTTCTGTTGCTTGTTTCTGTGTATTTGATATTCAGCCTTAATTTCCAGTCTAAGTTTCGTGCCTTTGTAGTGACTGCAGACAATGAATTGGACAGCTTATCCTTGCAGCACTGGGACTGTAAAAAATACACAAGCCATTCCTTGTCACAATGGTATATAAAGTTTCTGAAGTGATGGAATAATTAAAACCAAATAGAATGCTTTCAGCAATTGTCACAAAAGCTTTCAGGAGACAGAACTTTGGATTTCCTGCATCGTCTTTACAGTCACAATTTCCACTCTGATGATGCAGACAGGTACTGAAATATTTTGCAGACACAAAAATAACTTCCTGTGCACTTCAACAATCTGAAGTGTTCTCTGTTCTGTGCAAGCTTCAGTGCTGGTTCTACCTTTCAATATTTCAGGCAGGTTCCTTGGAAAGAGGTCACTACTGAAACATTAGTCTGAGGCAGGCTGAGGCCAAGCACAGCTTTCCAGCAGCTGCAGAGTTAAAATCAGACGATTTCTGTGCTTGTATCACAACTGAAAAGCAAAACATTTCCAGCTGAGGTACAAGTTACTCTAGAGAAAAAGTCACCCTGAACTGGCGTCCTGGGCCACACCTTTACACCAAACCTCACGAGGGAAACCCCCACCATTTCCTTTTGTACTGTGAAAAGTTTGTGACTGAGCAAAACCTGCTCTCCTCTGTGCCCCTCCTCCCCACCCAGGAGCACTGGGTTTTCCTACACCCACCCCCCAGAGGTGAAGGCACAGGCAGGCTCAGACACAGGCCCCGGGGAGCAGAGCCCACCCCGACACACACACGGTGTCCCTGCAGGCCCAGCTCACACCCGGGGGACGGGGCACAAACCATCAGTAACTGCAGCTCTGCTTGCAGAAGCTGAACAGCACCCTCAACCTGAAAATCCCAACCTTCACACCCTCACCAATCTGTCAGTGTTACACCTGCCAGGATCCTTACCTGCTGACGTATTTAATACACTAATTAGTACTGTTCTCAGACAGAATGCTGCTTTTCAAACATATTATGTCATTTATGTCATTGAAGATGAAAATACTCAATTCAGTAGCATCTCGTAGGAGTGTTGAACTATTTACCTTTCTATTCAATCTACTGCATCCTTCTACTACAGTACACAAAGCTCTGCAATCAACTCCTCTAGCACTATTTCATGTGCTCTCACAGTACATCTTATTTAAGAAGGCACAGTTTATCCTCCATTTTCTCTTCAATTATTTTTCCCCTATCTTTGAGTCTTTTACTTACAGTCCCAGAGAGCACTTGGTGCTGGCATGTTTCCTTTGAGATAAGGATGCCTGTTGTCACTCCACGGAGCCATTGTGGGGCACTTGCAAGGCAGGTGCACCTGTATTGTACAATATCCACATTGTGCCTCTCCTGTGCTTTTCACAAGCATCACTTTGAGTTTACAGGGATGTTACAGGTCCCCCAACAGTTAGAAATAGATACTTGTAATACACTGTACTAACCCCAGTGTGTGCTCTTCTCTGTTAGCAGCATTAAGCCACGTGTACCAGCACTATCACAGCCATACACCCAATGAATGGTTCTTCTGTAGTTCTTCACATTCCTCACACTTGGAAAAACTTAAATCTGGGCAAACCATTTTACTATTCAGTACTTCCAGGCTGTTGGAAAACACAGTGCCTCACAGCCCTGCGACAGACCCACTAAACTGAACTGTGAGAGAAAAGCAGGTTAAGTGAGGTCATTAAACCTTTCCCAGGGTGAAAGTTAGGAAAACAATCCCCCAGGCCAGCACGGCTGGGTTTTGGCTCATTATAAAACCTGAATCTGCAGGACAGCAACGTGGAGCAAGGTCTATAGTGTAACTGCAGCCCAGCAAGTGCAGGATCCTCTGAGGAACCCTTGGACCCCTGCTAGATCACCTCTGGTAGCTGAGCATTCCTGCAGGACACCTCAGTCTGAAGGATGGACACAGAGTGGGGTCTCCTAGGAACAGCCTTATTAAAATGATTAAAGTCAATCCTTTCTTTTTATTCATATAGTAATGGGGTGTGTGGGAAACCCCCATCATCAGCAACACAGGATTCCCCACTCTCAATGGTACAGATGAACCTCACATCCTAACATTCCTTCCAGGCCAAGGATTGGGTTTTTCCCCTTGTTAATTACTCCTACCCGTTTAATAGATACAAATATCTAATCTATCTGCTTGTCTAATTGCCAGGACCAGCCCTATGACCTTTTTAGGTTACAGGGACATTTGTTACCACTTCTTCCTCTGGGTCAGTAGCTGCTTTTGAAGACAGATGAGCATTTTTCATCTTCAATATGTGTTTAAGCTCCACTGGTAAACTACCATGAACTCAAGATATCACAAATACTGCAGTGTTTTACAGACAAATATGAACACATGGATTCCATGAAACAAGTCTCCGCAAACTGTGTTTCCCAGATGAGTGAAGGCAGTACTGAGGCACTTCCCCAAGCCCCCCAGCGAGGGGTCAGCAGTGGGGAGCGAGGAGGTGTCACCTCCAGCCCGTGTCAGGCCATGCCTTCACTGCAGGGCAGCAGGGACCCACACAGCCTGCACTGCAGCGCCCCTGCCAGCACCTGGGCACCGGGCTGCCCTTGCCACAGCAGAGAAGAATCGCCATCCCTTCCTAACACAACAGAACGCTGCGAGGGCAGCCCTCGAGTTACAGCTGAAGCTCCCATCCACGGAGCCTCCCAGCCTGAAGTTTGGGTTTACTGCACAAACGCAGTGCTCCCGCAGCACAGGTTTGTAAGTCACCCCTGGAGCAGCTGAAGAGCCGTGTGCCCACACTGCACACAGGACACTGAGGGCCCTGCTCCCAGCACTGGGGACACGAGACAGCTGTCACAAACCCAGGGGACAACAGGCAGAATCCATCAGACACATCGTGGCCAGCAGATGCTGGGTAACAACAGCCTGTCCCAAAGGCTGTGCTGGGACTGTCGCTGCAGCCCAGCCCCTTCCCACACGTGCCCCTCCATGACCACCTAACAACTCGCTCACAGAGCTGCACAGGCTTGAAAAGAAAAGTATTTGCCTTGTTCTTCCAGCCAAACACAAAATGCAAAGTCAGCAGCTTGAAGGGTTCACTGAGAACGCAGAGCAGGCAGGAGAGTGTGACATTACAGGGGAAGAAGGGTTCCTTCTTCCGAGCTACAGCTTTTGTGTCTTTAGTCAATGCCTCGACACGTTCAAACACGGAGCTGTAACACAATTCTAACGACAGCAACCACTGCACTTCGAAAGTGTTTTCATTAACTTGATTAACATGAATTATGTGCATTATGATGGTTACCCTTAAGATCTGAGAGTAGTCATTGATAGAGAACTACCTGTGAAAAAAGAACTCTGAAATACTTCTACTACATCCCCACCAGTCACGTTCTGGTGAGCACACAGTCAAACTTCAGAGCGTGCAATTTGAAAACAAGCACTACAGGGGCACATGTGAAACCCTCCATCCACTGAGGAAAACAGGAAAATGAAACTGGCTCAGCAGAAGTGACTCTGATTTACTCGATCTGTTGAAGTTCATAAAAGGATGTCAACAGAAAAAAACCCCACTCCAAATCTAGTTGCAGTATTTTTGTTTAATGTGTAATGATAAACGCAAAGGAAGAGTGTGTGTAACTACTCAAAGCTGGTGTGGAGCAGCTTTGAAGGGAATAAAAAATTCACTCCCTTCTTGGAGCACACAAGTCCTGACTCGGGAGTTACACACTTCTCATGGAACAGAGAGAGGTTATTAGGGCAAAAGGCTTTTAAAGCGGCTGATTTCACTCACGTAGCTCCAGCCACGGCTTGGGGACTACCGAGAGGAGAGCACCGAGGTCAGCCCTGGCCACACGGAGCTGGCCAGGAGAGGAGCACGGCAGGAAAAGCGCCTGAACGGCGGCGCCGGCCTCACCGTGCTGCGGGCGCTGTCAGGGCCTCAGCCCCGCCGAGGGCCGCGGGCCCGCCCGGCGCCCCGGCCCAGCGCCCGGCCCGGTTCCGGCGCGCCGGGACACGCGTCCCGCAGGGCCCAAGCGGCCCCTCTCGCCCTCCGGACCCGCACCGGGGCCGCTCCCACCGCGAAGCCCCGGCAGCGCCTGGGGAGGCGCGAACGGGCCCGCCGGGACCCGCGGACAGGAGCGGGGACGGCTCCGGCTCCACCCCCGCCCCACCGGGCCCCGCTCGGGCCGCGCCGCCGCCCCGTCCCCCCGGTCGCGGCCACCCCCCCGCCGGGCGCCTCCCGCCCCGCCGTCCCCGGCCGCGGCCTCGCGGGTGCCCCGGGGCGAGGCGGCCCCAGCGCGGCCCCGCCGCCCGGCCCGGCCCCGCTCACCCGCGCCCGTGGTCGCCGCCATCTTGCGCCGCCGCCGCCGGCCCCGCCCCCGCCTGACGTCACCGCAACGCGGGAACTGCGGCCGCGGCGCGGTGCGGGCGGGCGCGCTAAGGGGAGCTCGCGGTGGGCGGGGCGGGGCGTCCGCGCGGGGAACTCTGTGGTGCACGTGCGGCGCTCCCACAGCTCCGCGGCGCGGGCGGGCGTTATCGCTGCTCGATGCAGTCCCGAACACCGGCCCGGGGGCTCCGGGACACCGGCGCCATGTCGGGCGTGGGACACCCCGTACTCTCCGGCCCAGTTTGCCCCCCCCCCTCCGCTTCGTGCATAATATATTAAAAAAAAAAGTTAAAAGAAATAGGAAGGAAATTAGTTCTGCTTCGCTTCGCCTTACAACACATGTTCCAAAAAGTGAGCCCCAAGACACGCTATGAAAATATCCAGAAAAAATTACGAAGCAAAACGTTTTGGAGACTCGTGGCAGCTTAAGCCCCGTTCTGCAGTGAGCCCTCCCAGACTCAGCTCTGAGCAGCGACGGGCGCCGCGGTGCTGCGCCCATCAATTGTTCTTGGAAGCTGCTTTAAAACAGCAACGCTGGTCTTACTGGTCGGCTTTTATTTCACTCAGTAACACTTCATTTCAGCCGCGGCTGAGCACGGACTGGCTGAAGGCAGCAGGAAGAAAGGAGAAAAAGGCAGCAGGACAAGGCAGCAGAAAGAAAAAAGGCAGCAGGACAAGGCAGCAGGACAAGGCAGCTAGATGGCACGAGAGCCCAGCTCAGCCGGCTGGGGCCATGGCCAGGGTGTGCAGCACAGCAGGAGAGCCGGGGCTGGTGCCGAGCAGCCAGAGCCCAGCTCATCCAGCAGGATTGTTCTCCCAATGGCTTTGGGGTGGGTGGCTCATTTCACACCCTTCCAACCAGCGTTCCCCTCCACCTCTTAGGCTGCTAAGTCAAGTCCCGGGAGGATCACAGAGACAGGCACCACATCTGAGCCAAAACCTCCAAGCGGGATTTCGAGACACTTTACAGTAATTCTCCTCACTTTACTAGCGCAACACTTCCCTGACAGCTCTGTCTGGGGGGGCTTCTGCAGTTTCACCGCTGCACATAAGGAATCGCTCCTGCTCCTGGGATGTACACAAGGAATCAGTCCTGCTCCTGGGATGCATATAAGGGATCACTTCTGCTCCTCCAAGGCCCTTGTGACCACGAGAATCCGCTTACGGAGGGCAACCGCAGCCCTGGCAAAAGTTGGAGGCCTGAGAGTCCTTCTGAGGGTCCAGAGAGCAGCAGCCTGACCAGAGTTCTCTGTGGAGCTGAGACTGAAATCAGAGAGCTTTTAAAAGCATTTAAAAGCATTGAACTGAAATGCAGGCCATCCATCCCTGTGGAGTTTAACAGGAGTGCCTTATTCTGATTCAGCTCTAATCTGTTCCTAATCAACTTAAGATAAATTTATCTTAAGCCAGATTTACAGCTGGTAAGAAGGATCCACACAGCCTTTTGCTCCAGAATTGCCGTATTCATTTTGTGTGAGCATCCATGTCTTTAAACAGGTGGAACAGAGACCTTGGGAGCTGCAGCCACGTCGGGTGTGGGGAGTCACAGAGCCACCTCTGCCTCAGGAGCCCGGCACAGCATCCACGTGGAAAATGCATCCGGAGATTAACTCTGTCCCAGTTTCTCACAATTAAGCAAGATTAACAGATAAATAGTCCCAGCAGCCACCAGTATGAGTAGCTCAGATTTGTTTCCAGTAAGGCAACAGCAGCCAAGAGAGGTTTGGGCAGCAGCAATACCTTGAGCAGCACTTTGGAAGTACAAATTCTGGTGATTTGTGTCCCAAGCCCATTCATTCCATCCACTGCTACTCACCTGGCATTTAAACACGCAGTGAAAAGAGCTCAGAGGACTGAGTGCTTCAGGCTGATTTACATGGGTGCCCTGAGCATCCACCCAGTTCTCTCTAGGGCTCTCCAGTATCAACTGAAAGCATTTTGGGACTCCTACTGAAGTGGAAGAATTCTTTAATGTCAAAGCTGCATGGAGACCCGACACTGACTGAGGCAATGGGAACAGACAGCAATTTCATGTAATGGCATAAAGTTCTCCAACGGTCTGAACACTTAAATGAAATATTTTGTGACCAAGGTACCAAATGTGATTTTAATCTGCAGAACCCAGCTCAGAGGCATCTGCATTCAGTACTTCCCACTGAAGGGAGAGGTACCAGGTCCCAACTCTTTCAGAAGCCATCCACCATATCTGAAGAAGTGGAGATCATAAACCTATGACTCAATATCATCATACCCTGCTCTTCAGGAAGAGGCAGTTTGAATTTAACACAATTTACAACTAGAGGAGGGAAAATACCTTACATTTGACCATCAGTAAGTTTTCAGTCAGGCAAGAACTAAACAAGATCCAAATCACATTAACTTCTTCACCCTAAGTCAGTTGGGGTTACTCCTTTGCATCCAGAGCAGAATTAATTATTTACACTTCTTGAAAGGTGTAGAAGTTGGTGAAACATAGTGCCAGGCTCCTAAAATGCTGGCAGATGATCACTCCAAGCCAAACAAGCTGTGACAGGCTGCCAGGTGTCTCAGGTGTGGGACTGCACAGGGTGTTATGCAACCAACCACTGATCGAGCCCTTGCACTCAGTGCTGCCAGTGCAGCAATGAAGAACAGCAACAAGACTTGAACATGATTAGTATTATCCAACTGCTTTGTTATAAATATATTATATACATTCAAACATCACATTAAAATATTATTCCATTACACCAGAAGAGATTAAGGCTTTATATTATTTACAGAAACAAGCAAGCACCTTAAAAAAAAAAACAAAACAAAACACCAGTCATTGACATTTCCGTTCTAACATTATGAGTTTGATACCTTGAGCTCTTGAATACAGCTATTTGCAGTGTGCCCAATGCTAGAACTATTTCAAACATTTATTGTCAGGGTAGGAAACACTTAATAGAAGACTCAGCAGTGAGCACTCCACACAAACAGACACATGTGTTGTAGGGTGCCCTCCCTCTTCTCAGAGGCTCCTGAAGTTGAAGGCTTATGCAGAAACTGCTCAATTCCACGTGGAGAGTCGAAGAGATTTGTTTTAAGGGAAACTGAAGACACTTGAGGATTGGTGGCCCCCCGGAGGAGCGGGATTCTCAAAGTCTGTTCCACGTGACGTCAATCAGGCTGAACATGATAGTGAAGACAGAGCTGTACGTTGATCAATCACTGAGTGCACTGAACAGTCATGATTTTATAGGCTTCCATTGCCCCCCCACTGCTCCCATGCAGTGCCCTTGCACTCCAACACCAAGTGACAAACTTGTCACCATTCTCCCTGTAGGTCTTAGGCAACAAGCTGTTTTGGAAGTGTTCAATAATGTTGATACAACACATGTTTCCTACGCCCCCACGTCCCCCTGGCATGCCTGTGCTGCCTCTGGCGTGCCCGGTACCTCACGGATACAGTGATGAAGCATGTTCTAAGGTGAAAGCAGACATGGCTAAACAAAAAGGTGCTCAGTGAGAGTAATCATCTTCATTTCAAGTATTGTTTTAAGAATTAGTTCTTTTCATTGTAGTCTGTGTTAACACTTTTTAGTTTGTGCTTTAGAGTCTGTTATTTCTTTGCAGGTCTTGAATTTGGCTGATGGCTTTATTTTTTTTTTTTTTTTAAAACAACATTGGCAACAAGTTATGGATTGCAGAAGGCTGGCAAAAGTTACTTGATTTTCTGAGCCCATTTCATGTCATCTGCTCTTGGCTTCTCCCCAGTAAGTCCTTGGATGATGTTCTCCAAACATCTCCAAAATCTTATCTTCTCTAACGGATAATTCAGCCAACCTAAGGGATTGCAAAGGAGAAAGAGGATTAGTTTGTGATAGTGTCCAAAGTTCAATGAGAAAAAAAACCCAACCAGCCCAATACTGCTAATAATGGTCAGGCTTAAACTTTCAGGACATAGTAGGACTGAAAGAATAGCTCTTTGGGAGGCAAGATTTTTGCCACCATCTGTCAAGTCAGGCTTCTTAACTGTACCATGTTTCTACATGACATTCTGCTAATGAGAATTAGATTTGTTTCTTGGCAGAGGTTTCAAAACCCACATGAACTGTTTGTGGAAGCCAATGACAGAATGAAGAACCAGAGTGGTTTATTTCCAGCTGTCTAATTAACTTGATAACTTATTTAGGATCATGCAACACTGGTGACTGAGCATTTCCACCTGGACAGATATAATAGGAAGCTAATGTTTTCTGCAAACCTGTCCACTCCTCTGAGTCAGAATGAGTGGATGCTGAAAATCCAGAAGCCTGGCTTTAGAATTGAGCATTCCAGACCAGCTGCAGACATTCTGCTCTTCTGAAGGAAGAGCAGCTTTAATGAACAAACCCCATTAGTGGCCTGAGCTCACCAAGACCCCACACAATCGGATCTCAGCACCACTAACTGCTCCCTCAGGCTCCAAGTTCCCTGCAGCTGATCACAAACCTTCCCCCCCACTTTTGATGCAAAAACCCAGCTGCAGTTTTCCCAAGAGCTTGTGCAGCCAGAGCACAGTTAACTGCACGACTCTGCAGGTGTCTCGCAGCTGTCCTGGGCAGGGTGGCAGTACCTGTGGTGATGCAGAAGTAGGTCTCGTGCGGGGACACGTGGTGGATCCTGTGGTGCTTCCGGGGCAGGATGATGTGCCAGTCCTGGAGGAATACAACCCAGCCTGGAAGGCCAAAGTACGTGTGGGACCACTTGTGGATCTGGTTCGTCATGGTAATGAAGATGATGAGGGCAAAGACGTAACACTCCCAGGGACAGGTCTCACACAGCGCCTCTGCAAAACACCACAGGCAGCTGAGAACACCAGTTATGGAACAGCACATTTCTACCAGGACAACGTCCTGCCCAGCCAGAGCTGCCTGCTGCTGCAGGAACTGACAAAGGCCTCACCAAAGCTGCTTTGGCAGAAGTGTCACAGGAGCCAGCGAGCCATAAGCAATTCCCAAATGTAACAAGACAGGCTGGGAAGTGCCAGAGTCTGTCAACACACCATAAACAGGAAGTCAAGCTGAGTTTACCATCTATAAAATTAATTTGATCCTTTAATTCTTGACTTTTAGTTTGCACATAAAGTATTTGTGCACAGAGATGAAGCACTGTTTTGTGTTACACACTTTGGAACAACGAGTTTCCCTAGATGTTCACAGCTTGGTCCCTCTTACAAAGAGTATTTAGCATAACTTCTAATCTTCCTTGCACAACTCTCCAGCCCCAGATTCTCTGATGAGCTAGAGAACCTCGCTGTGCCACCTTCTGCCACCACACCTGAAAGGAAAGTTTCTCTCCTTCCTTCCAGGAACACCATGCTTCCAACAGCTATTCCTTGTCATATCACATCCATGGATTTCTCCAAACTTCACACAGACAAATGTTCATTTCAATAGGAACAAGAACGCTAAACCACAGCAGTCAGAAGTAACAGCTTACCTGGGGAAAAAGAAACAAATTTGTATGCCATGTTTGCCAAGGGGACCAGCGTCATGAAGCAGTTGTCTCCATTGGTCTCTATGAAGTCATGCCTGGTGATTGCTGTGGGGTCAATATGATGCTCCCGAAAGGGTCTGATGAAAGCCTGGGAAAAGAATTGGATAAACACAATACCACACTCAATAATGGCCTCGGAAAGAAAAATATTACAAAAAAGTAACCCCAACAAACCCCCAAAACCCTCTCATAAATTCAGACCTGATGACTGAGTTGAAGAGAATTCCATAGTACAAAGCATGTAAGCAGGATTCAAACTTTTGTCATGACAACACTTCAGATCATTTGATTTACATTTGCAAAACAATTCAGTTCCCACACCCAAATCCAGGGGTTTTTTTGCTTTTCATTTTTATTATTCTTAATTTTCACTTAGAACCTTTAGTATGTAATCTTAAAAACAAAGCATCAGCACCTAAATTTCAGAGGCAAAACAAGCCTGTGAAATTCACTTGCTAAGCAGAATCAACCAAGGGGAAAAAAAACCACTAAAAAAATTAGAATCCAGCCTACCATATTTATGGGTGACAGATGCCAGCACTAACATACTAAATGCAAATTAAGTGACTGGACAAAGCAGTGGAAGACAAACAGACTATAGAGAAGTCACCTCTAGGAGCAGAAATCACATCTGAACACACAGAGCAATTGTTTTATTGTGTGGGACAGTCAAACCACTGATTTGCCCTTAACACTTCCAGCATGTCCAGCCTGTGCAAAGGTGTCCTGAGCAGTCTCAACTCGTGGTTATTTAGTGCAGAGTCTCTGGCAGGGATTTTTAAAAATTATTTAATCTGTGCTCCAGAGAAACAGGGATTGAAAAGACTATGAAGTCTATTGGAGGTGAACAAAAATTAGCCAAACCAAACAGTTTTAATTCTGCTGTTGTAGTTCATGTAACTCTGGATAATAACAAGGAACAGCCCACAATTTTTTTTTTTTTAAATAATGATCTTTCTAATATTGCACTGTGAGGAGTAATTAATGGTAGCTATTAAGAAATTTAATTAAGAAAACAGATTGTTGCTTACTACAGAAGCCAGTGAACCTTCCACCAAGCAACTGGCATTTGTAGCTGCAGGTGTATAATACATCTCAAATTAAATCTTCAGTCACCACCATTCTAATATTACTGTGTTACAACAGGGGCCCATAGAAGAGGGAACTGGGAAGATTCTTCCTGGAGCATCCTCCTGTTTCACAAGTTTTTAGGAGTTCAGCTGCAGGGACAACACTCCAAATCTGTGTTCCTGACCTTTTAAACATCCACAATGCCCAGCCAGGTTCCAACACTTGTGGTGTCACAGGCCATTCCCACAGAGCCTGGGGAGGTCTGCAAACACCGGTATTGCAGCTCTGCCAGCCTCAAGGCAGGTGACCAAATGGAGCAGTGCCACCTTGCAGTGTCCCCCAGGCCAGGTGCAAACCTGGGGCCGCTCCCTGGGCTGGGCGTGGAGCTGCTCACGCTGGCAGGGCTGAGCCCAGAGCCCAGCTCAGCCGGGAGCACTGGCAGTGCTGCAGAAAGGGACTTGAGAACTTTTTCAAGCTGAAGAATGACAATCCCAAACCTTTCCAACGATGGGTAGCTCCACAGATCCCCAGGTGTCTGCTCCCCAGTGGAACAGTCCTGAGAGGAAGTCGGCTGTAATAACTCCTGCAACTTGAATGAGAGAGAGAGAGAGTCAGACAAACACAGCGTTTTTACTGACTCAGTCACATCTTACACTTGTTTTACAAGTTTACTTGTTTATCTGTCTCTAACTTAGATACTTACAACCACATGAGATCTACCCAGTCTGAATACACATACAGTCAGGCAATTAGCAAAAAGAGGTTAGCAAGACATCATTTGGACAGTAACAATCTTCATTAAATCTATATTTGTGTTTATCCCATCTCCTACAGAACAGGAATACCTCCCCTAGTGGGTACATTTTGCTCGGCTGACCCCTCACCTCTGCAGTCCTTCCCCTCACCTTTCATTTTCAAAAAGGGAGAAGAAATAAAAAAGCTCTTTTCATATTATAAATCGCCCCCCACCATTGAATCCATTATCCAGTTGGCCCAAACTCTTGAATGCAGCAGGAGACACTTCATTCTTTATGTACCCCCTTATTATACTGAAGACAGCTTATTTTATAAGCAGTAAATCCTGTACATTTGTTTTTGTTCCAGACCACACATGCAGGCTACAGCAAGACTGGGTGGGACACAATAGCGTTTAGATCTGCTCCTAGCAGCTGAAAGGGCAAGCAGCCTGGGTTCAGGGGAAGATATCCAAACAACACTTCTCTTTGCAACAACTCAAATGCCATTCTCGCTGAGGTAATGCCCCCATTAGCCCGCCTCGCCTCCAGCTGCTGCATCATCCGAGTGAAATAACTGCAGGAACAGCAACACAAATTGAGGCAAATACTGACAGCTCAATAGATGTTCCTCGTGTTGTTTTGATGTCAGCTGGTAAAGGGAAGAATGGAGGGTGCCTGAAGGAGTGCATTATACTCAAGCAATTGGGAAAAAAAATCTAACTACCAGCAATCTTGTTCCAGTTGTATGGCAGCAGGGTGTGCTCACTCCTCTGCAGTTGTGGAGGATGAGTTGCAATAAAGAGCAAGAGCTGTGCCGAGGTTACACATGACCAGCACAGTAACACTTGGGGGGTGTGTGTGTGTCCTGTCCCCGGGCTCAGAGGGCACAGCCCAGTAATGAACTGAGCTCAGCACCCCCACACAGAGTAAAGCACTGGCTTTACTGAAAATGGCAAGGCCAAGGTACAGGAGTTCAGCCGACGCTCAAAGGTGGTAAAAAATCTTGATGCTCTGTCATCGAGGCTGCGAGGGTGAGAGGAGATCAACAGCCCTGAGCACGAGTTAAGTGCCAACCACGCAGTCAGAAAAAGCAAGGTAACCCCAGCTGAGGTATAGAACTGCAAACGGTGGATTCAACACTCACCAGAAGGCAGCTCGGTGCAGCATTAGGGAAGTCCTGACCCACACACATTAGCTTTCCTCCAGCTCACTGAGAGAGGGGTGGAGGATCGGCCCATCCAGGGGTTATTCCCAAGGAGAAGGAGATGCTTGGAGCATGCAGGAGGAGGGCAGAGGGCAACGAGCTGCAGGACTTGCTCAGAACAGTGGGATTCTTTGGTTTGCAAGTAGACTGCAGAATAAGGAGGAAGGAAGGCAGCCCAGCACACAGCGAGCCCAAAGGTGCACAAATGCACTCCAACCAGTATCCAAGTGAACACTCGACTGCCACACACATTTCCTCGAACTGCTGCTCTGCCTCATTTCCCCACACTCGTGATCCTCTGGCGTGGGCACCTCCCAGGCACAGTGGGGCCCTCGAACACCAGGTGCCTCTCCCCAGAGCCTGGACACGCCGGAGCGGGACATGGGGCTGGAAAAGCAACTGCCCCAAAGACACCATGGACACAGGGCAGCTCTGTCCCGCTTGTGTCCTGCTCAGAAACCAGGGAATGTGTAGGGTTTGTGACCCCGGAAAGGCTCCACTCCACCTCTTCACTGCTTCAGAGTCAAACTGAGAGATAACCTGCAACCTCTGCTCTTGTGGGTGACTCTCAAACCACTTCCCGTGGCCAGGCTGCTCCTGGGGCCTGCAAAAGGAGGAGGCCCCATGAGAGCTTCGAGAGAGAAAACTGCTGCGCATATTTACAATTAAAAGTTGTACCTCACCAAAATTTTATGAGCCAAGCTTAAGCTTGGCTTTGCATAGATAGAACGATCAAATTGTAACCTGGAAGTCTTACATCAAAGTATACAAAGTTTCATATTTACTGTAAAAATTCAGTTAGAGTCTCTGAAGAGGACAAAACCAAGATAAGATGTTATTAAATAACTTGATGCTGTTGTGTAACATCACTGAGAAGTACTCATGTTTAATCAGCGACTGTATTAACTGGTTGAACAGCACTAAAGGGTCGGCGTGGCTAATTCCACACAGAAAAAAATCTTGTCTAAATATCGATATGCCAAAGCACCCGTTGTTTGTCACTTCTATGCTTACGAAAATAAAATGCCTTAGTCACCTGCAGTCCCCACATAGTGACTCTCAGTACAGAGAAGGCAGGGGTTTGATACTATGGCAAGTTACAAGGCTAAAGTAATAATCCCTGGACATTTCAACAAGTGTAACAGCTTGGAAACAAAAGAGTTCATAATTTTGGCTAATAAAGCTGAGAAACTTTCAGTCAGAACTCAACCTCAGAGCGCACACGAGAGGGTCTGGGACAGCAAATGTATTCCTGTGAATAGCAGTTATATCACACTGTAACCAGGGTTTCCAACAAGTCCTGTCTGCAGTGTCCGCACTCCAGGGACAGGAAAAGCCTGGGCTCCGTCACAGGAGCTCCCCTGGCAAGTCACTCACGGAGCAGACATCTCTCCTTGGGGCTACTCCCTGCTCGGGAACGCCTTGTGACCAATGTCCTGCCTCCAGCGATGCCTCCCGAGCACGGGCACACCCCAAACAGCCTCGGGGAACAGCCACCGCAGCTTGGACACTGCAGCGAAAGGCAGATTCCCCAAAGAATCGGGGTCCTGTCTCCCCCAGGGCTGAACAGCAGCAGATCTTAAAGCAAACAGTCATCTACAAAAGCACAGCTTGGCTCAGAACCACCACCTGATAAACTAAATCCTCCGGCCAAACTCCCCTGTGACTTTAAGGGAGCCCCTGACAACCGGGCAGGCACACAGAGCTGTCTTTGTCCCCTGTGCACACCCGTGGGGACACAGATGGGGCCGTGCCACCAGCGTCCCTGCAGTGCCAGGGCAGGAGCCCCGGCAGACCCTGCCCAACAACAGCTGCCAGCACGCCCAGGAGCCCATCCCCAATCCCACTGACATGAAGAACAGATAATGGTGGCAGCACCGCCTGCCGAGTGCCAACCAGCACTAGTAGGAGGTCACTCCACTTCCAAGAGCAACACCCTCCTGCTCCTCCTCCTCCTCCTCGTGCCGGGGCTCCATGGGAAAACACCGCAGTTCTGCCCACGGGACCCACAGCAGACACCGCACAAACCCTGCTCCTGCAACACAAAGGTATCTGTGAAACGGTTACAGAATCAAAGCTCGGCTACCCGATCGCAACTGGCAGAGTTTCCCTCTTTAAGAGATGTCGCACCGGAGAGGGAAACACAAAGTTACCCGCAGCTACCAAGTAACCGATGGTAACTTCATGTAGGGTAAGACAGCAGGTGACAAAGAACCAAATTGTTTGGACCAGCACTGAAGGATCATTTTCCTTTGATAACTGAGGTTTCTGGTGTAATTTCAAGAGCCTTTAAAAACAAAATTTCAAGTGGAAACTCATTTTAATGCACATAGTAAATCCAAGATGAAGTGACATCCTCGGAGCTCTGAGGCAGCAGGATGTGGATGCCTGATCCACATGCCCAGCACTCACTTCAGTCAGCACTGACGTCTCTGGAGTGTTTTTTCTCCAACGTGTGCCACAGCTTTCGTGTGTTACACACTCATTGTCTGGCTCTGCAATGCAGCTCACCAAGGGCAGCCCTGCAGAGCTGCTGGAGCTTGAAACAAAGAGGTTCTGGGCCTTGATGAGATCCAGTTTCTATTTTGAAACTGCACTAAGTGATTTCTTCCTCTGTGCTCTCTCTGTCTAACCCACAACCTCTGCAATAATGAAACGTACTTCAGATGGGTTAAAAAAATCAGTTGCCCATCTTTCAAGAAAGCAGTAATTAATTGTAACTTCTATCATGTCACAAGATGTTCCTAAAGATATCTGTCCTATGTGGGGCAGTTCTTACGAATATAAACAGGTTACAACACAAAGTTAACTCTTCATTTTTTTGTAAGACTGCAATGAACAGTCCCTGTCACAAACAAATGTGGCTGCAGATAAAAGCCAAATGTCTGAAACAAGTCAACCAACTTGGAAAAATGGGGTTTAAAACCCTAGACAAAATAGAAGGAAGGAGAGGAAAATGAAAACCAAGATTCATGCTGTAACTTGCCAAACTTTTTATCTAGATGCTACTAATATATGAATTATATACTCCACTCATGTACATTGGATAATATGCTGGACACCACAAGCTCACCTGAAGGTGTAAGGGCTTTCAAGCCTGATACTACATGTTTTGGTGAGGCTTTTCTGCTTACCACACAATAATCCCTTTGCCAGCCTTGTCCCTGGCACTACCAACCTTCAATTACAGTGGCAGAGGCTGCTCTGGTTCTGCGGCACTGCTGGGATTGTGTCCCGCTGCAGTGGGAAAAGTGGGGGTGTTCAGGCTCCCTCACAGCCCCATTCCCAGCCAGGGCTGCCTGAGTTAACTGGGTGCTTGTGTGCATGCAAATAAAACACCAAACTCAAATGTGAGCTACTCTCAGCTTGCAGAAAGAGGAACAGTTCCATGGCTGCCCAGCAGCTGAGGATATCCAGAACAGGGCATGAGTGCAGTTAGCACAAACCACAACAGAAATCCATCCTCTGCCCGCTCTTCTTTTTTTTTTTTTTTTTTTTTTTTTTTGACAGTGAGGAGGGGAAGGAAATTGTCTCATCTCTGCTAAACCAGCCTGGAAGACGAGAGAGTCCCATGGCTCTTCCTGTCCAGCAAGCTCATCCTCAGTGAGCAGGACACAGCCCAGTGCAAGAGCCACTGAGCCAAGGCCACGGAGGTGTCCCCTCAGTGCTGCGCTCCCTTGCAGACAGTGAGTGACTCAGCACGGCCACGGCACCTGCCTCCCACACCCCCACAGCACACAGGGAGGGACGTGCTGCCTGACTGCCAGCCACAGGAGCAGATCTCTTCTGTCCCAAGAAGCGCCAGGTTAAGGTATTTACAGTATTACTCATGTTACAATTCCATGTGCCCTTAAAGGCACAAAGAAAGAAGCTATGACACGGCTTTTAATTGCAGACACAGGGTTTAGGCTCAGTGACATGATGCAGAACGTTCAAACCACTTCATTTCCTAAAAGAAAATATGCATTTACGTGAGAGTACACAGGAGTCCTGACCCACTGAACAGGTCTGTGCAGCAGAACAGATCCAGCCCACTGGATCAGTGACCCCTTTCAGATTCCAAAGACCTGGCAGGAACTTGATCTAGAGCTACGTCTTCATTAGCAGAATGTTTATTTTGTGACTTCAGCTCGAAGGTCAATATTCCAAGCCAAGCCTGAGGGAAGCTGTGAATGGAACACACCTCACCCTGCAGGTGACTCAGGATTCCCAACTGTGCCCGTGGAGCTGCTCACGTATTTAGGAATCAGGACTTTTATGGATATGACTTTCACAATATGCAATAAAACCTAATAATCACTGTTAATTAGATATCATTCATGCTTCACCTGGAGAAATAATGTATTGAAGGCAGCAAAACAAGATAGATAGCCTGAAGCACTTACTACTTTATGGCACTCATTTTTGTACACACTATCAGTTATTTCCACACCACTTTATTTACACAGAATCCAGATTCTGCTATTTTAATCATTCACTACTACTTAAATAATACTATCAGTGAATTGGCAGCTTTATCAGTTAAACTGGTAACCAGGATATCAGAGAACTCAAGCTTTTATCAATATTAACTTTGAGATGAAAGCCAGCTGCAAACAGATTGCACCACAGGTTAACCATCATTGCTGATTCTCTTGTCTGGCTCTGCCCTCATTCCTAAGGAGCAGTTCCCATGCCATGTTCTTCTCCATTCCTCCCAACACCTCCACCTAATCAGATGAGAGCAGGCAAGACTGAATTAGGCCAAGAGAGCTGGTGTGACTCACAGTGGAGGACACTGCTCCCCCTCAGCCCCAACACAGCCAATAACCTCTACACAGACATCAGGAATTACCACATACCAGATTTGGCAGAAATTCAGAGCTTCTATCATGTACCACTGCTTGAACCTGGTGCAGTGCTTTGGGTGGGCTTTGTTTGTTTGTTTGAACTCATTAGCAATGCACAGCACTGATTATGAACAAGTACCATTCTCTTCTAAAACAGACACCTCACACAGTTTATAGGGAAGCTATTTTTTTCTAAAGCACAGGGGCTGAACATTCTTCCTCTCCTCCACAGAAGAGGTGGAATCAGCTTTTCTTATATTCCTGGAAAAAGTCATCATTCAGGGTAAAGGCCAAACATCACATCCTGACATGAAAGCACAATTCTCCAAAATTCTCGTGTTCAGTCTGCAGTCCCCAGAAATGAAGCCAGTTTGATGCCTGAAGTGTCTTTTATAACATTTCTCTTGAGCTTTTGCATTCTGAAAAGTTCTTGTGAATATTTTTGTCGATCAATGTATTTTGTTTCCAACCCTGACCATTCTGACAGCTCTTTTCCTTCTCAATAGTCCTTACACTTGCGGTGACTACCCAAGAACACCAAACTTACCCAGCTACATCAAAACTTCCCCTCTGAGATACTGAGAAGCCACTGAAATGTAAAGACGAAGCAGTAACACATTTTGCAGATGGTCTCAGTTTCAGAGGCTCACACACAAATGTCCCTCTCCCTTTCCAATAGCAAGTCAAGCCTTAAGGATCCCACATTTGCTTCCCACACCACAACAGTCTTCCCTTGAGCAGGGCAGCAAATAGTTCCTACTTACATATCCCAACGAGAACTGAGGGTGTGTGTTCCAGTCGCAAGTAGAAGAGGAGATTGTAAAAATTGAAACAGATCAGAGAGAAGCATAAGATGACAGAGATCCATTCTTGTAGTCTTTTTCCTGTTGGTAAAAAAAGGAAAAAAGCATGTTTTACTTTTATCTGAGAGGACATTTTGAAGCCTAAAATAACAGAGACAGACCATTCTACTGCCTGGATGACTTGCTCCATTTGTCTGACAGGGAACTGAAACAGAAACTTATTTATCCATGGGAGGCGCACACATTTTGTTTAATGACATTCCTCTTCCCCAAGCCACTACTAACCTCTTCCCTCTGCCCTTGTCCAAATAATGGGGCCAAATCAGGCATCATCTCACACTGTCCTAGTTTCCCTCTCCCTGAGATTGCTGGCATAAAGTTCCTCCATGTCACATCTTTTCTCAATTTGCATTCATCCAATATTCAGTGTTACTGGAAGGGCTGAATCTGGGAACAAATTTCTGGCCTCGAACATATTTAAATCACCTTGTGATCCGTAATATTTACAAGCTCTGAGATTTTAAATAAAGCTGTTGTACTAACAGGAAAAAGCACCATTCTCACCATTCTGCATTTTGGTGGCCCTGGAATGGCTTGTCTAACATCACAAGCATTCCCCTGAAGCTTCTCCCTGAACTGTTGTCTTGTCTGTGCCCTCCATCTCCCAGGCAAAGGCTGTGAACTCTCAGCCCTTCTGAGATGACAAGGGACAGAACAAGAAAAGATAAAAAACTGGCATAAATTCTCTCCTGCACCTTGCTGTACCACTTTGTACCTCAATAAAAAAATCATTTACGGCCTATAAAAAGGGAACAGGCACATCAGAGTACAGTAACACTTTGAGTATCACACTAGCAGCAGAAAGCTGCTCCCTGTTCTTCACTGCTGGATCCCCACAAGGCACCGAGGCAGAGTGCAGGGAACACTCAGGCTGAGACCTGCATGGATTAGGGCACAGAACAGACCTTTAACAGCCAAGGCCAAGAAGATCTGAGCTGCCACCATGGCCAGAAGGGCCAGGGCTGCAGGCAGCTCTTAATGCCCTCTGGAGCTGCCAGGTCAGTCCCTGCCTGTGTGAGGGGTCAGCCAGCACAGCCTCCTCTTGCCCAGGGCTCCCTGGAGCAGCTACCCCGCAGCCCCTTCCCCAGTCCCTCTGGCAAAGCAGAGCACAAGGAGGGCTCAGGGAGGACTCCAGTGAGGTGCCTGTGCTCTCCCACGAGCAGAGGCACACTCAGGCCTGGCATGTGTCCAGGACAAGAGCTTCTGTCCTACTCCTCCTCTCTGCTGACCTAATGCCTGATCAAATTTCTCCTCCTAAATGCTAAATCAAGTCCTCCTTCTCAACTGTACCATGCAATGAGCAGGGAAAGTAGGAACATAAATGGAGGGAGGATCAGTCTTATCTCCAATGTGCCTACAAGGCAATATTTGAAAGTATGAACAAAGACTTTGACAGGTCAATTTTAGAAGTTCTAGAAGGGCCATGGGTATATAAATTAACATCCTCTGCAGTACCAGAGGAGAGAATAATAAAATTAAATTAAGACACAAGAACAGCCATATTTGACAGCAGCATCAGGTCACAATGTGGGTGATTCTATAAAGAGATCCCTGGAGTAATGAAAATAAGAGTTAATTAACACTCATTTCCTGCATAAGAAAACCACACCCTGATTAGAGGAGCTAAGTGGGTAGATCCTCATGGAACAATTAGCTTACTGCTGGAAAGGAGGCTGGCAAGTCCCCCGAGTTCAGTGTGTGCAAACACCTCTGTACTCCGAACACAGGGATCCAGGATGGCTGTCAAATATCCAGGTTCAAATACGCAGCCTCAGGTCTGCACTGGGAAGGCAAATCAGTCAAGGAACTGAGTCAGCGCTGATAACGTATGTTTAAAGGGCACTCAAATCCCAAAGTGTGTCCTGTGTGAAGGAATGAAGTGCCAAAGCCACAAAGTACGTGCTTAAAGAAATCAGGGGAATATTCCAGTCATGTTCACTCTGCACAATTCAATGTAATCCCTGTTCTTATGAATTCAGAATTTGAACATGATATGCTACCACCACAAAACATATTCTGGCATTGCTTATGTAAATTTTTTATGGAATGCCAGAAGAAACCTGCATATCTAATACACCCTCAGCTCTCTGATATATCACTGTACATGTGTACAGCCAGCGAGAAGGACAGCAAGCTCTTTGGGGAGGAAAATCTTTTCCTTATGAGCCAGACCAGTGGTAAAGTCAGTGACCACTTTTATGTGCAGCACAGGCATCAGTCCTGGATGGACCAGAGCAACTGAAAGGTGTCACACAGGACCTTCTCAAAGGCAAGCAGGAGGTGAGCAAAAGAAACTGAAATGGGCGGACTTGCCCCAGTCACACAAACCAACAAAGGCCTTGGATTTCCTATCATCACATGGCTCTGTGCGAGTAAGAACACCCACTTGTGCAGGAATTGCCTTGGATGTGCAAGCTGGGCTCAGCTGATCTGCTGGAAACCACAAGATGCTGAAAACACATCTTCCCTTCCCTAATTCTTCACCAGAGAATGGATTCACTAGGAATAGCAGGAATACCCAGCACTGCTCACACCATGAGCTAAAAACAAATCATGTTTTTTTTTACAAGGACTTTGCAATTATTTCCACAGCATAGTCAAACAGTCATTTACTGAGCACTCCAATGAAAAACTGAAGCTTGTTTGACAAGTTCCAAGCTTCAGGAAGAGCGAAACAGGAATTCAAGCATCTCTCTGCCCCTTTCTGAGGTGCCAGGCCTGGAGATCACAGGGTAGCCCACTGAACAGATGTTCTGAAGGCAAAGCTTCTGTTGTTACCTCGTGTTGCGACCATATCTGCCCACCTGCGTCTAGAGCGAAAGGTTCACTCTACGCTTGTCGGCTTTGGAGAGCAGAGCGTCCATTCTGGGCAGTTTCTGCTGGAAACGCTCCCGCCCGCAGCCCGGCCCGTGCCGCAGCCCCGCTCGGAGCCCCGCGCTGCCCCCGCCGGGCCGAGGGACGGCAGCCCCGGGCCCTGCCCGCTCTTCCGGGGGAACGGAGCCGCGCGGGAGCGCCCGGGGCCCGGAGCGGCGGGGGAGCCGGGCCGGGGCCCGGAGCGGCGGGGGAGCCGGGCCGGGGGAACCGGGCCCGACAGGAACCGGGCACAGGAGAACCGGGCTCGAGGGGAACCGGGCTCGAGGGGAACGGGTCCTGCGGGAGCCACCTCGAGCACCCGGCCCGAGGGCCCCGCCCGTCCGCGCTGCCTCACCTGGCGAGTAGAGCTCGGCCAGCTCGCGGGCCCCGGCGTGCTGAGCGCCCCAGCGCCGCCCGCCGCCCTCGGGCTCCTCCGCGGCCTCATCCCGCGGGGCCGCCGGCCCCGGGCCGCTCTCGGCCATGGCGCGGCCGCTCTCGGCCACGGCCCGGCCGGGGATGGGCGCGCAGAACCTGCGGGCGCGCCCGGCAGCGACGGGAACGGGGCCGCGCTGCGGCGGGGGGGGGCGGGCGAGCCGGGCCCCGCCCCCGCCGCCTCCCGCCAATCGCCGGCGCCGCCGCGCGCCCGCCCGGCCAATGGGCAGCGCCGCCCGGCGCGCAGCAGCCAATGGCGAGGCGGCACGGCCGGCGGCGCAGCGCGGGGCGGGGCCGGGCGGCGGCCGGGTCGGGCGCGGGGCCGGGGCGGGACCGGGCGGGGCGGGCCGGGGCGGGACCGGGGCGGGGCCGGGGCTGGGGCGGGGCAGGGCGGGGCGGGGCCGGGCAGGGTGGGGCGCTGGGCGCCGTCCGGTCCGGTTCGGGGCGGGGGCGGAAGCGCGGCCGGGGCGGGGCCGGGGCGGTTCCGGGCGTTCCCGTTCGCACCGCCCCCTCCGCCCCGTGCCTCGCGCGCCCTCTGCCGGTGCGGGGCGCTGTTCCCGCGGTACCGCCCGCGCGTGCCCGCGACCCGCCGCAACGGCGACAGGGAAGCCGCCGTCGGTGCCTTCGGTGACCCCGCCGCGGCCCTGAGCAGCTGCGGGGAAAGGCACGCGCCGTGCTCTCGGTTCGGGAGAGGTTAAATTATAACAGCTCGCTGCTCACACAGACGTTGTTAACCGGCGGTGCCGCGACACTCCCGGAGGGTCTGAGACAGGCGGCCACGCGTGCCCGTTACGGACGTGTAAGTTAGAGGAGGATGTAACTGGTTCTGGTTGAAGCACGTTCCCGGGAGCGGTTCCCAAGTGTGTGTTGGTGATCCCGGTTTGTCAAGGCCAGAGGGCGGTCGGGAGGAAGAAACGCCGGCAAATTGCTACCAAAGTTTGGCTTGGCATGGGCTATCAAGCTTCCTTGGAAAACGGCTTAGGATCGGCGGGACCAAAGCCGCACCTGTCCGTACAACGGCACGGCCCGAGCGGCGGCGCGGCCCCGGCCCCGGTAACGCCCGGCCCACGGCAAGGCACGGCCCGCCCGCTAGGTGGCGCTCCAAGCCCGCTGCCGGGCCGGGCGCGGGGCGGGGATCGGGTCGGGATCGGGATCGGGATCGGGATCGGGACCGGGATAGGGATCGGGATCGGGATCGGGATCGGGATCGGGATCGGGATCGGGGTTGGGGTCGGGATCGGGATCTGGCCCAGGGCGGGGCTCGGGGGTCTCCTTGCCGGGGCAGCCTCGCCGGGTCCCCGCGCCCTCGACACGGCCCTGCTGCGCCTCAGCCCCGCCGGGACCGGACGGACCCGGACGGGACACGAGGAAACCTCCCCCGGCTGAGGAGCCCGTTTGCCCGGAGCCCTCCCCGAACAGCGACTCTTGGCGCCTTCCACACTGAACTCCTCCCCTGACCCCGCACCGGAGCGGCGGGAGCTGACATTGGTTCTACTGGTGCACCTGGCGCTGTCCCGGCTCCGGTCGCATCCCCCCGGCTGAGCGCAGCCCCCGCGGGCGCTCGGCCCCGCACCTGCCCGCTCCCCGCTGCCGCTCCGTCCGCCCGAGGCATGGGGGGAGCAGGAACTGGCTGAGGTTCCTCGCTGGACTCTCTCTGGCATGGGAAAATGTCAGTGGGTGGCAGAGCTGGAACAGCCAGCTCCCGTCCAAAGCCGTAAATGCAAAGGTGGGGAGATGACAAGAACCGAGGAGCGCGGCGTGTGGAGGACAGAACAAACACCCTGGTTACCCCCACCTGGCAGCCCGTCCATTCAGCCAGCTGCCAGGTGACACAAACAGCCCCGGCGTGGTTCCGAGTGCCAGGACTCGCGAACAACAAGTCCAAACCGATTCCCTGGCAGCCCAGGTTTCCCTGTGGTGCTGAACACAGGATGAGAGCAGATGAAAAGCAAGTATTTGTATAGTCTAGAGCACAGACTTTTAATACTTTTAATAAAGAAAAAATCTTCTAATTCTTCACCTAAGCCCATTCTCCTGTTACCCCCTCTCAGACTTCCCTTGTTTTATGTTCCCCCTGGCCATACACCCCGTGGAGTTCAAGCTACCTGTCCCACAGCCTCAGGACCTCAGAAGAGTTCTCCTCTTTTAGAAATTTCCTAAATGATCTACCAGGTGCTGTTACTAGGAACTTCTGACACTTTGCAGGGTACCCTGGAATGGTAGAAATCTTTTTCCTTTGGTGGATCTTTTGAAGCTTGGATACACTAGAGATCACTAATACATGATCTGTAACAAATTCATCAAAGCAGGAGGCTGCAATTACCCAGGAAATGTCAGGCAACTACAGAGAACTTCTGGAAAGTTAGTGGACAGCAACTTCTCTGCCATTTTTATTGGAGCACAAGGAAATGGGCTACTCATAAAACACAAAGTCACTTCTCACTGTCCCTGTTCAGACTGACAGCCCACATCCTTCCAGCCAGACAGCTCCAGCAGGGACTTTCTCTGCCATGCAGGATGGAGATTGCGGTTTATGCTTTGTCACTGCTCCCTTCCATGGGCCTTTGTGTGCTCTGACTCTTCCTCCTTCCTTTGTTTCTCAGAGCCACAGAGTGCGTGCTCCGACCTCAAATTTGCTCTGGAAAATTTTCTGTCTGGCCAGGGAAGGTATTTCACTGATGTTGTCCCACCAGTGTCAATCTCCAGGTGTCGTCTCCGCGCGCCCGGTAGGGCAAAGAGTAACGTGGAGATAAAGGGGGATTGAGCAATGCAAGGCTGCAAAGGCCAAGCCTGCTGGGTCAGAGGTGAGCAGAAAATCAGCAGAAGACCAACAAAAACCATGTCACAGCCCATCACCATGTCACACGGGAACAGGGTGAGGGAGCGCTCTGGGGGGAGGACTCTGGTCTGTAACAAAAGAAGCGAAGGAGGCCAGGAGACACAGCCTGCGACCGCCCGGGGAGCTCCCTGCCCCTGGGACTGCCAGCACAGCATCCAGCTGCGGGGGCAGGAGGGGGAAAGCATGTGGCAATCACTTTCTGTGTTAAAATGAAGCAAAGTCTCGAGGCTGGTCTAAGAGTTGGGGCAGACAGAAGGAGAGCCAGCCTCTCTGTGAGTTGAGACATTGCCTGTCTGACATTTCGTAAGTGCTGTTTTTACAGCAGAGAACAGCAAGTGGAGAGCAATAGTTTCAAACCTGTGCTCTGCCAGGTACAGCTCGTGAGTTGTTGTTGGCATATGGTGTGCGGCTGAATAAAGACAGACCTGGGGCTAGGGAGAAGGGAAAAAAAGTGCTCAACACTCTCAGAAATAAATTTCAATGTTACTTCTCTATTTTATAGCCTTTATTGCAACATTGCTCTACTTAAGTCAGTCTTTTAGGCAAGGTCCCCTCCTACCCCCCAGAGACCTTCCCACACCAGCTCCGTGCTCTTTCCCAGCCTGCTTGCTTGCAGGGACACTGTTCTGGGATCCCTCATGTTCTCCTCTAGCTCACCTCCAGCACACTGCCCACAGCATCTCAGGCACTGCTGCAGCTGCCAGCTGCTGGCATGACCTTCCTACCCCGCTGCCCCTGCTCTGCCCCTCTGCTGGTCCAGACCACAGCTCTGGAGGGGTGGGCGAGCAGCTCCGGTGTGATGCAGCTCTGATCTTACTGACCTGCTAAGAGTTATTGCCAGGGAAATAATAAATGGGACAAAACTGCAGCAAGAATCATCAGAAATGTCAGCCAGCCTCTTTCTAGGGTATGACCTTCAGTCCAGAGACCTTCTGATAAACACTTCATTGTTTGAGCCATCACCACTAAACTAACAGCATCTCCCCAAAGCTCGTGTCATTCCAGAGACAACTGCTGTAGACCTGGAGCACGTGAACTGGAAAGCTTGTAAGAAATCCTGGAAAAGAAGACAATTTCCAGGAAGAAAATTCCTCTGCAATGCTTTACTGTAGGTCTGAGCCCAGAGCTGCAAAGCTGTGGCTCCAAAGTGCAAAGAGAGAGCAGAGTTTAATTCATGACGGAGATGAACAGTGAGGATGAGATTCTTCCCTCCACCTTTCCACGATGCTGGTCTCCTCCTGTTCCCCTCCCCGTGTCTCTATTGTTTCACACATGAATGTAGAGGAATCTGGATGCTATTGCATCAGATTTTTTTTCCAAAATGTTATGCTCTTACTAAGTAATTTGGGACTTTTGCTGTCTCCTCCCTCAGCTGAATAGTTCCTAAAAAAAAAGAAATCATGAAATCACTAGAAGGAAGGTGCTTCTCACAGAAGCGCTGCTTTTCTAACGAATATTGCTCTGTTGGGAGACAAGCTGAAGAAGGTCTGCTGCCAGTGCCTGCATCCCTTTACCAGGAATGTCTGCATCTCCCTGCCTGAAACATCTCTGAGGAGCTTTTCCAGGACAATTACTAGCAGCCTCTGCACATCTGGCAAGGCCAAGCCAGGCACTCTCAGGGACAGAGCTCTGTGTGCCCAGACCTCGGCTCAATCCTGTGATGTGAGCCTCATTCTGCACCTGTTCCCATTTCAAAACCCCCACTTCTGGCCATGCATTTGTTGTGACAAGTGCAGAAATAACTTAAAAGAGACCAGAGTTAGCTCAAAACCTGCTTGCTGAATGCTGGGGTTTTGGATAAGTGGTTAGTCCCGCCAACAAGGTTCCCATGAGAAGCTGAGAATGGATGTTGGCTCTATGAGAGTGGATATTGGGATTTGAGGTGAGCTGGAGGAAGTTGAAAGAGATCCAGGTAGAGCAGGGAGGTGAGGGGGAGAAGGGAAGGAGGGGACAAGCTGGGCATCCAACCTGAATTACCACCCCAGCTGACGTGATCGGGGTGACTGCGGGATTACTCAGCACTGGCCGGGAGAGCAGGTGTGGGCCACGCCAGCCCTGATAGAATCTGTTTCACATGACAGTTGCACAGACATTTTATTTTGTTAGGGAAGATTAACCCCAGGCAGGAATACAACTTTCTGCTGCAGAGCAGCAGAGAATAGGGCAGAAATTTGAAGAGGGCAAACTTAGATCTCCAAAAACATCTTGAAAATCTGTTCAGGAATTTTACCAGGCAGCTTTAGCATTTGACTTTAGCTGAGGAGCACGGCAAGCTGGAGACCTGTCACGGTGATGCCAAGGCAGACCAGCCGTGCCTGTAGCAGGTCACCATGCAGGAGACCTCCTGCCTCTGGGGCCCTGAGATGGTTTGGGGTAGGAAACACGAGACGGATTTTTAAGAGTTCGGTTGGAAGGGCCAGTTAGGGCAGCCGCTGCATGTATTCTGCCAGATCAGAATGCAGGATAAAGGCACAGGATGAGGGAGTAAACAGCCAGAAGAACAAGCCCTGGCTCACTGCAACTTGCCAGTATTTGCACCCAATACAGATGTTTGTATTTATGAAGGTATGGGCTCCAACTACAATCTCCAGACCCACCTCTCTGGCCAGGCCCAGCTCCACTTTAATCTCTAGTGCATTCACCAAAGATTAACTTGGTAGATAAAGATGGAACTAGAAATATTTGAAGCCTGAAAACCTGTTAGGGAGCTTTTGTTATGGAAACAAACAAAAAAATCCTATTAAAATGTGAAAAGAAAGATAAAACAGAAAAAGAAAAAAAGAAAAAGTCTGATGATCCACTGACTGATTCTTGAATTCTTCCTCTTTTCCGAGTTCTGAGGTTTGAACATTAAGAACAGTTGACTGTTTGAATCATATAATGCAATACCTGTTCCTCTGGCTTAACGTTACAATATTTCCCACACCGCAGGATTGCTTCACATTATTCTAAGAGGCAGTGTCATTTTCCCTGCAGTGCTAGGTCTTCTTTACTGAGGGAGGACACTCCTACTTCCTTTAATTATATGTTTTGTTTTAAATTAATGTCCTTTATTCTGGGGATGAATCATCAGCTTGTAGACAGGTAAATGTGGGAGTAAGAGAGTGAAAATATAAGTTTGATTCCCAAGGTGGGTGTCTTTAATTAAAACGGACATCAGGATTCAGTCTGCCATCCCAAACTTACCCCGCAAATCTAAAAAGCTTTTGGATTCCACGTTCCTATGCACAAATCTCACTCTCCTCTGACCCCGTTCCGTACGCTCGGTCCCCTTCGGCTCCAGCCCCGATTCCCTGTCCCTTGTGTGCTCTGACAGTTGCCCCATATCATGCAAAGCAAATATGCCAAGACAAACTTTAAGGCCCCCGTCGGTGCTTGAAGCGCTGGGGAGGGAGCGCCGGCTTTGCTGGGCTCTGGCTGCTCGCAGCGGCCAGGAGGAAGCTGGGGCAGTGCCGTGCCCTGCTCCAACTCCTCCTTGCTCGGAGCTGGACTCGCCACTGGAAAGTGGCTCTAGTCACGTCCCTGTGGACACTTCTGCTGGCCAGTGGGATTCACCAAAGCAACCACGGGATGGAGAGTAACGGGAATCCGTCTTTGGTGCGCAGATTTCCCCCTGCTTTGCCAAAAGAACTTTGAAAAATCTCTCCTGCCTTGATTTCCCCAAGGGTGAAACCGGACCCAGGGCGATCTGTGCCCAGCCCCGTGCGGCGCTGCCAGCCGCGGGCACTGCCTCGCTCTCCGGTGCCAAAGCAGAGCCCAGGCGGGCACGGGGCAGCAGCAGCAGCGCCCCAGCGCACGCGTGTCCCCGAGGCCCCGGGGCCGAGCGCTGCCCGCTGCCGTCCTGGCCGGCCGTGGCCGCGGCCAGCCCCGACCTCCCGCACCTGCGGGCCCGCAGCCCGGCCGCTCCCTCCGTCCCTGCCCGGGTTTGTTGTGGGCGGCCCGGCGGGCACCGCACCGCACCGGCGCACCCGCCCCGGGAGCCTCCTCCGGGGCCGGGACCAGCAGTTGCCGAGCGTGCGGAGTGGCAGGCGGCCAGGCGGTGACGCGCCTGTTGCTATGGGATCCACCGCCCCTATAAATAACTGAGGAAAGGAACTTTCCTAAGTCAGAGACTTTGGGACACGGGACCCAGAACCAGATGGTCCGGAGGAGACGCGCCAGCCCCCGCCGCAGCTGCCGGAGCGGTGAAGCCCCGCCGCGCCGCAGGGACTGATCCAGCCCGGGTGGGCAGCGCCGCGGGGCCGTGCCCAGGCCAGAGACTGCGGCAGGGTCTGGAGCCCCCCACCCCGACGGCGGCAGCTTGACCCTCTGCCGGGGGGGGCCCCCTGCGTCGTTTCCTCCTCCCCGCATCCCCCTTTGCTTTCATGCAACGCCTGGTGGCCTGGGACGCAGCATGCCTCCCCATCCAGCCGCCCGCCTTTAAATCCATGGAAGTGGCTAATTTCTATTACGAGGCGGACTGTCTGGCTGCTCTCAACAAGCTGCACCCGCGGGCGGCCGGGGGCCGCTCCATGACCGAGCTCACCGTCGGGGACCACGAGCGAGCCATCGACTTCAGCCCGTACCTGGAGCCTTTGGCATCGCAGCCGCCGCCTCCCGCGGCAGCAGCAGGGGGCAACTTTGAGCCTCCGTGCAGCAGCGGCGCCGGCCAAGATTTCCTTTCCGATCTCTTCGCCGAGGACTATAAAGGCAGCGGCGGCAGCAAGAAGCCCGACTACACCTACATCAGCCTCGCCCGGCACAGCCACCCCTGCGCCAGCCAGAGCCACAAGCCGGGGGGGCTGCCGGGCTGCTTCCCGCCCCAGATCGTGGAAACCAAAGTGGAGCCGGTCTTCGAGACCCTGGACTCTTGCAAAGGGCCCCGTAAGGAAGAAGGGGGCGCGGGGCCGGGACCGGGGGGCATGTCCTCGCCCTACGGCAGCACCGTGCGCTCCTACCTGGGTTACCAGTCGGTGCCGAGCGGCAGCAGCGGGAACCTGTCCACCTCATCCTCCTCCAGCCCCCCCGGCACCCCCAACCCCTCTGAGTCCTCCAAGTCTGCCGCCGCCGGCGGGGGCTACTCCACCGCTCCGGCGGGCAAGAACAAGCCCAAGAAGTGCGTGGACAAGCACAGCGACGAGTACAAGCTCCGCCGGGAGAGGAACAACATCGCGGTGCGCAAGAGCCGCGACAAAGCCAAAATGCGCAACCTGGAGACGCAGCATAAAGTCTTGGAACTGACGGCCGAGAACGAGCGGCTGCAGAAGAAGGTGGAGCAGCTCTCCCGGGAGCTGAGCACCCTCAGGAACTTGTTCAAACAGCTGCCCGAGCCCCTGCTCGCCTCCTCGCCGCGCTGCTGACCCCCGGCCGGGCGGCGGGGCGAGCGGAGCCGCCGGCTCCCGGCCCCGCTCCGCGCTCCTGGGGCCGGGGCGAGGGGGGCGAGAGCCCGCGGAGGGCGGGCGGGTTTGGTTTCAATTTGTGTTGTTGTTGTTTTTGTTGGATTTTTTTTTTTCCTTGTCTTTATCGACATGATGGCGGAAGGCTCCGCCGCCGCGCGGGGGTCTGAGCGGGGCCGGGGGCTGCAGCGGGGCGGGCGGCGCGGAGGGGGCGCGGAGGGACCCCGGCCCCGGCCCGGGCGGGCTCTGCTGGGCGCTGGGTTATTTAAAAGAGCGAGAGGAGAGCAAGGGCAAAGTGATGCAATCCTTTAAGCATGGCTGGGAATGCTGTGTACATGATGCAATCTCGTGTAACTGTCAGTCATGGATTGAGTAATCTGTTAAAGATGTTCCTACAGTTTTTTTATTATAAAGAATAATCTATTTCTATAAGAAAATACATATGTATATTTTGGGATCTATGCATTCTTGCTACATTTGAAGCATTAATGAACAATTTTAATAAACTTTATGACTAGGTTAAAAAAAAGTAGCTTGTTTTATTTTGAAGGCATGTTTAAAGTTAGATTAAACACAGGGTTGAAATTCCAGCTGATTCTGGCTCAATGCTGTGATCAGGGATAGGGATTTTTGTTGGTCTTTTAGCTTTCTCTGACTCAGAGAAAGGGAAAAAAACCCAAAAAACCAAAACCAAACCCCAAAACCCCCAGGAGAAACTCAGCAAAGAGCAGAGCTGGAAGCCTTAGCCAGTTCTTGTTGCCTCATTTTATTTCCTCTAATCACCTGCTTTAGCTGCTGCTTGGGTGTTGTTTGGGGAGGAGGTGTTTGTGTTGGGGTTTTTTCTGCACTTCATGCTGTTTTGAACGTGTAGAGCAAGATGTGCTATCCAAACCATGACCAATGCTTGGCAAATAACGCCAAGTCTAAAGTGGGAGGGAAGAAGAAAAAGTAAGGGAGGAAGCCTAAAATGAGGTTTTGTTTGTGTTTGTTTTTTCTTTTTTTTTCTTTACAGAGTTTCTATTCTCTATGATTCAGCATTTCTTATGTTTGTAGTTTACAGGAATAAACATGAGAAAGTAGCATTTCTGTTGGATGTCGGTAATTTCAGGCATTGCTCGGGAAGCTCCCATGAGACCCAACCAGGTGAGAGGCTCATGAACCACCCCCTTCCCTTTGCTCTGGAGACATTTTTCTAAAAACTGCAGATACAATTCTCTGATGAGAGGTGTTTGTTGGGGGCAAGTGACAGATGAGGGGGGGGTGGCAGAGGAGGAGGAGGTTTGTAGCAGGCCAGAACTTTGTTTTGGGGAGATCCAAGGCTCTGCCCGCTGCTGGGACAGGCCAGCCTTGCCAGAGCTCCCGGCTGTGTTATCCCTGCTGCGCCGAGGTCTGTAAGGAGTGAACAGTCTCAGGCTGGTTACGTGGAGGGAGTTGGGCAAAAGATCAGGTCTTAGTCAGCATTTTCCATTTTCCTGCTAGGCCAAATTTAAGCATGAAGTTTTTAGATCCAGATTCTCAGTGCCCCGGGAAAGAAACTCCTTTACTGCCTGTGCTCTGACAGTTGAGCACAAAGGGGGGTTTCAGCATAGACACAGTGGCCTTGGATTTGTTCCTATACATTCCACACAAACAGCCGTGGGCTGCAGGACAAATCTGAAGTTTGTTGCTTATTTCTAGTGTCTCTTTAAGCAAAACACGTTTTCTACTGAAAGAGCTGTTCTGCTGTTTTTGAGTGTTAAGATCCGAGCCTCCTGCGGGTCCATCAGCTGGAGCCCTCCCTGACATTCCCTGCACATTCCCTGCTCTCCCCAGAGCTGTGCAGTAGCGAGCAGGGCAGGGTTAGCCCTGATACAGATTTCCCCCTTTGCTTTTTCATATGTACAGTGCAGTTCAGTTGTTTTTACGAGCCCCTAAAATAGATTTCTTGGGTGAGCTAGCTCCTGCACTAGCATGACTCAAGTTCTTGCAGGCAGGATAGACGTTAGATCTTGTCTTGGCTGTCCCTCGTGACGATGATTACTCCAGCCTCCTGTGGCTGTTTATTCTACTATTTGTATCATTACGAAACTTATCCACATCATTAGATCCTATTTTTTTGTTGTGCTGGAGGCCACACAATGTCACCCAAACTCACAAGCAGTGCTCCCAGTCAGCGCCGAGCGCTGCCGAGGGTGGAATTGCTGGAGGACTGGAGACGTCCTCAGATACGTTTTTTGTTTCTTTCTAAATAACAAAGCTTCCAACAAGAGTTCAGTTTGTGGGGGCTGGAAGGCAGGGTAGATTGAAAGATAAGAAGTACTGGAGGTATTTATATCTGTTTAAATAATAGTCCAGTTTTGGAGATAGAGCTCTACCAGGCATGAAGGAGCTAATCCCCATCCTTAAACCCTGCCTGCCCCAGTGCAGGAGAGCCAGGGCGGCGTTGCTGCAATTTAAAGAATGATGTTTAAATTACTGCTGTATTCCAAGGTATCTGACAGAATTCTAGTTCAGGAGAAACCTTGTGCAGCAATGATTTTTTGTACAGATGGGAAAATTGAGGCCATAAATGCACCAATTTTACTCCAACCTCAGAAGAAATCCGTGAAAGACTTGGAAAGAGAATTCCCCAATCCTTCATTCTTAATCTTGTATTACCCTCATAATTTACATTGTAAAAGCTTTGTAGTGCCATTAAATGCATGCAGGTTATGAAATACTCTGCCTTCTAAAACAGCATATGAAAAAGCCCCTGTAATTAAAACATTTCCTAGAAAATAATAGTCTGGAAAAAGTAGTCTGTAAATGTATCTGAGAAAATTCCAAGCACTAAAGTAGACAAAAGATTCCAAATACCTTTTCTAATTGCAGTGGGAGGATTGGAAAATCCCTGTCCAAACAGTATCTCAGCTCCAAATATTGATTTAGTTTCCCATGACAAATAAGATTCTGCTGGCTGAGAACAGGACTTGGAATGTCTCAACTGGCCTCGGACAGGGCTTCCCGAGCTTCTCTTCCTGAAGCTACTCAGGACAACTCGTGGTAGGCAAACCATGCGGAAAGCTCTAGGCACCAGAGAGCTGTTCTCAATTTTACAGAAGTTTATAAGCAGAATTTCATTTGGGCTTTTTATTTTTATCTTTTTTTTTTTCAAACGATGTATTACACTGGTTCATTTCTACAGGTCTTTCTTATTGCTGCTAAAATAACAGAGGTTTTTCCTCTGTAGAAGTCAGTCTGTAAATCCTTGGCACTGACATCCCCTTTCCAAAGCACCTAGCACTGGTTTATAAGGTTTGAATTCAGTAGTGCTTAGTACTGCAAAACAAATTATATGTAGCAGTTTAAAAATATATTTAAAAATACAATTATACTTTTGTGAGCAGTTCTTCATTTATCACTCTCTGTTATCTGCCCAAAGCATGAGTAACCCAGGGCAGCTCTGATCTGACACTGTGGTGTTGCTTTTCCACTTTTCCCACTGCCTTCCATTGGTGACTCTTGGAAGATGCAGGAAAATTTATGCATCTTTCTGTACTAATTGTTCCTCCTCTGTCAAATAGAAATCACCCAAATTGCACACGTGTACCCAGGGGCTGTTGGACAGGAGACTCAACCACATTTGGTAACAGTTCGGTTTTTCCTCACTGAAATCCTGCAGTAGCCTTTGAATACATAAATTAGAGCCTGGAAAAAGCTTTGTGCACAATGTTTACCTTTGCAGTTTAATTGTGTGAACAACTGTCATCGGTGTGGATGGGTGTAAAAACATGACGTGACTCTCACACAAGTTTTAAGGCAATGTTTCATTAGCTGTGACCAGAATAAAAGTCAAAGCAACTCCGCATCTGCTCTCATAAAGAGAAGAGCTGTACATGAGGCCAAATCACACACGTTCTTCCGTTACTTGTAGTGATAATGCTCAATAGCCATCATCTTGTCTCACATTTGTCCAGTGACACAACGTGAGTCCAAAGCAGATCTCTGCATTCAATTTGGTCTGGTTAGAGATGGTTATAGGGTAGAAGGGGGGAATGAATTTGGAATAGAATTTGTTTCTAATTCTTTTTGCTCCTGATAGCTAATTAAAAAAAAATTATTACTACTCTTGTGAGTGTTTGACTTTTGCTCTTTATGTCTGCACAGATGCTTAACAGTCAGAATTTTAGGCCAAACCTCGAATACTAACATGAAGTGTGAAGAAAAATTTAAACCTATGCATAGATGTTGAAAGGGTCCTAATATGTTAAATAAGAAATCCAAGCAAAACTAGGGATATACTTGCTACTGCCAAGGAAACAGTTACATTCAAACTCTGAACACGTTTTTTCAATCAATCAATAAAGCAAAAATAAAACCATGTGGCTAAACCAATACATTAAATCTGTGGGGAATTAGGTCACTTTTGAGAGACACTTGCTGAACAGACAAGTGAAATCATTAAAAGAACTAAGTTCCTATTTAACACTTCACTGGGACCCAAAACATAGTCTGAAAGTTTATTCTTTACAAAACAAAGCTAACCTTTGGTAGAAACTCTACACTTGGACAATATCCTGAGGTTTTTCTGAAGTTCCTGATTCTTTCATGTGAGCTGAAGCTGCTTTGCCCCAGCCTGGGCAGACGAGCAGCACGGCCTATGGTGAGTGTGTAAAGACCTAAAAAGATTAGATCCAGCCTTGGATTGCCATCAGGATCACGTGAAATTTTGGTGCTGTGTTTGCCTGCTGGGAAACTACGTGAAACCCCAGGAGAGTTTCTCTTTGGAACGGTGCTGGGGGCGGGGGTGGCGCCGGCACAGTCCGTGCCCAGGCGCTGCAGCTCCCAGAGCTGGCAGGGCCCACATTCCCTAAATGTGCTCCATTTGATCTACTGGGAATTGGAAACTCCATTGGAAACCAACTTGCTTTTTGTGATCGTTTCCCCACCTGCTCAGTGGTTCAAATGTTTTGTTTTGAATAAAAGGCTTTTCTTCCCTCCTAGACATGCTGGAGGATAGATCTGCCTGGATGTGAGAAACTACAGGGCTGGAATTCAAAATGAGGGTAAGTGGGTTAATAATTGCTTAAGATAATTGATTTGCATTTACAACAGGGACATATTTAATTCCAAACCTTCTGACAGGTGCCACGATTTCACAAAGTAGTGCCAAATTTAACCCTCATTTGTTATAAACTTGCCCCCAGAATGTATTTGCTGTGGAAATTATTAATATAATAATAAATAATAATAAATTCAAATAATAATTTCTAGCTAATTAAATGCTAAGAAAGACTGTGATCTACATCTGGTTTTCACCTTGTCCTGTCCACTTGGTTCTTGCCTTTGGGATTCCTGTCTCACACATTCCACAGCTATCAAAGCAGAGTCCAGGGTATTTAATCAGAGGTTTCAGTTAGGTCTCCTAATTTCATGCAATTTGCAGAATGAATCCTCTATGAACTGAGGCTAGAACAGTGCTGGCTCAGCCAGCAGCCCTAGCTTTGATGGGCTCGAGTGCTGACACCTCTGGAAAGAACGGAGCTTTCGGAGGGAGGCTCCGGGAGGCTCTGGTCCCCAGCCCCACACGGACCCAGACTTGTTTGTTTGCTATAAATACCGTGGCTTTGCCAGTGTATTGCAACAGCAGCTCATTAATGCTGTGGTGAGCAGCTCACTGGTGGTGCCTAGAAATGACAGTGACAGGAATCACAGTCTCCAACCAAGCAAAAACCCCTCTGAGCCTCACCTGCCGTGTTCCCTCCTCACACCTGGGGGCCACAGATGCTTTGGGACAGATTTTCTGTAAGTGAACAGAGGAGCTTTGGTGTGAGAAATGAATGTGATGGTGACACGATGGGACACAATTTCAGTGCAACATGATGAAACAATTACTTGGCTGCAACAGCCGAGGAAGGGAATCACAAGAACGAGAGAAAGTGCCTGGAGCCGGTTTGCGAAGCACAAGGGGCGCAGTGGCTCCAGCAGAAACAGAGTTTTGCTCATTCCCCCAGCCTCTGCCATCCACACACAACTCGGGGGTGGATGTTTCTGACAGGGATTCTGAGCCCAGGTGTTCTGGAACAGTAAAATTCAGCTCCTGTCCCTATTGCTTTTTGCAATGCAAAAGGCCAGAAAGCAAACCAAGAATGTAACTTACTGAGATACTTTAGCGTGTCTAACACTTCAGTGTACAAGGAGCAGAACATCTGTGGGATAACTTGGCACAGGGAGATGAGGAGAATTACAAAAAAAAAGGAGTAATTATCAAGGAGTTTGGTTGCTTAGAGGAATGCAAGCTGGCCCCCAGCCAGGAACACTTCACTTAAGCACACAAGCCAGCCTCAGTGCCAGCTCTGTGAAGAAACCCAATCTCTGCACAGGGCTGCTCTCCTGCTGCTGAGTTATTGATGACCACTCAGGGTGGCACAAAACATTTCTGTGCTTGAAGTTAAGAATAGTGCTGATTGCTGGGTTGAGTCCCCAGATCTGAAGGAGGAGGAGAGATGGCAGAAGGCCTTGATGTCTGAACACAGCTATGGTGTCCTCAACCCCTTTCAAAGCAAATTACAGAGCTACAGAGTTAATGAGTACAGAACACTGACAGAAATTAACATGCAAGGGATAAATACTGAGCTTTGGAACGAAAGAGACAGTTTCTGGTCCTGCCTTTCCCACCAGATTTTCATATATCTTTGTATTATCAGTTAGCCCCTAAACATAACAGAGGCTCATGCAGGTATGTGCATCTGCAGTTCCAGGTGCAGTTGCCATAGCTGCAGGTGGATTTGCCTGTTCCATATTTAGATCCTGATCTTACACATGTGCTTCATTTTATACATGTAGCTGTAGTGATTTCAGTGGAACTATTATTACTGGCATGAGTAATGATAAATGCATAAATCTGTATTTACATGGGATGTATTTACATGGATCTGTATATACATGGATCTGAGATCATGGTGTCTCTGGGAAAATTTTTGTGCCTTGCTCAGTTTTACAGCACATGCCCTGGCAAATTCTGGGCACTTTCATTTCTTGTGTTTTCAAATTTGAGAGAGCTGATTTGGCTGTTGCTTGCTGTGTGAAAGGAGATGACAGTGGCTTCGGCATTTTTGCATTTCCCAGGGAAAAAACCTCAACCACCAAAACATCTGACAAGTGGGATACAGCCTGTGTTCCAACAGCTCCTGTGGGCTCCAGCTCAACGAAGTACTTGAGTGTGTGTTGCAGCCAAGCACAGCAAAGCAGTGCTGCACAGGAGCTGCCACGGTTTGGATATGCCGAGACACAGCCGGCAGAGCCAGCAGCTCTGGCCTCGGGGTCACGCTGCCGGGGCGCAGCCGTGGCACGGGAAACATGACGGGAAATCTGGCTGTCCAGGGAGATGGTGAATGAGATGCACTCCAGCAGGCCCAAAGGAATCCTGATTTCCTCCTCCTGCACTTGGGGAGCCCATCCAGCTTTCGTGCTGGCCAGGTCTGGCAGCCACTGCTTCGGAGCACGGTGTGATAGGGCCTGGCTGCTGATCAAAGGGCTCTTGAGCAATAACCCACTGCACATCAGCAGGAGCTGCTGCCAAGAGCCATGGACTTCTCTGGGTGGAAGACAACTGATAAAGCAGATGCTGAGAAAAGCAGTGATGCCTGCATTGGGCAATCTGAGCGAGACTAATGGCTACTGGAAAATGTTATTTGTATTTTAGCTCTGCAATTGCAGAAGCCTGATTTGCTAATGGCTCCCAGTTTGTACAGTGCTTGGGTTTAGTTTCTATTTTTGAAAAGCTTTTTATTCACAGGAGTAGATGCTCCCACTTTATGGGGAAATCTAATACTCCTTGGTAGTTCTTCCTCTGTCAATAACAAATATGGGTTGATTGTGCCTTCCCCCAAAATGAAGGGAGTGCTCCTGTGGAGTTTGGCTTGTGAAGGACGGGGCGCTCACAGTAGGTGGGAACAAGGGGCTCAATCCTCTTGTCATACAGGCCTGTGCCTGGTTGTAGGGGACACAGTTCTCAAGCAAGGCTGGCAGATTGGAAAGGGATTGGCAAAAACGACAGGGAGGCAAATCCGCTTGTGGTGAAGGTGCCTGGGAAGAAGGAAGCGATACCCACCAGCCCACAGTGCTGGGAAGGGTGTTGCAAGCTGTGGCAGTGATGGGAACCATTTCCAACAGCCAATGGACTATTTTCCCACTGACCTCAGGGTAACATGAAGTGAAAATTTCACTCTGGTGTTTTCCGCCAAGTCTTAAAGGCAGAATCTTAGGAAATAGCTCCTGGTCCTGCAGGACTTCAGTAGCAGGTGCTCCTCTGCACAAGCCCTGCAGGAGCTGTGTGACCAGAGGGACACTGACTATTAATGAGCTCAGCCTGGTATTTACGGCAGGATGGGGCCTTTTTATTGCGCAGAGGAGGGAACTCCCTGCTCAGTCCTCCAGGTGGTCCCTCCAGGGCAGGGTTGAGGCACACTGGTGAGAAGGGGTGGGGTTGGGTGGGAGAGGCTTTCGTTGCTGCCCTACCTGTTCTGGGCATAAATTGAAATGATCAGTCTCTAAATCCTGCCAATTAGGAATGCTTTACTGGGATGAGAGACAGTTTACTGTGACAGGTAAAGCAAAAATGTTTTCCTTATTTTTTTTTTTAAAGAGGCAAAACCTTGCCTCAACACAGAGCAGGGATTGCAGGGGACAGCAGGGACTCTGTGGGGTGCCTGACCTTGCCCAGACAGGCAGGGGGTGGGCAGGATTCTGCAGCTCAGAGCAGCTCAGGGACAAATCCCTCCTCACGTGCTCGTGTGCCCTTTCAGCAGTGCCTGTTTTCCAGAGAGCCCCTGGAGCAGGGCTGGGCAGGGGGCTGCAGCCCCCCACAGCACCCTGTCCTTGCAGTGACTCCACCATTCCAGCTGGCAGCAGGTGTGGGGAAAGAAAAAACAGTGCTCAGCCTTTCCTAGGCTCCACCCGCCAGCAAAGTGCCACCTGCTTGGGAGAGCAAAATGAGATGCTTTTACAAGACTCCAAAACTGCTAATCAAGGTAGTAGCTGTGCTCTCAGTTAGTGCCCTCCTAATCTTCTGATCCACAGATTCCTGTAATGAAGAGGCAAAATGGACCTCTTGGGTTTGTTACTTGTTGGTTTCTGCAGACTGAGGCAGACATTGTTCTATTTTTCCACTCTGCTCTCTCTCTCAGGGTTATATTGGTTACTGTAAAGGCCAGAAGCACAACTGTCCCTCACTCCAAACACTTCCCAGACAGTAATTTGACCACACAGAGTTTGGCTCATTATGTATGTAAAATAGGCAGATGCTATTAGAAAGTAATTTTTTCCCCCAATCAGTAGAGCAGCCTGTCCCTCCTTAGGCAACCTCTGCAGAGGCCATATTTTTATCCTGCCTCATAATCTCAAGGTATTTAAGATCACCCTCAGAAATGGATAGCATCTTCCCTTTTCTACCTTGAAACTGAGCTCTGCCTTCACGGAGTGGCACTGAGCCCTCAGCACTGTCCTGCCAAGGCCCTTTCCTCTGACAGTTTGCAGTTCCCAGTGCTGATGGATCCTGCCACAGTTCACTCAGTGTTCAGGGACAATAAACCCTCCCCGTGCTCAGACCTGCCTCATCAGTCAGTATGGGAAAGCGCTGACGGGGGTTCATAAAAGCACCTTGAAGAGGCTGATGGAAATGTTCGAAGAAATGAGCAGTGTTTTGTAGTGTTTAGGGTTTTGCAGAGCAGAGAACGCAGCAGCACTGGAAAGGACACCGAGTGTGGCCCAGCACATCCCCCTGGGTCACCCTGCGCAAGCCCCCGCCGGAGCAGCCTCGGTGGGGGGGGTTCAGGGCCTTACCCAGGTGAGTGACAGCAGAGAGGGGAATTTCCCTTCAGCAGTGGCCACAGGACCAGTGGAAGAAGCCAGGTAAATAACTTCTCGAGGCAAAAATTAAAATCACATTTTTGCATATTATTATTTTTACTTCTCTACTTCTTGCTGTAGGAATTTTATTATTTTAGATGAAATGTTAAAAATATGTCTCCAGCAGCTCCATCAGGCGTGTGTGTGCCCCAGACTGATGATCTGACACATCTGGCACTTACACTTGGGGCCTTCCCCCATGGGAGAAATTGCCCAGGGAAGAGAATGCACATTTCCCAGTGAAAGAGAAATGACAAAACAGTTCCTGGTGCACAAGCCAATTTCCAAGGCCAAATCCAGCTCTCTGCAAGTCCAGGGGAAAGGTCACCGTGAATCAGGAAGAAAATGACTGAATTACCAGCATTGCAGCAACAGAATAAACTCTCACCAAGGGATTGACTGGGACAGTGGGATGTTGCCCCTGGCTACTGGCAGCGGTCCCTCGTCATTACCCTCATTAAGGTGGTCATCTCCAAGCCAAACAAGTGCACACTTCAGTCAGTAACATAAAAGACATCAATTAGATTTATATAAGAGCATTGCAAAATATTGGATAATAGCTGCTCCAAAGAGCAGCAGGAAGATTCAGTGCCCTGTCAGAATTGCCTCTGCAGCAGCCTGGCTCTTTTTGGGAATTGCACCTCGCCTGGTGATGGCCCTTGCTCTGTGCGTTTGGTGTGGGGGACGGGGCACTGCTGGCACCCTCTGCCTCAATCTGACAGCAAGGCTGAGGTTGGCACTTACCCGCATGAATCACCAACTACTGAAATTGAAAAGCGTGCATATGCAAATGGCTAATTAAAGACATTAGCATAGTCAGTTACCCAAGCTGTAATCGCAGCTGTATCTCAGTGAGGCAGCGATCCCACACCCATGCTCCAGGTTTGCATTTGGGAGCGCTGGGTTCCCGGCAGCTGCGGCCAGAAACTGCTCTAAGAACCAAGTTTTCCTTGTGTAGTTCCAGGAAGGAAAAGGAAGAGTGAGAGTTTGCCAAGTGGCTTCCTGAAAAGTCCTGGGGAATGGTACAAACCCAGGAGCTGATAGGGACAGCTGAGGGACGACTGGGAGAAATGGCCAGTCAGGCACCCTCTTCTTTAATCTGCCCATTTTTGGGATTCTGTTAACACAACCAACGTGGATTTCCCTCTACTAGCAAATATTCTGACACAGGAAAAGACTATGTGCCAGATTTTGACTTTATTTACATTGAATTACCTGAGATTAGAATCTGAAACTAGAAACTTTCTTTATACAGCTACAAATAGCTATATTATGCAGTTTTAAGGGGTTAAGAAAAGGAGGAAATCATAACCACAGAAGTCATAAAGGCAACTTATCCCAAGCCAAATAGTTTTGTTTCTAATGCAGGGCTTTAATTATAACATGTCATATAATGATGACATAGTGCTATAATAGGCAAATATAATGCATTAATCTGATATTATATTCTGGCTTTAACAATAGGTGCAGCGAACCAGCCTTAGTGGATAACTCATTCAGAACCTATCTGCACACTCCACCTAGATACTTATCTGCCTCTTTAATTAAGTGGAGGGAAACTTCTTGAGGCCATACCCATAAAGCCAGTCTCTGATGATAGCAGAGTTACTGGAAGCCTTTGGTAATCGTTTACACCCACGTTTTGTGGTTAGCTTCCAACTTTGGCTCTTTCCTTCTCACTTTGGAGCCACCTATTTATCCCCCAGCGTAAATCCCGGCTGCTTTTGTACCAAGAGGGGCACAAAGGACTCCAGGGTTTGTTTGAGCAACACGTCAGCACACTGCCATTGGCCCCTCGGGACTGAGCCCGGCTTCTGAACGGCACCACTGGAAAAAACAGCTCTGGCACATTTTCACTTACCAGTATCTGCTGGGAGCAGCAGCACCAGGGGATGGATGGGCAGTGCCACCTCCCCGGAACGCGAGGTCCCAGACTGTCCTTGGAGACACCACGGCATCAGTGGGAGCAGGACTGGGATTCCTGGGACAAAGTCATCTCTCCTGATTCCACGGGTCCTATGTAGCTTTGTGTACATTGAAAACCACCCTTTCTGGCTTCCTCAAACACACAGAGTTGGGAGGATTTGCCTACTGTGAGGAAAATAAAACTTAACTAAGATATTCTCTTGGAGAAGGTGGTTCCCGAACTGCAGTGCCTGCTCTGCACTTGGGATTTTTGAGAGAAATATCCTGCTCTGAGGCTGGAACACACAGAAATCATGAAGACCCAGCATGGGAATGGCAACTGAGGAGAGCACAGGGACAGCAATGCCGAGGCCATGTGAGCCAATGTGCGAGGTGCCGGGAGTGTACAAGTGTGACAGTCCCTGCAGCAGCAGACAGGCCACTTCCACGAGGTCCCTGGACTCCAGCACCGCTGAGCAGATCCACACGGGATGAGCACAACCGCAAAGGCTCCAGCAGTTGCTGCCTCCTTTTCCTTTTCCTCTCCTTCTGAGGCTCGCTTCCGCACTCTCCTCCAGGCTTTTCCAGTGTGAAAGGCTCTGCTAATGACCTTTGAACAGACCATGTTGAGAATGTCACTGCAGAGCTTCTTAATCTTATGGTGGCGCCTGGATAATGTGGTGATGGGCACTGAAATGCTGAAAAACAGACAGACAGATAGTGAGATAAGATTAGATACAGAAGTAATTTAGTCACTCATCATACAGAGCAGCTGACATAAGTTCATTTGTAAAGCCAACTGCTAAAATTGCTTTAGAAGTCCTTACATTTGAATTCTGTTGAAAGGCAGACCTTTGATCTGAATTGTTGTGGTGGCATGTGCATTATTTGAATGGAACCTCACCTGGCCAGGTAGTACCAGACCGGTCATTCCTGGCATACTCTTCCATAGGGGATCAGTGTCCATGCAAATCCATCCCCCCGGATAGCTCGGGGCAGGCAGATAACTGAGCATCATGGAACAGACACCGACTGAAGGCATGAGCTCCACATTATGCTGATATGCAGAATGAATCGTGGCTAATAAAAGCCTCAAACAGCCATATATATGACTAAATGTAACCCCAAAACACTTTTCAATTAAGCATGATCAGAAAATAGAATGAGAAAAATTAATAGACAAGTGTTATTCCTTTTCTTTTTCATTAACATTTATTAAATCACACTGTGGGGGAGATGGAGGAGGAAGGGAATAAAACAGATCTGTCCAATTCCCTGCTGTTTATACCACTTCTTTATTTCCTGCATTCATTGCAGGGGAAATTATTTACATTTGCATGTTATGTTTTTGTAATTTGGCATTAAAATTTTTCAAAGACGCTTCCTAGGGCAGTTTATTTTTGAAGTGGATTATTTGTTTTCACCCTAAATCTGAGGCCACACAGAAGCATTCCCAGCTCTGGAAGGGGCAAGAGAGTTAACACAAAGGTGTGGAGTTGGTTGGTCCCTGTGCTCCTCTGAGTGGCATTCCCAGCACTGACACTTTTCAGTGCTCAGTCCCTCTGAAGCAAAAGCTGCCAAGTGCATGGATGAACCACAGATAAATCGTTGCAGGTCTTAATTAGTGATGGCTGAACTCTCAGAAGATTCTGTGGTTGAATTAGAATAAGCACTCAGAAAGTTCAAATGTTAAGCCAGGCCTCTTTTGTTTATGATGATGGAAGCCACTCTCTGGAGCTGGCTCACTCATCCCATTTTTAATATATCCTGGCTGAACCACTGCACAAACAGCTGGCACAGAAAGCAGCTCCCTCCTTTGTGCCCACCCTGAATCAGTGACTGCAGGTGTGAGCAGCAGTCTCCACACAGCCCTTCCCACAGTCTTGTACCCTCCTGCAACACTTTACTCGGCTCTAGGGCTGGAAGGCTTGGATTAATCCTACTGAACTGTTAGAAGCCTCATTTCCTTACCATTTGGGAAGCCCAATCTCTTTTTGAAGGCACCTGCCTCTTGCCAGTGGCACAGTGAGGAAGCCAGACTCCAATTTGAGCATCTCATTTATGTGCCTGCACCTTGGAAGGACCAAGCCTTGTGAAATGCTGATGTTGTGGTGACCTGGCCCCCACAGCTCCTTCCTTACAGGATATATATCCCTTGTGGGATATATCCAGCAGGTTTTCCTGCACTTGCTATGTTATAATGGACTGTAACACAGGAAAGTGGATTCTCTGAACAGAAATGTCCACGGACAATATTCCTACAGCCCAATTCCCCACTGTGCCCTCAAACCCATGGGCTCACAGCAAGTCCACAGGGTGTGCAGGGTGCTGCCCGGCACCCCAGGAGCTGCCAAGATCTGTCTGGGACTTGCAAGCATGAGGATGAGGCCAGTAGCTACAAGAGCTGTACTGATGTGCCCGGTGTTTTTGCACAGGAGCAAATACTGGCTTTGTTGTGCATGTATTGGACATCTGCAAAGAGTTGTCCAGCTTGAGAATAAATGGAGTAAGTGTGTTTTTCCCTGGTGCTCTGCGTGCCAAATGTGTGCTAATCAAGCACTAAAGTGTGCTATTGGCTGAGGCAAACATTTAAAAATAGGTACGGAAAAGTATTACGTAGTAAAGTAAAAGAACATAGTTTTAATTTTAATTTTCAAAATTGCCAAGCAGCTGGCAGCTCTTGTTTGTTTAGTTTTGGGTTCGGGGTTTTTTTTGAGAGTCAACCACTCACACATTTCCGTTTAGGTTTTGGAACACAATTTTATATTCCTATTTTTTTGAGGAACACTGGCCAAATTGCTGGCTGTTAGCTGGAATCTTTATCAGAAAATCTGTAACTGAATATTCCAGGCCAAGATGCACAGAAACCAAAACTGGGCAGAAACTTGCATGGTATGGTGGCAGTTGCACTGGAAGCAGTAACTAGGATTAAAAAACCCAGTTCTGTTAAAAAGCCAAGTTCAGGAGACGCAGCAGAAACATATTTTTGTGAACCTGGAATGTGTGTTTTTGTGTTTGCAGGGATAACCACTCTCCTCCTCACAGCACTGTGACTTCCAAAGCTTTGAACTATAGCTGATGAATAACTGTACCTACAAATAAAATCTCAATTGCAAAACAAAGGAATAATAAAGAAAATGTAATACGTTTTTTTAATTTTATTCAAAGCTTAGAAAAGTTTAGGTTGGAGTTTGGGTGAAGATTTGGTTGCTGCCTTTCCCCCTTTTATCTGAACCAGCTCACTCAGACCTAATCTTCATCATCTAAACCACAGGATTAACACACAAAATAACTTTGGAGCAAGCCAGGTCCAAGCAGGAAGCTGCAAGTACCATCATGTCTTCATGATATTAGCCAGCACAATAACTGTGGTTTCTTCAGTTTTTTGGTGGTGTGTGTTTCTGGTTGGTTGTTTTTCTGGTTTTGTTTTGGTTTTGTTCTAATTCACTACATTTATATTTTCCTTGAAAGGGCCTTGAGTTTTTGTTGCTTCTTTGTGTTGGAAATGTTCGGATTCCGAGTCCCACTCCTGGGGTGAATGCAAGTTCTCCCAGACAATCCCAGCTGGCCCCTCACGCCAAACAGCCCAGGACTCTCCCTGTGCTGAACTTTCAGTGCAAACCAAACCCCCCCGGCCCCATTGTGCCTCTCCTGCCTGCTCAGGTTTAAAGGGAAGCAGCTGCCACCATGTGAGGGGGCTGGTCCTGCTGGTGAGCATTAGGTTTGGAATATTCCTGATCTGGCTGTCTTGAGAAAAGGGACGTTCCTTTCCTTCTGCGAGGATCGCAGTGGGTTTGAGGTGGGAACTCTGCACTAAGCTGCTCAGATCCAGCAGTTCTGGGCATGTCCAGACATAAAGCTGCTGGTACTGGAAGAAATGTTATCCTGAACAGGGAGTAACCTATGGAATTGTAAGTGCTTAAGTCCTCTTTTGCATCTGGCCCAAACTTGCAAGGGAGGAAGAGCCAAATGCTCAAAGGCAGCTTCCATTTTATGGCTCTAAATTGTGCAAAAAAGTTCTGGACTTGATAACTTTGCACCTGCATTTGTGTTGGCGTGAGGGAGAGCCTCAGCCAGGCACGGAGAGGCTCTGGTTCTCTGCCCTGTCTCTACTCTGTGAATTCAGAGGGGAAGAGAGGCCTCCTGCCAGCAGAATCACAGTCCCCATGTGTGTCCCACGCTCCCATGCAAAGCTCCGTGGTTGGCACACTGGGTGCTGGTTGGGCAATGGCATGGAGCAGCCTGGTTTCCTTGGAACATTTTCTGTTCATTGTACTGCTCCTTCCCGGCATTTCACAAAGCGCCACAAAGAAGATGACAAAAAGGAGGAAAAAAAACCTTCTTAAAATGAATTGTCTGTCCCTTCCCTCGCTATCCCAACAGCCTTGGCAGGCTCAAAGGAGCCAGGCAGAGCTGGTCTCTGCTGGATGTTACTCTTTCCACAATTCTATGATAATCTGGGGGAGTTAGCATGATCAAATGGTACATCACAAGGAGGGAAGTCAGGACTTTCATTCCTAGTTCTGCACCAAGACCTGTTTGTTTTGGGATGGCACATATAACCTGCTTTGGTTGTCCCATTGGCATGAACCTTGTTTTATCTATTTGTTGTTTCTGTTATTTCCAGGGCTTTCTGAGGCTCAAATCAAAACAATAGCAAAATATCCTGATTTATCTGCAAAACAGATTATGAACATGAGAACTGTGACCTCTCTGCTCTGATTCAGAGGCTAGTAAAGACAGTGCAAAGACATCCTCTGACTCCTGTATGCTTTAGATTACAGTGCAGTCCTTGAGGAGATGCAAAAGAGAAGGAAGGCCAGTAGAAATCAAGAGAGAGATGGAAGGACTGCAAGAGATATCAGTGGGAATTAAAAGACACCCTCAGGGGATGCTGGAAGCAAGGCTTCTGTCAAGGCTTGGCTAGAACACACAAGTTTAGGGACTCAGCTTTTGCAGCTTCTTGGCTCATCCCTGGAAGAAAACAGCTTCCTGTCCTAAGCTCTTGATGGGAGTTCTGTGTTTGTCATTGACAGCACTTTTCATACCTGAAAGAACAACTCAGTTCTGCTTTCATGGCAAAATTCCCAGTGATTTCATTGCAAGCACAGCTCACATCCTCTGACTCTCTGCTGTTCAGTCCTTTTCCCACCTTTCTGCGCTGTGAGGCTTGACTGGTTCTCTCCCCTCTCCTGCTCATTCTCACTGATTATGTAAGGAGATGCTCTGAGTTGTAATAAGAGATGGCTCTTTCTCCTAACAAGACACTAAACTGGATTCATTAGCAGCAGTGACAAAAAACGTATTTTGGTTCATAAGGAAACACTTTGATCCAGATATTTAATTTTGCTTTTAAAGTTTCTGAAATATAATTTAGCACTAAACTAAAATGGAAACTCTAAATCCCAAAGCTAAAATGTTTCACTTACAAAATGCAAATTTGTTCAGAATCTCAGGGCGATATCACCAAACCAGTCAGCTGAAACTAGTTATAGTTCCCAAGACTTTTTAATTTTCCTAGATTTGAACATTTTGGCTAAGATTCGCTGATGATAACTAATGGAGGAGGTTCCTGTGAAGAAGCAGTGTGCTGTCAGAGCCTGGTTTCAGTTTCAGCACGTGCAGGTGGATGGGCACTGTCCCCTCCCTGATGTGCAGAGAGCTCCCAGCGCAGGGTGGGGTGGCTGCACTCAGGAGTCAGCCACGCTTTGCTCTCAGTGTATCATTAGCTGTGGCAGAGTCACATCGCAGCGAGCCCATAAACCCCACTTGGCAGCAAAACACCAGGCACATCCGTGATGCCACAGAAATAAAGGCTCATAATTAAAACAGTGGTTCTTTTCCCTCAAGATTTTCTTTAGGCCTGTCCCCAAAACAAATCCCAGGCAGGTGATTTGCTGTTTATCCACACGACATTTAAGCAGCATATTTAATACGGTTGCAGTTCATACTTTAAATTCAAACATAACATCAATCCAGCAATTTTTGGCAACTAAAAGGCAGCAATGGAGTGTTAAGAATCCAAGGAGACTCCGACCTAATTTACATGGTGTTGCTCTCAAAAGCTGGCAGCCCAGAGCGCATCTTTTGAAAATGTTTCTATTAGAAGCTGATGTTTATGATCACTCTCAGCTTGGCACAAAAACATTCTTCTAAACATTTACATTTCACATTCTTTAGGACAGTTGAAAAATGTTGGCTTGCAGTTCTCCACAGTGCAGAGAGGCTGTGAGGAATGTTATAGTAAAGCATTAATAGCCTTGTACTTTCCTTGTTCTTTGATTTACTGTGTGGTAGTTTTTATCCTAGTTGTGTTCTTGATGTTGCCCATGTTGAATTGAGTTTCACTCAAACAACATGAGCCTGGGTTTATTTTTCTAGCTAAAAAACCCAAAGCCAATTAATTTATTAACAATACTTTATACTCATGTTATAGTCACCATTTGGAGACATTCCCATTCGAATATATTTCCTAGATACTGTTGCAAAAATCCCCAGCAGAGTCAGAAAATGAGTGTTTTCCAGGAGATGCATCCATGAAGGAAGGACTGGTGCTGTTCTGTTTGTCCAAACAATGCTGCCATGTTCTGGTTTGCCTCTGATTCTGATCACAACTCACAGAATCAGCAACAAAATTAATAATACAGCGCAGAGCCCCTGGTCAGTCCCTGTGGCTCCAAGGTAAGTGCTTCCATGAGTAACTGCCACGCTTGGGTAAGGCATTTGTGCTCTGGCTGCTGTGGCACAGCGCTGTGAGCTCCCCAAACAGTGCCATTAACAGCTGGACTGACTGCTCCTTCCTGCTGCTCCCTCCCGCTCACGGATTGCCCAACCCCACCCAACCTAATAGCACAGGAGAAAAGCTCAAAAAAAATAGCATTGGCTTTATCCTTCCCCAAGAGAACTGTTTTCAAAGCAATGTTTTTAAAGTACAACTACATTGCAGATTAGAGGTGTATAAATGTGCTCAGTGTGTTCCCCATTCCACCAATCATTTCGGGATATGTATGGACACAGTTAAATGGATTAGGACTGCTGCATGGAACACGATGAAGTCCCACACAGTGCCAGCTCCTGGGAAGGTCACCAACAGCTGATGGTACCTGGGGAGTGCAGGATTGAATAAACACAAGAATGCACCCACACAACTCATTTTCTGCCTGAAAATCCCCTCCCTGCAGTGTTGCAAGCAGTGGCAGTCCCCAGGCGGGCCCGCTCCTGTGGGAGAGTCACTCCTGGTCTGGGGATCTGCAGGATCAGGCTTGGTGGTGTGTGCTGGACGCCTGGGCACTGTCATTGCCATTCTCTTGGCTGAGGTGTGGACAAGCCCTGCTAAGGGACACGTAAGCCACAGTGGCTTCGAGTCAGCAGCTTCGGGTCTGGGCCTTTGTGCTGCCAGCTGGAGACGTGAGGCTGATGAAGAGCTTTCTTCTACGGCACTGGGGTAAAGAATAAAATTTGCTGTATGCCTTTTTGGCAGCAGTGGTAGAGAACTCCGGGCAAGGAAATTTTACAAATTGTGAATACAAATTGTAGGTGTGAAGTCTTAATTGCTGTTCATAATTAGGCAACAATACAAACAAACTGTACACATATAATGCCCTTCATCAGAGGAATTCAGGCAGTTTAGAAAGTTCATTAAAGTCTCATCACAACATGGTGTTGTGGCAGCACTGCAGGGAGACCCCCTGAAGCAGCTGTAAACTACCTCGCCTGGGCCATGGCACAGAGCCTGGCACTGTCAGGTCAGGAATGTGCTCATTCCGGCAGCTCCCAGAGCTCCGAGCGAGCCGAGGGCTTGTGGTGTTCAGGGAGATGCTTTTATTCGGCAAGATAAAAGCTGGGGCATTCTGGCTTACATCAAACTTGTTTGGGAATATTTGCAAACTCATGGAAACAAAAGACAATGTCTCTCGACAACACATTTTAGTGTAATTCTGTGCAAGAACACACTCATTCCAGAAAGAAAATGACCACACAAAGACTGACTCAAAACTAACTCCCTGCCAGCCTTTAGAAACTGAAAGTCCCACTTTAAAGTTGAAGGCATTTACAAAAAGCCCATGTTTTTATTTAGCTTGTTGTTTCCAGAGTGCACATCCCCCAGAGCAAGCACCCCACATCCGAGCAGGGGGATCTCGAGGTACCCGGGGGCAGCTGCCTCACTTCAACCCAAGCTCCCAAAGTCAAGCTCGGCCAACTGAACCTCGAGGTGCTCAGTGACTCCTTTCAAGGCAGGCACTAAAAGTGAAGCAGTTTTGAGGGGTTTTCAAAATTTTAGCCTGAAACTTGGAGAGAGGATGAAGCTGAGGAATTACTGCTCCCACAGACAGGTCCCCTCAGAACAACTTGTCACCAATCGATAATCGATATTCATATGGAGTAGCGTACACAGGTCTCTGTAGGAAACTGGTAACACCACAAGTCATAAGTTAATAGAATCTGTGTACAACCAGTGTCTTGAATAAGACTAATAACTGTATAAAGAAACAAAGGCAGCAGCTCAGAGTGGGTGGGAAGCAGTAGCCAGCAGGCTGGCTAGAAGGAAGGCAGAAATAATAAGGCACCTGGTTCCCAGGAAGGGCCAGAGGTGTATTTATAGAGGTCACACACCTTCTGGTCAATTAGGTCTAAACCCAGAGGAACCACTGTTAAAATATCCATTGCTGCTGGCTTTGGTAAAAGTCAATTAGAGACCAATTTATATTATAAAACCTAATTTTAGGAAATAAAAGAGTGGAGAACTTCAAAGAGGTTGTCCAAAGAGGGTTGGAGCACAGTGTATGTTCAGGCCTGGGACTAATGGATGCCAGTGCCTGAGCGTCTGGGCATTCTTTGAGATTCCAGGGGAGAGTGTTTAAAAGACTGGCCTCTGGCTGCAAAAATGAAGGCAGGATTGAAATATTTTTTATTTTTTTACTTTACATTTTACTTGTTTACTTCCTCCCAGTCTAGTATCTAAATGTTCAATTTTAATTGTTTCTAAATAAACACTTGCTTTGCCTGGCCTTGGGGGAGAGGTGAGTGAAGCCAAAGTTGTGGAGTTACAACCCCATGGAGATCCCAGACTGAGGGAAAGCACCACACATAAATAACCCTGAGGACCTGTGCCCCAGCACAGCTCCAGGAGCCTCTGCGAGTGGGAGTGGGTTTTGCCCGGCTGCAAAGAACCAGTGCAGGAGCTGGGAATGCCAGGTTTGCACAGGCAGTGCCTTTGTTGGCACAGACAGGACCCTTTCTGAGGCACAGGAGACTGCCCAGGGCTTCTCCAAGTGGTGCCGTACAATGAGGAGATCAAAGTCATACCACGGGTTAGTGACAAAGCTGAGAAGAATCCAGATTGCCAGCTCCCTGTCCTAAATACTAAATGTGGTCCTGCCTTCTCTAGGATAAAAGCATAAGGAAAAATATTCTAAAAGCTTTCAAGAAGCAGTGTGGATTTTGCTGTTAAAAGGAGGAAACATTATCAAAGGATCAGAAAATTCCACAAAGTAACACAACAGTTACTATTGCAAAACTCTGGGGGATCTCTTCTGTGGTATGGAGTTATTCAGTGGCTCAGACTCACAGCAGTGTTTCTTCGTCCTCCGCAGTCATAAATTCTTTTTCCTGTTTTGGATAAGTTCAATGAATTCAACTCTTTTGGCTTCAATGAGAGTCAGACCTTGCCTAAAATGTGATATTTTTATTGTCCTTTCCATAGAACATTTATGCTGTGTTTATCAGGTTCGTTTCTCTCTTCATTAGAAGTTAATCGCAACACCCCTAGCATGGCTTTAATGTCATGAGAATCACGCTCCGTAGGGTGCATCCTATGACTGCCTCAAAAATCTCTCCCTGTGGATATTTTGTCTCTGTGAAATAGTCTGGTTCCAACTATTAATCTTTGCCAAGAAGAACAATGTTACCAATTATTCCTACAGTGAAAAATAATCAGAAGAATCATTTGTTTTCTTGCAGTTGGTTGTGCATGTCCTTCATCAGAAGAAATTCAGCTATGAATTAGAAAAATTTCCTTCCACCTTCCCAGCCTCTTCAGTCTGTGCAGGATTCGTGGTATGCCTATGCATCAGATGAGTTATTTTACCTGGGAGGTAGGAATTGTTCCAAGTTCATACCTGCTCCAGATGTAACTCATTTTTATGAAGGAGACTGGCAGAAAGCCTATCTACAAAAAATCTCCAGTGTTATTATGTAGAGCGTAGAAGAGTTAACAGTGACCCAGTAAAAGAATATAAAGGTGGTTTTGCAAAGGGAAAAGATCTGTCATTACTGAAAAGAAATGAGATGAAATTACTGGAAGAGCATTTTTGATCGTGCAACCAAGGAAATGTAGCACAAAACTCCAGAGCACGGAGGCATCTGTGAGTCCTACCCTGGGACAAGGTACGACAGATTCTTCTTCAGAAAAGGGCATCTCAGAATTCAGTGCCTGAGCTCAGAAACCCAAACATTCTTAGTAAAAATACAATCAGATGATGCTCATGTTTTGGGACATGAGCAGCTTTCAGAACTCGGCTCTGGGATTCTGCTTAAACATGCAACTCATACAAATAGTTCTGACAGGCCATTCCCTCGCAGCTCTCAGGGGTCAGAGCAGATGCACACCCAGGTTACACAAACAGCTGCTCTCTGTGCATGCAGGTGTGAAAAATCTGGTCATACAGACTTTTTGCATCTATTTTGGCTGTGCACAGGGATTGTGGGGGTGTTGTCCGAGGTGCTGAGTCCTCACAGGTCACTGCAAAGCTGGAGCTGGCTGCATGTGCCACTGAAAATCACCTCATTGGCTTAATCATCACCGAAGTCTTATTACCAAGATTTGCAGCTGGTATCCAGTGAAATCTGAGATAGCAGTTAGTTCTCAGTAACTAGTAATACCAGTTTTTCTAGAAAATTAATAAATGTAAACGTTAAGTATTCAAAATTCACTTAATAAACAGGTCACCTGGAAAGATTTGTGGTTTTCATTTAAACAGAGAATATAAATAGAAGAGGAAATGGAAAGCCTGATACTTGGTCCAATAAACCCCACGATGTGGCCAAGCTTTTGCAGGGCTCACTGGGTATGCAATGAGCTAATTAACAAAATCTCATTGCAGTCTTGCAATCACTATACAACAGATTTAAATGCTTTCTAAGTGTGCAGCCCATCAGTGACTAATGAAGCTGCTGCAGTGATGGGCTGGGTCCTGCACTGCCCAGGTCCCACTGCACGGCAGGTGCACGGGGCTGAGGAGCTCCCAGAAGGGGCTCTGATCTCAGACAGAGACACTGGCAAGGGACGACACTGCCAGGTGCCTCCTCCCTGCAGAGTCAGGGGTGCCCAGGGCCCATTCACACCCCCTGGCCTGGGGGCTGAGTGAGCAGAGGAACCTGAGGTTCATCCCCCTGTGTTGCACTGAGTTCTGGTAGTGTTCCCAGTCTGGCTTTATCCCCAGTACCCCAACCTGCTGCCCTGTAACTGGCAGATCAAACCCCAAGAAAAAGTTTGGTGTGACTGCTCAGCGCTGGAAAAAAACCCCTATGCCTCTCTCTCTAGGAGACAAACACGGATTCCCCTGGAAATCTGCCCAGATCTAAGAGTGAGTATGGAAATGGGTGTTATTGTCTGCACTCTGTGTTTGTGACCAAACCCTCCCTCGCCTGCAGTTTCCAGAGTTTTCCTAACTAGGGTGAGATAAATTTATAATAATTAGGTGTCATCTTGACAATGAATTATGGATTGAAAATGAGTCTCATTGAAAGTTTGAAAAGTTATGGCCTTGCCTCCAAAGGAATAGGAAAAAGGACATATAAGGAGAGCAAACCCTCTGTATCACAGGCAAAATGTCTTAGAAAAACGAACTCCAAGGGGAGGTTGCACTGTGAATCACAGCTCCTGCAGTGGCCTTGCCATGTGCCACCTCGGACGCTCTTCAGCAGTGTCCCAGGGAGCAGCTGCCGTGTGTCCCCCAGAGCCCAGCCAGGAGCCCACTGCTCCCCACCTGCCCCGGCAGAGCCCGAGCGCCGACTCCGCTCCACCCTCGGCTGTGGGCAGCAGCAAAAATGACCCTGCTGACCACCAGAATTCATGCAGTGGCCCTGCTGGAAGCATCATGTGTCTTCCTGGAGTTCTGCATTGGCAAGGGCCCTCTGAGTCACCCTCCCCATCTGCATATCCCTTTGCATCTTGGCATTAGCAGTCAGGAGCCATCGGAGCCAGCGAGAAAAGCCTCATGTTTGTGCTCTCCCATGCAAATACCTCTTCTCCCTATATATTAGTTACTGTGTGTGGGTTTTCTCTCTCACTCTGTCTTGCCATATGTGTGGGAGTTGATGGCATCAACTTTATGAAATCTCAACACATGCCAAGAACAGCTGGAGAAGTTGAAACAAGTTCTGGGTGAGGTGAGTTTCATGGGCAGGGACTGAAATTAGCCAAGGTACCGTGGCTGTTTGCCATGCCGGGAGTCTCACATGGAGCATGTGGGCTTTGCTCACTCCAAAAGCAGATTCCCCATGGAAAAAAGGATTTGATTCGATTTAGATAGTGATAATGGCAGAGATAACTGAGTTATAAGAATCTGTCCACCAGGAGAGACCATCTCTGCACCTCTTCGCGACTGGTTCATTATGTAAATATAAAAATTTCATCATGAGGCTGAGGTAATTAAGATCTTTAGCCAGCATGTAGCACTCCTCATCTTCAAAACGCTTTACTAACATTAATAATTAATCACCACAACACTCTGGGAAGGCTATCATCCTAATCAATGGGTAAACTGAGCACAAAGATTTGAAGTATTGCAGCCTGCTGGTGGTGGCAGGCCTGTGTCCCAGCCTGGTGCTCAGCGTGTTCCAGAGCCTGCCCAGGCCACCTGATAGGCTTCATGATAAAGGATAAACCAAGGGGGCATTCCAGGATGGAAGAAATAAAACTCCCTTCAGACTGCACAGAACTTGTTAATCACTGGTTGCTCCCTACAGGTTCTCCCCACGTGTTCTCAAACCCGGGACGTCTGTCCTTCCCTTGGGACATCCACTTGTTTCTGTTGATCCCTTCAGCAGTCCATCAGTCAGAATTCCTGATGTGATAGATACCCTCTGGCCTCAGCCTCAGTTATGACTCAAGTATTTACACATTCTTTTTTGTATAATTTTGGATTATAAAGCACTAATGATATATCTGATGAACTTTAGTGTTACATATCATTTAATAATTAGCATGTGTTTTTGAAGCACTTTACACATGTCTCTCAGAAGAATGTTCAGTTTTTGCCTCAATCTCACACAGCAACATTTGAATCTGGTTCAATGTTTGGTTTTAAGCTGTTAATTTTCAGTCTCCAAGGCTAGTTTAGGCTAGGAAATGCAGCTTTTCCCTTACCAGTTTCTGCCCTTAGTCCCACCTGGACATCTCCCCCAGGTAACACATTACTGCTTAGGTCTGGCATTCCCAGAGAAACCTGGGGACAACTGTGAAAGAAGTGACCTCCCTGCCCAAATCAGAAAATGAAACTTCAGCACAGCTTACAAAATACAGAAACACACAGAGCGCATCTGAAAGAAAAGGTTGCTTGTCTTGAGGCTTCACAAGAGGGATCTGTCAAATGTGGCAGGCTGTCATTAAAAACAATTAACCTAATCAAAAATCCCTTTTCTCTTCTTTCTGCCTCGTCAGGTGAATATTAAATACTAGATTTTCCAGGGGCACAGAGACGAGGAAATCAGCATCTGCATTTTCAGTCCAACACGGGTACGAAGCAGCAAGTACAGATTTGCCTCTGTCTCCCCAAAGTATGCATGCCATTAGCTGAGTGCAGCCACGGCCAGCTGCCCGTCCTCGCAGTGGCAGTGCCCGCTGTGCAGCCCTGGCACTCGCACACGGCAGCGCACGGCTCTGCCGAAGGGCACTGGGGACAGCTGGGGACAGCTGGGGACAGCTGGGGACAGCTGCTGCCCTCCCACCCCACGCTGCCCTGGGACCTGTTGGGACAGTGCCTCTCGCTGCACATGTCGCTTTTGGGGCCTGTTTGGTTTAGAGCAAGCTGGCTGCCTGTGATGTCTCAGCTCCCAGCATTACTACCACGAGTCCCACTCTCTCCTCAGCACTCCCAAACCTATTTTGGTTTTCCAGAAGTGGAGGAGACAAAGAAAAACCCTAGTTCCTTTGAGGTGGGAGCTCACCCCAAGGCAGAGGAGAGGGAAGCTGACATCCCTAGTGCATTTACTGATCATATTTATTTTTAAAGGCACTTAGCCATAAGCCTCAGCCTATGGCTCTGCTTCCTGCAGGCACACCCTGCTTGTGGCTGTGAAGGTACTCACTAAGCAGTAGTAACACCCAGCATTTATATAGGGCTTTTCATCTTCAAAGCACTTCCCGAACATCATTTAATTAATGAATCCTCACAGCCCTCTGTGAGGTATGCACAGTTATTACCCCCACATTTTACAAGTGCAGAAAACTGAGGCAGCGATTAGCTGAGGCAACACTGTGGGAATTGGGATTAGTGCTCAGGAGAACCCCGGGGTGCCTGGACCCCCATCCCGCACAGCGATTGCCTGGCTGCCCCACTGGCAAATGCACATGGGGCCTCAGTTCACTGAAGTATCTTAAACACAACCACTGCTGACCCTTTGGTGGAGCAGCAACATCTGACCTTCCAGGCCCACATAGATTTTCTGTGTGGAGATCTGAAAAAAATTTCTTTTTCATCCTTGAGTATGAGTTCCAGCTCCTGCTGTCACCCGGAGAGCAGACTGAAACAAAGACACTGGGACAGAGGTTCTGGGAGAGGAGGGCTCCTGTTACCTATGGCACTACCTAACACAGCTTCAGCGCCTTCACGGAGTTTTCAGAGGGACACGGAGGGGGACTTTCACCCAGAGATCTCTGAGCACTCCATGGATAAAGGACAGTGTCGCAATCCCGGGTCCCAGGATGGCTCTGTGCGGACTGTCAGACCCACTCAGGCTTGGCGGCGGCTGAAGATCGGATGATTCACGACCCTCATCCCACATTCACGAAGTTTCAGTGAGTTTCACTCACATCCTTCTCAGTAACTGCGGTTCCTCCCTCGAGAAGCCCCAGGGCATCCCAGTTCCCAGCTGACAGGGGAGGACGGGAGCAGACTTCCTGGTGGCGATGGCAGCCGGTAGGGTGAGAGAGGGCACCAGCCATGGGGGTTAAACCTGGATGGTTCAACCTTGTCAAACTTGAACATCCGAGAGAACCTGCAGGGCTTGGTTCCTTTCCAGCCCTCCAGGGCTCTCACAGCCCTAATTATTATTGTTGTTGTTGTGATTCTAACAAAACATTCATATACTGCCATAAAATACAAACTAGATAATACACGTTCTTGGCCTGAAGAGTTCAGGCTTCAAACAGGCTGGACATTCTGAACTGGATCCCTCAGGAGAGACGGGGAAGGCGCAGCCCTTTCCCAGCAATTTCCCCTCAATTCCTTTCCAGTGAGGCTGAACACTGTGGAGGAAAGGAGACAGCAGCAGATACAGCACGCTCCCCCGGCCGCGGGGGAGGGATCGCGGCCGGCACTCACACGCACGGGGCAGGGGACTGGGGGGACTGGGGTTGAACTGGGGGCGTGCTTCTGCCATCGGCTGCAGCTCCCAGCCGGTACCCACCCCTGAGAAAGCAGTGTCTGACCAGCTCGCAGCCCCGCAGCTTCTCGGGGCTCGCCGGGAGCCGCTGCCAGCGGGAGGATCCGCAGCGCAGCCCTGCCCGAGCCCAGCGAGCCGTCCCGCTGCGGAGGAGGCAGCCCGGCCGGGCTCCCAGTGCCCCGTTCCCCGACCCCGGGATGCTCAGCACACAGCGTGGCACTGCACAGAGTGCTCGGAGCCGCTGGGCAATCCGGGGGCCATAAATGTTCTTCTGACTGACACTGATGCCTTTTCCCACCCGGGAGATCCTTTCTGCTCCCTCCTGACAGCGCTACCCAGTCTAGTCTGCAATGCCATGAGGTATGCCAGGGGAGAAGTGGAAAATGTTGCAATTGCTAAGCTGCACTTTGAAATGGAACAATAATGCTTGTAAATAAAAATAATCTCTAATGGAAAAAAAAATCCCTCTTTATTCCCATAGAGCCACCCCAGGCAGCAGCAGGGTGTCAGGCTGGACAGACACCCACCAGGCCGAGCACCAGCACACCCTGTGTGCACTGCACATCCTCAACAACTGCACCAAAGCAAAGACAAGGAGCACTCGAGGCCCTTTGTGTGTCTGAGCACCATGGAGTGATCCCCGGCCAGTCTGTACCAGCTGAAGGCTCTGAGCCAGAAGCTGTCCCTGCCATCTATATTCATAACTCATAACACAAACCAAACCAAAAAAACCCCAACAAAATACGTCCAAAATGAAGAAAACATTTCTCAGAAGCGCTGCTGTTGCCAGTCCCTGCAGTGCTCTGTGCTCCAAAGCTCTAGAGTTCCCTGGCCATTCGGGCACACAGAATTGAGCAGACACTGCTGAAGTGTTTGAATGCTTAATCTGACCTACCTTAGACCTGGCACAAACCCAAGAATAGGGGCACATCTGGCATAGTGCTAAGGGCTATAAAGTTAAAAGTTCTGGTTATTATTGAACTCTAAAGCAATTCTCATCACAGACCCTACGTGGCCGTGGGGAAACCTCACTGGACACCCAGTGTGAGGGCTTACAGTACCCACTGCCCACCCCTAAACCACTTCCATTTTTTCCCATTCTCCAGGCTCCTTGTCTGTTTACTTTATCCCCAACTGCTCTGTCCCTTTACGAGTTGTCAGTCCCAGCCTGTCACATTCTCCCAGAGGGCTCACGACTGAGCCCCTGCCATGCTCCCCACCCTTGCCAACCTGCTCTGCCCACTCCTTGGCCGGCACCAAAGGAGCCATTTTCCCTGCCTGTCTCTTTGTGGCGTAGCCCCAACAGCTGCTGAGTGCCAGCCAGGGCCCCTGTCTGTGCAGGGGACACCTGCTTACAGCCCTGGCACACGCTGCTGCATTTCAACACACCAGCAAAGCAGGATTCCTTTTTTTTTCTTGTCTGCAGAGGTGATCCAGACAAAATGGCTAATTTCTAAGTTAGCTCCTAGTGGCTTATGCTTCCTGCCATAGCAATAATTGTCAGTCAGGCAGAGCTTAATATTAACTCAGGCATTAACTTGAACACAATTAATCCTTGGCAGCAGACAGCAAGTGCTGTGAGCCCCATCCCTCCTGATGGTGATAAGGCTGACTGTCAGGACAGGCTCTGCATTCACTCCTTGACTTCAGCAAGAGTTAGATCAAGTCCATACAGACTAATAAACCAAATTACATTGTTGGCATCAGCAAGTGCCACTCTAAAAGAGTCAATTGATTTCTGTCTCATTATGCCAACCAGGGCCTTCCTCAGCTCCCAGAGGCAGCTGGGATCTTCCCAGTAGTTTTCAGGAAAGCAATTCAAAGTACAGCTGGGTGAGCATAAAAAGTGCAAGTCTGAGGCACAGGGCCTAACCAAGGGACAGTGTTTGCCAGGAGCAGCACTAACACCCCGTGGCCAGGCACATGGCAGAGGGGCACAGAGGTGACCTGCTGCCCTCTGGGTCAGCCCAACCCCGCCCTGCCTTTCCCTGCCCTGCTTTGTTGCCTCACAACACTTTCCGCATATTTCATCTCATTCCCCTTGCGGAGCTGCCTTGTGTGGCTCCAGTGAAGCCCTGTTCCCTTTGCTGGGGTTCACGGGGATTCAGAAGAGAGGAGAAGAGATGGCCTGGGACAGACTGAGCAGCTCCAGCCCCATGCAAGCTCTCTGCACCCCAAGGCTGGGGAGTGAGCTGGGCCAGCTGCCTTGTGGCACTTACAAGTCCAACACTCACTGTCACTCTCCCTGTCCCTCATTTCTCCGGATATTTTGCTGTTGTCACCCTGCTCAAGAGAAGAACTTAACCACCCTGGCATCCGACAGACTTAGCAGAGCATGGTGTGACTCAGTGCAGAACTCTTCCGATGTTTGCACGTCCACAGTCGGGGGATGAGAAGGCAGTGAAAAGAGTGGGGACATTGCAAAACCCCGAGGAGTCAGCAGACTGGAAGGTCCCTGGCAAAACAGGTCCCATGCCCCGCTGAAATGCCCTACTCCTTTCTTGATTGGAATGGTCTGAACTGTGCAAAGGCTCTGAGGCTCATGAGGGGGTGCACAGGAATTCCAGCAAAGGCGTATTCCATTGACAGTACCCTGGCAGCTGTCTGGAAGGGTCTGTAGGAGTTACCCACTCACAGAACCAGGTATTTGAAGCCCGGTGGTAATTACACCACTAATTAAGAGGGGGCAAATATTTTGAAAGCGATCCACAGGCAGAAGCACTTTCCTATTACCCATCCAATGGGGGGTACTCTGCCCAAATATACCTGACTGGGGGAAGGAAATGGCAGAACCTACCCAGGTGCTAAAACTGTGATATTTAAAATGGATTGTTACATTTCACCAGAATTAAAATTTTGGAGGACTGCTTGGTCAAAAGGCCATCTCTTCCCACATAAAACCAGGAGGAATTTTTCTCTGCCCCACATTGAACAGAATCTTTACCTAAAATTTCATTTGATTTGTCCTGCAAACAATCCTCAAGTTTGCCCTGTTTTACAGAGCCTTTTTGGATATGCTGGGAGCTAAGGTGGTTGGTGCATGACAGACTGTGTTGTGTAAGGTGTTGCCTACTTCTATTTTGCATATTATTACAAATATGTTTTCCAACTGACTGAAAAAATACACCGATAGAGCCTTGCTCATGAGAAAGCTTAAGAGTGGATGTGGAGAAAAATGTCAAGTTCTGATTTTCCTGCAAATAGTCTTGATGACTTTTATTCTGAAAAGCATTGTCTTGCTAAGATTCATAAGGAAAAAAAACCACATACAGTTTCTGAACTAATTTTGACAAGGTCCAAATGCTTGCAAAGATATCCAGTGCTTGGCTTCCAGGAAGTACAATTCTGCAAGTGGCAAGATGGTTGTTTCAGAGTCACTTCACTTCTGCTGAAACAATTGATGTAAAAATCACTTAGGAAAAAGCTCTTTGTCAGTTTTTTCCTTCACAAAATTATGCAGCACTAGCTTCAAAAATTAACTTGTTTGTAAAATCCCAAATATATGCAAATAAACAATTTGCTTTACTCAAGAAAAGAATTCAGTTATGAACACTTACATGCTTTAAAGATGCTTGGGAGACAGTTAATCATCAAGAATAGTCCTTTTATCTAACACACCATATATTATTTCAATGTATGAGCTAGATGTAGGCAATAAATCATATTAAAGATCTCCTCTGAATAAAGAAACAGCAAAAGAAATCCTATGCTCATATAATTGAAAAAATGTCCTCCACGCCTCTCACAAAAATCCATCTGTAAGAGTTGCTTCCACATATCCCCCATGCTGAAGGAACAAAACAAAACTACTCAGAGAACACCTTTCTGTACTCAAACAGGGTTAACACCTGCCTGCCCACGCTGAGGTGCTCCTGAGGGCAAACCCAGCTCCATTCCCTGCTCCCTGCCCCTGCCTGGGACGTGGCACTGCACAGCCAGAGAGCCCCAGAACTGCCGGGGCTTGGGATCCAGCCCTGGAGAGAGGAGAAAACTGCCCAGAAACTAAGGATGCTCACAGCTCCCACCACGCTCTGCTCTCTGCCCCTCTGATGCTGCTGTCTCTGACATGAGCATCATTATGGATTATGTGTGCATTCAAACGGAATTAACACGAAACAGGACACTGCTGCACAGCTCTCCGTGTTGGAAGGGAGCAAGGACAAAACCCTACAACACATGCCCTATGCAATTAACTCTTCAATAAATAGGGTACATCCATTAGTTCAACTAGAAAGTAGGAGAGATAGGCATGTTATATTTTCTGGTTTGCAAGCATTATGTCCAGCAAAATAACCACCAGGAACACAAACCCAAATTAATAAGCTAAAGGCTTCATAGGTCCACTCCGCTTCCACAGACAGGCCAAGGATTAAATGCAGTATTCCAATATTACAGGTTATATGTCCAAGCACGTGTTCTAAATTTGCATCTGTAATGGGTTCTGTCCAGGCTCAACACAGCCAGTGGGAGCTGCTACCCTGAAGTGAGCTCAACAGGAGCTCAACAGGAACTGTACCTGAACTGTCATCTGTAGAGGAACAAGCCCACCTGTACTACGAAGATCACACATCTTTCACTGCCTCCTTAACAACTGAACTGTGGAGCAGCACATGGAACGAGAGTGTTGAGATCTCATGTACTTACATTGCACCTGGGAATTACTGGGTGTATGTTCATAAATAGCTCAGGTGGCAGAGCAGCCCAGCATGGTCTTACGCTTACTACTGAGTTACTCCGAGATCTTGTTCATCTCTCAGTATCTCATTTGGTCCTCTGTAGCTTGGGGAACAACACTTATCTGCTGCACTGAGGTCTGTAACAATAACTCTGACCTGTTTGATAAGAGATGCTACTGAAAGACAAAAGTGTATTATTGCAAACTTTTGTGGGTTGGCAACTAATCTAGTGGCACTGCACTGCACCCAGAGCCCATTTGGCTCCTCACAGCAAAATGAGAGTGGGGGGAGAGGAAATCGGGTCAGAGTTTTTGGCAGACCTGTTCCAGGTAAGCATAATCCAGCTGATTCATTAAGTGCTGCAATCATTTCTGGCAAAGCCTCTGAGGTAAGGTAGCCTCCAGCCCTATTGCAACTCAGCGCTGTGTGGGGGTGTTGATGCTGCACACCAGGAAAGGGTGTCACTGCTGGATACACTTAAGGGGTGAGGGCTGGATGAAGAACAAAAAGGGCTTCACACAAGAGTGCAGTACCAGCCTGGTGCTCCCTGCCGAGCAGCCCGCTCTGAGATGCTGCTCCTACCTCCCAGCAGACGGGGAGGACACCTCTGAGAAGACCCTTCTGATGACTCACGCAATCTCTGTCTCATGAATCATTGGCATGGGGATGTCTTTGTGGCATAATCAGTGCTCTGCTTATTATACTCATTGATGATAAAACAAGTAAATCTTAATGAGTTGTGGGAAAGGAGACAATAGGGCCCTCTGCCAGGTCTCATTTACCTTGACAACACGCCTACAGCCCAAGCACAAAGATCCCTATTGTTTATCCTCAGTATTTGTGAAGGGGCCAGACAGTTCTCATTTCCCTCAATCTGATGGTGCTCTCTTTATCTCTGCCTTAGCATTTCTAAGGTCCCTATCACTCGGGTATCTAAGCATCTCAGCTTTAGTCCAAGGTTAAATTTATGGTAAATAAACCACTTGGACAGCCTTTGAAGGTGAAAACTGATATACAGTTAAATAGTGGTAAATTATCCCATTTACATAGTGCCTCTTCTTTGGCTAAAAGGACAAGCAAAGACTTTGTTGTTGATGTTGTAAACAAATCCTCTGCGTATGATTCAGGCACTAAGTACCTGTGTCTGTTACCTCACCAGCACAGCTAAGCCATTACCTGCCAGTAACTCTCGCCCAGCATGAACTGGGAGCTCTGTCCCTGCTGGACTGGGCTTACTCCAGGGGCTCTCGTCAGTCTGGCTGTCGTGGCCAGGGTTACAACTCATCACACTCCTGCCCAGCAGAGCTACAGCAGTGGGATTACATGGAAAACAAAACAGATAGGAGAAAAATGGACTATTCCACCTGGCAACCAGCACTGCTGACCTCGCTGTAGCTGCTGGCTCTCCTTGCAAAGGCAAAGCCCAGCTCTGAATGGGCCAGGAAAACCTTCACTTTGTCTGCAGCTTTGTCATCTACAGCTGCTTGGGAAACTTCAATGGAAAGGATTTTTAAACAGAGGAAAGAGATCTCTATCAAGCTACATTTTTGTACATATTTTTTAAGGAAATGGTAGAGAAAGGCTTCCCAGCTCCCAGATGGATTAGGAAGAGCAGCCCCTGAATGGCACTTGCTAGGGGTAGGGGAGAACCAAGATCAGCACCTGGCATGTCCCTGTCCCAAGAGGCTGCCAGAATCACCAGGCACAGGCGTCTGCCTTGAGTGTTGTGCAGAGCGTGAGAGGATGGGAGTTTCAGCTCAGCGTGAATACAGGAACATTCTCCAATTTCTGAGAAGCTTGTCAGGATGGCAAAACACTTCCCATTCAGATCTGGAGATAAGGGCACATTTCAAGCAAGAAACAAAAGACAGACCCTGACATTTAGATCTCCAAGTGAATTCCTTGGGACAGCAACAAGAGAAAAAACATCTTTCTACTTGTGCTGTAACTAAATCAGAGCAGTTGCTGATTTATAATGCTGAGCTGGAAGAGCATTAAAAATAGTCTTTTTTCCCCCCTCGATTTTGCCAGCCTCAGGGAACTGCAGCTAAATTCAGGATTGTCTACTGTTGGCCTCTTAAAGAACGTTTTGTGTTCCCACATGTTCTCGCCCTGGCTGGTTTTGCTGCTGTCAGCTGGGGAGCTGCTCTGTGACTCACCGTGTGGAAAGACAAGCGACAACCCTTTCCCTAGGGACGGGGCAGTGTCACCTCCCCACACACCTGTGTTTGCTGGATGCACACTCCGAGCCTCCAGGCCACACTGCCCCCCAGCAGGGACTCCATGCAGGTTTTTAATGTGATGTTTGTGCTTTTCTGATGCGCAGAAGGAGCCACAGGCAGGGAAGAATGGCCAAGGAAGGCCCCTGCAGTGAGACTGCAGCAAGAATCCTGCAGCAAAGGTCTCAGCAGGGCACACGGAGCTGGGCTTTGGTGGGGAAGGTTGTGTAATCAACCAGATGCTCTTCCACCACATGGGAACTCACCAGTCTGACACGGGAAGGGGGCTACAGCCCTGCAATTTCCTTCCTCTTTCCCTTAAGAAGTCCATCACCAGGACAGGCTGCTTAAGGTCATTTCACAAATGGGAGGACTTTCTTTTCTCCATATCCTTGTGCAAAGAACCCTCTCAGTCACGTTCTTTTCACATATTGAAAACAATTATTTACTGACAGAAGACACTCAAGAAGTAGGAGCTTGACAGGAGGGCTGAGTAAAGAGCAACCAGGCTAAGATGGAGCCAAACACTGCCCCAGCTTGCTCACTTCTCTGAGCAGCAACAGCCTGGATTCTCTTTTCTCTTGCATTGAAGTAAATTAAGCAGCTCAGATGAGATTACAAAGCTTTCATAAGTGACCAGAGAATCAGACCCACTGTGTAAGACAGCAAAATAATTTTAGTGGTCTCTCATGGACCACCATGCAAACATCACCAGTGACCCTCCCAGAGCATTTAGCAAAGATCCAAACACATCCAGGGCTTTTCTGCTCATGGAGGACACAGTCCTGAGCAGGAACTCATATCTGAGTCACTCAGAGAACAGTGCTGTGAGCTCCACAGGGACACAGGAGCATCCCATGGAGTTCAAAATTCATCTCTGCTTTCCAGGGAAAAGGCCAGTGTCTGAACAAGCAATGGGGATGGAATTCAGTCCTCACTTCTGAGGGAAGCTAGAATAGGGCATGTCTTACAGAAAGACTAGTTTCTTGTGTCCACAAACTGAGACGTCATTCCTAAAATCTTCTCATGCCGAATAAATTCACCAGACTACATAAAAACCCGGAGCTGAGCACTTGCCAATGTGTGCATGCAGCTGGAGGTGCTCGGTGTGTAATTGCATTTGCCATCAGGGTAATTGTGCATGCAAAAATTGTGCAATAAGTGTTTTGTACACATCCACTTTTAACTTTCTTTTTTTTCAAGAATCAGGCACTGTTTGAACAACTAGTCAAGCAAAATAGTTAAAATTATTGAGCATTATTTTGACTTGTTTTAATTATAAAATCACGAGTGAACCACAATACCGTGCACTTAAATGACACAAGAGAGACACACCACGTCACTGCTGGGTCATCAGGATCTGTGTGCACAGTTCTTTAATTTGCCTGCAGACAGATGGATTCCTTGGACTGAGGCTAATTTGTTACACATTGTCTGGAATCTAAAGCCAATTAAACACTGATCATAGTTACTACACAGTCCTTGGCAATTAACTTGTTTTTGAGGATTCGTTTCATTTTATAGCTGGGGAAACCAAGGAAGAAACCCTTCTGCCAGAGGAATCCCAGCTATGGCACAAAAAGGCCCAAACCACTTAGACCTTCCCTGAGGTATGAAGTGGCTCTGTACACTTACAGAAAATAAAGCACAATACAGACAGATTCAGCAGATCAAATGAAGCACAGGGATTGCTTTCTCCAAGAGAAGAATTCCCAGCTCCAGTAGGAAATTGCCAGACTGGACAGCGATATCATTACCTGGCAAACCTGGACTCTCAACACACGTTCCACGGCCGATGGAATGAGCGTCACTACCAAGCAGGCCAGGCTGAACAGCGCGGCTCTGGCGCTGCCACCTGCATGGCCCCAGACCATGGCACTGCCCAAACAAACCTCACCAGGACACAGAACACCCAGCACTGTGTCTGTGAGCAGGAGACACCACTGGGCACCCACCATGCCAGAGAAGTGGCACTGCTGAGCACAGCCCCTGCTCGGTGGGGCTCTCTCCTGCAGCACACAGCCAGGGCAGAGAGCATCAGGCGTGTTTCAGAAACCCACACACATCTAGAGGCACACTGAGAGATATTTTGCTTTGAAATTACATGTTGTAATGTAAGATGCTTAGAGACACTAAAACAACCAGATACCTAAAAGGGGAAATGTCAACAACCAGAAGAGGGGAAAATAAATGTAAGCATTGCAGTTGGGCAATCAGTTCTGTTACTAATGCGGCCAGGTGAACTGCAGGCCTGTTAAAAATCGTAACTCCAAATATCTCTCTGAACCCCCTTAGGAGCTCAGTCACTGAAACTGCCATGCCCAAGGACTCCGAGAACTTTCCATATAGGTGTCCTATTTGCCCCAGCTGAGATGAAGAGGCACCCAGGACCACTGTTTGCTTGCCCAGTGCTGGGGAGCTTCCAGAGGCTTTTAGCTCTTGGGCTGCTCTGTGGTCAAGCCAATATAATTTATTAGACTGATCATAAGTGATGCAGAAAACAGCCTTAACATCTGAGGTGCACCTGTATCCAAAGGACGTATTGCATTTACAGCAGATTAACAAATCCCAGAGCAAGTGAAAACAAAACTGACACCTTCCACTTTTGCAGAGTTTGATGTCAATGCAGGTAAGGTGATGCAAAAAGCCCCTTTTGCGTTAGAGAACTCTAGTTATCCTGTTCCAGTCAGTAGCTCAGATTTGCATAAGCTTTTCACTCAGCTTTATTATTTTGCCAGTGGTCAACAGAAAATGGAGCAACACTCCCTGTTATGGAAAAGTCCCATCCACAGCTGGGCAAGCACCTGGACACGTGCAGGCAGCACATCTACACAAAGCCAGCGTCCTGCACGCTCACATGGAGAACACACGACTGCCACGAACACCTGCAGGGGCCCGCCCACAGGCACCGCTCCCCCCGTGTTTGCTCGGGGCGCCGCAGCAGGCGTGCACACACCTGTCTGTGCTCACAAACACACGCGTGTGCGGGGCACCGCGGCACTGATCCCTCTGTGCCCGCAGGACAGCAGCACGCACCTGTCTGTGCTCACAAACACACGCGTGTGCGGGGCCCCGGTACGCACTGACACCTCTGTGCCCGCAGGGCGCGGGCACACGGCGGGACGCGCTCGGGGCAGCCCGGCCCGGTGCGCACAGCCCGGCCCGGTGCGCACAGCCCGGCTCGGGGCGCACAGCCCGGCTCGGGGGGCACAGCCCGGCCCGGTGCGCACAGCCCGGCTCGGGGCGCACAGCCCGGCTCGGGGGGCACAGCCCGGCTCGGGGGGCACAGCCCGGCTCGGGGCGCACAGCCCGGCTCGGGGGGCACAGCCCGGCTCGGGGGGCACAGCCCGGCCCGGTGCGCACAGCCCGGCTCGGGGCGCACAGCCCGGCTCGGGGGGCACAGCCCGGCTCGGGGCGCACAGCCCGGCTCGGGGCGCACAGCCCGGCTCGGGGGCACAGCCCGGCTCGGGGCGCACAGCCCGGCTCGGGGGGCACAGCCCGGCTCGGGGCGCACAGCCCGGCTCGGCCCGCACAGCCCGGCCCGGTGCGCACAGCCCGGCTCGGCCCGCACAGCCCGGCCCGGTGCGCACAGCCCGGCCCGGCCCGCACAACCCGGCTTGAGGGGCACAGCCCGGCTCGGGGCGCACAGCCCGGCTCGGGGGGCACAGCCCGGCTCGGGGCGCACAGCCCGGCTCGGGGCGCACAGCCCGGCTCGGGGGGCACAGCCCGGCTCGGGGCGCACAGCCCGGCTCGGGGGGCACAGCCCGGCTCGGGGCGCACAGCCCGGCTCGGGGGGCACAGCCCGGCTCGGGGCGCACAGCCCGGCTCGGGGGCACAGCCCGGCTCGGGGGGCACAGCCCGGCCCGGTGCGCACAGCCCGGCTCGGGGGCACAGCCCGGCTCGAGGGGCACAGCCCGGCTCGGGGGGCACAGCCCGGCTCGGGGCGCACAGCCCGGCTCGGGGGGCACAGCCCGGCTCGGGGCGCACAGCCCGGCTCGGGGGGCACAGCCCGGCTCGGGGGGCACAGCCCGGCCCGGTGCGCACAGCCCGGCTCGGGGGGCACAGCCCGGCTCGAGGGGCACAGCCCGGCTCGGGGGGCACAGCCCGGCCCGGTGCGCACAGCCCGGCTCGGCCCGCACAGCCCGGCCCGGTGCGCACAGCCCGGCTCGGGGGGCACAGCCCGGCCCGGTGCGCACAGCCCGGCTCGGGGGGCACAGCCCGGCTCGGCCCGCACAGCCCGGCTCGGGGCGCACAGCCCGGCTCGGGGCGCACAGCCCGGCTCGGGGGGCACAGCCCGGCTCGGGGGGCACAGCCCGGCTCGGGGCGCACAGCCCGGCTCGGCACAGCCCGGCTCGGGGCGCACAGCCCGGCTCGGGGGGCACAGCCCGGCTCGAGGGGCACAGCCCGGCTCGGCACAGCCCGGCTCGAGGGGCACAGCCCGGCTCGGGGGGCACAGCCCGGCTCGGGGGGCACAGCCCGGCTCGGCACAGCCCGGCTCGGCACAGCCCGGCCCGGGCGCGCTCGGGAGCTGTCCCCGCTGCGGGGACGCGGCCCGGCCGTGCTGCCCTGCTCAGGGGGCTCCCCGCGGGTGGCGGTCACTCTCCCAAACGGGGGCCGGAGCCCAACCGGGCAGCGGCGCTCCTGGGCACTGCTCGCTGTTGTTTGCGCACAGATCCTTGTATCAATCCGTTCCATTCCCCAGATAATGCAGATCCCCTTTTGCTCACAGCCAGAATGCTGGGCCTGAGTCAGTCTCTAAAACCATCTCGGCCAAGCCAGTCGTGTCTTGTTTGTTTGTTTTTGCAGTGACTGTGTGTGAGGAGCAGGGAGGGTGGAGGCGGCTCTGCATGTCCCTTCACCTCTTGTGGGTTCTGGCACATTTCTTTCACAAACACTCTCTCTCCAGTGCAGGGGACAGGGTGCTTTGTTTATGTAACCACTGCGTCTTGGTGAGGCTCGACCCACCCCGGCACATCTCTGTCCGGGGGGCTCCTCTGAGCAGGTCCGTGTTCCAAGGCCACCTGTGACACGGACGCTGGGTAAAGCACAGCTCGGAGTTCCTGGAGATGGCTCTCCCCGAGTCAGCACAAACTTCAGAAAGAACTATAACCCGGAATGTGACAGTTTAGCACCTCATATTCTCCAACTTTCCCTTCCCCTCAGCTGTTCCTGAGCCTCTGAGGATGCTTTGGGAAATGAAAGCTTCCCAGGGCCAGCCTGGACTCTGCAGATCCTCAAGACCAGCAGTTTCTGTGAAATCTGTGCTGGGAATCTCTCTGGCTGCCGGGAGCCTCTCCAAGCTGTAAGGAGCAAGAAGCAAGGGTAAGGAAGGATGTGTGGGTTATTTTAACACAACCATTTCACTCTGTATTTTCACACCCATACAGCTATCCCTACAGAAAGACCCCAGTCCAAACCCATAAATATCACTGAATTACAGCAGGTGCTTTGCAAAGACCACGACTAAATTTACTTGCCACAAGAAGTTACCTTGATAAAGGCACCTTAAAGGAGTGTAATAAGAGCTATTTTACTTTAGCTGTAAAATGATAAAAACAATCCCTTTTTAAATCCCTTTCCTCCCTCTTCATGTCTTCCAGGTGTTTCTTTAGCTACAGCTAAAGCTGTGGGCAGAAACAACAGTGAGGTGCCACCCCACTGTGTCACCCAGAGCAGAGGACGATCTTGTAGGTCCTTGTTATAGACCTACCTATGCTATAAAAAGCATATTATCAGCCTTGTTGCACACATCATCAGAGCACAGCATTTGGTAGTGTTCAGTAATTCAGCATAAATGTTTCATAATACTGAGTGGGAAGAAAAAAACCATGAAATAGTTCTAGGGATTTTTCTAGTACCACATTGCTAGGAAGATCTGTTTCCCATAGCTAAATTAGAGACACAAACCAACCACTGCCTTAACCACTTGAAGGGAAGTGAGCACAGGGCCAGGCCAAGGAGATGACACCAGTAACACAGGTTGAACACTGTCTGTCAAACACAGCAATGGACAACAAGACAATTTTCACAGGTTTCAGCGATTGCAAAACCCAAGCCAGAGCTCTCGTTCTAAAACAGACCTTAATGGCATCTTTTATTGAAATAATGAAGTAATTAGAAATAGAATACTAAGAAGTCCCTTAGCCAGAAAAAAATAAAAAACCTCAGTCTTTCCAGGGAGAGGAGAGCAGGTGGGTTAAAGTCCTTCAGAGTGTGATTGCTGCTTTGGTGATAACAAGTTTTCATACTGAACTCCGCAAAACTCCTAGGCTAGCTAAGCAATTTTTTCCAATTATTACTTTTTCTGAATAAAAACACTCTAGGTCTTTACACACTGAAGACCTATAGTCACTTCCTGTATTCACACCTTCAGTGTAGCAGGATTGTGTACATGCAGCCTTAGACTCTTTTGTTACCCTACCAGTTCCAAGAGAAGCATCCCAGAACTGGGAATTAGTTAATTTCCTGATCCCTGAAAGTGCTAAGAAACCGTTTGAATTCTCATTCTCAGCCTTCCCACTTTGGTTTCTCCTCACTCTCCTGGTAAATGGAAGTTGACACGTACACTTTCATTAATCTGTTTAATTCTCCAGCCTCACACAGATTCCAGCTCACCATACCTGAATAGTCCTTCAATAATATGCTTAGTGCAATAACACCAACAGATTAATGCCAATAATTAGATTGCAGAGGTTTTAGGCAACCCTGGGGTCAGTAGGAATGGATAACAAGGTTGCTGTGACGCCTGCTCCAGCTGGTCAGAGGTGCCTTGGCCCATGTTTTGTCATTCTTACTGCACCCTTTCTGCAGGGCAGGAGAGGGACATGATCTGCTGCACAAGTTTTAGTTTTAGGCAGGGCTGTGTCTCACATAAGGTCCTTGTTTCAGTCACTGTAGCTGACATTCAGTCTCTGTGACACAACCTCAACTGAAAAGAAGCACCAGAGAGACTCTATTTTCTAACATGCAGAATAATAAAGAAGTTCTAGAGCATCTTCCAGTGCCAAGAGCAGACTACTGTAATTGCAAACAGCCACAATTAGCCACCTGTAGCAAATGCAAACCTATACATCATTTTATGCATATATTTTTTTAAGAGCTTTTAGCTAAGTCTGATATCCCCACACAACTGCAGCAGCTGGACACTTCAGGAACTGACTTTTGCACTCGGAAAAAGTCTGTTACTGTAAGTGAAACCACTTTCTTCCTGCCAAGTACAGGTACATGGTCTTGCTGTTGTGCTGCAGCACATGCTGTTTCTCTCACAGAATCACAGAACTGTTTAAGTTGGAAAAGCCCTTTAAGATCATCAAGTCCAGCTGCTGACCCTGCACTGCCAAGCCCACCACAGCCCATGTCCCGTGTGTCTTTCTGTGCTCATAAGACTCTTGTCACACCTGTGGCACAGTGACAAACACTCCAGTGAGCACAAATAGAGGAGCTGTGACCACAAGAAAAAGGCTGATTTGCACAGTGAGATATTTTGATTACTAAGCAGCTTTAGAAATCTGCTTCAACTTTGGATTCTTTGAGTCCCAACTGGTTATTTGCACTGCTGTCCCCTGTCTGCATTCTCTGACCTTCTGACACACAGTTGCTGCAGCCTGTTGCATGTGTCCCCAAGCAGAAAGCAGATTGGACAGAGATTAGATAACATCTAATCTCAGTGGGCTATGGGGTGGGTACTTCTTTTTTTTCTTACCAGTTTCCTGTTGATAGAATCACACTGATAAGCAGTTTAGTTGGTAGCTGAAGAATGAAACTGCAAAAAGCTGCCTTTTAAAAGACATGTTCCAACTGGGATGTAGATGCTGCCAAAGGATAGTTAGGTGTGTGTGTGTAGCTGTGCTCTGGTGCTTGGGCCCATCAGCGTGAATATTACCCAGGAGCAAGGAGGAGTTAAGGGATCAGTGTGGGTGCACAGCTCAGGGTTAAGTGTTTTCAAACCTGCTTACAAACATGGTTAGAGAAGCACTGCAGAAACAGAGGAAGCTGTTTGAGCTGTTTCTTCACATCTTTCCACTGTGTTTCTAAAAGTTATTGCTCCACAGTGCTTGAAGGGAAGATGAGTTAGCACAACAGCGTGTGTTTACCTGATCTGCTTTGGTACAAAATCATCCAGGTTGCCTCCAACTACCACAAACTTGAAGTGAGGCTTTGCCCAAAGCTGACGTGCAGCAATGCCAGAAAGCCCTGGCAGCTGCGTTCCAGATGCATGAGCTCTGGCAGCGATGTGTGAACAGGCAGCCTGTGGGCAGTGGGGTTTCACATTTCCACAGTGTGCCCTGCTGGGATCACGCACAGATCCACGGCCTCCAAGGCCCTACCGTGAGACCCCAGCGACAGCTGGGTTGGAACAAACCTTGGAACAAAGCAGCTGACACCCACACTTCAGCTGGGAGGCTTTTCATTTTAGGTATCTGCACCTACTGGGCTGCACAGACTCTGAAGGTCCATCTTCCTCTCGCGCTCCCTGCCCGACAGGCCGTTGGTGGTTCGGTGCCGTCGCGGCGCGTTTCGGTTTAACCAGGGAGGCTGTGGTTTCACCTCCAGTGGCTGGGGCAGCCCCCACCCTCCACACTCCCCGTGCTGCTGGCACAGCTGGTTGTGCAGCTGCACACTCGACCAGAACAGCTGAAAAATTCCTTTCAGCTGACAGTTCAGTTTACTCCATAACCATGGAAAAAGGTGTGCTGATCCAAAAAGGAGCAGGGCAAAAACTGGGACAACTGGCTGCAGGGAGAGAAGTGTCACTGCAAAAACTGTCATGAATCCACTGCCTGAGAAGCTGAGGTTGTCCTGGGAGATCTTGATAGGAAAGCTCAGGACAGAAAGGGTCAGTCTACACATGCAGCTCCCTCTAAGGCAGAAGGGAGTCAGATATGAACTGGAGCTGTGCAAGCAGCAGTACAATGTAAAGCAGATTTTCTTTGATTAACCATGGCCTCTAATCTCTCCTATGCCCCCCTGCAGCGAATTCCAGAGTTCAATAGCCCCCACTGGACTTTCCTGTTAAGACTCAAATCATTAAAACTATTTGTTTAGTAAAGGCTAAAGCACTCAGGTCCCAGTGCCCAAGAGCTCTGCGAGGTTAAATGTTGTGAACCTTTTGAACACGAGCCATGTTCCACAGGGTGCCCATGATTTTCCAGTGGAGCTGTACGGACATTTTATCTCCAGGCTTCACCCTCCAGCTCCTGGCAGCAGCTCAGGAAACTGCTCGGACCAAATGAGCTCCCATGGTCCCAGACAGGAGGGAGTGTGGCACAGCCTCTGCCAGGGCTCCCACAGATCTCTGCGGTGGCCTTGGCTGGGAAAGGGTTAATTTCCTTCCCAGTAGCTGGTGTGGGGCTGTGCTTTGGAATTGTGCTGGAAACAGTGCTGATAATACAGAGATGTTTTCCTTACTGCTGAGCAGCCCTTGCACAGAGCCAAGGCCTTTTCTGCTCCTCACTCACCCCCACCAGCGAGGGGGCTGGGGCTGCACAAGGACCTGGGGGGACACAACTGACCCCAGCTGACCCCAGGGATATCCCAGACCATATGGCACCGTGCCCAGCATATGGAGCCCGGGGGAGAAGGAAGGGAGGGGACATTCAGAGTGATGGAGTTTGCCTTCCCAGTCCCTGCTCCGTGTGCTGGAGCCCGGCTGTCCTGGCGGCGGCTGAGCACCTGCCCGCCCATGGGATGTGGGCACTGAGCTCCCGGTTTTGCTTCACTTTCACATGCAGCTTTTTCTTCACCTACTAAACTGCTTTTAGCTCAACCCACACATTTTCTCACTTTTACCCTTCCGGTTTCTTCCCCCATCCCACCAACAGGGAGTGAGCGAGTGGCTGTGTGGGGCTGAGCCACGCCGCCTTCTCCGGCCACCCACGAAGGGACCTTCAGCTGGCTGAAAGCTGCTGAGCACCATGGCAGTTCTGTTGGCCAAGACAGGTGTAACAAAGACACAACCCCCCCAGCCTCTTTGTCAGATAACAAATTTAAAATTTCATGTCTGAAACCAAGCATTTACAGTGCCCTAGGACCAGGTTTCTTTATCTTCACACTTTTTACTGCTGGTGATGTATCCCACGTGAACCAGCAAAAATGGTTTGAGTATTGTGAATCTGACCCACATCAGCTTTGACTCAATACTGATGCTTAGGACAGAAGGTGTTCAAGGATGGGAAGATTCAGTTCCCAGAGTGATCCAGGATGCAATTCATCTCTAGCTTCCAAAGGATTAATATTTCTCACAGAACACTCCTAGATACACCTTAAAGAATATTCCTCAATTGGCGTCATTTCAATTTCGAAAGTTACTTCAGTGAAATTGCTGTGAATTTGTGGCCAAATTCACATTCCTGAGAAAAATGGATAGTTTGAATTGCAGCTGAAGAGGACATGGGGCAGCTGGAGAGTCTGCATACCTGCCCTGCAGGGGAAAAGGCTGCTGGCCCTTGGAGCAGATGAGAGGTGGGAGCAGCCCTGGGCGCTCAGAGCCCCTGGAGCGCTGGGCCCACACAGCCAGTCCAGAGAGGGTCAGCTGGAGCCTGCTGAGGGCTGAGCCACAGCCCCGGGGATCCCAGCAGGTCATGGGACACCCAGCAGTCTGGAAGACACAGCTTGAAAGAGCCCGGTGAGGGGCTGCACAGAGCCAGAGCAGGCGCCCCTGTGAGACCTCCAGAAGAGGACAAGTGACAGCCCAGAACCTTGGATGGGTCTCTGGCCCGCAGCTCCCTCTGTCAGGAGCCCTGGGAGCTGGGCGGGTGAGCTGGAAGGAAATCAAGCAGGTTTTCAAACCTGCCTGGCAGGCAGTGAAAATCATACCTGGTTTCTGTCAGTTTTGCAGAAAATGTCATACTCCCCCAAGCAGCCAAGCTGAGATCAACAGGAAATGCTTTTCCTTTCCTGTGAATATTTTTGAGATTTCAGAAGCTTCCCTGGTACCTACTGTGAAATTTAAAAAATAAAATTGGCATGAGCTAAAAAAAAAATGGAATGGGTCAATTAAAAGTTTTGTTTCAAAAACATATCTTAGTCATTTTTTCCCAGTAAAACCATTCACTGACACCATTTCTTGACCTCTCAATACTACAATTTTTAAAATCTGACATATTCAGAAGAATGGCCAACAACAATTGTACTCTTATTTTGAATGTAAGTCTGCATCATTTAGCTATTAGTGAGCATGCAGATAGTTGTAAAAAGTGGGGGGTTAGTTCTTAAGCCTGTTTGTACCAGTGTTTATGTACAATGTCTATAGTTTTTCCAAGCAAACAACCCTGAAAGCCCAGACCTCACACAAGTATCAGACCCTGCAGAAAATATCACTGGCACTTAGACTCGCTTGCCTACAACAAACAATTCCTTACTAAAAATTTCACACTGTCTGTTGCCTTGAAAATCATCTAAGAATGATCCACTGAAGGTGTCTTTCACCCCAGAGAAGTGGGAAGGATTTGTTAGTCGTGAGCAGTTTCTTCCTTCTGTCGCTTTGCCAGGTGCCTGAGAGAGGCTGCTCCCGTGAAACTCCCCGGTGCAAAGCAGAGTCACCTCCGAGGCTGTGCACGCCAAATCCTCCTGCCTGGCCCCCCTTCAGCCCAGATAAGGCAGGGGTCCAGTGCTGGCAAGTGCTTACTAGGAAACACGCCTTGCTGGAGTTTGCAGCAGTTTGGCATGCCTGGAAAATCCTATCAGAACCAGGCATTTTTATTAGATTTAAACCCCAATGCAGGGGGTTACATTTAGACAGGCAGACTGGGGTATTATGGAAGGTAATGTGGCCTCAGGGAGACATGACCAGCTTCCGCTTCAACTTCCACTCTCATCATGTATTTGATGAGAGAAATCACCACAGAAATATCATGCTTTTGACCAAGACTTACTTTTTCACTTCCCCTCTAGCTCAGCCCCGTGAAAGAACTTTTACCTCAAAAAAAAAGAAATCATTATGTCTCTGACCTTTACAAACAAAACAAGAAAACAAACCACAGAGTCACAGGCCACTGTTAAACAATGCTTGGGCTTGGTCCAGTCACTGCTCTCAGTTTGGAAAGGGAGAGTAATCTCTGCAAATGCACAAGCCAGGCTTGTCTGTAAATACAGGGGAGCACGCAGGGCACTCCCACCAAAACCACCACCAGCCCAGGTGCCACAGAGCAGCTCGGGACTATTATTTGTGATGACAAAACAATTAAACAGATAATTGTTCTTCTAAAGAACAAAAATGAGGGTGATGATGTGGTACCCTAAGAGGTGTAATTTGTTTTTCCTGGCCTCATCATTCTGCTGGTTTCTCCCTGGTACAATTTGGCCTGAGAACCACATGAGCAGGACAGTGCCTGGGAGCTGTTCCCCTTGGGACCTGTTTCCTTCAGAGCTGAGAGCTGATGGTTTGATCCTGTGTGCACTGATCCAGACCCTTCTAGCCCTTAGGGAAAGAGACAAGGAATTATCTTCCAGAGGGAAATTCAAAAGAAATTTATCTCTCTCCATGTGGGGAACCTTACCTTCAGTTCCCAAACTAGGCACATCAATTTGGGCAGTTTCATACGACCACCTCTCCTCTAGTCATCCTCTGTTGATCTTTGTACAGCTTCTATTTATAGTTTCCTGGATGTGATGGAGACCTTGTTTGCCCTTCTGCATAACACCAGGCCATGGAATTTCAACCAGTTTTCAGTGTAATAAGCATGACATGGTGGCTGCTGTGTAACACAAAACAGAAACATGTTTAGAAATGCACAGCCAAGGCCCCATGTGCCTGAGAAGGAATGGGCTGTACGGAAGCAAGAAATACTTCTGTGGTATTTAAGAGGATCAAGGCAGACACAGCTTAAAGAGCCATTGCACAGTCCTGCCCCACTCCCACTTCAGGTCTTGGCTGGAGGTGGATAGTGGAGTGTGGTCATAGCAATCCTACCATGGGTCATCGTGGGAAAGCACAGAAAGATTCTCCCAATCAGTAGGAATAAGCACAGAGCACTGGGAGAGGCTCACTGAACCCACTGTGCAGACGAGGATAACTCTGTACAAACAAAAACCAAGGAAGCCTTCCAGAGCAAGTGGGGCCCCAGGCACACAGAACACCTGGTGGTTTGGCGTACCATGAGAAAGCTTAGATAAACAATTCTGGAAGTATTCTGGGACCAGGGAGAGTATTCCCAGAATCTCACGTGACATTTATAAGATGATCGTGTGCCACACGTTGGTGTCTAGGGAGACAGAAGTCCCAGTTGCTGAGAGGTGACAGGCACACCCTCCCAGGGAGTACAGCAGGCTGCCAACCCAGCTCTGCTCTTTGCCTACAGTGGAAGGAGGGCTTGGCTGGAAGCCAGCAAAACAGGAGAAATGTTAAATATTGAAAGATAATCATTTTAAGGCAAAACCCCCCAAAATACCCAAACTCCGAAATGAATCCCACCAAGCCAAAGTAATTTGTATCCTATTTTGTGGTGCTTTTAGGATTACCTACATTTATACACTACATTTATAGTGTAGTAGTGGTGAGAGACAGATCTGAAAACACCGTGCAAAGCAGCTACTGTGCAAATACAGATCCAGTCAGGATGTCTTTGGAGTCATATTCACTGGGACATATACAGAATCATGGAATATCCTGAGCTGGAAGGGGCCCACAAGGAACATCAAAGCCCAACTTCTGGCCCTGCACGGGACAGCCCCAAGAGCCCCACCATGTGCACATACATGAATTACACAGGAACACCCCCCCCCCCCACCCCAAAGCTGCTCAAAATTGCCTCCTGAACCTTTCTTTCAAAAAGTGTGTTAACGTCAGAGGCTTCCCAGGACCTGTGGTGCAATCAGGTGCTGGAGAGTGCCTGGCTTTTGAAGTGGTCAGCTCCGCACAGGGGACAAAGTGCTCATCCCTCAGCAAACAAAATCAATAAGGCAAAAGCTAAAAGGCCAGCCTGGGACCACCCCTGTCATCTGCCGGCTCCCGGGGCCGAGCTGATTTCACCGCAGCGGAACCTCGCCAGGCTCGGAGGAAGCGCAGAGCTCCGGGGCCGGCGGGAGGTGCCCGGCGCATCCCCGGCCCCGAGCGCGGCTCCGCCCGGCCCGGCTGCGGAGCGCACAGCCCTGCATCCAAACCCAGCTACGAGACATCAGCACGCCCTGCACAAACCACGAAACTGAAAGGCCAGAGCAGCTGAATGCCTCAAGCGCAAGGGATTGGTTCGGGCAAATAAGATCAGATCTATGGAATTTGAAAGAGAAGGAAAACGGAGGAAAAGACAGGACTATGTTCCAGTTAATGTTCCTGCTGTATTTAAACAAAACATTACATATTGCAGAGAGCTGAAGGGAGAATCAAGAACATCCTCGCCCAACTTAAAGAACCTGTCTGTTCCTAAGATCTCAAAATTCAGTAATATTCCAGACAGGAATGGATTTCCTTTATAATAACTACTATCTAATGATTCTCACATGAGCCTGAACTGTGTTTTCTATTCCCAGCAGCAAGTGATTCTGGACAAATAACTGAGTTGCACTGTGCCTCAGTTTCTCTTTCCACAAAATGGGGGAATATCACCTTTCCTAAAGCACTTGCAGCTGTTTGGACTACATGCAAGTTGAGTGTGTAAATTTAAACCAAAGTCACCGATATTAAGTCATTTATTAGCTGGCCTGGCTGTCACTGTTTGCTCCCCACCCCAAGATCATAGAGGAACATCCTGACAAAACATCCCCTTGAACAATCAATAACCAAGTTACCCATAAAGTCTGCATTTCATAAAAGATCATTCAGTTTACTGCTAGTGGGGGGTGGAAAGCAGAGTTGGCCAGGGAAGAACATGTTGGGGGATAAATTTCCTCTTCCCTGTATGAAGTTTAGGTTTCCCTGAATTTTGGAGCTGAGCAAGAGGCCTGTCATGAACCACATCCCTTTGGGGCTGATCAGGAGATTCCCATCCAAACCTCCATGTTTTACTAGCCTGGGGACCTGTCCTTGGGAAGGAATTTAGAAAGCACAGAACACACTCATCAAAATGAAGGTGAACAGCAAAGCCATGGGGTTTTGCATTGTCCTCCTCCATCGGTGACAAACAACCCTTGTGACAAGGCTTTGGAGCTTGCCTTCACCAGGAGAACTGAAATGTGGTTCTGCTGTTGTGGTCTGTCTCCCGTGGTCCACTGGATCTGAACCAGAAAACACTTCCACCAAAAATGACCTTGGAAAAAGCATTCTTCCTGTATCCGGTCAAGAGAAAAGCTAGAAAACCAATGATACTTTTGGAATGAACTATCACAGGACACTTTCCAGAGGCCTAATGTGTGCAGATGTTGCACATCTGCACAACCAGCCCTTCCAGCAATATCTGCTTGTTAATAAAACACTACAATTACAAAACCAGCTTAAATTGTGGAGTTTGTTGTCTTTGATCAGGTTTCACTGCTCTGTTCTAGCTGGTTGTTCCAAAGTCTTCCACATGCATGTACACTTCTGTGGGATTATCTTCTACTTCACTGCAAGGTTCAATGTTCTAACTGACAGGAGACCTTCTTCCCTTTCTACTGGGCCTGATTCCCAAAGCAGGCAGTGGTCTAAGTGTCCAAACACACACCACTATTTTCTCTGGGAGGAGACCAAAAAACTCGTGACTGGACACTGAAAGGTTTCTGCAAGCAGAACTGAACTGGCATTACCCCTGGAGATAAGAACCCAGTGATTCTTCCCCCCACTCTAATTCACGCCCTTCTATCTCAGAGGAACTCAGAATTCCCATTCTGCCACAGAACCTCCTGCAGGGATGTGCTCCACCCCCCACACATCCAGCAAGCATTCAGTGACGGGGCACTGAGGGATGGCAGCTGGGGATGGAGCTTGGCAAGGCCAAACCTGGTCATTTGCCACAACAGGGCTTGTCTTCATTCCTTCCAGAAGGGCACGTGCTAATTACAGGGCATAGTGTTGCACTTAAAAGGCTGCCATGATTCTCATTGTGGGCAGACACTCTGTTCCACATGAAGGGATTTTTCAACTTCCTACAGGTTGATTCTAATTGGGAAATGTAAGATTTTATATCCTTTACAAGATCCTTTTGCTACCCCTAACTCCGATAACCCTGGCCCGCCTTGGGCCATGCAGCCATGCCAGGATGACTTGGAACTCACGGAGGTTCCTACAGGGACATTCAAGCTTAACTACTCATGGAAGAAAAGTAACATTTTTGTGCCCAAACTTTGGAAGCAGTATTTTGTACACGTGTAGGAGTTTCAAGAGGAATTCAGCACTTTGGAAATTTCTGCTCTGCTTTAGCCCACAAAAATGAAGCATATAAATGTTTTCAGTTCAGAGGCTGTGATTGAGACCCGATGAACTTTGTGAAGGACAGTCTGAAAAATGACAGTGTTCAAAGGGTAGGAACTACCTGAAAAACAAGTTAAAAAAGGCAGTATCAAGAGTTTCATCCGTAGTAGAGCAGAGTTAAGTGTTGGCAGGTGGCCCTTACGGGTCTTGGGCTGGGTTTCCGATAAGGCAGGAGGGAGGAGAATGGGAGAGACTTGTACTGGTGCTCCCGAGGTAGAACAACTGGAAAGAAGCTGCACTGATAAATCAGACCAGCAACCCCTCACTCTGCATCTTAAAGCCTGTAGCTGAGGCTGCCTGAAAGTGGGAAAGAAAGGCCCTGCTTGAGAACAAAGAAAGAAGTGAAAAGGCCTTGGGCTGGGTCAGGCCTCATGAACATGACAACGGCATATTCTGGAGTTAAACAAAATAAGAACCGAAAGAAAAAGGAACACAGAAGAGTCAGTCCACCCACTCAGACATCCTTTTATACTAACAGTGTGGAGACAAGGGCAAAACATACTTATTTTTAGTGCTGCTGTTTGCTTCCAAACTGCAGCTCCCTTAAATATGAGGTCACAGAGATGAGAGACAGGTTACATTCTTGCAGCAAAGGCCCCATCCATGTGAAACTTTCTTCCCTTCCGGGTCCTGACATGAGCACAAAAAGATTTAGAAAGACTGACTAAAACGATCTCCTTTCTCCAAAGGACTTAACCTCAGAGTCCAGTGGATTCTGACAGAAATAAGAGTAGAAGTGAGCAGAACTGAAGTTCTGGATTTACTGGGCCCTTCAACATGAAATGGATGGTGGAGATCTGTGGGGAGAACAGCAGGATTAAACCCAGATGGATGGTGATCGGGATGAAGAATGAAAAATCTCCCCTCAAGTATTTTTTGGTGTTCAGACAAAAGTCTGGAGAGGGCCTCACTCCAGATGTGAGATGAGATGAGATGAGATGAGATGAGATGAGATGAGATGGTCTTCAGTCCCAAACACATCAGCATCCCTGGGGGCAGGAGGGGGCTCCTCTCATGGTGTCGCAGAGAAGGCTTTGCCTGAGTCCTGGAAGATAATAATGCCATGGGGGATGTGAAAGGAAAAGCTGAACTGTAACAGGTCCCAGACACGAGTATTAGGAGCAGATTACACCCACCAGTGCTGCCACTTTTAGATCATGAGTGAATGGGAAAGAGGAAAAAGAAGGGAGGCCGTGGCTGCCCTACAGTCAGCGCTGAGCCAAAGGAGAGGGTGTGAGCACCAGGAAAAAATTATTCAACAGACCCTTCCCAACACCAGAGTGTGGACAAACAACAGGGAGCCCCCTCACTATGAACTTCCCCACCCACTGAAATGCAGTTTTAGCCAAGACACCCAGATGCCCTTGTGGCAGCATTCACCGAGTCACAGCCTGGGTACAGAGGCTCTTCCTTCTCCTTTTCTTTCCCTGCAGGCCCCTGCCTTGGCTGAGCAGGCCTTTTCCTTCCCTGATTTTTTGGGCTGCTGACCTAATGGTTTCCTATTTTTTTTTTTCTGTGAAAATATAGCAAAGAGGAGTAGCCCAAGCCTGACCACAGGGAAGAGGGGTGGGTACTTTACCAGAACCCTCTGAGAGACTCGAGACTGTTTCCCCATGACCATGATTCTACCATGTGATCATTTCCAGAGAAGGCCAGGCAATAAGGAAGGGGGAATAATGATGGAAATTGGGTTATCTGGGTCTATGAAACTTCAGTGTCTGTGTTTGAATCTCAAACCAAAGGGAAGAGAGAGGGAAGGACAAGGAAAATGTATTGGATCCTGATACCATCTGCCAAGGAAAAAGACTCTCTATGGATCAGACAGACCTAATTCACAGGGCAGGGAAGGAGGAGAATGGGGAAATGCCAGCCAAGACACTTGGTCCAAAAAAGCTGAAAAACACATCCACCTCTACTTCTAATTTTAGTCACTTTCTGAGGCCATCAAACAAAAGATTCTATTCTGCTCACCAAACCACAAATTTAGGAAGTGACTAAATCCGGAGAAGAGTGTGATACTGCTCTCATCTGTGCATACAGTGATCACATGCCCACCAGGGCCATCAGCCGGGTGGTGGCTTCTGAGAAGGAACAGCACTGGCCTGTGTTACTCACCAGGGTCTCACCCCTTCTTTTCCCTACTGCTGAAGCTTCAGAGTAGGCCATGAGTGGCAGAGAACTCCTCTTATTTGTTTACCTTCCCTTTTGTCATCCTTCAGAACAGAGGGAGGCCACCAGCTCTGTCACCCTTGCCAGTGACTGGCTCTGGAGTGCTCATGACCTTGGGGTACAGATGATCTGGATCAGACTGGAATGAGCCAACTGGGAGAGTTTATATGGCATCATCTGTCATCTTCGGCCTGGGTTTGTCCTGGGCCAAAGTTATGCAAACAGCTCATGATCTGAGGCCAGTGACAGATCATTACTCACAGGCTGACCTCCCTCAGCACTGAACTCTTCATCCATCACCTCCTCTGACAGCTCTTTTTGGTGAAATGGAGAAGCACGTTGCCACAGGACACTGCTGTAGTCAGAATTTGACAGCACTCCTGCATTAGATGTGTGAGAATTAAAAATATTCTCGAGTCATTAAGGAGAAATAAAAATATTACTGTTTTGCTCCGATGCTTAACAAGATGTTTCAAGTTAGAGAGATACTTCCTCTTTCATCCTGGGGAAGCTTCTCATTTACCACAGGGTAGAAGTAAGAACACAAGGCAAACCACAGCACAGATGCTGTGCAGCAAGAACACACCTCACCTTACCTTACCCCACAGCAACACATCTACATCTCCATACCCGGAGAAATTATTATTTTTAATGCTCCCTTGGGAAATTTTAATAATACATTATGCTGTCTGGAAGAAATTTAAAATCAGGTGATCGATTTCACTGGTTTAATATGAAGAAAGCCTTTATGCTCAGAGTGTTCTGACTTTCTGAAAGCAATGACTGAAGCAAGTGACACGTTTCAAATATCTCAGTCCCATCTTGCTGTGGTGCTCTGGGACACCCATAGAACTGTGGGTTTCAAGACTTTCTTTTTTTTTTTTCAGAGGCAAAAGCTCCTCCTAATTAATTGCCTGTGCAGATGCAAATTTGGAATCCACTTTGGAAGTAAGAAAAGTTAATTTGCATTGCAATGCTTACATCCCACAAGAGTATCCGTGCCACAGCGATTCGTTTAAAATTAATACATATATTTAATATAAATTAATCACTGTATGAACAAATAATTTTTGAGGCACAGGGAGAAAATCGCCATGGCTCGTTTCGCACGCGGTGCCCGTGGGTACCTCCCCGGCCCTGGCACCGGGGTTCGGCCCGCCCGGCGCGGCGGGGCCGGGCTCGGGCAGCGCCGGGGATTTCCCGCAGCCGCAGCGGCTTCGGGGAAGCGGCAGCACCGGGGCGGGAGCCTTACTGTCACTGCAGTCACCGTGCGGTCACCGGGCACAGCACGGGCTCCTCCCGGTCTCCCGGGGCACCCGCGGCCGCCGCAGCCTGGCCGGCCGGGGCTGGACCACCTCCCGGCCGGGGCTGGACCACCTCCCGGCAGGGTGCGATCCCGGCTGGGCGCGATCCCGGCCGGGGCTGGACCACCTCCCGGCAGGGTGCGATCCCGGCAGGGTGCGATCCCGGCCGGGGCTGGACCACCTCCCGGCAGGGTGCGATCCCGGCAGGGTGCGATCCCGGCCGGGGCTGGACCACCTCCCGGCCGGGGCTGGACCACCTCCCGGCAGGGTGCGATCCCGGCTGGGCGCGATCCCGGCCGGGGCTGGACCACCTCCCGGCCGGGGCTGGACCACCTTTCGGCAGGGTGCGATCCCAGCTGGGCGCGATCTCGGCTGGGTGCGATCCCGGCTGGGTGCGATCCCGAAGGGATGCCGGGGGGATGCCGGAGCATGTGTGTGCACACCAACACACGAGGTTCGCATCTCCTGGGGGCTGCACTCTCACATCCACGCCCGCACTTGGATTCCTCCGCTTCGCATCCAGGCAGGACAGCAGCGTTTGTCACTCACCGGAAAACACGAGTCACACATGAGTTCTGGGGCTTTTTGCACTTACAGCCTGACATCCCCTCCCTCTGCAGACGTGGGAATCTCATGGTGCATCTGCTTTCACTTTTGCATTCAACTGACCTACATTATGAGCAGTCACTTGGAATCACGCTGCCTTCCCAGCTGATTTTCAGATCAGACTTTCGAGCACAGGCAGCGTATTAATTCCTGCGCTGCCCCTGCTTGCCGCACATGCCATCACTCAGGCAAGCCTGCCGTGCTTCCCTCCCTGATCCTGGACACCAGCTCTGGCTTGGAGCCTGCTCATGAGGAAAAAACACCGTGAGTGTGCTTGCAAGAATTCGCCTTAGCACAAGGGAAGTGGCGTGGGGAACAGTTAAATCCCAAATACGCTCAAACCCAGCCTGATTGGATTAAGGCAACCACCGCTGCTGCACACAGCATGTGCTGGGTGGCCGGGCTGGGCTGGGCACAGGCGCGGGATGGGCTGTCCATGGAAGCAGCTCCCCTGGAGCCTGCCCAATGGCTGTAATGAGCAGTGAGCCAGGCAGCAATAAGCTGAACACGGAGCTGCTCTGGTGGCAATCTGTGCCTGCCATGGCTCCGAGCGCTGCGGCATCCCAGGGCAGCTCCAGCACAACCTGGGGAGAAGAAAAAGGAAATGCATCTATTCAGCTATGTATTGTGTATTGCTCAGATGTGGTGATGTTTAGCAGGAAATGGGAAGAAGAGTCTTAATTTTCAAGAACTGTTTCCCAAACCATTTGAAAATTTAGGAGCCTTGGAGTGCAGGCACATTTCCCTAGGGATTGTGCAGCGGTGGCACTTCAAAGGCAGGAGGTGAGTAAGCCTCACATTTGCATGTGCAAGCAGCACTCACACATCCCCAGATCGGCCCCGGGTTGTGAGCGTGCTGTTATGCAGTCAGCATGCACTGAAATTACTGTAATTGTACTTCCAAAATAAAGTATGCACCAACCCTTTTAATTTGTATAGAGATCACTGTTTAATTACCTGCACTGTGCTGTAATCTAACTTCAAGAAAGAAGTCCTATAACAGTATATACAGGCTTATAACCACCGGTGTATGTACTGTGTGTAAACAGAGCATTAGCTGATGTATTTGGTGGGACCAAAGACAGTGAAGAAGTCTGGGATCTGCACAGGACTGCATGCAAAAATTAAAATAAATTAGTACCCCAATGGAACCTTTAATAAAATAATGTAGGAAGAGTTATGTGCACTCTCTCACTCAACATCTCTACCTTTTCTTTGGAAGGTGAAATTAGAGCTGAATTGACACCATTTTTCTTGGCTGGGAGCATCTCTAGAGAGCTGCATGATAATTTTTACCTGCAAACACAGATACACCATTAAGAAGCAAACTACCAATGTTTGTATAGAAAGTAAAGGGCATTTTTGTACTTTTCTAGCAGCTCCACAATCACAGAGAAATCCAGATCACTTGTTTCAAGAGATGACACTGATCCATCTAAACCACACTGAGAAAAGAATCCCTTTTAAGCCTTGCAGTTGGTGCATCCAAATATTAAACGATCCCTTTCTTTATGGTCTCTTGTCCTCATGTGAAGTGCTCACAAACACTAAAGGTGTTTCACACCACCGTGGCACAGTCCCCATGGACAACATTGCCCATTCTCAGCACAGAGAGATGGTAATAAACTCCAGCCCTTGCAAAACAGCTCCCAGGCTGCAGCTCCTCTCTTAATGCTCCTTGTTGGCTGTTTAGCAATTGAGGGGCAAGGCTGCCTGTCCAGAAGCACTTATACAGATCCCACTTCTGGAGCATAAGAAGAAAGGTATTTTCCATACTGGTCACCAATAAACCATGGCGTGTCCAGTACGTGTCCTGCTGCCGTCCCCTCGCTCAGGCACCTCTGCTCTTGTGCAATGGCACAGACAGGGAAAAGAATTCTTTCTTAACTCTTGCAGCTGAACTCTCTGCACTCTGCAGCATGAGACTGGATCACACTGTTCATCACCTTATCTTCCTCAACTACATTACTAATGGTCTAAAAATTAGCCAGGCCTTCTGTAAAAATCCACCCACTCAGCTGGGGCCTTTGACTCAGTTGAATGGCAGCGTTGGGGTTGACACATTTCAAACCCCCATATTCTCCCAAGTGCAAAAACAAGGCCCACACTCACGGAACCTGTTGGTCAGGGCCAGCTTTGGCACTCGTGCCTGTACTGCACCCAGCACAGCTGGGTTCAGGTGAGCATTGGGACTCTTCAATACCCTTATAATCCATGCAAATAATCCAAGTGTGCCCAGCTGGGTCAGGGGACATTCGCCAGTCTCACCACAAATCAACTGTGCACAGCTTGAACCTCTAGAGAAGGGAAGGGTTTTCATATGGCTCAGAGGTCCACAGCAGGAGGTGATTCATACGCCACAGGGTCTTCGGGGTCCAGCACAACATGCAACGGACTCAGCTCGAGGGTTTCCTTGTGCATGGCAGAGATTCCTCCCGGCCAGGAGAAAGGGGGTCCCTGGCACTGGGCAGCCACAGGCTGGACTTGCTCTGCTGCCTTCAGCCTCCCTGACCAAGCAGCACTTGCTTCTCTCCCTGTGGCCCGTGTGGAGAAGGGGCTCTGCCCCTCTCTCGTTTGGTTTGAAGCAAAGTTACTGCCTTATTAGACTCTGTTTAGCAAAAATAACAGTGTGAACAGGCTGAAAAACTGGTCTCTGGAATTGCCCCCGGGGCTCTGGGTAAATCACACAGAAGGAATGGGTCTTCAGATTGCTTCACTTGGGACAAAGATACCGGTCATTAGCTGGTGCTGAACAACACCCAAAATTGCTCTATGACTGATAAAGACCTACAACATGGTGGGTGAGGGCAAAGGCAGGGCTTGTGCTGTCTGGACAGGGCGTTGGTTGGTCCACACTGATTTCCTGTAACCCACAGGGCCCCACTTCTCCTTTCCTTCTCAAGGCTCTTGTCTAACAGGAAAACTGCCTCTGTGCCCTGTTGGGACACTGGGTGATGAGCACAGGCCAGTTGCACAAGCTGTAAGGGTACCTCTAGTACCTTAATCTGCCCCCTCCCTCATTAGATGTGTGCTCATTGCCTCCTTTCCTTCCTCTTCTTCATTTCCTTGCTGTTGCAGGAGAACAAACACGAAGCGAGTGAAGAAAGCGGCCAGAAAGGAACTCCAGACGGGGAAGCATCCAGTGGTCCCCTGCTCTGGGTGCCATTTACGGAACCTGTCCCTCAGAGATGCAGTTTCTCAGTGCACTGTCATGCATCCCCTGTTGCTGCCTATTACTTAATCTTTGCTTCCTCAAAGAGCACCCAGAATTGGGTAACAGGTTTCCTGAAGGTGACAGAAGCAAGGAGAAGATAGCACTTCAATGATAAAAATGAAAAGTTTGTCATAGGGACTTGGACCCACGTCCACTATTGAAAGCCAAAAGAAGTGGTCGAGTATGCATGAGGGGCACACCCACTAAGAACACAACGAAAATTTCATTCTTGATCTGGAAATACATGGAAAAGGTGCCACACTAACCACTGTAGTGGTCTGAAGGAGAAGTTGGCTCCTCTGTGCCTGCACACAAACAGTAAAGGAGGCATTGAGGGGCACATTCCCACCCGTACACACACCGAGGGAACTGACTGCCAGCAGGTCCAGCAGCAGATGGCTGCTCCTCTCCTGCAAAGCCCTGGGCCAATTTATGTGCACCCCAGACATGAACTCTTCTCTGTTTTAAATTCTTCTTCCCCAGCAGCCAGGTCTGGCAAGAAAACAGCACATTTAATGTAAAATGAAGGGTGAATTTTGAACAGATGGGACAGAAAGCACGGGAACAGGGCTGTTTCTTCAGTCCAACATCCTCAGTGCCCACTGAGGATGTTGCACTGAAGATACTGAACAAGAGCCTGTGGGTTTTTATATTAATTTATAGGTTGAGAACAAATTTACCCAATATTCAACACTCCTGGGAGACAGCAGTTGGCAATATAACTTGGAATCTCATAAAACTGATCTTTCAAGCATCTATGTCTCACTGACATTTAGTTATAGATTTTAGATGCATTTAAATATAAGGACAAGAGACCATAGTGCATAAACTCAAAATTTCCTACATGAACCGGTGGCTTTTTTACCTCAACTTCAGCACAAAGTCTTCCTAGGTTTAAAGACACAGTGTGCAGACTTACTTGTTGAATTCCTGTTGGCCAAAGAGGAAACTGTCAGATTATTGGCATTTTTGTTACTCTTTCTGAAAACACTGAGATCTTGCTTAGACAGAAGTCAGGGCTGACTTTCAGCTACTGAGACTCATGATGCCAGGAACACAAAAATAAAGATCTATATTTGAGGACAGATACAAGATCTAATAACTTTTGGCTGGAGGGAGTAGTAGGAGACCATCCTGCTCATCCCAGCACCTCTGCTTGCTGTTGAGAACATCTGCTCAGGAGCTGAGCGAGGTCTGTTGGTGTGCTGCAATCACCCTGGCAGCATCTTGGCAGCATTTCCAAAGCTGTTAATTAGCAGATTACTCATCAGTGGAGCTAGGGCATCCTGCAAACCAATGCCCCATTGACCCTGCTGAATAATTTTCCCATAAATAAAATGCAAACCTCACAGGTTGGTCTGCACAGGACAGATTTTCCCCTTCGTTTTCACAGTCAAAGCAACTATTCATAATAGTATATTCAGCACTGAAGTAGCCTGAAAGGGAGTCTTTCCCTGCAGCCTTGCACACCACATGTGCCACTGGAACAGAGCAGATCAAGCACACAGGTAAATGTGCCAGTGCATTTGCAGGCTGCTGCAGTTTGCTTGCAGCCTTGAGCATTAGAATGGAGTTTGTTTAGAGGGGAAATGTTGACAAGGACACTGGGATTTATCCCCTGATTATTGAAAAAGTAAAAGAGGACTTTTAAGTTCTACCTGAAGGGCAGATGGGTTGATCTTGCACCAGCAGAGCATCTGTGGGTAGCACCCACAGCTGGGCAGCACATTCCTCTCACCATATTGTGAGTGCAGCCAGGATCCAGAGCTGAGCAAAATTTCACTTATACAACTGGTGGTTAATTCTGTGCCAACAGTAATTAGCTTCTGTAAAGAGTTTATAACAAGAAACCACAAAACAGTTTTATTCTGATGAAATGGATGGGAAAAAGCCGAGTGCGTCTGTCCACGGGGTGAGAGCTCCAAGGCTTGGCAGCAGAATTGAGGCTCAGTCTTTCAGGCCAAAGGCAAACAACATTTCCCTGAGCCCAGAGAAGCTTCCTTCTTAACACTGCTTGTATTGCTCAGCATCTCTAGCCCTAGACAGGGAGCTGCGCTGCTGCTATCATCAATGAAGCAGCGAAACAGGCAGGACCTTGCTCCAAGCACACACAGTCTGGGGCTCTGCTTTGGCCAACACTGACACTTGAACTAAATCCTGAATATATTTATGCCAAGGAGATTGCTGTCAAAAGTACAGGATTGGGGTTTTACACAATTATTAGTAAAGACACGGTACTAAATAGTGGTACTGGTCTTAAAAGAGGAGAGAATGTACATTTAATTCTGCAATTGGGACAAGTTGTATTATTCAGTAGGATTACATCCATTTATAAAACTAAAGCAAGTGTTCTTAGTTTTTTCATAGATTGTTGTATTAACATCTGTGTTCATATCAAAAGTATGCTGACATAGGGATTCTGTTCCATTCTCATTAGAATGAGCTCTGGCATTGAACAAAAGAGAAGTCTTTACCAGAACTCGTAATAACTTTGCTGTAGCTCCTAGATACAGGCATCTTTCTGAATACAAACAGGAACTGGGCAGTGTGGTAAAGTCAACGTATGACTGACTGCTCGAGAGATGTGGGTTCAATACTTGGGTTTTCCTGACCAAGTTCTATCACCAGCTCTCTCACTCCACTCAGATTATTTCCCCTCCTTCTACTTTTGTTTCTTTTCTCACTGTTTCTGTTTTATTCATTCATGCTGTAGTTTCTCTGGACACGTTCTGAACAGTACATGGCAACAGGGTCCCAACTCAGTCCAAGATTCTGGGCATGGCTGTGGTAGAAATAAACAGTAATTCAAATTTGATACTCTTGTTCCTTGGAGTACATGTGCTCCTTGCCAATCTAAAAGAGCAACAGAAAAGAGCTTTTGTTTTCCTAAAGTTTCCTGTGTCTCCTGAGAGGAGCAAGGTTTAGATCCCTGGGTTCTGTACAGGTGCTCAGGGCTGAAAGGTTGGGGTTCAGGGCTCTGCTGATGACTTGCACTGCTGTCCATGGTCACGACTGTGTTGCTACCTGTCCCCAGAACCAGCACTGCACAATCTTCCAGAAGTTTTCAACGTTGCAAATGTACTCTAGGTGTAAAAATTTTCCATCCAATATCCCCAATGGCCGCATAAGCTAAGCAAGAAAGTGACTTTATGTGACAGCAGTGGAACAGAACAAGACTGGTCCTGGACCATTAGTCACTGGCTTGTTGCTATCAGATTTTACTAACAAGAGGTGGCACTGGTACCTTGTTGTACTGAAACTACTAGAAAGTCATTAGCTGTGATGTCCAAGCCAAACCCTACTGCATTTCCTTTTACCATCAGCCAAGAGATCGTGATTAAAAGAGATGTATAATTAGAAACAGTTTAACAGGAAACTGAAGAGAACCTCTAGTCATTGTAACCCTGGACTTTATTCCAAAGACAAAATAAAACAGGAAGGCTTTACTCTTGACGTGTTCTAAGCAGTGTAGCATTAAATCTGGTTCCAGTGAGTGTCATAAGTAAGCAGGGAAGGAGAAGAAGGTAAGAAGCTCCAGATAGCTGAGTCTCCAAAGATACGGGACAGGCTCCCCCCAAATCTTCAGCTTCCAGGAGAGGGGAAGGGCCCCATGTCTTTATCCTGCTGGAGGCACTTTGCCTGTGGGGAGGGAGCATCTTCAGTGCTATCGCACAAAAGGCACTATGCTCCTGGCAGGGATCATTTTGCCTGTCATCGAAGCATTGGGGTGAGCGCTAGGAAACAGGATCATCCTACGTCATTCGAGGGAGGCTCCTCGTCCAGCCCGCAAGGGGACGGAGGGAGGGCGGGATGAGCTTTGCCCTCCTGTAACCTCCTGCAGCCCGGCGGGGATGCTCGGGTGCAGCCACCGCCCGGCTCCACGGGCTCCTCTCTCTGCGGAGAAAGGCGCAGACACGGGCAGAACAGATAAACCTAAGGACAGGTTTTAGTTACAAAACGATTAAATACTCCACTGACTAAAGAGCTCAAAATAAGTTATGTGGAGCCATTAGGTTCAGGTGCTGCAAGAAAAGGGCCCTGGACTGTGTATGGGCCTGTCTCACGACACTGATCCAGCACTTAAGGCCTGCCCCTCTTTCTTGCTGCAGTTACTTGCTAGAAAACTCCAGCAACCGGCCCAAATTTTGGAAAGGCAAAGGGGAGACTGCTGCTGAGCAGTGCAGAACCCTTGCTGTGACCTGCCACGCTCAGTCAGCTGTGCCAGCCCCGGGAAAGGCAGACCCTGTGGCTCAGAGCTGACAGGGATGATCCACACTGGTTCAAGCAGAGCAGATTCCTGCCTGGAGTGACCATTAAATGTCAGGTTCAGGCCATTTACAGGCTTGGTGCTGCTTTTTGGTGTTGCTGGCATTCCAGCGTGCTGGCTGAGCCAAGGTCAGGGCTACCAGCTCTCCTCTGTCACCACCACTGTGCAACGTGTCCAGGACCTGACTGCTGCATTCGCATTTTCCTCTTGCTAAGATGTACCCCTGTGCAGGAAGCAGCTTTTGGGATAGATGGGGAATGTTGCTGAAAATAATTTGAAAGGCAAAGAGGGCTAAAATACACTGTCATGATGTTTCTGAGTAAATAAAGATAAGGGCGATGGAAGCTCTTCTGGCAGGGACATTAGCAGAGCCTCAGCAAATTAGTTTAGCACTAGAAAATTAACATGGAATGGAAACAAGACATTCAAAGGAAGGATGTGCTTTCACTAGGCACAGAGCCGAAGTTATTTGAGAAGAAGAAGTGGAGCTGGTTCCAGACTAGCTAATTCATTTCTCCTTATCTCTCCTTGGCAGAGGCTCGCTGCCTAAAGAGCGCTTGATGTATGCCTGCTGCTTCCTCCCCTCTCCCCTCACGGGTTTGCCTTGCACAAAACAAGAATTAGTTTTGTTGCTAATGACTCCAGGTCCTCGTGGGCTGCAGAGAAACAAATCACAGCTCACTGGGCACCGTGTGACACCCCAGCACTCTGAACCACGTGGCAGCACTTGCACTTGCTCTAAGTTCAGCTCTCTGCTAAAATTTTTGCTGGAATACAAATGCCAGTTATAAACACTTTTTTCCCGTAACATTTGTGTGTTGGTGAAGGCCCAGACAGATTCACTGTCACAAAACACTTCTCAAGTGTGGCTTAATTTGCTTAGTGAACCTCAACTGCCCACCAATCTTACTGCCTGATGACGTTGTTGTGGTGTAAGCCCGTTTCAAATTTCAGGGAGGTACTAAAACAACAGGTTTGATATCTGCAAGATATAACACATCTTATTCCCTGGTAGTCAAACTCATTTTCTGAGCAGTTCATTTAGCAGAGCCAGGATTGTATGGACAGAGATACCAGAACATCCTGCTGGACCATTTTGTCATAAAATGACTCTCTATACTTACATTTAAAACCAAGTGGTCCCTGTTTATGACACTTTATAGCTTAAGTTTCAAACATGTCAGGGTTAAGCACAGGCTTTGGCCAAGCCGGGAATCAAACTGGGTTAACCTTGCAACTTGAGGCTCAGCAGCTCTTCCAGGTCTGAGCTGAGCAGACATCAAAAAGCTTTGCAGTGTGTAACACTGGTGAATAATAAACATTCTGTGACAGCTTTAAGCTGCTGCTGTTATCGTCCTCCTTTAGCTGCTGTCTGAGGAGATCCTGTCTCCCTCTGTGCCTCTCTCTTCAGGCATTCTGTCCCATCAAGGTGAACCTTTGCACCTCTCTTGCTGCAGCTCTGGTCCCTGTGTGGGAGCATGTTCTGCTCAGAGTGGTACCGCTTGGTTTCCCCAGAGTCCCAGGAAACAGAGGTGAGCATTCCTGCCAGAACACCTCCTCTTTGCTTCCCAGCTGTTCAGCCTGGCACATGCCAATTCAGCCTGAGACTTTTTCTGGATGTTTACTAGATTTTTGGAAGAGGTGAAAAAAAGTGAACTCAGTTCATCTCTCCTAGTTTATGCTGAAATTACTGCGTGTCAGTGAAGATGATGAGAACTCAGCCTCTGATTTTATAGTTTGGTGGTTTCCAATGAATTTTCGATAACCTCTAAGAAAAATTCTGCATTGTTCATGGCTCTAAGCTCCTCACTTTTTTTTCTCTCTTATCACCCTTTATTTTGTAATCTCTTCCAACAAGGACTGATTCTGCTACATTCGTCTGGTAGCACACTGAATACATTTTGAAGATTAAATAAAACTAAGTTTTTATAGTCACCTGGGACACAATCTTCAGCAGTTAAAGAAAAGCAAAGTGGTGAGTTACGAGTTGAAGAACTGTCAGAATCTGCTACAACAGCAGCATCCATGAATGACTCCTCAGTGGAAAATCCAGGTTGTCAGCTTATTGCGAGCATCTGTTATGCCACTGGCAGTGACATTTCAAAGTACAAAGCCCAGTTGGTAAGTTGCTATTTTAGAGCAGAAGTATAAATTCAGCACACTTTCATCAAAACCAGAGCATGCATATAGCAAACTGGAACTTGATGTCAGCAGGAAACATTTGTAACATGAACACAAACGACAACAGGAGAGGGGTCGGTGTCATTCCTTTGGTAAACCAGGACTGGAGAAGCTGGGGGCAAGAAAATGTTTCCTACGAAGCTTTCTTGACTAAAGAGACAAATTCTTCCCTAGGGAAAGGCTTGTGTGTACAAATAAAAAACTGAGAGTGGCCTTGCCTTACGTGGTCTCAGTTAGGCAGCATCTTTCCTGGTGAAAGAACTGAGCTGCTCGTGAAGGATGTGTTTGTTCAGCCCTACAAGCCTTAAAATGTGTAGCCTGGTGAAGGCAAGGGAGCCTGAAATCAGTGCACCTCTGTGTTACCCTCATGGCTGCAGCTCCCAGTGCCAGGAACACCCCAGGAGAGCGTTCCTGCCCCGCGACAGCACAGCAAAGGACAGGAACCCAAGCACGAAACAGCAACAAACTGCAGCCACAGAAGCCTTGCAGCGAAACAGTTAAAATGCTTGAGTCATGTCTTTTCAAGGATTGAAGGACTAGCTGTGAAAAGCTGTGCTGACTTCCAGGGAAGCAGGCTGTAAACAACTCAGCAAACTGAGGGCAGGGCAGGGTAAGAGATGTGACGGGTACAAATGTCCCGCATGGCCAGCACGGGCGAGGTGCTTGTCAGAAAGGCATGTGCAGCTGTTCCCTGCTCAGCCTGTTTACTCTGCACCAGGATTTACCATCTGTGCGGCGCAACAATGCTCACACCAGAAATCAGGGCTTGTCAGATGGAGCCTGGTCTCGTGGCTGAAGCACAGGACAAGCAGTCAGGAGATTTAGATTCTATTTATTGCTCTCCTAGTGGCTCCCAGAGCAAATATGGGGAAATCATTTTGCTGCTTTGTGTCTTGTTTTCCTCCAAGATACTGCTTTACCTTATTAGTGGAATGAACACTTTGTGCTTATAAAGCGCCTTTTGTTCTTTGGATGCAATGCTAAAGTAGAACTAAACAAGATGTATTTACACAGAATTTCTAAAGCTTCAGAAACAGCTGGTCAGCCTTCCTACTGTAGCAAAGTTAAAGGTCTGTAAACTCTGTCACAAATAACCCCAATGCAGTACAAAAGTCCCTGTGCTCCTCTCTCCATCGCACTTCAGATATTGAAGAAGGGACACTTTAGAGATCAGTGAGAACACTGGAATATGTGAAAAGAGACAGAGAAATAAAATTTGTTCAGAGGTGAGCCAATACGAATGACCCCAAAGTTTGGGAATTTTGATATTCTACTCTGAGTTTTTCAGCTTCTTATTGGCATTGGTAATTAAATAGCATTGAAAAGTCAAGGTACTCTTTGTATAATAAATTTTCTTCTTCAGAATAAATCTTTTAGAGTTTTTGCTAAATCAAAGCACTGCAGCCATGCAAGATTCAGTATTCCATGTGATATTTCTGTGAACAGCACCAAGTTCAGGATGCACAGTTCCAAACACTACTGTGCTTTGGGAGAACAGGAGCTTCACAAATTGTCCCAGCAGAGTCATATGAAACTGAGCTTATTTTCTTAAATATTCCAAGAGTTTCTTGGATTGCATTTACTCCAGGATTAGCCCTGAGTCTTTATCAGAATTATGAAGGAGATCATGGATGGGTCTTCACTGATAACACTTTTCTAAAGCCTGACAATATTGCTTAAGGAAAGTCATTTCTGGAGCAAGACTGTGGGATAAATCCTGCTGTCAGTTCCCGTGGGGTGCCTCGCCAGGATGTGTGGAGGGGAATGTCCCTCTATGGCACTTCAGAAAAAGCTCTGTCCCACTCAAATTAACATTGCCAAAGTACTGTAGCATCAGAGTTCATATTTTCTGTATTCTCTGCCTTCCAGTGAATAACTGTGTGATGGGTTCTGCTCCTCTCCTATCTCCATGTGGTTGATTGTACATATAAGGAAAACAGTCTAGCCATTTTTGTGTTTCCTTTTAATTCTCTTGTTGTTATTGGGACCTAAATGATCTTGTTTTTGTTTTTACTGCTCTGTAATGAGTCACTGGCTTATTTAATTTAATTTTATTGTAATTGTTATCTTTTCATTCTTGTTTTTTTCCAGTCAGTTACTCATAAGACCACAAGATATAAACAAGACACTGTTGCTTGGACAACTTCTGAGGGTAATTTTTTTCACTGTCACCCAAATGCAAAGCCATTTACGGAATGGTCCTCACTTCCTAAGAACTTTCACCTCAGTCCATGTATATTTTTCCCCATATGTCATGCTTCTGTTGATCCTTATGTTTTCCAGCTAAAAGAGATCAGTCTGTCTGGTTTTGTTGCTGCTTGCAATCTTTCTTGGGCTTTCTATTGTGCCTCATCTAAAACTTTCCATGGAAATTTTACTGATGGAAAATCAAGTTTCATTTTATATTATTTCTTTTGTAACAAATAAATTCTGCCAAAACATTTTGATTAAAACTTTGGGAGAAATAGTTTTCCGGCAAAATGTTAAATTTTCCTTTGCCATCTCCTCCATTTCCATGCCAACCTCATCTTTGGCAGAGCATTCTGCGGTGACTCTTTCTTGCCAGATTTCTTATCTTCAACCTGATTGCCCAAGGAAATGGGATTTATGTCGTTGTGCTATGTTTGCATATGTTACATACACGTGTCTCTTTATCCATCAGTATAATTTCAAAGCAACTGGCAGCTTTCCACCAGATCTGATGTAAAGACACAAGTCTAAATTCTGTTATCATTTTGTGTTTCGCTGTAGATGTCAGACAGAAAAGAATTTTTATGAATGCATCTGTGAAGGGAAAAGCTTCAGGAGCAGTGACCTTGTATTCACTAGCACAGAAAGCAGATGAGAGGGAACAGTAAATGCCCAGCTATGGGAAAATCCACTGGAGTTCATCCCCATCAGGACAGACACCACAGGGCATAAAGGCACAGAACAACAAGACTCTCAATGGTGCTGCCTTTGCTACTTATTTCCTGTGAGGCTGGAAATCCTCAGAACTTGTGAGACTGACTGACTGTAAATGTGCACCAGTTTAATTGGAAATGGTTCATATTTTGGGGCAAAGCAAAGTGATTTTGTTTAAGGTGATCTGCAGCTCTGCATCGCCCTTACTGGTAAGCAGAGAACCAGGAGAGTCACAGCCTCAGAAAGCTGAAGGCTCTGTCAGTGTGCTCCTGTTACCTCTGCTCCTCAAAGAAGTTCAGAGCTCCCTGGATGTGCCACAATTACACCTTCACAGTCACAGCTTTAGGCATTCCCTAAGATGTAAATTGTCTGGCATGAAAAAGCATCTTTTGCATATCTATGTGCAACTTCTACATGCAGTAAAGTTCCTGTAGTACCCCAGAACTTCAGCAGCCTCTGCAGATAAAGTGCATCAGACCAGGAATGACCGATATGGATGGCACAGAAGCACTGCAGAGGTGGGCCATTGCCCAGCAGCACCAACAGACTGGATATGACATGTACAAAAAGCTTTGCTAATGAGGAACCTTGGAACAGCTATGACAAGTGATGGCACATTTTAGGTGACGGCTTTGATAAACTCCAAGTGCTGTGGAAGCAGCTCCAGAGATTAGCAACAGTGATTTTCTCTGAGTCAGCAATGACCCAGCCCACCTCCCCATGGTAGGAGGTACCAGGATGTTTGGAATGCCATCCCTAGGACAAGAGGTCAGACTGAACTTCTGACCAGTGCGATCATTGAAAAATTTGAGGCTGCTTTTGCAAGAGTTAACACCAGTTAACTGAAGTCAGATCCCAGCTTGGGTAATTCCATTCTACCTCCCTAAAATTCCCCATTTATTTCAAACAGATGCAGTATTTTCCACTTCCTCCATTAAAGACTGCTGAGTAGTTCAGTATGTTGTGCTGAGCACTTGCTGTGTTTTACCCCAAGGGTAGCTACAGCACCCAGGGAATGACCCAGTGCAGAGCTTTGGTGTATTTGTTATATTTGAGGGGCAATGCTGGTCTGTCTGTTCAGTGTGAGAACTGCTAGACATTCTCCCACAGAGCCATGGTTTGCAGCAAACAGCCAACAAAAGCTAGCACTAAGGATTTTGTCCTGTGGACAGATCAGTAGAGTGTGAGCTACACACAGCCTCTAGTTTTAGCTCTTCTATTTATTTCAAGCAGCAACTCGGTCACTTTCTAGTAAGGCCAAAAAGCACCTTAATTTCACATCAGAGTAAGTTGGTCTGGACTTCTAATTTCTGTTCCTCAATACTCATTAGTAACAGTGAAATAGCAATGCTCATTAATGCATCATTAATATTTACTATAAAGGATGCTTTATGATCACTTTGCAAGTGAGATGAATTCCTATTTCCCATTTCTTCTGATACATACAAAGTGAAGAATGAACAAATTGAGCCATTTGTATGCCACGCTGTGCTAGACACCTCGCAGTGCCTGATGGCAGTAGAAGCAAACACAGAAGTGCAGCCAGAAATGGTAACTGAAAGCATGTTCAGGGAGACAGAACTGCAGCTTATTCTTAACAAGTGTGTGGTAGAGATAATGTAAAAGCAATTACTTTAGCAAAGGCTATTTACTGAAAAATTCTTTTTTTACAGAGCACCAACTTACTCAGCTGGCAGGATTGCTTCCAGGAGACAGAGCCAATTAGTGCCACTTATGCTGGGGACACTGAGAGGTGGCCATCCGCCTGCTGAGACCGGCCCCATGTCCTGTCCCCAGCCACACGATTCCTCGGTGTGGGTACACGTTCCCTGTCCAGGGTTCCTCAGCAATGTGTGTTCACATGGAATCTGTCATCCTGAATGATAACCTGCACCCCACTGAGGTAATGCACTCACCTGGAGTTTCTCTCTGCTTTACCAGGATGGGTGACCTGCCCACACGAGGTGCTACAGTCGTGTGAGACATTGGTGTAGTCTAGGATCTCTCTGCTTGTTTCTGAATTTCCGCCAGTATCACTGAGGCGAGAATATGACCCTTGAAATTCAGATAACCCTACAGTTTACCAAGAAGCTGGAAAGGCAACTGGAAAATGTAAACGGAGGGTGCACTCAGGTTTCCCTATTGAGGACAACTGTGATCTAGCAGTGACATAGAAATCAGCAGGAAGAAAAGATAACCCTGTGTGCTTCTGCTGCCATTCACAGGATTTCTAAATTCAAGTAACACTCACAAACGTTTTTATAAAAAAGTCAATGTGTAGCCTTTTGGTTGCAATTCAAGTTCTAATAAAACTGTTTATTGAACTCCTTGACCCCTTCCTGGAATCTGCTCGAGCTTCCCAGAACTTTGTGTCATGTGGTTCTCGGTCATTAATAACGAAGTATGACACAGCAGTTTAGACGCACAGCAGCCTTTTCTCCGTGCGAGCAGGCGCCAGGACGGAGCTCAGAGCACACAAACAGCTCAGCCCAAGGCTGCAGGATCCAGTCCCAGAGCAGCAGTGCCGTGATGCAGCACAAGCAGAAAGGGCAGAGGCAGGAAGTGATTCATCCCAGTACAGTACAACGTGTGGGACATGATCAAAAAGATCCCAGCCTCCAGCCGGGAAAAGTACAGTACTGGGCAAGCGGCTCTGGGCTCCAGCCTGGATATTAGATCCATCTCCCAGTCTGTTTACACAGAAATACTCCTCCACCAGCCAGCTGTGCATTAAAAGCAGCATCTGGTGCTAAAGAGGGTCAGTGAATCGCAAGACCTCTGAATACATGGCTGATCTATTCTGTCCACCCACTCATTTACGTTTATACAGCCCTTCTGGCTTCTGCCTGGAAATCTTTGGCCTTCAAACCAGAGATCTCTCCAGCAGTTCTCCTCCAGCTCTTGGCCTGCTTTACTGTTCCTTGAATCTCTTTAGCCATTTCCCTGCCTGTTCCCAACCCTCAGCCCCCTGTCCCACTCCAGCTCATGGCTAATTAATCATCTCTTCTTATGACAACTGGACTGTAGCTAAGAAATTCTGAGTGTCACTTTCCAAGGAGCAGAGCTGTTGTGTCTGCTGCAGCAAGATACATTCCAGGTACGTTCTGCCTCACCAATTATATGCTTCAAAGAAAAAAAGGGCAGGGATGTTGCTATATGAAGAAGCTAATCACATTCTAGGGTGTGATGCTGTGCTTCAGCTACAGCGGAATGAATGAGACTCATTGTGAATTGATTCAAAAGTCTTATCTTTGCCAAATTTGGATTTAGTTACACATGTGCATTTCCTACAAATGAAAGAAAAAACCTGTGTGGGCCTACAGATGAAATGGGTTTAATTTTGATCAAGTTCCTTGAGCTGACGATCTTTGTAATTTCACTGGAGAGGCTCAAACTTGCTGTAGAAAGTTGGGTGGAGAGGGAGCTGGAAGAGAGAAAATTGAAGTCTCCGTTTAGGTGGGAGCTACAATCAAATTATGTTTTTTTTCCTTCCTATTTGTGTCCTAAGTTGCTTCTGCTTACTTCTCCCTGCCTCCCTTCATAGTATTTACAGTGCATATGGGCAAACGCTGGAGCCCTACGTGCTTGCTTCAGTTGAAGTTCATTTGTTAAGGAAACAGAGATTGTCCTACCGCCCTGGAATAGACTCACCAGCACCTGAGGTCCTACTCCAAGCATCAGATGTGCTTTGACCCACTTTATCAAGCCAAGCACAGTGCAGGAATGCCATTTTCAACAAAAACGAGGCTGCGGAAAGGAAAACATTTGCCTGCAAACCCAGTTCTCCCTCTGGGGAGGGATCAAGAGGATGAACTGGACATGCCAGGCTGATCGGTACTGCTTTGTGCAAGGCTGGCAGGAGTTTAGAAGGGATGATGGTGGGACTGGTATTGACACTACTCTAGAAAGGACCAACACTCATTTCAGAGGAAAAAATGGCTCATCCAGACAAGATGTTTAATATTTTAGTGTATCTAAGTCCATTTGAAACAAGTCCAAGGCTCACTGTCTTATCTGCTCTACTGTTAGCTGGTGTTGGCCAAGACATCCCACACCCTGGTCTAGACAAAGCCTAGAAGCAAGGGAAACAAACAAATGACACAGTGAGTGAGGACTAAAGGAAGGGAGACACAGTGAGAAAAGAGTAGACAGAAAGGAAGACAATGGAATGGAAAAAACCAACATTATCCTTGTACTGAACATGACAGCTGGGCTTTCGAGGGGTGCTCTTTTCCCTAATCCATAGCACATGCTGCTTCTTAACTCCGGTGATGTGTTTGTTTATTTGTTGTGTGTTTTGGTCAAATGAATCACCCGTAGGAAAAACCCATGGACTTAAAATTACCGAGGGCAAAATCTCATTGTACAACAGCTACTCTGGCACAGCTCGTAGGTAGCAAGAGGAAAAGGCACTTGGGAATTTTCTGGTGAAGAGTTTCTCTGTAGGTTTTCTTAAAGGACAATTACACTATGTTGAACCCGAACTGTTTAATGGGAGCGTGGCACTGGAACTGTCCTGTTTTGTATAAATATTAAATAGGCATTGAACTTGGTCTCCCACATCCCGCAGAAGTACTCTGACCATTTGGGGCTCAAAATGATCTCTTTATTTAGGTCTAGCAATCTGCTGAATTTTTAATCAAAATAGAAGGTCACAACAGGAGAGCCCTAAAGCAGCCACTGCTCTGGTGAGAAATATCCTCACGTCAGGCTTGGGGCATAACTTCTCCTCCTGGGTTTGACTTCAGAAATCTCTAGCATCCCTGCTAATTGTCCTACCTACTGGGCTGTTAATTATTTTGGGGTGATGCCTGCATGCTCTTCAAGGACAATTTGGGAAAGTGAACGTTTGAACCCAGTGGAGAGAAGAAAATGTTGTGAGAACTTGAACTAACTTTAACTAGACCAAAAAACTGCTTCTCAGACTCAATGTGCAGAGGCTCCAGCTCCGTGTGATGCACCCATCCTCCAGAGGCAGCGACTTGGTTTGGGGGGTTTGTGTGTGCCAGTTTGTTATGTGCAGGCTGCACACAGGCATGTCCTGACCCAGGGTGTGCAGAGTGTGGAGTTTGGGGGCCATGGTGTGTGTAAGGTGTATTTCTCACAGCGTGGGTTATGTGCTCCCTGTTCCTTTGTGCACAGTTTCAGTGGATATGTATCACTTGTATAGTGATTATAGTAAATTAGTAAATACAAAGTACCTGTACATAAGGTCAACAAAACATCCCTCATATTTCTAGATCTCTGTTATAAACACATCTGGAGAAAATCATGCTTTATTTTGCCTCTTGAATGTCGCATGTAGAAATAAGTACAAACACATCATTCCATCCAGTGTCCTTGCCCAGATGATGTGAAACGAGCACTAAAGCAACAAGTGTGAGGCATAACCACTATTTCTGTGTGCTGAAACCCTACTGAACAGAAGAGCTGGTCTGCCACCTCTGCCTACCAAAGAAGAGTTCTGGCCAAATGCTCCAGCCCCTCTCCATCCAGAAGCAACAGCCTCCCTAAGAATACTTGGAGTCACAGAAATGTGTGTGGGAATTGAAAATAAAACTTGATCCAACAAATACTCACTGGTAGATACCAATGGTAATATTAAGTCTGAAATTCAAAGAACTAAAGATGTTTTTGCCCACATTCTTGGGGTAAAATGGGACATCTGCACTTTGGTCCTATGGCCATCATTTCATAGAGAAAAGGTAGAGAGCAGGCTGAAGACACTTGAGTCAGGCACTGGGCTCACAATGTTCTCCCTGGGCATGTGTCCCCTCGGGAGAAGTGGCAGCAGGAAGCAGGCAGGAGGGCACAGGAAGTGTTTGGGAAATTTCACTTAACAGTTAAAACCTCTACGTGAATGAAGCCTTGAGCCTGTTTTGCTTCAAACAATGTTCCATTCAAAGTATGACTCAACTTTTGGGGCCTGATCCAAAGCTCACTAAAGACAATGAGAGTTTTTCCATTGACTTGAGCAGCCTTTGGATGAGGGCCTTGATCCTGATCCTGGAAGCCTGATTCACATGAGAAAGGCTGCACAAAAAAGATCAGGTCTAGAAATCTGTGTTGAGATTGTACCCAATCCTTTCCTTGGTGAGTATTCCAAACTAAAGCAGTGACACCAATTTAGCCTGATGGTCTGCTCACTGTCCTGAACTTCACCTAACATTTGATGGTCACAGGGATTTATAAGGATAAATCCTTGGTCCTGTACTTCCACAGAAGTGTTCATAGCTGATAAAGAGTTTTTCTTCCCTCTTGACTTTGTTCTGTCTAACAGAATTCATGTCTCATGAATCATGGAGTGCAGACTTCAAGAGATGCCACACGGTTCACATTAAAGCCTAGGGTCCAGTTAAAATTAAAAGTGTCTTCATTACTGAGACCTAAGGTGTTCAAACTATAATGAAGGGTAAATTAATCTGACGTACTTTTAGTAGTTAATGCTTTCACAAGCTGGTTTCCAGGGCACTGGTTTTTTGTAGAAAAGGTATAATCTTTTTCAGCCACTTTGGAAGATAAAACTTATTATGTTTGAATAAGATGTCTTCAAACGCCATTATTCAACCATAAAGGAAGAGAAAGACCAAACAATGCAACATTTGGACCTTGCAACTTCCTCCCTATTGGCTGTCTTTTCAAAGCAAGTGTCATCTGAAATTATTTTATACATTCCTATACCTTTCCCAAATTCCTATCCTCTCTACGAACATCCTGTCCAAGGGCAGCTCTCTGACTGGGCTGTTATCTGCTGTGACACCTTGCTTACAAACACATCTGGAGAGCTCACTGTGTACCAAACCTCTCGGTCCCACTCTGCATGTTTGGCTCGTGCCTGACAAGGCTTTTCATACAAAACCTCTTCACCCTTCCCTTCAGTGCTCACCATACGGTGCATGAATAATATTTGGTTGTCCCGGTGGAGTTACAACTAAAAAAAATGTTTTCACCCATCTGGTTTGCATTAACTTTACAAGGGAAATGCAGTATACAGGGGAATTTTTGTTTTTTTTTTTGCTTGTATAACCATGTCTACACCCTGGCTGCTGCCAGGAGCATCCTGGGTCACCCAGGAAAAGCTACAGCCTTGACACAAACAGGGGCCCGTGTGACAGAGCACGAGGGACAGGGCCAGCAGTGCTGGTGAGGGCAGTGGAGACACAAGAGCTGCTTTACCTCCACACCCAACCTTGCAGAAGATCTACTTGGGCGATTTCTGTCAAAGCTTTTCCTTGCAAAGCTGTGCCGCTGCTTTTTTAAGGCCAGCCAAAACCTCAGATTGCCTCACAGAACGGAGTGATCCAGGATCCATAAACGTCATTTCCCAGGATAATCCTTGACTTTTGTTTCAGTCTGTTATTTCCCACTTAATACCCACAGCTTTTTAATTGGTTATTATTATTTCTTATTATATTTGAAAATTTTAAGACTCTCTTAAGAAGCAAAAAGGGGACATAATTAAAGAAAAATGCAGAGAATAATTGAAATGTAGCATGACTTTACAGATGTGACAGACATTGATTCTTCTCGGGAGGGAGACAGGAAGCTGTGGTGGGCCAGAGCCCTCAGCCCTCATCTGACTGCAAAATATCCCCTCAGAACTAACTTTGTAAAGTCCAGTCACACAATAACCACCTGCAGCTCCTGCACCCAGCTCTCCAGCACTGCCCAGACTGTTGCCAGACAGTCTTTTCCGTTATTTTCATGTTGTAATACAACATTTATTTACCTGATTTAAAAGCAACCATTGTCCTACTACATGACTTCAGGCAGGTTACTTCAGTGTGCTGGTTTTTATCTTCTGATGGCCTTTCAGACCTTTAGTTCCTCTTCTAATCATAAATAAAGTATCAACAGTGATGACAAGAAAAGGGAAAGATGTGATATGAATTCTGACCATGAAGAATGAAGAAGGTGACACGGCATGTTCAATTTTCAAATGCCATCTGCACCCAGACTTGATCCAAAATCAGTCTCATTTTATATGTATGGCTTCTTTTGAACCTCGTTTTGAACGTTTAGCTCTTTTGATTGGTTTTCAATGTCAGTTCATTCATTGCCATTACAAGTAGTAAGTGCAAGACCAAACCTCAGCTTTAAGTTACGTTATATTAAAAAATAAACAGAGATCAACGCAACACTGCTGCCATTGACTTTAGTGGGTACTGAGTTCATCTAAAAATGTCATCACGGCATCCAAATTGGTACAAAGCTTCCTATGCTGTACTACAAACTTAACTATAGTTTGTCATCATTAGACTTAAGGGTAGGCAGAGACAGTTCCTTGAATGCCCGATGTCCCACTCAGGGGGCCGTGCACAAGGACAGCCAGACAGGCTGGACAGCAACTGTAAGAGATCCTGACCAAAATTCAAAATACAGCTTTGAGACTGAAATGTTGCTTATCACAAAAAGAGGATCTGTGAAAACAGAAATGGGAAGAGAAGGAGGATGAGACTGGTAAGCACAGAGTCTCCCAGTGACTCCCAGTGCTGGGATGACCCCAGCTGGAACAGTGCAAGATGGGTAACTCGATTGTGAAAAAGGGTGGTAAACAAGGAAAGCTCCTGCATGGAAAAAATAAACATCAAGGGCTGAAATCAGGCTGTGCAGAAATGCCATGCACCAGCTGCTGCCAGCAGCGCGTGTGACACATTCACACCACGGCAGGGAGGGCGGGGTGGGTTTGATCTCTGCCTGATTTGCGCTAATGACATTCCCCCAGTGGCTGTGGCTTTCCTCACACCACACCCAGGAGGGTCAGAGGCACATTCCTCCTCAGTTTTAATGTGAAAAAACATATTTTGAGTCAAGTTAAATGATGCCAGGTGTTTGCTCTGGTTGCCTTAACCAGAGGCATCGTCAGAGCTCAGCCTGCACTTCCCAGCAGTGTGAAACTCAGCTCTTCAGAATGTACCAGTTACCTGCTTGTAACTCCAGCCCAGCTCCACGGCCAGCTACTGATGGATGAGATCCACCCTGTGATAATGTGTCCTGTGCAACGGGAGACAGCGACATCTGTGAGTGTGGATGCCAGCCCAGCAGAGTATTGTGAACTGTTGTGTTTATTTGCGTTGCCTGGAAGCCCCATTTAGGGATCAGGAGTGACAGACACAAACCTAAAGCACTGCGCTCTCCATGGAGGGGTTATTTACCTCTGCTGCTTTTGTCCTGCCTGTCAGGAAAAGCCTTACTTCTGCCAGTGACAAAAATGCACCAGAAATGGAAACAGGAGTAGGTCCATTGCCTCAAATCCCACAGCACAAGATCTGAGGTGTCACCCAGTCCAGATCATCAAAGCATTCCGAAAAGCTGAAACCTTGTACCAAGCTAAACTCTGAACTTCTGAGCCCGATCCCCAAGACCAGTGAACAAACACTTCTTAAGAAACAAGAGGTGCATAGTAAAGGCATATAAATTCACTGCTTATTTTGGCAGTGGAAGTTGAAGTTTTCAGATGCTCTGTACCTAAAGAGGTCACTGCAATAAACATTCAGCAGATCCCAGGAAAGCTGCTGGCGACTGTTAAAGCTCAGAATTCCTGAAAATCTGAATCTTTTTGTGTTAGGACCCTATTTCAGGAATTGCAGTTTATAAATAACTGCTTGATGGCACACCTAAATTTAAGAATGCCAAGGAATCTAGCAAAATCCATGTGCCGAGGACTTCCAGAGCCAGTTTCGTAAGAGCTCTGGAGGCTGGCTGTGAAACCTGTGTGCCATGGACTCACACTGGCTGTGTTCCTCAGCCTGGCAGGGCTGGTGCTTGCATGTTCTGTCCTGTTCTCCTTTCCACCCTTACAATCTCTCACTAGGATCAGTAACAACTCTCTGGAAGCAAAACACAGATTAGCCTGGATTGTTCCAATGCCTCCAAATGCGTGCTGCAGCAGTGGGATGCACGGCTGGAGGAGGAGGGGGAGGGGGAGGGATGCCTTTCTCTTCTCCCTCGTGCACACAGAGGTGATGGCTCAGCCCACACGGACCATGACAGGACAGGCTGCCACCTGAGCAGCATCTCACGCTGGCCAAGCCCATGTTCCTCACACCTGGAAAAGGAATGGGATGGGCATTCTCAGTTAGAGACATGGGAAGTCCCAAATTCCATCAGGCAGACCCTGCCCATGCGGCCTTGAGTCTGAATGACAGGTTCATCATCACATACACCCAACCAGGAATCTTTCAATAGAGACATTCCTTCAGGGTCTGAAAACCTGGCTGAGGGTGCGAGTGCACATCTGTTTATAGGAAGGTAAATAATTGTATAAACATGTAGAGGAAAAGAACAAAATCTTTACATTAATTAGAGCACACTCTGAGAAAGGGACATTAAATAGTGAAAAACTTCCACATAGATATTCTGAATTAATTTTCTAGATAATATTTTCTAGAACAGACATCTAGGTCACTCTTTTAACAGTCTATCTCCTTCCAAATTTTCCAAGAGCACTTTTTTGATTTTCTTCCATTTCCCTGGTGACCCAGTCTCACATATGCATTTTCTCAGGATTACCACAGCAATTCCTTTGTGATGATTGCTCTATTCTGCACTTTATATTAAGGCTGAACATTGAGGCTTAGGATGTTAATCATGAGAAGAAGAGTAACAGGATAATCAGTGGTTGCTTGCAGAGCAGCGAAGTCGCAAATCAGCTGCTGAGGATAAATACCAGACACAAGAGGCTTCAGAAGCAGTCCTGAAATACTTAAACACAATATATTTCCCTTAACATAGCCCTTTGAGGTCACAGTCTTTTCTAAAACAAAGGGTCTTCCATGCAGAGCACACTTGGCACCTCTGTCAGGCCTTTCCAGAGGAAAATGGGGATGGGGCACAGCTTCCCCTGGGCAGAGGCGTTCTTGCTGTGAGCAGCCAACTTCAGCAGGTGGCACACAACTTCTGTACACACCACTCCAAAAGGCAGCTGTATGCATTTTCAGCTACTTCATGGTAGTTGGTCATGTTTGATCAATTAAACTAAACTCAAAAAGTAGCAGCGCAATTTTGTGTTCATCCTGATATTAAAGAGGAAAAATTCAGGCTTTAACGTTATGTCTATGGTAGCAGGTTCTGCAGACCAACAAAAGTCTGGGGACCCTAAAATGGTATTTCATGCACACAGGCAGTAGTAAAGAATTTCAGGCAGCTTTGCTTAGGGTGCAAAAGGACAGACATGGCAGCAGAAGCAAAATCACAAGAGCTGAGTGATGACTGCCCAGAGATTATAGCTCAGCAAAACAAAGCCCAGAGAGTTAAGTAGGCAGGAGCAGGACAGCCTGTCTTTAATGGCCTAAGATTTCTTATTTGTGCTCCAGGTGATCTGAGTCTCAGACCTTCTTACAGAGCATAACCAGAGCGTGCACTTGTGTCTTCAAGTTGATTTTGCTGTATAAGCAGGAAAGAGGCAGCACTGAGCAGGGAGCTCGGGGAGCAGGGAGCAGAGGGTGTTCCAGCTCTTGGACATACTCTTGCACCCCAGGAGCGTTTCCTCTCTGGGCTCTGTTACAGCCATGTGCTGCACAGGACTGGGAACAGAAATGATTCCCATCCACCCCACGCTCCCTGAGCACGGCTTCTCCCGCACCCCAAAATCTGCATCTGACAGTTTGGGTGCAGCCACCTACCAGCTACATCAAGGGCAGCAGATTTGGGGGGTTTGTGATCTGCCTCTTCTCATTGCTCTGCAAATCTGAGTCAGCCACAGAAATAAGAGGGAGACAGGAAAAAATAGAAAGGGAGAAGTGGTTAAGGCATTCCTGTGTGACGCAAATGCAGTGATGTCAGAATTGGAGACCACAGACACCTCTGCCAAAATGAATGGGATTCCAGCAGGCTCCAGCTGGTCTCATGGTTTGTGCATTCTGCGTTGTTTCCTGGATACCAGCAATTCCCAGCTGTAAACTGAGCAACCATTAACCCTTCCCTGCTGTGGGTTTCCAGGCAGTCACTCACGGGGAAGTTTTTCCCTCTGGTGAAAGATTCCCATATTTCATAACCAGGCATCTTGTATGAATCAATGGCCAGCTTAAAAATAACCCCTTGACCCCAAGTGTCGGGGAGAGCCATTGGAATATGGAAAGGAGAACCTTTTATACAAAGCAGCATTTATTGTCCGATCTTTCATCTGCATCTCTGTGCCCTTGAGCTTCATTCCCCAATCACCATGTGACTAACTATGTTTATCATTTTTCCTTTCCTACTTCTTTTTCTCTTCCTTTTTCCCCTCTCTTCCTTCAAGATAATTTTTCATTTTTTCCTTCCTACTTCTGCAGTGAGAAGATGGCATAGCTTTAGTGCTGAACTTACTCTGGGAATAGATCTCAAATCCTGGATCTGACATACAACTCCCAGAAATTTTTGTGAGGGAAAGCATCCAAATTCTTAATCTAGTGGCTGATTCCTTCCTGGCACAAACTGAAAACCTAATTTTGGATCTCAAATGCCTGAACTTCCCGAAAGTAAAAATCTAGGCATGGATTTTTTTGGCTGAACTAGCCCTCCCACAGCTGGGAGGGAACAAGATCTTGAACTCAGGCCAGACCAAAATAATCAAATATCTGATTTATTAATCACTACTAATTAAATTGTATTTAAGCTGCATGGGCAGGTCCCCCGCTCTTCTCTCTGGGTACTGACAGACAATGAAAAACTTAACACAGACATGTCAGAACAAATCTCATGGACTGAGGTGACAGCAGAAAGTGTGAGTGGTTTTGGAAATTGGTAGTGAAAAGACAAATACATCCAAAATCAGAGCAAGTTAAAATGCAGTGATTACATTTTTCAACAGTATAGACTTGTCCAAAACATGAAACCGTGAGTAACTCCATTAAGGGCTAAAGTGCATTTCCAGCCTGCTCAGCACAAAGTGGACACTGATTAACTTATCTGACAAGAAAAGTGGGGCAGTGCTTCCCAGCCAAGGAACATCAGAGGCTGGAGCCAGCGCTGCGCTCTTCCCCTCGCTCGTGGGACCTCCCAAAGGCTCTCCTGTGCCCTGCCTGACCTCCCTGCAAGGCTCACGCTGCCTCCACCAGCTGCGACTTTCACCATGGTGGAGCTTGGGCTGTTCTCAATTCCCTTCTAAGTTCTGAGCTTTTATGGTTCATCCATTCCAATTTTTCTCAACTAACATGAAAATTGATATTTCTCATCTGGCAGGAAAAGTTCAAGAAAAAGAATAAAACAACTACATCTAGAAACACTGATAGCACAGGCACCTCTTCCTTGGCCTGTGGTCAGTGCCCGTGGTCAGATCCTCACTCACAAAATGGGCTCAGCCCCCAGCAGTGCATCACAGGACAACTTTTGTGGAAGCTCAGCACAAAGTGAGCCATTCTGGCCCCACTTCCCATTTTCCACAAACCTACCACACTCCAGCTCGGGGTACAGCTGCAGCACAGCCAGAGAGACTCTCAGCTTTCCATTCCAGCCTCTAAATCCCTGTGCATGGGCCTGTTTGCTGAGTCCAGGTCTTAGTCTGCAGAACATTTTATTTCTTCACACATTACAACATAGATGTATTATTTACCACAAGCTCAAGCAACGTCAAGGGAAGTGTAATTCCAATCCCTCAAGTCTTCAGAAATAGTAAAGATCAATTTTCTTTGAGCAAGAGAGTGATACAAGAAAGAAGGTCAGTAAACTTAGCAAAATGAAGTGTGAAAAAAGATATGATTTATGGCTATTAATGCATCAAGGGAAATAAAGGAAGGAAAAGAACAGATTAAGCTAAATACTACTGTTGGAGTAAGAGTAAATAGGCATGAACTGATTACTAATATACTAAGGCTGAATGAAAATTAGAAGGCTCCCAGCCAGTTCAACAACTTGATTCCAGAGCTGTCAAACATGGGAGCAGCCCAGACCAAACTCTAGCTTAAGAATAAAACTGTTAAGGCAACAAAGGAAATTGTATAGCTTGGTATTTCTGAGAAGGGCCCTGAGTCAGCATCCCAAGCAGTCCTTTGTAGGCCCATCTTTCTGAAAGTTTCCCTTGTTTTTTTTAGCTGCTTTTGCATAGCAGACAAGCTTTTCCCTTTCATTTCACTTGCAGGAACGTTTTGATTTTTCAGACCAAAGAGGAAGGGGAGAGGTTGTGTTGCAGTCCAGGCGCTAAGACATGAAACACTCGTCCAGTTGGGTTTCTATCCCCTCTTCCCCAGCCTCTCAGTCACTGATTTCTTGCCTGTTCCTTATCATTCTTCTTCCGCACATTTTAACTCAGCTGAAAATAGATCCATCTTCCTTCTTTCTGCTGTAGTAGCACTGCAGAACCAGCCCCACTTCTCATGCGGAATACAGTGCCCACCCTCCAAAGTATTTGTTACTAGGCATATATAATAAGCAAATGCTGTGAGTAAGCATAAGACAAAAGCAGTTGATCCTCAACAGTGTGATAAGGCTCCCTTATGTGCTTTGAGAACATCTTGGGGACCTTAGAATCCCAAAAATGTGACACCATTGATACAGGTTGGATTATCTCTATGGCGCCTAAAGATGCACACATTGGGCACTAGTGGTAAATAACTAATATTAAACACAACCATGATATTGAAAACAGGATAAAAATCTGAGTAGAATTCTAGGACCATTTAGGCTGGGAAAGAGCTCAGGAGGCCATCTAGTCCAACTGCTTTGCTCACAGAGGCCCAGCTCAAATCACACTGAGTAGGAAGATCTCTGACAAGGCAGATGTGCCAGAATGGCCTTTCCCATTCCCCAGTTGCCAAAGAACATGCAGTCCTGCATGGCCTCAGCAACTCCTCAGCCAAAGCTTTTGGAATGCTCACTGTGATGTTCACACAGATCTCTGGGTTTCCCAGCTTGGTAACAATGATTTTCATTTGAATCTTGCTCTTAGAATCGCTGGTGGTCCTGTGATAGTTATCAATGGAACCCCATCAGAAGACCATGGAATCACAGCATGGTTGGGGCTGGGAGGCACCTCTGAAGGTCATCTAGTCCCAGCCCCGTGCTGGAGCAGGAAGATGCTGCAAAAGGCCAGTCAGGTCAGTGCTATCAATGTGTTACAGAGCTGCCAGCCCAGCACACCAGGATTAGTCACAGCAGAGATGAAACAAACCTGCCCGGCCTCCTTCCCTTTGCTCTGTACTGATGTTCACAGATAAAGCCGTGCGAGAGAAGCTGGAAAGAACTGAATGTCCTGTGGGAGCTCTTATCAAGAGCAGGAGTGAACAGCCAATAACCACTCAGCAAGTCACCTTCTAAGTTTAAAAGCAGCCAGTTGTTTTAAAGTATGTTAGCCATCAACAAATTGGCTGGGGTGTTCTTCACTCCCTCAGTTTCCCCTCTCCAGTCTCCCTTTGCTGGCATGAGCCAGCTGTTTGTCCTTATGATATTTTATAGAGAAGAGCAAAAATCTTCTGCCATTTTTAGGATCTAAATTGTGTCACCTTGTTTGGAAGGCTGACATGTGTTTGTTCTACCGTTGTTTGCTCTGCCTGCTGTGAACTGTAACCTCTGGGGACAGGGACTTTTTGTGATGCAGTATTTGCCCAGCACCAGCACAACCCTGTTCCTCTGAGCCTCCCTGGCACAGCCACAGGAGCTCCAGGCTACACAGGATTTACTTCTGTGACTCTTCACCACTGGAAATAGACTCAACTCCTGGCAGCCAGAACCTGACTGGAAAAGCCCACCACGATGGTCGATGCGTGGAAATGTCAGGAAATGTCTCTGTGGGACCAGGTTCTGACCGTGCCCTTCTCTCACCATTCCCACCCGTGCACAAAGATGCAAAGATATATTTCCCAATACAGCACAGTCACTTTTTTCTTTCCACATTTCATTATTTACAAAGAATAGTGCTCATGATCCACACAGGGTGGATTGATTAAGGCATCTCTTAAAATGTTTATTCTAAACTACAAATCTCAGTTTCTGGAATCCAGCCAAGCTGACCACAACCAGCAGGCCAGACCCTGCCCCACTGCCCTGCCCTTGCTTCCAGTATCAGCTCTGCTATTCCCAGGATAGCCTGTATTGTTAACAAGTACTATTATTATTCATTTGTAATTTCAGAAGTACAGATGGTTTGCTTAGCAAATGCAAAACATGGAATTGGTTGGGACAGTAGGAGGTAGATACTTAACAAACATCTCTACTCATAGTTTTTATCATGGTTAATTCTTCAGAGAAGCCTCTCATCAAGGCTGCAATCACTGATCAGGTTTTTAACATGTCAGTTTGTAGCGTTTGACTGCAACGTGATCGCAGGACCAACTCCTCCTAGGGAAAGTGCCACCACTGCCCTCTCCTGTCCTTTCCTTGTCTCCTGTTTCCATTCCTTCTTTTCCCGTTTTTTTGTTAACGCTGGACCTACAATCTTCTTACGCCTGTGACACAGAAGAATGCCCAGGAGATCTTTTGTGCTCTCTTCTTTGTCCTGTTTTGAAGCTCTGGAGACAAGAATTGTCTCTGCCCTGTGTTTGTTGTGTGGCACAGAGCACAAAGGTCTTGCCAGGGGCTGTGACCACCAAGGCAGTGACAGCACAGCCTGCCCAGATCTCCAGCTCTGGAAGGGCAATGATACAGAATTGGCAGCATTAGGTTGTTGTTTTTTCTGGCATTTCATACCAATATCTACATCAGAAAACCTCTTCACTAGACCATGGAAGGACTTTGGGCAAGCCTGTGTACTTTAGGGAGCAAGAAGAGCATTATGAGAGTGACAAGGTTTGGGTAGCATCCCCTCTCCCCCTGATCCTTGAAGATTTGGGTCTGTGCTGAATACTGAATTTGGCGGAGAAATTAAAAAGTTATAAATCGGTGATAAATACAGCACAAAAATTTGAAAAATCACAGCCTAAATGTGCCACAAAAACAGAGGTCAGTGAGCATGAGTGAATACAGGCAGTGATCTAAACACAGCTAAGCACACAAACAGCTCATTCTGATTCCTTGCATGGACACAATGCCTTAGCTGCACAAAATCTGGGAATCACATATGAAACTGTGCCACAGGTACCACAGTGCATGTGCTATGCCTGCCCAGGGGCTGCTCTGGGCAAGGGTGACCCTAAAAGTACGCAAGTCACAGACTCAAAACTCCACTGGAGAGCTGTTGCACAGAGACAGACTACTGAGTAATTAGGAAAGTATTGCTCAGTCATAATACAACCAGAGTTCCATTTTGTCTTACATTAAAAGGAGACACTTAGCATTCAGCCTAGCCTTCACCAAAATAGTTGAGAAACAGCAGAATCCACATTCCATCTCTATGACACTAATGATAAACAAGATATAGGCATGCAGAAGGTGTGCAAAGATATGTCCCTTCTGCCTGTGGGAGGCTGGGCAAAACCATACAGATGTTATTTTGTGCTGGGACCAGCTGGAGGAGAGGACATACCCTGAATATCACACACTGCAGGGAGTCATTTCACCTGGAAGCAGAAATGTAACGAACAAGAAGCTATTTCTGGTTATTCTGAATTCCATAAGCTGGAGTTACTAAAGAGGAAAGAATGTCAAAAGATCATTTCTGACCACATGGATAGCAAAGCTCAGTAAACAGGCAGTCATGGGAAGGCAGCTAAATTCCCAGTTATGCTTCTGTTTCATAGAGCCCTATGAAACAATCCTGAAAAAGTCACCTGCTCTTAGCACATTAGAAGCAAAGTGAAGGGAACAGAGACATCCTGAAACTCCCAGCCCTCCCAGCCCTTCAGCCTCCAGCCCAACAGAAGTTTCTCTGAAGTAGATTTATAGATCCAAATGCTGAAAGACATGAAAGGGAATATTATGGTCCTTTAATTTGACCTGAATACAGAGGCTGTAATTCTTTCTAAGGCCTAAACTAACACACATGTTCTTGAAATGGATCTAATTCCATTGAGATTGTTCAAAACCTGGTGAAGCCACTGCTGTCCCTGATAAAACAACTGCAGTGTTTAATTATCTTCACTGCTGGTAAGTTGTATATTATCTATTTTAAATATACCTGGTTTTTTACCTTTGCTTCTAGCATGAAATCTTTTCCTGTCTTTGCAAAACTGAAGTGCCCCAACTATCACATGACTTTGATTGCAAAGATCTACTCAGGGTGGTCAAGTAATTTTTAAAATCTTTCCTTTGAGATGAATTTAGCTTCCAAAATTTGTTTACCAGCTACTGGATTGTTTTTGTCTCCTCAATCCCCTTTGGAATTATTGCGTCCTGGTTTGAGTAAGCGGACATCAGACCAAGACATTGTCTTTAACTAAGAGCATTACTAACATGGAATCATTTTCATTTTTCTGGAGGTCTAATGGCTTTGTGGCCCATGAACAACTGTGTAACTTAAAGGGACAGCCGGGCTCTTCAGCCACTCCTGTTTCCTGATCCTGGGTGTTGAAATTATGTTGTTTTGGGGAGTTTCTTTGTTGATTTTTTTCTTTCTTTTCTTCTCAGACTTTTTTTTTTTGTGTGCTATGAAAGGAAGCTCTTCATGAAAAGTTAGAGGAGAACAATCTCCCCTGGCCTTCCTCCAGTTCCTGGAGGTAAAAGCATGACAAGAAGCTTTATTCCATAAAACTGACAAATAATCTTTGCCAGATTTTTCCCAATTAGGACCTATCAATCTTTACAATGAAACCCTTTATTTGCCATAAACAAAGTCCAATTATACCTCCCTAGGAAAAGGAGGAGCAGGTGCTTCCACAGGCAGAATGTGAGCACGGGTAAGGTGGAAGGGCTTTGGGTTGGACTGCCTTAACTCTTTGCATTCCGCAGTTGTGCTGCAGTAATGATAACTTGGCTTTGGATAACTGACCACTGAGTCATTGATGAACTTTGATGATCCCTTCACCCAGAACCAGAGAATACCCAAACATTCCTAGTCAGAGATTCTCCAAGAGGTTCTGGCACCATTTACAGTCAATAAATACCCATGCAAAGCACAGCTGAAAACATAAACGGGGCAGTTACAAAGTTCTCTTTCTCCAGGCACCACCAAGCTCTTCATCACATATTTGACTCTCCACTGCCTTCAGGGTGGATGAACCCTCAGAGATGGACTCTCCACCCTCCAGGAATATAACAGTTCTGGATGCCACGGGAAAATCAGGGAAACAGACTTCAGAAAGTGGCCAGGCTCACGGCTTCTCCTAAAAAGCACCTCCTTTCTGTGTTATCAAAAGCACGCCACTGGACTGGCCCAGGAGGGAATTTCCTATGCTTGAACATTACATTCTGAGGTTATTTATTAAACACAGAGTATCCAGGGGGCTTTGCATCATAGCTGTCATTTTTATGTCCAATAGTTCCACTGTGAAGTTATTTTTTATTAAAATACATTGTCACAAAACTTTTAGGGACTCTCTTCTGTCACAGAATGTGATTCATGACTCTACCCATAGAGGCCATGATTCATTTGGGCTGGTTTTTATTATTATGAGTCTTATTTTAGCAATTTGGCTGTCCTTAATCCATTTGGATTAGATTTGCCTGCAAAACTCATGCATTGGATAACTATAACCTGTCACAAAAACCACTCATTCACCCTTATGTTGGTGGGGTCGGTTTTTATTTCAGCTTATTGAAAAATTACAGTGCATTTTTTCTCATTTTGTATTTTCTGTTTGACACATTATAGAAGTAAACATTATGTTCCATGTGCCTTTAAATAAAATTCTTCTTTTTCTCATTTATATTCAGAAAGAAAGTCACTTCACTGGAAGTGGAATGTGTTCAGTGCTCCTGAGGTGCAAGGCCACAGGCTGGCATTACGCACACCAACATTTCCTGAGTCCCTGTGGCACTGCAGATTTGCGTGCTAGCCCTCTACAGCTGGAACCACACATCTGGGAGCCACAATTAGAACCAGAAGTTAAGCAAGTTGTAGCTTCCCAGCTATGTAGCTAGAATTTCCAAAGTGACAGGATGTTGTGGTATCTCCCTGAAAGCTGTCCTCACCTTGCCGATGAATTACAGTTCCTGTAATTTTTGGCCACGTGGCATCAGAGGATCCCATGATGTCCAATAGAGTCACCAAGAGAATCACAGTAGGATAACTCATCTTGGCTTGTGGGGACTCCAAAAAAGCTTGCTAATCACTGGTTTACAGCGTGCATGTCAAAACATCTACTGCAGATGGGATTTGTGTGACTGGGCTTCTCCTTTATAAGAAACTAAATATAGATTTAAATGCACTGGGTAATGCACTGAGCCAAAGTAAAAGTGTTCTGAATCAAAAATGGCAATGGAATTGGAAACATACAGTTGTTCCCACTGATACAGTTGGACTTCTGTTCCTACTGGCCTAGTGAAAGGAATAGTAAAAGAGAAGTGGTCAATGCAAGCAGCTCGTGTATTGCTTATAGCCTCGTGGCAAGAGTTTGCACACATTATAAAGACTTCAGGAACTGGCATTCCTTCCCTTCTTCTTTCTTTCTCTTTTTTTTTTTTTTTAATGATAAAACCTAGAAGAGGAAAAGGAAATTATAAACTGTGTATTTAATTATTTACTTGCCTTAGCAAGGGTCTAATAGCCTGGTTTACCTGGTTCAGAACCTGACTGCTCAGGACAATTTGTTATAAAAACTGGACTCTAGAACTGCTTCTCTAACCATCACACTGCTGTAACCAGCTGTGTGACACCTCATCAGGGCTCTGGGAACCATGAAAGAGCTGCAGCAGCCCAGACAGCCTTTGTCCAGGCAATAGCAGGAGGGGATGCCTGAACTGGAACAGGAATGGAACACCTCAGTAGTTTCATAATTTTGACAGTCTCCTTAGGAGCTGGAGCACTTTTCCACCAGGACTTTGAAATCTGGGCCAGATGCCAGGTTAACTGCAGTATCCCAGCTCTTAAAATCTCAGGCTTCTTAGATTTCATATTTTTCCTGTAAGGAGTGCTGGTTCCGGGGGGAGTGATGAGATCTGGCAGCTCACCCGCCAGTGTGGGAGCTGGCACAGGGCAGTCTGTGCCCGCTTCCACCCCTGAGCACAGCTGCACAAGTCTCTGGCCTCTCCAGCCCTGCTTCCTCTCCCAGTTTTTGGTGCTCAGGCAGATGATCGTCTCTACTCAGTTTTGATCAATGCTGAACCTCCTGAGGACAGGTCCTGCCCGGGTCAGCTGGGACTCACTGGCATCAGAGCACAGAAAGTTTCAGACTCGGAGGTTTTGCTGCTCTTTGTTGCTGGTAGCCCAGCAGAAGGAGCTGCTCTCCCCACAGCCATAGGCAGTGAACAAGCCAGGAGAGTTTATCCCAAACAAACCAAGGTTTGCAGTACAGCAACATAAGCTTCACTTTCATTTCCCTAAGAAACCAAGCTCAGACTTCATGAGGTTTCCCACTCTTGCCAAAGCAAGGTGTTTATACCATGGGTGTTCTCATTTTGTACAGAACAATGGCCAGACCATTAGGACTGAAGTGCTGGATGTCCCCTCTCGACATGACGTGGACATTACAGAGTGTCACAGAACATAATGTGAATAATTCCTACAGACTTCCCAATGAAAACAGAATTTACAAAGAATCTTCTCGCTCTCAAGCACTCCAGGCAAGAGTATGGCATTATTCAGGGAGGAAACATACCCACAAACCAGACAAAGGATACTGGCTTTAATCCTGCTTATGCCATAAACACCCAGTGGGACTTCAGAGAGGTCATTTAAATCTAATTTTTATTCAGTTTGCTATGGATTTCTGGGACAGCCAGTATCTGTTTGATTTGTGGCTAGTTTGTGTGTTTTTTGCCTTTAAAAAACAAGTGACTGGGTCTGAAGAAATCCTGTGGAGGGAGAGAGAAATTGTTTCTTCCCTTGAGGAGCAATTGAGACTGCTTGGGACAGAAGCTTGCAGGGCAGAAGAAAGAACATGACAGAGAAACGGAGAGAGACAGGCACAGCGAGGAGCTGCGAGCCCACGGCTCCAGCAGCGGGACCCTGAGAGGGACGATTGAGCAAGCACCAGGCTCAGAGATGATGGGAAGAGAGAGGAGGAGCTGCTGCCCAGGCTTGGGCAGGGGAACTTGTTTATAAGTTCTTTTATTTCTATTCTGTCTTAGCTAATTTGGAGCTTTCCTCTTTGAAAAGGTTAAGCATTTTAATTTCTATTCTAACACGACTTGGCTTTTTTAGACTTGTTTTGTTCTGGCTAGTCTGGGTCACTTGGTAACAAGTTCAAAGAAGTTAACCACACTTTGGAGAATAACTCGAAGGATTCATTGGTGCTTCAGTGATGTCTGAGTTCTGCAGATGCAAGAGCCTGACTTCTCTGACCTCGGCCTCTTGCTGGCAGGAGTACAAACTCAGAATGCTGCTCCTTCTAAGAAGTATTAGTTTGTATCATGATAAGAGTCTTCAGTTTCAATTTCTTTTCTCTGAAACTGTTGATTTTTGGTGCTGGTTTCAATTACTGAGATGACATGAAAAAGCTACAATAAATTTCTGACGGAGCTGAGTGGAAGCGAGGTCGAGGGTCTGGGCTTTTCAAAGCCTTCCCTCACTGCTCTGTTCTCCCTTGGTCTAGGAGCTGGCTGAGAATCTTGCACTCAAATGGCCTGGAGCATCCAGCTATGGCTGTCTTTCTTCCCTTAGTGACAGAGGGCATCATGTTGAAAGACTCACCATAATTTTACAATCCAGACCAAAAAATGAAGCATTTGAAGGCCAGATCTCCAGCTGATGTTAACAAGTGGCTGCAGGCACCGAGGAGAAGCAGCGCCTGTTCAGGGGGATGGAACTAAATCCTGTGAGATGATTCATCTCTCCTTTTGCAACTGCTGTGTCAGATCACATGTTCAGGCTCCCTGGTGGCCCTATGGGTTATTCCCCACACAATTTCTGGAACACTTTTCCTTGGTTCTGCATTATTATGTAGAAATCCACCACAGCTTTCTTACAGGACACAGTCAGACACAGTCTAGTTTATGCCACAGTTAAATAATGAAAGTAACTCAAAGTTCACATTATGCTTACAAGAAAAGTCCATTGTGCTATTCACTCATCTGATATAAGTCCTGTTACAATGTTTTTCAGGTTCTTGTTTAAAGACTGCCCACTGCGAACCAGTATACAATGAAGCACTATGAAATACCAGCAGGTTAGAAACTGCACAGAGAGCTGCTTCACAAGCTGGCTCAGATGCCTGAAAATTGCTCAGTTTTCAAAAAACAAAGTCTCATTTTTCCTGCAGAACACAGCGCAATAATTTCCTCCTCTAGCTTTCCATAGAATTCCTGTAAACTCTTAGCTTTATAAAGTTCTTTTTCCAGCATAGCAAGCATTAGGGTGAACTAGCAAGAACAATCAGGCTTGTCTTGCCAATCAGTATGAAGACAGCATCAAAAATTCTAGCTCCTCAAATCTGCAAATATTTTTACAACATGAGAAGCCAAATCAGAGTGTAACTTCTAAAGAAATGACCTGAGGAGAATTCAGCTGTATCCTTCCCTATCTTCACAAGAATCTTATCATGGCATTCACCACATTCCAGGTTTTTGCACCACAAATGACCTCAGCTGATATTTAGAATATTTGACTCTTTATTCAGCAGCAGCCCTATTAAATGTAGCAGTGTCAACAAATATGGCAGCCTGTGCACAGCAATAAGAAGGCCACTGTAATTTCAAATGCACAGACAAAGCAGCTGTTGATGGTCAATACCAATCTCTGCATAGAAATGCACTTCACCCCTTGCTTTCTGATCAGAGGTGTCGTGGATCCTTTATTCTTCTATTCAAGATGGAAGCAAAAAATCAAACCCACCTTGATAAACTGAAAAATGAGCATTGGATAAAATTAGAACAACTTCTGTTTATTCTTTTATTTTTCTCAAACACCTTCAAATGTGGGCTTGATCCCATTGCACAAAAGGGAATGTTGAGACTGTCTGACAGGTGCTTTTGCCTGTTACTCCTTCTTGCCTGTCTGTGTTCCCTGGGAGCCACCCACACACATCCTCCCCGCCAGCAGGTGTGTTAGAAAGGTGTGTCTGAGTCCCTGCCATTGCTGTAATTCAGTACAAGCTCTGGAGATGGAAATCCCACCAGAGCAGGGAAGCAGCCCTTGCTGTCAGCACAGCAATTAGGCTGTCAGGATTCTGATGTCTAACGCTTCTACACGATCATTAACTCTTTTGGTTCCTCCTTGCATAAAATGTCAATGTTACTGTGAACAGTAAAACACCAGAGGAAACTTTACTAGCCCAGACACAACCATTTTAATTTCAGGTGGCATTGCTTTCCCCTGACTACAGGCTGTTGTTACCTGGTTCACCTTTCACTTCTAATTCAGTATTCCATTTCCCCTGTAGTTTAACAGACAAGAAATCTTCAGGCTCCCCCAGAGTAAACTTTTCAGAAAAACTGTTTTGTCGTTTAGATTAGGGAATAACAAACCAGGAGAAAACAAACAGACCTGTATAAGGGGACAGCACACATTTGATACACATTTAACATGTTACATCATGAATGGAAGTTACAGACCAGTCTTGGATCATAAGACATTTTATTAGGTACAAACAGGAAAAAAGTCTTCTGTCTCCAAAGAGTTTCTGACATAAAGCACAGCATCCATCATATGGTCTCTCTATGGCCCACATGGACAATTCATCTTTGGGTTGGGAATTTCCGTGGCAGTGGCAGACTCCTCCTGGCCACAAGATTTCCCAGGTGCTTTCAGAGCTCAGCTGGAGATGTGTGTGCTCCCTACAACCCACATGGGTAGTACAGCTGCTCTGTAAACAGATGCACAACAAATTGGGCACTTCATACATATCACCCCCTTTAAGCCTCCTGACCACAGGGACTGTCATATGATGGAAAAGCCATGGGACAGAGCCTGGCTCTGCCACCAGAATAAGGACACAGATCCTTAAGCAAACCCCTGAGCTTTAGCTCCCCTGTGAGCTAAGGAAGAGCTTTGCCTCACAGCACAGTGGCATCTGATGGAACACTGACCATAGTGAGGGCAACGAGGAAAAGGTGCCACCCTCTGTTCTGCAGTTGCTATGAAGTCTGAAAAAGAAACATGCATTTTTGGCTTACATAAAAACACCCCTAAATCTCAGAGTTTGACTTTTTTGGTTCTTTTTTTTTCCTAAATATCTGGACTAAAAATTTAGAGATGAAATCTCAGTTCTGCAATTTCAAGTGATGCATACATAGTCAACCTGTGGGAAAGGAGGCTGCATGAGAGGAGTAAAACATCAGGGAGAGTAGCAGGAGCATCCTATGAGGCTGCACAATTATCACCCATCAGGGAGTGGAAGGGACCAGCAGCGCACTCTTCCTGGAGAAGGGAAATGGAGCAGGTTCCATTCAAAGCCAGGTCTGGTACAGCACTCTGCTCCGTGTCAAGTGGAGCAGGAGGAACTTGTACTTGTGCTTTATCCATCCCAGCTGAGAAGTGGAATGAAAGGATTGTACAGGGAAGATAAACACCAAGAGCAAACATTCCCCCCTCAACTCTCTCCCTCTGTCAACTAACAGGTTCTATGAAACGCTTCAGTCAGCATGTCACCAAGATAAACAGGCATTTAAGCTAGAGCCTGATCCAACAGGATTTACACCAGTAAGTATTCATTACTACCCTTCTGTAACAGATCAGGACAATACCTTTCATTCTGGAAATATTTTAGATCAAAAAGTCAAAGTGCCAAAGTTGATCCTCAGCCAGAGTGAGAAAACATTGCTGCAGTAAAGTCAAAGAGCTAAACCACTGGACTGGTGGAAAATCTGGCCACAGCAAAGCTACAGCTGAATAAGAAGATTGTTTTTCTACACAAGCTATGAGAAGACTAAGATCATTATCTTTTTCTAATAGAAAGAAACAATAGTTAAGGATCCACTTGCAAAATGAAACACACAGACTGATGAGCTATTCTGTGGAGACGGAACTGACTTTCATGTCTGACTTCTGACCTTCACTTTCACTGCCTTCACTTCATGAAGTGCTGCTTCTTCCTTTATATATATATATATATATATACACATATAAAGAGTTTATAAGTGTAAGACAGTCATATGGGCACACGTCTGCTTCAGCAGGCTGGGGAACAGATCTGGGTCCTGCCAACCAGCCTTTTTGTTCCTTTGAGCACTCTCCCAGTGCTCCTGAGTTGTGAGAGTGTGATTCCTTCGTGTCTGCTCTACTTTCATCATTAATCTCCTGGATATATTTACTGTTGACTCAGCCTTGTATTTATCTTATTAAACATAGAGACCTATTTCTAAATTTAGACTTTCCCTCAAGCTGTTTTTCTCCCTTAGAAACTCCATTCTTCTTTTCAAATCCTGGCAAGACCTCTCAATAACTCTTCTCTCTGACTTCATGCTGAGAATTTTCTACTGTTGCATTGCAACCAAATTTATTGTTTGCACAACGGCAATAGATGTGCATGTCAACAACCATAAACTCCAGGTGATAACATCTTTTCATTTCCACAGGTTCCCTATCAACACAAAGTGTTTGTCTACTGCCCTGAGCCCTGCTGGGTTGCAAGCCCAGCAGTGAGTCCATTCCTTGAGGCTGGTCAGCGTTTCTGTGCCACTGGGCTTGCCTTGCAGCTGCCACCTGAATTCAGCTCAAACCTGCTGGCCACTGATTACAGAGCCCAGCTGCAAACAGAGGAATTGTACCACTGGCACCCTCTTTGGGACTGCCTGCTCACTGGCAAGACTTGGATTTGGTGTAACTGTTTCAGAGATAGTGTTGCTTCATGGGAAACTCTGGGATTCTTGGTCCTTGGGCCTGATGCTGCTGTGGCACTGAGACATAACACAATATAATGTGATTTTCCACACATTTTGCTGGTGGGACAAACAATATTTGCACTTTCTAAGCTATTTCCTATGGCACACATGCCAGACCACCATGGGTGCTCTAGGATGAAGCCTTTAAAAGGTCCTGTGCTTCAGAAAGTGTGGAGCATACAGGACACCAAAGCACCAGTATGGTTACAGTGGGGCCAAATCCTGATTGCAGGAACTTTCACTGAGACCAAACCTTACCCATGAAGTTGAAATAGCTGTACCTCGGGATCTGGCTGCAATTATGCACTGAGAAAAACAACATTCCAGGAGTCTGAAGTTGAACATTTTGAACTTTGGGAGACAGAGAAGCTGAAATGTGGGTGTATAACTAAATTCAGTGTCACTATTGAGAGAGCTGCAGAAGGCTGGAAACTGGCACAGGGCTGCCCTCTCCATAATCATTCCCTGGTTCCTGGCTTATTCTTTGTCTTAGTTTGAAGGCAAGACCTTCCACCTCTGTGCCAGGACTGAACCAGTCCATGATGGATGCCATGCCTGAAATGAAGGAACCCCCCGTTCTCTCTGTCTCCAATGAGAAAGGGATCAACAACCCCAACCAGTAACACTGAAAAACTATGATCACAGTTAAATTTAAGTAAGATGTCTTATAGCACAATCTCAAGCATCAATTCATCCTTGTTTGAACCAACTGTAGGTAAACAATTGGAGTATTTGGTGGAGAGCTGCAAGGAGAAGGAAAAACAAAAACCAAAACTAAAAAGCAAAAACTGAAGAGGTTTTTTTAAACAGCAATTTATAAGCACAAATTCTAATTAATAAGAACCACAGAAAGCCTGAAGGAAAGGGCAAGGCAAATCCAACTGCTCCCAAAAGAATGAGAAAAAATCCATAGAATGCAGAGTGTCAGGTCTGGCTTTTGATTACATTTGCTGTTCTTGTTGTTTGCATCAGCTTATTTTTAATTGCTGGTTGCTGTGTTACTGCGGCTTCAGTGTGATTTCCCACAAACCAGGATTTCACCTAAAAGGCTTTTTAGCCAGGTGAAGCAGAAGGAATTCTATTAGAGGCGGCAGGAAGGGAACTATACAGTTTTAAGGAAATAGGCTTTCAGTAATTAAAGACAAATTAAGTATAATTTGTGTGTATGTAAACGAGATGTTAAATAATATAAATCTAAACTGTCTGAACCCATGTGTGCCATAAGAAAGCTAGAGATGAGGGCTTTAGAGAGTTGGGAACTGTAGATATACATCACGCAGGTACATGTGTGTATATATGCCATATGTATTTAAGCACATACGTGATGACAGAAACCTGTGCTACTTTTTATTCTTTTTTATTGCCTTAAATGCAGCTTCAGGTTGTAACAATGCACGGAATGGATCATATTGAAATATAGATAAATGAGAACAGAATATTGCTGTGAATCCTTGTTGCTTGTGATGGCTTTTAATACCAGCCTACAGGCAGTAAAACAAAAAAATTATCCATTGCATCAGTTTGTCTGCTTATATTCTCTCCATTATTACAGGTGAATTTTCAGGAGTGACAATTACAGCAGCAATTGTCAAAAAGGTAAAAACAATACTCAGATTCCAGGCAGCTACAAAAATGATGCAAAACCAGGAAATCACTTTTGTTCAGCTTCCAGTTTTGATCTACCTACCTTTTGATTATTAAAATCCGCCCCCTCACCCTTCCAAGTTTTGCATCGCATTTCATATTGTCACCCCCCCCCAGGAGATTTTTTCATCCCTTTTCCTATTGTTGGCCCCCCAGGAAATGCAGAGGGAGGGCTGTATTATTCTGCAGGTGCTTATTCACACCTCTGTCTGCTTCTGATTCTCCGAATCAATCCTAGCTTTGCATTTTCCCAGCGAATCAGTTCCGCTGTATCCCATCACATGCTACTCTTCCCACAGCTTTTCTGTCCTTTGGTTCCATTAATCCTCTCCACATCAAGTGTTGCAATGAGGAGGAACATAAAAAGTGACCCCAGAAAATCTCAGAAGTAGGGAAGGGGAGAAGCGACCTTGCCCTAGATTCTGTTTTCCCTTTCTCTCTTCATAAGTTCCCTGATGGGATGTTCCTGAAGGAATGTCTGCCTTCTCATTAAGCTGAGAGTTTACCCCCAGGTAGGTCTGATCTATTCCAGAGGGATAGCTTCTAACGTGACAAGTCCTGACTAGGTCCAGCCACTCACAAAACAAGACAGTAAATCATCAGCGTTTACAGCAGTGCTGTCATTCTCTGGGCAAGGACGCTGTGGATCATAAACCGCCCTGCTGGAATCACAAACCACCATTTATATTCCAAATACTGAACAAACAGAGCAACCTCAGAAATGTCAATATCACTGGTTCTATCAGCATAAATAAGTAATGTGTACAGGAACAAAAGTTAAATAAGCGATGTTAAAAAGTATTGAATTGACTAAAGAATGCAACCAGATGAGGAATGAAGACACAGCACACATGACTCAAAGCTGATGGAAACAAATTAGTCAAACGAATGCTTGCCAGTGGTATTCACCCAGCTCTTGACCAGATACCTCATGATTTTGTTCTGTTTGGCGGTATTTTAGTGTTTCTCTAAACGTGATCCCTCACAAGTGTCCAGCTGGTTCTTGGACATGAACTACTCTTTCAGTTCAGACTCCATCCTGCGCGAGATCTGTCCAACATGTGATGAACACAGCAGGGGCACATTTGCTTCCATCAAGATGGTGCACGTTTTGCCCATCTTCAGCCATTCTCACAAACCATATCAAACTCCTTGGTCACCCACATGGCCAGTGAGGGATAGATTGGCCTCTTCCACCATATAAATGTAGAAACCAACAGAAACCCTCATGTTTCCTGTAAGAAATCCAGTCTTCATGAAGGAAAGGTAATACTTAGAGGCAGTTTTAAAACTCCAGTTACAGAAGGTAAAAACCAAAACCCCATAATTACCACCACTGAAATACCTTAAGGCTTTGAACCCAATCAAAATATGATGAACCAGGCCCTTCCAATTGGAATGGGGGCTGGGTCTCCATATTTCATCCCTGCCTTGGCTACACCACTACGGGGCAACAGCAAGTCTTGACACACGTCTGATTCCCGCGGCTGTTTTGCTCTCCCTGCTGCCAGCAGGTCCAGGCATGGGCTGTTTCTTTGTGTACAAAGGGTGGTATTGATGGAAACAAACAGTTGAGGCTTGTGGGACAAGTTCTTCAGGTGGCTTATGGGAAGGTGCTTGGGATTTTCCCTGTTCCTCTTCCTCCTCATTGTTAGAACTGATTCCCAGTCTCCTCAGCAGAATTTACCTGACAGTCATTCCATCCCAGAAACACTCATACTGTGCCTACTGGAACTCAGAGGTGGCTTGTGACACTTACTATCATTTATCCAGGCACAGCTGAATTAGCAATTTAAACCAGATGCCCACTAAATAGGGTTTTCTCTTTCATCCTGTTAGGATGTCTCTCATTGTAATTCTTCTATCTGTAATTTCTGCTCTCCCAAATGAAACCTTTTGCATAATACATTATTTGTACCTTTAAATTGTTTTGCTGTAAATTCCAAACTCTAGTTTTATTAGTTTACATTGACATGACTCAAAGACAGAAAGGGCTGTCCATGTTCTGGTCTGATCCCTTATAAACCATGGGTCCTTTGATATTACCCCAGTAACATCCTAAAGTGACCAGTAATGTTGTTTGGCCACAACATGTCCTTCAGAAGGGTTCCAGTACTCCTCAGAGGACTAGTCATGGAGAATCTTCCCCTGTGTTTGACAGTTCCAATGGTTTCAACACTCACTGCTAAAACTGTATTTCTGTCTTAGACCTGAGTATCTGATTTAATCTTTTATTCAGATCTTGTTTTAGTTTACTTCACATCTTAAATATTCTACTACTGGCTCTTTTCCCTCCAAATTGCTCCTGTACCCTGTTTGGAAAGCAGGGGAGGAATATCCAAGACACCAGAGGCTGGAGGTAGGTGTGCACCAGCCAGCCTGGACTGTCAGCCTTCTGCTGAGTATCTCGAGCAGCGTGGAGCAGTGGGGTAACCCCCAGGGCACCACATCTGTTCCAGCTGCTCACACACCTTGTGCAGTTGGCCTGGCTGCCCCCCTGCTGCAGCTGCAGCTCTGCTGTGAAACGCTGCCCCACTTCACAGAGCATCTCAGGAGGCAGTGGGAACAGCCATCCCACTGGTGTGACCAAGGAGAAGCCTGGACATGCTGCAGGTGTGTGCAGGGGTGTCCCAAGGACACACAGGGATCATCTGCCGCACTCCACAAGTTGGATGACGTTTGGTATGCCAATAGAATACTGTTTTCAAACAGAGCCCTTAGAGAATACACAGGCTAAAACATTCCAAACCTTTTCTTTCAATGCTACATGACCCTATAAGATCTTCCATATCTCCTGAATTGCAGTCATTTTCACTTATTAAATGATTCTTAATCATACAGATACAGTTTTTTGGAGATAATGTTTATTCACTGGGAGTTACTTTGGAGTTTTAGTATGACATCATAAATTCCAGTGGTAAGAGACAATAGACCATGCCTTTTTCCTTTCTCTTTTTTAATGTGGACATGAGATGTCTAAGGTCAGGTCCTCTAAGGAGAATTTGGCCTTTAATGTTTTTGTTTCAGACTCTGATTCCAATTATTGTTGTAGTTCCACCCTACTTGAATATTTTTGTGTTTAAAAAAAGTGATAGGCTAAATTAATTTCTGGTTTAAATCAGTGTACATGCATTGGGACAAATTTGGTTCAGTGAAATAATGATGGCAAAGCAGCTGAGGCACATGATTTACTATGCTAAATACAAAGGCTGGATCTAACTGTTTCTCTAAATCCTTCTTTCTAGACATGTGAAAGTAAGGAAACAAACAAAAGACCTGCCTGGCAGAAGAAATAGAGCTCTAGCAGAGATGTCACATGCTGACTGCGAGGTGATTTTCATAGTCTTTGTATCTGTTTTTTCTATTTGAAATATATGTAGAGTATGGTCATCTCTGCCTTGATCCCCAGCAGATTATGTTAAATTATCCATATTTCTAATAGGCAATATAAATAATTAGGCAACAGTACATGACAAGAAAATTACGTTTTGAGCTACTGCTGACAAGCCTTTGGTAGTGTTGGCAGAAACACATTATTGTGAAATGGAAATGAAGTTGAAAACCCCAGTGAGAAGCACTGGAGGGAGCACAGCATGTCCCGTGCCAGGTAGTGGTGCTGCGAGCATGGATTTCCTGGGAGCCAGTCCCAAAGTCCCTGCTGACCCCCGGAAGGAGCACAGAGCCCAGCAGAGCTGCCCTGCATGGCACGGGGTGGGCAGGTGGGGACAAACCCTGCCCGGGTTCAGCCCCTGCCACAGGGAGCAGGACACGACCATTCCTGTGCCTGTCACCGGGCTGCTGGCAGTGAGGTGGGCTTAAAACCCTGCAGGTAGCAGAGAACAGTGGATATGGGAGAGAAGAGAGAGATGTTCTCCTCTAAGCAAATACTGCTTCTGTTTCACCAGGGCGCTACAGCTGTGCTCTCTCCAGGGCTAGCTGCACATCCCGGCTGTGCTGTGGCTCCCTCGGAGGCCTGGAGTGGGGCATTACCACACAGACACAGGGCTTGCCCCAGAGAGCTCAGCACTCAGAAGAGTGCATGAAATCTGCGAGAGAAATGCAGAGCAAGCATTTGTTCCAGAAAGTTCTGTTCTGTTTTAAGCCACAAGGCCACATTGTAAATAAATAATGAGGACAAGCCAAGGTTGTCATTACATGAGTAAAAGTGTATAGAACTGGGTCTTTCTACTCATGACCTTACATAACACCACTACCCCCCACCCCCCCCCAAAAAAAAACCCCAAAACTAACCAAACAAGCAAAAAGAAAAAATCAAAAACTAAAAGAAAAGTTGTAACAAATACAAGATCAAACACTGCAGCTACCAGTCAGCAGGGCAGTGGACAATTACCCACTGCATAGCAGTCCTGCTTTCAATCACCAGCAGTCTTATGAATGCTGGCTACAGTGTTATTCCACTCCCCAAACTGTCACGAATGTTGATCCTCCAAGTGTGGTCAGCAAATGGTACAATTCTTTCCCACCAGAAAGGGATGGTGCAGCACAGAGGGTGCCTGCAAGATGCAACACAGCATTTTGTGCTTTCCTCTGCTAGGAAAATACCCCTCTGAGGCTTTCAAAAGAGCAGGAAAGGCTTAATTAATCTTTTCTCTGCGCTGGTCTGAAGAGCAAGCCAGAGAGATTGGCCAGGGCCTGCCACAGACAGGCAGGGTGCTCTGTTCTGGGCTCCCAGCAGCCTCATGGTGCCCTATCTACAGCGGAGCCCCAAAGCATGATGAGCAGCAGCAGCACAACTGGCCTAAGGCAGGACAGGATTCATGCACTGGTGCTGCCACAAGGCACATTTACATGGCTCAGTATCACATCATGCTAATGAACTGCTTTGGTAGTTTTTGGGGAAAAACAAAAGCCAACCCTCCCCCATGGAAGTGTGGGGGGTGAACTAGCTGACACTTAAGGTCTCTTCCAACCCAACCTATTCTGTTTCTATGGCATTTCCTCACGTTAAGTGAAAGAACAGCTCAGGAACTGCAGTCCTGCCTGCAGCCTAGTATTTCACAAGCAAGCCCCTCTGAGACACCTTCAGGCATCCAGTACTTGCCAATTTGGTACTTTCATCTGTCCGAGTCATCTCTTCCACTGAATGTGTAAAAAGGTATTCATCCCACAGGGTTAAAATAAGGCAGGGAAGACTTTAGAAGAACAAGTTTGTTTCTTTTTCATCATTATGAGTTTCAAGACAAGAATAAGATTAACATGGAGGAAAGGAGTTCATAACCCCCATTGTAAGCCCCTGGCTGCACTGGGAAATAGTTGTAGTGTTGTTGTTTTGGAAAGGCAGAGCCAGTCACTGCTGCCGTGCAAACTGCACAGATAACCTCAGCCACTGATGGCAAGTTCTAGCTCCCGAGGCACTGGAAGCAAGGCTTAGAAGGCAGTTCATAAAATCATCTAGCAAAGTGTTAAAGTGGGACTGCTTTCCCATTTACCATCATACTGAGAGAGGGTGCAGAGCCAAGCTCCTTACAGGTGCTTGCCATCGAGCCCAATCATTTACCATTACTGTGCCACTCTATTCTCTGGCAGATATTTTACTTTGCTTTGCCCCCACCTCTTCACACCTCCAACGAATTTCCTCTTTTTCACAGAGAACACAGTATCACAGGTTTCCAAGAATTAATGATTTATGTTAAACAAACAAGATCGTGTCACTGGAAATCTTATCAAAAGACCTGAAAAATGCCATGCACATGTCAGATTGTTGCAGAGATCTGCTTGAATGTGCTGGGCTTTTGGCATCAAGGGTGACCTTAGACAGAAGTCATATGTAGCTGTCAGACTACACCAGTGGTGTGTGACACACAGTGTTCTGGAACACGCTGCAAGTCCTGACATTTGGCACACTGCTCACCTGAGGAGCCCTTGCCCAGTTTAAGGAGTGGCTGAGGGAGTGCACTTCATTCTGTTACAGCCAACTGATTACTAAATCTTATTTCCCAAACCAAATAAAAACAAACGTTTCATTTTCAAATCATTACCACAAGTGTCATGGCTCTCAAACAAACTTCACTGAACTTTTACTCTGATCATTGTGATTAATGCTAAGGATCTTTGCAACTGGCCTGAAACTGAACATAAGGACAATCTAATCTAAGCCTAGGATCAAGATACTCACAGGCTTCAGTGGTGTTTCACTACACTCAGATGAATGTCAGGTTTAAATCTTCTGTGTTTGTTAATGCTCTCTATGAAGAACACTCAGATTGACACTATGTTCCATAGTTTTCTACTTTCATTCCACTTTTGGAAGGTAAGACATTTGTCAAACACCTTCATAAAGTTACTGTCAATTTGAGGGTTCATTTTTTGTTTAATCTGAGTCTGTGGTGAGGTTCAGGCAGAACAGGTCTAATGAATCCAAGGCTTCCTCTGGTAATGTTGACTGCTTGTCAGCACACAGCACTCACAAGCCAACAAATGGCATTTATTTACCTAAGAGGTGGCCTCCAGAGGGTAACATCGACACATGCTGTGCACACACACAGCTAGATTATGGTGAACCTACGTCTCTGTGGTTATCTCTGGTGGAAGCTGACTCCCGGTATCACAAGCTGACACTGCCCGTCTCTAGTACAAGGTTCCTATGTTGATACTGATGATTTCAGATTTTATCCCACATAAACATTTAGGTTCTGAACAGATGTGGCCTCAAGATTTACAATTTACATCAAAATGATACAAATTTGAAAGGTTTCTCTATTGGTTTTCCACAGCTTCACTCTTTTGTTTTATCCTTTCCCGGTTTTCATAATGAATACTTAAGACCAGTATATGAAAACACAGCCACATAAACAACTGGAAGTCAGCATTAGCTGTCACAAATTAAGTAAACAGAAATATTTGTAAACACATGTGAGCAGTCTTGAAAAGCCAGCTCAGACCATCTGCTTATCTCATGTATCAGTCTCTCTTGGATAACGAAATCAACACTTTACAAAGTCAGTTATCAAACCTACCAAGGACCTACCAAACAAAACCCCACAAGGGTGAAAGGCAGCTAAAAGGTTTTAATGTGACAGGAATAGCAATCATTTAAGCAGCTTGCCTTTCCTGGTGGAGCCAGTTTTACCTTGTTTCACCTTGCTGTGAGATTTTGGGTTCCATCCCCACAGTGGTTCTAGAGCTTTTTCCTCAAAAACTTGTTATATATGTTTAACATATTACTGTTAAATGGGATTGGGAGCTTCTAGTTAGTCCTGAAGTACTTGCAAATGAGCTTTTGCCATTGAGTCTCCAAACCCAAAGATACTCATCTCTGAACCTTATTGAATCAATTTCTATTTTACTAATTTGTAACATCTGAAGCATTTGTATTTTCCCAGACCGGGCAATCTGGCTCTGTTCATGTGCTGCCCTGGGCTGACGGGGTGACTGCACACAGCATTCCCTGGAGCTGACCCATTCCTAAAGAGAAAGCCCACATTCACCAAGCCACCTCAGATGGCTCTCATTTTTACCACCAACAGGATGGAGAATAACCTTGCAAACAGACTAATTAGTGGAAGCCTCTTTTCCTGTGGTATCTTATCCCAGAGCCTGTAAATGTGCTGTTCACTGCAGACACCACGCTGCTGCCCTGTCAGATTGAACAGCTGAGTGTCCCTCAGGTCTGGAAGGCCACACATGGCAGGTGCAGACATAAACCATCAATCCAGCAGAGCTGCCAGCTGAGGGACTGACTAAAGCTTGACTCATTGTGCACTGACATGGATTAGCACACACAGACAGCAGGGCAGAGCCTGACTTCCCTGTCAGCTGCAACAGCCTTCATTCCCCAGTCCTGCTGGAGCACTGGAGAAAGGTGTGGGAGGACCTTCTACTCATTCTGGGCACAGCACGAGGTGTGACACCTCCCATCACAGAGACGTGCAGTGAGAGGAACCTCTTCTAGATGTTTCTAAGCATATTGACAGTCACAGGGACATACTGCATAACCTGACCTGCTACAGAAAATCAGTTACTGGATTTCTTTGAGTTTGTTGAATACATCTATTTTAGAAAATATTTAGGAAAATATTTCTAGAACTGTGTAAGCAAAAAAATCTAATAAAATGCTGGGCAATTTTTTTGAACTGTTAAATATGTTTTTCATTGCTCACTGAATATCTGACTTCAGATCCCAATATTGATTCATATTGTGTATCATATCCAACAGTGAGGGGTCCTAAATCAGATCTGGTCTGGTTTGGGGTATAAAATAAAAATAAATACATCTCTGTGAATTTCTCCTTTCAAATACTTCAGTCCTCTTCTCAGTTCTTTCTGAATTCTCCAATTTTTTTCAATCTAGAGCTAGATTTAGAAAGCTGTATTTGTAATACAGACACCTTTAGCCTCTAGAAAGAGAAATGAGTCACACTGTCTCATTCTGCAGGCTCCAAAAGAGCTGTTCAATTAAGATTGCCATTTAGGCAGTAACTGCCTGTTGGATTGAAACTGATAAGCTACATACAAAACTGCTGTCCAGTCCCGTATCAGGACTACTGAGCCAGTTGTTCCCCAGCAGAAATTTATGTTTATTCTGTGAAAATCTTTTTCTTCTTAAAACTTTCATTGTAAAATACTTATTTGTGAACTGAAACAACTGAAATTGGAATAGATGAGGTTCCAAGCTGACCATAAAACTGTCTTTAATTAAGAAATTGGTTGAACTCCAAAGCCAGGGCATGTTCTTTTCATCTGAGACAAGCAAAAGAAACAGTTTTAAAGCCACATGCCTCTTGTGACAGATAAGCATTTCACTAGAAAGAGCAAAGTGCTTCCTTCCTTTGTTCTAATTTCAAACCAGAGCAACACTAAAAAAAACTACCTGATATGTAGCTCCTACACTGAGGTCATGATCAGAGCCTGTACCTAGTTTCTGACCTGAAAAGATGTCACACATGTACTCTCTAGAGAGCAGGAAACTGCATGAGTGCTTCCTGTGGGTTTGAGCCTCAGATCACACTCTTGGCAATGGAGCAAAGACAAGTTGCCTTTACATTATTTGGGTTTTTTCCAGCCAATGGCCTATTTTCTCTAGCAGGGCAACTGAGCAGCTTTATAGAACTTGTGCACTGCTGTCAGAGGCACCATTACAGCTGCAGTTAGTGACAGCAGTGGGACAGCAGGGACCTGAAATTCAATACAACCTGTCACTGGCATACCTGCCCCGAGCTCCCAGTGTGCTCAGACAATCTTTGGAAAGCTGATGCTGCCATTCCATCACTGCTGTTGTTTCAAAGCAGCTCACCCAAGCCTGTACATGTCGCACTCCTGCTCTGATTTAGTGTAGACATACCCCCAGGGCTTGTTTGAATTAGGATCCCAGCTGTGATTACAGCTCAGTAAAGTCCAAGCACCTCGCACAGGCGTGACCTAAAATCGTGCTGTGCTGGCTCCAGGTGCTGCAGTTATCCTGACACAACTCTACCTGCTGGTAAAATCTGGTCCAGGGACAGAGCACCCTGGACTGAAGGACCACTGAAGCCAACTGCAGTGTGGCCTGAGCAGAGACTAAGGCTAAGCTGGCTAAATATGACTGGTTACAGTGGGAGTCCATTCTGAATAACAACCACTGTCCCAGTGCTCACAAACTGTTTGGATGTTTTTACTGGAAATAACCAAGCAATATCTTTGGCAAGGATTACTACTCTGCATTTTCTCATGTTCAGAATAAAATTCCAGAAGAACATCCCCATCCCATCCTTCCCTCTTTGCTCCTAATTCAGTGAAAGAACACTCCCTTGCCCTTCCATGTACAGCTCGTTGACTTTGTCATTTCTGGTGCCTTCCCGAGCCCTGGCACATGCTCAGGTCTCCTGCCACACGTAGAGCAGCTCTCCCTCTGGAGTGGCAGCCTCTGCTGGCCCGGGAAATGCAGAGCACGAGGCTTTGGCAAAGCTCCACAGGAAGGACTGCACACAAGGCAGAGAGCGGTGGACACTACTCACAACTTGCTCTGTAGGGAGCAAACTGAGAACACAGACCCTGCTTGGGTAGGGGTGGGAATTTTTGGCAGGTAACCAAGAATGAGCCAAACCAGTTTGCAACAAGAAAGTTGTTACAGCCAGAAAAGCACTGGTTAGGTGCAGAGATATTAACTTCCCAGCTTTTTAGTCACATCCTAAAATCTTCATGGGGCTGAAAACTGCACCCCTCTCTATGCTCAGAGCCCCTCATTTCTCTACACTAAGATCCCACTCCTCTATTACCCTGAATTGCTACCTCCCGAAGCCCCACATTCCTGTCCCTTCAGTTCCGTATTCCTTGCGTCTGAAGACAATTCCTACCCACAAAGAAAGCAGGAATTCTCGGGCTGTGAATCACATATTCCATCTGTGGAGGACGATGTCAATTTAGTGCATAAATCCCTGACTGGAGGTTAACTCTGCCCCACCTGCCTGGTGCAAGCTCAGCACAGGAGAGGCCACGGCCCCTTGCCCCCTGTGCTGGATCCCAGAATGGCCATTGCCACCCAATGACCCTGAGCTATGGGTTTAGGAGAAGAGCTGGAGCACCCTGTAGAAAATCCCTAGGAATCACATAACCCAAAAAGAATGTGATTTTACAATCTTTTTTACCAGAGAGGGAAGAATTTAATGGCATCAGGATTTGAACCCAGATGTTTTCATCAGGCACAATTTTGTTTTTCTTTGCATTCAATCATGACATTGAGTACAGCCTACAGTTGTGTTAAATTAATGCACTTACAAACGGGCAGCATTCCTTACACAGTTTCATTTACTTTGCAATATGCATTTACTTAGTTCCAGCAACACAACAATTCATTCTGGCACCAGTTCAGCTTAACAGTTCAAAAAGACTCAAATTTAGCTGATGGTAGATTTACAGCACAGTAATTTCTCCTGCCTTTTCCCTTTATGTCAGCCCCACTGGTGACCACGTACAGAGGCATACAGATGTGCCTCCACACTCACAGATTTCTTAACTGATTAGGCATTTAAAACTCAATAAAAATGAATTCTTGTTCCAAAATCCAGCAGCTGGCCAGTGTAAAGTACATCTGATAAACCAGAAAAACAGGCAGTCAGTGAGTGGCATTACCTGTACAAAGGTAAACACAAACTCTCTCAGTCCTGAGAGAATAAACTTCAAATTCAACTCCCAAATGCACCCAGACTAGTAAATTTCCATAGAAAATCTTCTCAGGAACCCTCACTGAATAAGCATAAACCAACCAACTGAGAGATATTTAATGACCAAACCAAATTAATTCACAAGTGTTGGGGAAAATATACGCAAATATTTCCTAGTTTTGGCAAATATTTCATAGTTTTGGTTCAGCTAATAAAAAGTCAGGAAAAAATCTAAATAGGTAAATATATAAATAATTTTTTCAATTTTTTTTTTTCTCACAGAACAGCAGAAAATTGTGTAGAATTCAATGTGCCTTTGAGAAACATAAAACCAATGAAGACAGCCAAGTGCAGGAAGCTGCTGCAGCTCCTGGAGAAAGCAAGGTTTACCCTCCCAAATCTGTGTCGTAAGCACAAGGTCGCAGTGGATGTTGGCTCTGCAGTAAGACCTGCTGTTGCAGTTTTCCTGTACTGTGTGAAACATTAAACAGGCCCCCAGAGAGGGATCAACAGAAAAATGATGTTTTATTGAGGAGCATGAAGATGAGTGGAGTTGAATGCATCACCCGCTTCTCTGTCTCTCACCGTGTCTGTATGGTGAGTCACGTGGTGTAACAGAAGCAAGTCAATTAGTGGGGTAATTAACAAAACCGTCGGTGCAGAGCACCTGGCAGTCAACCTTCGAGTGTCAGGAGTGTCCTTGGAGGGATGAGATGGACAATAAAGTAAAAGCAATCCTCATTTTAGAAAGCTGGGAACTTGTCCACCTTTAGCCTGAATTTTCAAGCTGGACCTTGCACATGGTATGGTCCCAGTTTTAGATCAGTTCTGCAGAAGGATGTTCCAGAGCAGGGAACTGCTGCACCAGGGCTCCCTGGCATTCTGTGGAAGCTCTGGAAGCAGCACTGTTTGTGCAGCGCTGCCAATCCACCTTCATTTCTCAAAGATCCCGAGAGTGTATAAACTGTTCTGATGGCTTCCTCAAACTAGTTGCAACTAGTCTTTCATGAGAGAAAAAAATAGGTGTTAATAAATCTAGTGTTTATGCAGAAAATAACTTCTCTCTTATTCAAGTTGTACCCTGGCTGATTCCAGAACTGGTCCGTGCTTGTGCTAAATGCACTGAGAGCTAATAAAAACTGTCTTGGATTAGAAATAAGACTCTTTATTCAGCATTCCAAATGGAAACACTGAGATGACTGAACAGTTCATTTAACATTCTGATTTTATTCAGAAGCATTGTTTCCATTGCATGCATTTATGAACTGGCAAAACCATCCATACCAGAATCATATAATAGTGTTTTCATTGCTGTTTCATCCATACCAGCAAAAATGATCTCTTAAATGCAAATATCCACAATATATAGTGGAAATGGAAGTGTCACCATTTGGGGTGTGCTCAGCTGGATCATGGTGTGCTCCTCCCATGCTGGGATACCAGATGTACTCCATGCCGTGGGTAGAGAGTCAAGGGAGTTTACTTGAACTTAGTCTAGAACTAGACTTTCATTTTGCATAAATGCAGGTTTTTAGATCTATTTTTTTCATCTTCTTTTATGTTTATTGTAGCATCATTTCTGCCTGCAGAAACTGAGCACCCCTGTAGACAATCTTAATATTTCATGATAAATTTTCCAAGCAACCAATGTGGTCCATTTCTCCTCTCATTTATAGTGGTGTAAATAAGGGTGGCTTCAAAGTAGCAGCTGAAGCAATACATGTAGAAATGCAGCAGAAGTGACTGGAAAATAAGTCCTCACAATTTGTAACTGTTTGTAAACTAAGGAGTTTTGAATGTATATAGTTTAGAGCAGAAATCTTTGTCTCAGCTGACAGCTCTGTCTCAAGTGACAGAATCAGTGCTTATACTTCCCCCACGACAAAAAGCAACATAGAAATGGTGCTTTACCCCCAGGGAATTTTATCAGTCAGAATGAGTTTGCTATTCATGCAAATTAAAGCTCTGCTCCCACCCAGCACTGTCAAACAGCACCGATTTTCAGCTGTACAGCGACTCCTAACTCTGATTTACACAGTGCAGTGACCCAACTCACCCTGTTTCAAGCAAAAGTTTGAACAAGTTTTCAATAAAGGCCCCCTCCAACCAGTATCTCTATCAGTCTCTTAGATAAACACTACACTGACATCTTGAAGAAAACCCCAAATGTTCATGTGTCAATAGGAGGAAATGTTCACATATCAATATGTCAACCCCAAATCAGGTGGGCAGTGGGCGTGCAGCCTGATTTCAGTAAAACCTGGATAGTCTAAAACCACGTGGTCATAGCTACTGACATCTCCCATCTGCTCTGAGAGGCGGCTGCATTTTTCCCTCTCTTAAGGCTAGCTATGTTGCAAGTCCTATTACTTGCATTTTGCATAGGCAAAACCCCCTATTACTACAGTATTCCACAATTACCATAATGATATATGTTGGTATTTGAACACTGTGAGTTCACTTTGCACCAAACCTCAAAGCACCCAGCTGCTTTTCTCTGCACTGCAAACCCTTGCCATGTTTTTTAAAACCATTTGGGGCTCAGTCGAATCTTCCCAACACAGCACTCTGTTCATTATCATCCTACTTCTTAAACATTCCCTCCCTCTCAGCCCCCGCCCTCCGTTATCTTCCCACACGGGACACACCTGTATAAGTCCTAAGATAGAAAAGCAAAGTAAACAATCATCCCATCGTGACTGCGCTCCCAGGGTACAGCATGTGCAGCACTCGCCAGAGCTGACAGCTGACAGCGCTTATTTGGGACACATTTGCTGATAAGGATGAATGAGTTTGTACATTTCCTCAAAAACTCCAGGTCCCATTAATCAGCACCTGAGAGGAACGACTGGTCTGGCAATGATCTTGACACCCACTCCTCTCCTCAGCTTCTCCAAGAACATATTCCAGAGACCTGTGTAGTTATCCCATCAAGATCACAGGAATGCTCTGCTTGGATACCTTTGGTGCTGTTTCTGGCTAAGCACAGAGTTCAGCTTTTCGTTCTGAAGCAGCATCTGCCATCAGAAGGGGTTGGGAAGTTGTAACACATTTCAGGCATGTGGTCTAATCTATAAAGGTCTCGTGTATATATAAAATCAGTTCACATTTTTTACCACTTCAGAGCTCCAAAGCCAGAAGATTGGTTTTTTTCCATTCGTAATTAAAATAATCAGTACAGTCCTTGATAAAGCCAATTCATGTAATAAACAAGTATTTATCTTTCAGTGTTCATTTTTCTCAGGACAAACCTCAATATGCAGGGTTTGCTTTTGAGGTCTACAGCAGCAGCAGCAGGAGGTATAAGACAGGAATTTTTCCTTATCTCATTTATCATCTCATTATCAATGACATTTACATTTTTCGGTAGAGGTTGTTAAAGCAGGACACGTTAAATGCTTTGGCCTTTTGCAGGACGTGCCCAGCTAATTTTTGCACAGCTGGTTTGAGCACACACGTATGTGAGGTTCATGTGGTGATAAGAACTGAATGTTACGCTGGATGATCAAGGAAGGAAAGAATTCTACTTTGGGTGAGAAGAGGTGAAACCAGGATGCAGTGTCAGAATCCAGGCTGGAGAAACTAAATTGCTTCTGCTGGGTCTCCCTGGGCTCTGACTGGGTCCCTGCAGGACATGGGCACACTGGGATCAAGCTCATTTGGCTGTACTGCTGGAGAATTCCATGTCACGCTGAGGCCCCCTCACAGCATTTCATTTCTGCAGCACCTTCCCTTGGAATCGTACAAACTGGCTGCTCCTCTTCACACTGCAGTGACACAAGAAAGGGGATGCTCCTGGACAATGTTGTTTTAGGTAATTCAGCCCTCTGTGAAGTGAGTGGCAAGGGAAGTTTTATATCTGCCCCTGCAGGAGTCTTCTCTAGTGCTGATTACCTGACCTGTTGCACTACTTAGGATTCAGCTTCCTTGGAGCCAAACCACAGAGCATTCACCGAGCAGCCACCAGTGCAGACTGACACAAGACACTCAATCTGAACATGGCAGCCTCAACTTCATTGCCAAGTTTATGAGAGGCATTTGAAAAACAGAAATAATGGTACATACACTTGTAAGGACTCTGTCCCACAGAAAGCAAGCAGCAAAAGGATAAGTAATACCATGAGTATCTTTTACAAATACAAAATGATGAGACAATGTAGAGTTAATGAAATCTCAGTCAGCTATCTCTCTTAAAACATGTTGCAAACACTTGCATTTCTTCTTTTCCCAGCTCTGCATTCTCTGAAGAATATTATAATTTATTGTCTCAAGCCATATTTGGTATTTAGTGCCTCAAGAAGCTTGTGAAAAAGGATCTGTTTGTTACATGAAAATGAAAACATGTTGTGGTTTCACCTCAATTTCTTTCCTTCTCCCCCACTTTTAAAGAGAAGAGACAATTTTAAGAAGCAGGAAAAGTAAACAACTAAGATATAAAAAATATACAAACACAAATACAAACAAAAACAACTCATAAGTTAGGAAAAAACTGGAACTTGTGCCTAGGGTAAAGCACATAAAAAGTGGTGATTTATTCAAGGGCAGAATTTTGGCATTTTCTTTAGCTTCAAGTAAATAAATAGGACAAAGAAAAGTCTTTTCATCTGATTGTTTTACAGTGCCTGGGGCTATGTACGTTGGACACTGTTTGTAACTGTTTTCATTTAGGGATGAGTGAAGTGGTTCAATTAAAACATGAGCAGTTCTGAACCTTTGCTATGAATAAATCAGGATATTTCTGGGAAGGTTCAAGGAAGTCCAGTTAATTGTCATTATTTACCTCTTTGTAGTCATGTGTTGTGACACTGTCTGATTCAAAAGTGCCACCATATAGTCCAGCCCTATTTATGCTTAATTCTGCTGATCAAAACAGTTTGAATTGGTTGGGCTAGCAGCATGGAAATTTTGGGGAGCTAACCCAACTAAAATACGAAGTTTTGAGGTCCACGCATTACAAAATTCCCACACCCACTACTGTGCTCTTCACTTCTGTGGGAAAAAAAGAGCTGTTGCAATCTCTAAGGAGAGGAGGCCTGGAGCATTAAAGCCAGAGGCTGTTGCATGGAAGAGAATTGTCTCAGACTGCACCGTACTGCATGTGAAGAGATCCTCCACCTCTGAGAGGGCTCCTGGCCTCAGCTGTTTGTGGTGCAGCACTCTTTGTACAGACACTCACATCCACAAGAGCTGGAGGGGAGCTCTGATGGCAAAGGTACACGCTAGACTCACATCAGAGAATCGTGCTGGGCCAAGAAAGTAAAAGCATTCATGGCAGTCCTACTTAACAATTTGCAAAACAAGATGCCAAAGCAAATGGTATCACTCCTTGCTTCAGGGACTATTGTTCTCTTCATTATTATCCTTTTATCATCCGAGTTAGAGGAAAAAAGATCACAAAATAGCTTTTTCCTCCATGGTCCTGACTAATCAGGTGGATACTGCAGAGCACCACCGTGCTTTGTAGAGGCTCGTGTTTAAACCCAGACTTTTTCAGCTCACTGCCGCAGATGCTTACGCCTGTCCTTAACTCTGTTGTGAACAATCCCTGCTTTCAAGAGCACGGCCCAGGTGAGGGAGGCAAGCACACACGTAAATGTGCATTACGCCTCAATTAGAGAATTCAGTCACTTATGCGGAACAATGAGTTTTATGTATCTCTGGATTTATCTGCCATGAAAAACATTTTTGTCACTCTACACAATACTCAGGAAGTCACACTGTCTCTGAGATGCATGAATCCTTTCAAAGAAACATGTAAATACATCCAAGAATACAGGTATTTTTCTACAACAGGGTATTGTGCATCTCTTCGGTGCCAAAATAATTAAAATCGTTTTACTGCTTCCTACCAAGCAGAAGATTTAGAAGCACGCCTTTATATTCATGGAAGAGTAGCAGCAACTGGCAAAATTAATTTAAAAGTGTGAATTCTTTTTCAGTCTGGATTACAGTGTCTTTTAACTATGAAACAGTAAAACCTCTATTTTTATAATAAATATTGAACATGTTCAATAAATGTTCAACAAATATTGAACATTTGTTCAATACTGTTCTTTACTGTGTGTCATGAAGAACTCTGACTACTACTAGACAGCCCTAAATTCATCAGTTCCTGGTTTTGCACATCAGAAGGACCCAGCTGGCATGTTATGCCACATCATCCATCCGTGTAGCTTCCATATGTGGATTCCCTTATTCCTTATAAATTCAAGAGCGTGCTCTGTTCTCCTGCCAAACCTATGCAGTGGCTAACTTCTGAGGATGCTCTAAACATTCCATTTACTCTTTCTGTGCAAGCAGCTGTTGAAGAACTCCAGATAATGAAATTGAAGGCCAGCAGGTACAGCATTGTCATAGAAAGATTATTTCTTCCATGCAAGGCTGGGCATTAGAAAGGACATGGAAACTGACTGCAGTAACTAGAACTTCTTGTAGACAATGCTGGCGAATTCTGATTTGAAGTTTGATCGTTTTGATCCCTCAGTTTTGCAAATGTACAGGTAACAGAAGTGTATTGTCATGCAGAGATAAGGATATTATTTTTAAAAGAAATGCATGCTACATGAGCTCGCAGGAATGCTTACAATTTGGAATGTGTGGTCTGTTTCAGTTTCTGAGCACTAGATAGTAACTGTTCCAGGCTCAGGGTTCTTCCATTTACTATATTTAGAATTTAGCAGCCACTTTGTGCTGAAACATCTTTCTTCCTTCATGCTTCTCCTGAGTATAACCAGTTCTGAAGTTGAAGTTTATCACAACGTTTTTCCTGAATTGCTGCACTATTGTGAATCCTCACTGAAGTTCCTTGCAGTTCTATTAAGGAACACTGATAAATGTACATTAGCCAGCTGACTGAACATTACATGAGGATTCCTGGCTCCGAAAGAGGCAACTACAATGTGAGTTGAAAATCCATTCATTCATTCACTCCTTCCCAGCAGCATTCCTTGGCCTGGAGCCAGATGCCATTTGACGTCATGGCTCTAACCAGGAACATAATGTGCTGGCACTGGGACAAAAGTTTTACTATGGAAAAAATCAGCAACAAGTAGAAACTTATCACAGTGGCTGGGAAGAGGGAGTTAAGAGAACGAGGTTGAGGGCAAATCAGCAGAAAATTAAATTAACTACATGAGGTCCGACACTTTGCTTTTGCTTTTCTGCACAGCACCTTCTTAGGTTACTACTCCAAAGTGCCAATCTTGTTAACACAGACAGCACACAGCAAAAAGATGTCCTAAAATACTTACTACTTTCCATTCTACTCTTTGCAGCATTTGCTGAAGTATTACAAAAGGTCTGTTCTTTCTTGCTTCTTTACTTTAAATTATTTGAAGCACAATAATCAAAAGATATTTTTTTTTTGGTCTGCAATAGATAGTTTTGTATTAAAAAAAAAATCTGTTCTGTTTATTTGAGTTAAATATTAAACAAGTCTTTAAGTAGAGACTTTGCAGTGTTAGTACACAAAACCCAGAAGGTGGTTTAAGGACAGAAAAACAGTCTTGTAAGTCTCTTCATAACCATAATTAAGGTGCTGGCTAAAAAACAAAGACCAACAAGCTTCCAAACTAACTACTAAGCACGAAAATAAAATAATGATAAACAAATATAAAAGAGACTAGGAAATATTTGAATAGCAGCAACTGCAATGGGTGTTGCTGATACAAATTTAGAATGCCAGATTGACAACCACCAAACTGTAAGGGTTTCCATGCATGGCACTCTGGGATTGTGAGGGCCTGCTGAGAACTTTCAGGATCTTCCACAGAATTGCACAGAATGGATAATGAGCTGAGCAGTCACAAAGACTGCTGAGCTGGTAAAGTGGAACTGGGCCCTGCATGGGAATTTTAACAGCACCAAGGACTTAACTCCAAGATTCTTTTGAAAGAGTTCTATCACTGATACCAACAGCTGTAGCATTCCAGCCATTGACTTGAAGAAGTTCATGAGAAATTTCCTGTCTATGAATCTTACGGTAGTCCATCATGGAATTAATTTCGGAAACAAATGTATATGCCAGTTATTTAAAATGTAATCCTCAAGAAAATCTTCTGAAGATGTCCATCACCTTCCTGATTGTTGGAGTTCTTGGGCTCTTCACAGAAAATGCTGAGTTTCAGTTAGACTGGAATTTGAGGGTGCTCAGCAAATGCCACCAGAACTCTCTGAATTTCAGCGCCTCTTCAAGGACTCTGTTCCTGCTCACTTCAAGCAGGAAGGACATCTTGGGAAATGAGCTATGCACTTCCTTCCACAGTTTGAGGCTAAACTAGAATCATGAACATCTCATGTACATTCCAGAAGCCAATTTCACCAATTCCTTTTGGCCCAGGTCATGACCATGAGACTCACAGGATTAGTAAGTGCAGTGTCCAAATCCCTTTTCAGCTGAATATACCCGGTCATCAGGGACATATGAAGTGGAAAAAGTTCACAAACATTGCGTTTCATTGAAATCTGGAACTACTTAAGCTGAAATGAGACAAATCTGGACAATGGCATACCCACACTGCACGGAAAAAATGCCCTGTCCCAAGCCCACGTAGCTGTTCCATGGGGAGTTTTAACTGGGGTGCTAATGTCTAATAAACCTCTCATATCTTAGTTATCTTACTATCCAAGTAACTTGCTAATCAGCAGGAGCAATATAGGCATATTTCATAATGACAACTGATAAAACCAAGCACTGCTGAAGTACCATGAGACAGCGTCTATGGTGAACTACAGGCTGCACCTACCCACATCGACACATGGATTATTGAAAGTGAATTTTTGTCAAGTCACATTATCACTAAAAAATTATCCTGACTTCAAAAATATCAGTTTTAGTTAAAACCCTGACATGGAGAAAATGTTTTCTATCAATTTGACATTATTTCATAATGACTAAATTAGATGTCATTTTAGTTTTCTAATCTCATAACATTTAAACCATAATTGCAACATTATTTTTTCCATCCCCTTTGTAAGTTGTTCTTATTGACTGGTCTTAGTTTGAGCAATAAAGAATATTTTCAAAGTAGCCACAGATTTACCTCTTAACTTGTAATGGATACTCTACCAGCTTCACATCTCACTGAGCCACTTCTCTCTGACCAAAGCTTCACTACTGAGCATTTACCACTCTTTGGTCAACAGCAAGTGCCCTCAGGCTGATATATCCATACTTCGCCCATGCCTGGCTTCACATTGATAAAAGCTGCTTTGCAAGAGAAAAAAAAAATTGACAATTATTCAGTTCAACACTTCCCACACTTCTAAGCTCTAATGCAAAATTCTGATCTCACCTCAGATGGATTTTGCCTGCCAAGAGTTTGGATTTTCTCTAATCCCTAAAAACTGCTGTATTGCAAAAACAATTGGTTGGATGCTGCTTGTGAAATCATTCATTTGACAAGTTCTATGATATTTTGAATAACTTATTTAATGGATTTCCTCTTGTTCATTATTTACTTGGGATCAATGGCTTATGTGCAGAATGTGCAAACCTAAACACAAACAAGCCCCAACTGTTTTATTGTCTAAAGACACAATTTTGGTTTTGGGTGTACATAGCCCCACCTATTCCAAGCAAGGACACAGTGCCAGAATTCCAGGCCATGAGGTGGATCACGCATCCCATGGCATTGCTCATCTGGGCAACACATGCAGGACAAGCAGGGTGGGAGCACATCCCAAAGAGGAAGAGTGAAACTGAGATGCACAGTAAGACTGCACAAAGCCATTGTATGCAACCACTGTTTAAACCACTTGAGGCTGGTCAGGAATAAATATCTGAGAAAAATCCTGAAGTATCAAAATCTGGCTGCGTTCCAAACTGGAACAAACTAAAGATCTTCCAAATCTTATCCGAGAGGAGAACATGAGCACATAACCCCTGTAACAGGCACAGAAACCTCAAAGAGCCAATTCTTTAAGACACTTCTCCGAGACACAGGAGGCACAGGGCAAAGCTGGGACTGCCAGCACTGACCACCAGACCTCTCCATTTTCCAGAATGGGAGAGTCCCTCCTATTCTCTTCCTTTGGCTAAAAATTCCATCTGAGGCTCAGATGTTTTTTGTAAAAACTACACATCCACAAGTGTTTTCTCTTCTAACAAAACAGCATTTTTAGACAAAGAATGCTTTGCTAAAACATTCCCAACCAGTGCTCAATCCCTGCTCTTCCAAGCTCAGCTATATATTTCTATTTCAGATAAGGAAACCAAACATTGAACCCCAGACTTTTGTGATTCACTGAAGTGTGCATGGTGGAATGAATTTCAGAGATCCTTCTTCACTGAAAAACTGCAATTTGCTGTGAAGACACCGCCTTTTCCTGCACTTCAAACTATGCTCTGGCAGGAGAGATTTTTCACCTCATAAAACAAGATGTTCTAATTGAAAGCACTGAAAATGCTTTGCTGTAGCAGAAATGAAGTCCCTTGTTCCATCTTAAAAATTCCTTGTGGAAAGAAAAAAAAAGCCACCAAAAAGTGCTAAAATGACCCTGAAACCAACTGTAAAATAGTATAGAAATCATCCTGTTGGGAACAGATCCTCTGTGGATAAATGTGGTTTCTGTTTTTTTAAGGACCTTAGTCCCTAAAATACATATTAGTTTTGGTTGCCATGCAGACCTGCTCCCTGAGAGGTCACTGTGACCCATTCATATTGATCTACATACAGATAGGAACAAAATGTTGCTATTTTGCACGTGTTCCATGTTTTCACAGACAGTATTTTTCATAGGAACCGGAATAAATTGGTTTGGTTAAATTTTCTCCTATTTTATCAGCTACAAAAGAGGGATTCATTCCTGCTGGAAAGGCTTTCTTTATAAAGAAAAGCTTGTGATTTAATTCTTTATCAAGAGCACTCAGAGGATTCATATGTGGTATGCCTGATGCCACAGACTGAGAAAGTGACTGATATTTAAAGACACTAAGCAGGCACAATCATTCTTGGAGCTTTCTTTGGAACAGAGCAGCTCTGAAAGTCAGTGGTGACAGGTCCCTAAAGAATGCAAGCCCTTACATTCAATAAATAAGGTGTTAATAGGCTGAAAGAGAAAATACAGGTGAAATACAACCATTTCCATTTCCATTTGGCATTAAGGTAGCTCGATGTCCGGGCTGAGAACGCCCGATTCAGGTGGGAGGGTGGAGGCACAGAGCAGATAACTCATCTCTACCATCAGTCAGATCTGGATGACAGCAACATCAAGGTACCCTTTCTCAGATGACAAGACAGGGGGAAAGTTCACAAAATGTTCCTGAAATTCCAAGGATTTTGTTGTGTCTCAACCGGCATAACAATGCACACTGTGAAGGGGTTTGGTTTAGGGGTTTTTTAGTAGCTTCTTTTTAGTGTTTTAAAATACTAACAAAGACCTGAACGGCCTGTTTCTGTTTTACACATTTCAGAAGACATTTTCCAGGCTTTGTACAATCAGATCACTGGCATTGAGTAATGACACAGCTGTTCTTTAATTTATACTGACAATTGTTTCACCTACCTGGCAGGTCAGAGAGAGCACCAGCAGCTCTCCACCACCACAATTATGATTGTGCAATTTCATTGTCATTTGAGAAAACAAGGAATACTTCCAAGAGGATTTCAGAAGAGTCAATGTAGGTTAAACCATTCCCTCCCCAATCCCACCACCCCGTCCATTCTCCACCCCAAGGCCTCCTCCTGCACACACACAACTTCTCCCTTCTGTTTACTTTTTGTTTTAAACACTCTAAGCAAAAATTGACTTTGGCTGCTTTTCCTGAACTCTGAAGTGTTTGAGCAGATAAGATTCAGATAATACACTAGAAGAAAGTTTCATAGGTCCCTCTTCTCCTGGCAGATGGTCACCAAGGCCAGCCATGCACTGAGGTTTCTTTGCCCTGCAGAAAGATTTTTCTGTCTCATTTACTTTTCAAACTGGGCCAGATTTGAAATTTTTACTGTATCTCACTTGGAAAAAATGTTTCAGCTGAAAGATACTTGTTTATATACAGTGCTGGGGAAATACAACATGTAAATCTCCCCACTGTCATCCCAAATGTGGTGGTAGTTTCCCAAGCAGTTGAGCCCCTCGGACTGAGCAAACAGGAGTTGATTTGAGCTTCTCTTCCTTTATGGGAAATAAATAAAGAGTGATAAAACTCACACTGTAAAAGTACTAAGATGTGCCTCCAGAAATAACTACTCTTTAGAGGACAATATGAAAATAGTCACACTTGTTTCAAGGAAATACTGGTTAGAATGGATAAGCTTTTATTTTCCTATCACTATTTTTTCCACTTATAGGCTTACCTGAAATGAGAATGCTTTTGCTCTCCTCCTAGATAAAAAGGAATTCAGGCCGTTCTTTCAACATAAGGTATTTGTTGTAACTACGGTCTTACTTATGGCTGGCATGAATTTTGTCACAAATATAATAATGATAATTATTATTATTATTATTACTGCTACTACTACTATTACGACTATAAATAATAACATTTTAGAACGAAGTTTACTGTGGATCACTGAAATTGTAGATTTAGCTGGGGTGTCTCAGGATGGAGTCTTGAGTGGTAATACTGGTTTATGGTACTGATATTCATCTTTTGTTCTCTTCCTGCCCCCATATCAATGTGTTCTGTTGTTCTAGAAAAATTGTTTATGTGCCATGTGGTTCACTGTACTGGAGACCTAATCTTACTTAAAACTAATCCAGAAGAAAACACTTTTTTTCTTGTGGGGTGTGGTTTTTTGGTGGTGATGGGGGGGGGTGTTTTTTGGGGGCTTTTGTTGTTGTTTTTTTAAATTAGCTATGTTCCCAACTCCATTTCCAAGTGAAGCTGCATAAACACTTGGGCTGGCACAACTGCAGGGGTGGGATACCACAGAAACCAGCAGCAGGTGGCAGAGGAGGTGAGGCTCGGTCGATATTGCTGCCACACACTTTGCCTTGGATACCCAGCCTCAAGCGTATTTAACAGTTCATACACAGAACTCACTTAGCTCCAAGCTAAGGCTGCTGGCAGCAAGGAACTCAGGACAGACTGCAAAAACCTGTGGGAATCCCAGGTAAACTTCATCTGGCTTGCCTGCCCTGACTGCGGTGCTGTGCTCATAGTGACGCCAAAACTGCCTCAGTGGGAAACTAATGCCGTATCAATAACTCACATTTGAGCTTATGCTTCCTTGCATTTGTAAAACCATCAGTCACAACTTTGAATGAAATGCAGACATTCCCTTGAACATTTGTATCTTGTGTGAGGGGAAATATATTTATGCTTGCCAGACTACAGATGTGCAGGCTGGAGCACTCACCATTCTGCAGCCCTGGGAAGCAGAGGTGAAGGTGATTCCACACTCAGGTACGCTGTATCTGCTGCAAGTAAAAAGGATTGTTTAAGGAAAGGGTTGCTGAAAACATTGTCTCATTAATCTAAAACACTGCATAAAGCATAAAACAGTGAGTGAAAGCCTGGGGATAAAATACCTTCAACTCATGAACACATGCACCATCTCTTCTGACACTAGAGAGTACATCACACCTGAGTCCCTTGTGACAGAACCAACTGCATTTGGAAATCTTTATTTAGAGAAGTAAGTAATCTGACAAGATTTCAACACAGACCTCCTAAAATCTAATGCTGTGAAACTAAAGCCAGCTCTGCAAGTGTAATTTTACTTTATTATTACATTAGCCATAAAAAAAGTCTTCCTATTAGTTGCTACTTGACTTAAAAATGCTATGCACAAGTAAAATCCAGGCTGTGATTACCACAAGCAGTAAGGACTGGAGTGCCATCCAATGGTGAGATAGTCATTAACAGATTTGATTAAAGATTCCTGCCTCTACCTGCTCCTGCCACAGCAGAATGAGACACACCCTGCAAACCCATGGGGGCTCTAAAAGATCTGAACCAGCAGAAGTTGCCCAGGTACGAACATACACAAGTTATTTTCCTTTGACAGAGGCAGTAAGCAGAGTTTTTGGTATCCTAGTCCTGTTCACAGCATTCAGGCTCTCCCATCCCATTCCAGGACTTCTGTTTCCCAAAAGCTAAAGGACAAGCCTGACAGCTGACAGAGCCATGAGTCCTGAGGAGCCACATCTTGCCACTCCACTGAGTGTAGTTTGTTTACTTGTGTATTTGGAACTTTCTCCATCAAGTTGCTTTGAATTATGGAAGATGAAGAGAGGATATGAAATATAGGATTGAGTTTGGACAAGCACCTGCCTTTTTTATGAAATAGAAATAAGTAACATGATCCAACGCTTTCCCTTGGATTCTCATTGTCATTTCAAAGGCCAGGTTCTAATGGACAATTTGAAAACTAAAACCTCTGAACCAGACTATACTGGAATGAAAAAGCAATGTGCCTTAAGTTGTGCAGGACTGCCTTCCTCTGTGCAAAGTGCAAGAAGGGTTGTGTCCTGAGACCACAGAACATTTTCATTTACTTAATCCTCCATTATTATAAGGATTTAAGTCACCAGTAATACTTTTAATCTCTTCTGTGTTTTTTTTTCCTGCATTGCTTTGCAGATTTTGCAACTTTCAGTATTTTGTAAGGTAAATCATAAATTTCATAAAGTCTGTTAGGAAATTTTTTGCTGCTCTGCATTTGTGCGGAGGCACAATTTGAGGACTAAGTATCTATTAAAGGGTTGAACACATTTGTAGGGCACAGATGTCTGATCCAGGAGGCCTTTTTCAGCCCATATTCTTGGCTGGAATGTATTTCAGACCTTCAACTCTACTGGGACAGGCATCCAAAAGCGTGGAGCCAGTTGAGTCCAATTCAGCAGTGGGGTAAACAGGTATTGCCCCCTCTGGCTTCAGCTGAAGTTATAAATCCAGAGATTAATTTGCCCTTTTTCCATTGCAAGCCAGGACTGGAAACATCATGAAAACAGACCTTCCTGTAACAATTCCAATCCAGACCTTCCTATTCTATCCTGTTCATCACTAAATTGTATTGTAAGATTTTTTTTTTTTATTATCATTTGTACTGCTTCCTACTAAGAAGGAAATAGTTCAGAAACCACTGAAAAAAAAAATCTTACAAAACAAACCAAACTATGCCAGGGCAAATTTTCCTTGCAGAAGCATTTTAGACTGAAATATTCTGCCAGTGGAAAAGTACATCTTCACAATGGGGAATGGATGGAAATAGCGTAAAAACTCGTCTCATTGCACGAAGAGCTTTGCCCTTGCTCACCTGCGTCCGGCCCCGCGGCCGCAGGAGGCGCGGACCGCGGGCGGGGCTCGGTGCCGGCGCTGCCTTCGCTTCACGCGGCACTCGCGATGGAGGAGTGACACCCAGCGGCTCCTGCCTCCGCTGCGGGGGATGCTCTGCCGGGGCCTCTCGCCCCGCCGGAGCTCCTCTGGGGAGCAAACCGGCCCCGGTGTGCGGAGAGGGACCCCAGCCCTGGCACACCTGGGGGTCCCCCTACCCTCACACACCTGGGGACCCCCTACCCTCACACACCTGAGGGACCCCAACCTTCACACACCTGAGGGACCCCCAACCCTCACACACCTGAGGGACCCCAACCCTCACACACCTGAGGGACCCCCAACCTCACACACCTGAGGGACCCCAACCCTCACACACCTGAGGGACCCCCTACCCTCACACACCTGAGGGACCCCAACCCTCACACACCTGAGGGACCCCCAACCTTCACATACCTGAGGGACCCCAACCCTCACACACCTGAGGGACCCCAACTCTCACACACCTGAGGGACCCCAACCCTCACACACCTGAGGGACCCCCAACCTTCACATACCTGAGGGACCCCCACCCTCACACACCTGAGGGATGCCCTCAGCCCTCACACACCCGAGGTACCACAGGTGTGATGTGGCTCCCTGACCTGCGGAGCCCCAGCCTGGTGGGGAGCCCCAGTCCGATCTCTAATGTTGCGTCTCCTTGTCCTCACTCTCATCCCCACTCACGTCCCCCCCGGCAGGTCTGACCCAGGTGAGTCCCACCGCAGGCCAGGCCGTCCCCTCTGCCGTGTGCCGCTGCCCAGCTCCTGTGCCGCTCCCCATGCAGACAGCGAACCCGGCCCCTCACAGCTGCTGCTGCTCCCTCGCTGATCAGGTAACAAACCAGGCCACCCCAGGAACCCCGTGAACATCCCAATTTCCTCTCCAGGATTGGGCGTCCGAAGATTGTGGGTGCCAAAGAGATAAAGCTTTTATGCGGGAGCATATACACAAAGCCAGGGAAGCGTCTGGAGTGTATGAGGGGCAGCTGACGGAGCTGGAAAGGGGCTGGAGAATTCCTGAGGGGGCTGGGAAAGGGGCTCAGCCTGGAGCAAAGAAGGCTCAGGGGGGACCTTGTGGCTCTGCACAAGTCCCTGACAGGAGGGGGCAGCCGGGGGGGTCGGGCTCTGCTCCCAGGGAACAGGGACAGGAGGAGAGGGAACGGCCTCAGGCTGGGCCAGGGGAGGCTCAGGGTGGGCAGCAGCAGGAATTTCCTCATGGAAAGGGTGTTCAGGCCTTGGCAGGGGCTGCCCAGGGAGGTTTGGAGTGCCCAACCCTGGAGGTGTCCAAGGAAGGGCTGGAGGTGGCACTCAGTGCTCTGGGCTGGGGACAAGGTGGGGATCAGGCACAGCTTGGACTTGATGGTCTTGGACGCTTTTTCAACCAAAATGATTCTGTGATTCTATGATTTGGCATAAATTGGTATCTGCATATTGTGAGGGTCTCTGTTTTCTAGCCCTGGATATCATCGCACGTAAAAGGAAAGCCAGAATTCCGTAGCACATACATCAATTTGCTGTCCTTCAGCAAAACGAGAGTCACGATGTATGTCACTGCTGCACACAGATTCTTACTTCTTTTATATAGGTATATACAGGTAAAAGCAAATACGTATTATGTAGTCTACCTGCTCAAAAACTTCGAGTTATTTAGGAAAATCATTTATTGAACTGACTGACACATTTAAAATGTTACTTGTCACACATATTGCCACGGTGATGGACAGATTTACAAAGAAATGTAAGATACACTGATTTTCTAGGTTACTCTGTGAAATCTTCAGCTGAGTATCAACTTGTTTGGGATATGTGACTTGGGATATCTATGCCTGTATGGTTGGAATATCTGGATTTCACATCCAGGAATAAGGATGGGGGGGTCTCTGAGATGTGTAGGCTACAACTCCATTTGGAAATGAATGGCCTTATGAAAAAGGTGAGGTAGACTGACAGGTTTACCTCCTGGGATAGGACTATAGCACCTGGATAGTAACGGCCACTCCGGAGCAGGAATCCAGCCGCCGAGGACAGATGATCAAACACCGTCCAGAGCTTGTTGATTTCCCTAGATCAAAAGGAATGGGACAACTGACACAAGTACATTTCATTCTGCAGACTGCGTAAGAGGAGAAACTCTCTCCATCTTCTGACTGCAGCAAGAGAGAATGCCTTGCCCATCGCTAAGCGAGCACATCCAAGCACTCGCACTCCCAGATCAGGCACTGCCACCACTCCGCCGGTTTCCTTAGTGCCCCTCCCTCGCAACCAAATGGCCGCAGGAGAATGCAAAGATTGCTGACCCTCCTGCCGCAGATGGAGTGCCCGAGCACATGACTCGAGCGCTTCCTCACGGCTCAGCCGCCCGGACAGGCCAGTCCGGGGGCAGGATGGCTCCGCTCGGCCGTGTCCTCGCTGCCGCCCCCGCCCTGCGGCCCCTCCGCTGGCCCGGGGCCGCCGTGCCCGGGGCTGGGGCTGGGGCTGGGACGGCGGCGGCCCGGGGCGAGGGCGCTGCCCCCGGCGCGGCCCCCGCAGCCCCCCGGCCCGCGGGGCGGGCGCTGCCCCGCTCCCCTCCCGCCGCCCCGGACGTCGCGTCGCCGGGGCGGGTGCGCAGTTCCGGCGGCAGCGGGAGGGCGGGGGTCGGGCAGAGCCGCCGCGGCCTCGGCAGCAGCTGCAGCCGGAGCTGCCGGAGCGGCGCGGGCGGCCAGGCCCCCGCCATGGAGATCGAGAAGGAGTTCCAGCGGCTCGACCAGGCCGCCAGCTGGGCCGCCATCTACCAGGTGAGCGGCGGCGCCCGGCCGGCTCTGCCCCGGCGCCGGGCGGGGAGCGCTCCCTCCCGCTCTCCGCGGTGCCGCCGGTGATGCCCCAGCCCCGAGGGCTGGCCCTGCCCTGCCCGGGCACCGCTGCCCGCCGCCCCCGCGCCCTCGGTCCGGCGCTCGGTCCCCGCTCGTTCCCCGGCGCTGCCGCGCCTGCAGCGAGGCACAGGGAGCTGCCCCCGCTGCCCGGCCGAGCCGGCACCCCCGGGCAGAGCGGGCGCTGAGCGCGGCGGGGGCCGCGGCCCGGCCCGGCCCGGCCCGGCGCGGGGCTGCCCCGCTCGGCGCTGCCCGCCTGCAGGGAGCTGCCGCGGTCACATCCTCGGCCGCGCTGCCCGGCTCTCCCCGCGGCCGCCGGAACCCAGCGGGGACACCGGTGCTCAGGAGCTGTTAGAGCTGCCCCTCCCGGGCCGCGGGGCAGCCAGTCCACCGGATTTGTCTTTGGGTTAGAACAGAAAAGCAGCGAAGGGGGCATCAAATGCATTTAGCTTTTCAGTCACCTTAACCGCAGAACAGAGCCTGAAACAGCGTGCTAGTAATACTTGTGCAGCTAGCTGGTACTGGGCTTTTATTGTGTCGTAAACTGCATTTAGATTTTCTTTTTGTGATATTTAAAACAACTGTGTGACAAACGTGACTTCTTGCAATAGTATTTGCCTTCTGGATCCAGCTTCACATGCAAGCCACAGAAATTAGTGCTATTCTCTTTAAAAGTTTTTCACATCTTTATCTAAGATGAAGTTTAAGAGAAGCTGAAATACATGAATGGCTAGGTGGATGTGTTCAGTCAGATCAGTCAGCAATGCTGTAACATCCATTTGAATGTTTGCACTGGTATATTGCATAAATGAATGACTTGAAATTCATGTTTGCAACATAGACGTTGAGCTTTGCTTCCTTTCAGTGTGAATTTCTCTGGCAATAGACCATTGAGAGAAGGAGTGAAGTTGTATAAAAGTGAAATAAATGGACTCCAGTTTCAGAATCGCAGCAGGCAAGTTTTAACAGCAATAGCTTGCAGGGTGAACATCTTCAGTTGCCTGGCATTTAGAGAATAAGCATGAAATGTTGAGCATGCTTCTCAGAAGGTCCATTTCCTACATTTCCCTTCCCTGCAGTGTCAGTGCTTGCTGACTGGATCAGTTGAAAGTCATGTGGATATATGACGTTATGTTTTTGCTGAACTGTTCTGGATGATTTGGTATGTTGCAGGCTTAGTGCTCAGGAAATGATTTTGAGTAATAGAGCTTTGTAATTGAAGTGGTACATTTCTACAGGTACAATTTAATTACAGAACTGAAATATCTAAGTAGAATGAGGGAATGGCCCATTTTCAATGAGGGATCAGCATTCAGTGATATTTTTGTCCTGCTCTCTTTGAATGATATGACTCAGTAGCCTGCTCAAACTGTGGCACAGCGTGAGCTTTGATTGAGGACTAAAATTCAATTAAAAAGAGGACTAAAGTGATTCTTTGATTTGCATCCAGCTATTGACAAGCACAGGGGGTGGGTTTTTTACTTGGTTTTTTTTCCTGGTTGATTAGTAAATATGTGCATCTATGTCATGAAATTCAGTTCCTCAACTGGATCCTGCTTTTAAATAAGCTATTGAAAATGGCATCTTGGCAGGTCATGTGCCTCTGGAAGAAAATGTACTTCTCTATAATCTGTGCTTTTGATGTCTGAGCTGTGACATTAACAAAACAGTTTTCTTACAATGCTGGTTTTTGCTTGAAGAATGCAGTAAGTAGAATAATGTATATGATTGGTGCAGAAAAAACATCTTCCCTCAAGGTAGTTGTACCACAGGCTTCTGGTACCTAAGTGCTATGATTGTAACTACTGAAATCCAGAAATGTTTGCCAGTATTCCAGGTGAGGCATACTGCAGCTTGCTAGCAGTCACTTCCTCTTGTTCCTTGTCTCAGTCTGTTATCTGGAGATACAGCACTGCACAGCATCTCCAGGAGGAATTAGCAACAGGCAAGGAGGTGTGGCAACAGGCAGACTTGTCTGGGTGCCACATGACTTGGAAGGGTTAAAATTGTCCATGCTTCTTTTTTTTTGGATGAGCGGAAGCTGTTCAGCTATGATAGTACAGTTGTGAAAGAACAGAATTTAGATTACCTTCTTTTTTTCAGCATAAATAATCACAGGATGGGGACACAAACATTTTGAAATGAAGACCTTGTAAGGTGATTTTATGACAATCATGTCTTGGGCACTGCGCAAGTGGTGGAACCATTCTCTGTACAGCTGGTCAGAACAGTGTGAATAGTGATGAAGTTCTTCGTGTTTTGTTAGGTTGGGGGTTTTTTGAATATTTGTTTGGTTTTTAATACCTATTTCTATCCCTTACTTTCCTCTAGATTTATTTGCTACAAGAACTATGAGCCATGAGATCCTGTGGAGGTTGTTCAGGGACCCAAGTGAGAGAAAGAACTGCTCAGGTTCTGGCTGTTGCTTGTATTTTAGAGACACATAAGCATAAGAAAGGCACATTCAAATTAAAATCCTCTTCAATACAACAATAACTTAAAGGAACATAAGCTTTGCCATGTGCTAACTGTGGTAAAGGTGTGCCACAGAAAACAAATGCTTAAGGGTAAGTGAATGATAGCCACCCTGCATAAATATCATTAGCAGTCTCTATTGGAATGACAAGCATTTACTCTGGAGATGTCACAACAAAAAACCCATACCGCAAAGCTAAGGAAAGCACAGTGTAGGCTTCTAGAGCAGGGAAGAAAAGTAGGTATTTGTCCAGAATATCAAAGCAATGCTGGATTGTCATTTGCTCACAGTGAGTGCAATATCAGATTTTCATAGTAATTTTACATGCAGAAGTCTTCCTGAACTTTAGGCGATATTTTAGTTTCTAACTTCTTACACAGGGTGATAGAACAAGATACTATCTTAAAAACACAACCCTCAAATACAGGTAGAGTTGCTTCTTGTGTTTATATAAACTAGATATGTTGACTTTAGTATGTTGGCCAATGATATTAACTTTGATGTGCTTATCAGAAGCAGTGAAAATACCTCTGAATTATTTACTGTCGTACCACTCAACTGGAGATTCCATTCACTATGGATGGAGGCAGAGCTGACATTGGGGACAGCTCATGCAGAGTTTTCCATGTGAAGGTAGCAAAATGAAACTAAAATGTGCATCTTTCCTAGTTTTTATAGCTAGTGGAATATGTAATAAGAAAGAACTGAATATAGTTTAGATTTTCAAGCATGTTTGGAAGTGAGTATCCTGAAAACAGAACTAACTATGCTCTGGAAAGCTGAAGTGTAGTTGGAGTTGGGTTTGAGGCCTGTAAGAGACACATAACTGTTCTCAGGTTTTTTATTAATTTTTCAGGGTCTTTTAACCAAATATTAATGTAAATGTTAGTTTTTCCAAACATCTCTAAGCTAAACTAAAATACTGTAAATTATGAAGGTTAATGAACTTCATTCGATTATGGGAGGAAGACAGAAAGGTGTAATTTTGGATATCCCTTTGTCAAGAGGGAAAAGGCATGGGGAGTTTTTTAGGTATTCGCTGTCTCTGGAAAAATATTTGTAGAATATATAGATGGATTTTGATGTTGAAAGTAAACTGTGAAATGGCTCACCCTGAAGACTTGTAATAGTGTGGTTGTGTTGTGTATTTAAAGTCAATGGACAGGAAGCTCTACAAGTGTTTTTGGTTTATAAGCTGCAGCAAGAGTGCAGGCTGCAGTCTGAAAGCATTTGGGTGCTTTCCTCTGGTGCTAAACAGCAGATAAATTGTGGCATGAACATGACTTATTATAAATGCATCTTTGTGCTTTATTCTGCCAGTTCTAGCTGCAGGTCTCTGCATGCAGTGCCTTGCCACTGCTTAATTCGTGCTCTGTTGATTCATTCGAGGCTTAGTGTAATTGGCTCTGGTTGTGGAAAGCTGGTTTAGAACTCAGAGTTGCAGGGAGTCTCTCTGTTCCTTCCATAAGCTAAAGATATTCCATGTTTTCCAGTGCTGTACAGTCACTGAGTCTTGCTACACGTGTTCAGGGTTAGTGATGGAGAAGCAAAGTGTCTGTGGCTCACAAGGTCAGGGTCCTCCCTGAAGATCAGAGCTGCTGTTCAACTGCAGGTGATGGTACCTTTTGTGTACTGTGTCTGGCTCAGGGCACGCTGCTGCATGGGTTAGGTTTTACTGCTGGCTTTTTCACACCAGCACCAGTTGTGTCTACTGCTGCCAGATCTGAGATTGGGCAAGTACCATTGTATAAAGCTACTGAGCCACTTACTCTTGCTTGTTCTACGGAGTTTAAAATCTTAATGCTTGAATCCAGAGCTTCTGTGATAGCCTTGCTGGAAGTAGAGCATGGAAAAATGGAGCCTGTTATGGTTATCATTTGCTGAAAATTTAGAAATCATACAGTGTGCACACAGTACTCACCTGTTTCTGAGCATTTTTGGAAGGGTTTCATGGTGTCAGTGTGTTCTTCCACATGGTACTGATGCCTCCTCTGTGTGCTAGAAGCACAGATGTATGGAAGGAAACTGTGAAGGAGAGAGCAGTTTTGGCCACATGCCAAATGATGGTAAATTCAAATAGAAATAGCCCTTGCAAGCAGAGAATAAAATGTGGTAGTGGTAGACCAAATATTTTTCAAACTAAAATAACTTTCTAAATATGCTGGGTAGGTTTGAAATAACAGTTCATCCGGTAGTTACTAAACATTAAAATTAAATGTTTTCCTGTAATACTTGCTTTGCAAATGGACTTTCTCCAAGGGCTCTCTTTAGCCGAGACTTTCTAAGATGTGGCTTACACTGAAATATCACTGCTACTTTCTTGTAAACATGAGAACTGCCAGGTTTTAGATCAGTGCCACTTGCATTACTTAAGTATCTGTTTGGATTGTGAATTTAGCCTCATTAAACACCTGAGGATACTCAGTGATTCCTTACTAAGCGATTGCTTCTCTGCAGTGTTCATAGTGTACATAGACTTGATCTGATCTCTGAGCTTGGATGTTTGCAGCGCTTACCATTGAGGTTTTCTGGGATTTTTTTTAGTCATTGGTCAACTTGTTTCATGTTGATTTGCAGAAGAGGTGGTTTTTTTTCTTTCTGGTGCCAGGAGACATGCCCTTGCTGGTTTGACTGGGAGAGGCACTTTGATAGAGCATCCAAATGCCTTTGTGTGTTCACTTTGTAGATCATGTAGTACAAATGCCAATTCATTTTCTACCAAAGCCTGTGAATTCAGATGTGCTTTTTCTCTCACCCACGCAGAATACAGCTAAGATTCAACAGCTTGCCTGTCATATTATACCAAGAAAAACCGGTAAAAGTGATTCTTGGAAATTCATGTGATTCTGCTAATAGTGATAGCTGATCTACTTTCAAACTGGGTTGTATTTTCTGCATTTAAGAAAGCAGGTTCATGGAACAACAGTGAAAAAATTATATCCTTGTTGGGAAGGAAAATGAGCTGGCATAATATGAAACTTTTAGAAATGTTTTTAATTCTATTTTTTCTTGTTTTTAATTCTGTACACTTTCCATGTGCTTTCATCTTGGACAATACTTGATCCTAGAATAGGGACTGATAAACACATTGTTTCAATAAATGACTGGGGTTTGCATTTGTATCTAGTGGAGTAACAAATTGGTAAAGGGCAGCTGCTTGTGAAAGCAACATGAATCCAGCTTACTTCAGAGATCTGTGGTTTAACTGTTGCAGTTAGAATCTTTATATTTTTCAGTTCAAAACATTTATCATCAACACCAAGTCAGATGTGATTCCTCCCAAATTGTATGTATGCTGTATATTTTTTTCCAGTGATTTTTGGTTTTGGAGGATACCCTCCTGCTGTCTCCTACCTGTCCTTGCTTGTGTGGTAAGTTACATTATCGTTTTAGGCAGAATTCTTTTGGTGCCACTGATGCTGAACACGTACCTTATTTAGCTGCTGATTTGTTAACCTCTGGAATGAAAAAATATTTGGACAGTCCCACCTCCTAGTTGGGCATATCTTTGACGGAAGAAATGAAGAAACCCTTTCTGCTGTGTCCAACATTAATGGCATGTGTGATCTGCCTAAATAGGGTACTGGTACCTATGTTAAAGACCTGTTTCCATTGTTAGGAACTAAAGCTTGACTGGTATATGGAATATCTTGTTTCCTCCTGTGAGGATCCAGGCCTTTAAGGAGCTCCACAGTTGTCTCAGCTCTTGGTTGTTGTGGGTGCTTTGGGAACATGTTGTTTAAGGGGTCAAAAGTCACCTTCGGCATTGAGGCTGAAGAGATCAGTGATGAAGATTTACCTGTTTCACTAATGATGAAGAGATCATTTAATCAGATTTGCATTGTTCGGTGCAGTCTTTTTCTTCTCCTTAGAAGGTTAAAACAGTTTCTACATCAGTAGAAATAGAAAAGAAAGCAGGTTTTACGTTCTGCCAGTCTGCAATTACAGAAAGACCTCTGTGGAGTACAGGGGTGAGTGTGGAGCTGGGCAGACCTCGCTGCAGGCAGAGGAAACCCTCCCCTCTGGGCTGAAAGCTCTCTGTACTTCATGTGCTAAAATAATTGCCAGTTCAAAATGCTACTACATAGTACTATTCTGAACTTAAAGTAGCTATTGTATTTGTGATCTGTCAGGTGCTTTTTCTCGTATCTGAAGTTCCCAGAATTTTATGCTGCTTCTGTCAAGTACTTGATTCATCAAGTACTCGATGCTGAGAGCCATCCTACAAAAGACACTCTGTTTCTCAGATTCTTTATATTTATATGGAACAAGAGTTCTGCACATACAAGAGGAATGTTCTCATAACCTTCTTCCCTTGTGCACGGTTCAATGAGAATTGCTTGTTTATACCATTCCTGATCCCACAGTAACAGGTTACAGTAACATAAACAGCGTGACCTTTTAATGTGATGGCAGGAAGTAAAATGTGAAATCTATTTTAAAAATGCATCTTTGACTAAGGAAGAGTATACTTCCTTTTTCTGACAGGAAAAATAACCCATGCTAGTTCAGAAGATCTCGATTCCATTTTACTGTGTGGGGCCTGTTTTTTCCACTGTCTTCTGTACAGTCATTGCAGCTGCTTGAAGTAGGACTAAACTTCTGCCATCCTTGTGTGGAATTGTATCTCCTTCCTTAACATTTGCACAGCCATCAGTGACTAAAGTTGGGGGCTACAGGAAAAACACAACTCTTGACACAAGCAAGAGGTTTTAGTAAGAGGAACTTCTTTTGGAAAGGAGGAAAGGGTGGGTCACTGGAGCAAGAACTGGAAAAATACTACATAGCTTATTAAACAGCTAAAATACATATTGACACATTTGACAAAATTTCCGAATATTTCCTGAAGTGGAAGAGAAATGGGGAATTTTACCCAGTAAAGGAGGGGGGATGGACAGCTGCCCAACTCTGGAATATGTTTTTAGTTTCTTCCTTAAGAGTTTAATTAAATTGAAAATCAACATTGTCACTTCTTTCTTAAACTTCTGGCAAGGGAGAATTTTCACAGTAAATTGCAGTTGCTATCTAGAACTTCACGGTGTCTGTGGGATGTCATGAACAAGAATCGTGTTTCAGTCTGGACTTTGTTTTCATTCCCAATATTGAAACCTTCTCAGAATTGGCCTCAAGTGTTTCATGACCAGAGCAGATCTGCCCTCATGCTGTCTCAAAGCTCCTGTAGGACATGTGTGAAGGACAGTGTGTGTCAGGAACCAGCAAACCCCTTCCTTTGATCCCTGCACATCCCCGTGTGAGCTGGGGTGGAATTGGTAGGGCAGTAAAGACGCGGGGCTGGGGGTTGGTGTGGGCACTGGGACGGTGGCGTTTGCCTTGAGCAGCATTACCTGCTGGCTCATTAATGACTTCCCCATGCATAGCAGTTGCCTTCTGTTCTCCAGCAATCCCTGATAACTGGCACACCTCCTAAGAGATAAACCAGGAGAGCATGTGGCAGCTTGGCTCTGTTGGGAGCAGCAGGGCAGAGCAGGTGGTGACTTTGGGCAGCGTTGGCCTGGGGACAGGGAAGGTCTGATCAGCTGCAGGTACAAAGCCCACAGTGCTCAGCCCTTCTCTGGAGAAAGGCTCAGGAACAGGGCTGTTTTCAAGGGGGCCCCCACTTCTGGAGCTTCTTTGTCCTGTGTCCATCAGACTTGTCTGATGTTCAGTAGAGGCAAAAGATCGGAACAGGAGGTTGAAAATATGTGAAATCTTTACAGCTGCTAGGTTCCTGGATTTATTAGCCCACATGAGAGCATTAGTGGAGAGGTCTAATCTTACCAGTCTTTTTAGAGCCTGTCAGGAAGCAGATGGAGCAGAAAGGTTTCATGGAAACTACTGACTTATGTCTTATTTGTCATTGATTTCATGTTTATAATTTGTGTAAAGCTGACCATCAGGAGCCTCCACTGGGAGCCAAGCCTGACAGACAAGACTTTACTTGGTCGCCCACACAATCCAGTGTACAGGATACTCTCTGTGAGTGACTGGCTGACAGCAGGAAATTCCTTGTGTGCTGCTCTGCCTGCTGAGTTCTCTACCACATGAAATTTGGGGTGGTAAAACTGTTACATGCTTATTATCTTTTAAGAGTAGTTAATTGCTACCCAGTTAGGAGCAGGCACTCAAACATTTATTGCTTTCATGTAATAATATCTACATCTTTTGGGTTTTCTTGTACCAAAGTCTTTGCTAACAATGTGTTCTGCATATAAAACTGTCTCTCTACAGGCAAAATTGTGTCTTGAAATACTTACAGAAGAATAATCTAAAAATGCTTTGCCCTCAGCAGCATTGGTGTTAGAGGAGGCACTTGTGTGTGATTCTGATAGTTGGTAACCTTTATTTGTGGATCGGTGCTCAGAAGCCTTTGCTGTAGCTGTCTTTTGGGGGGTGGGGAATGGAAAGGGATGTGATAGGTGTGAAGGGTTTATTTAAAGATATTTACTGCATTTTTTAGTATTCTTTTTTCTGTAGGTGTTCCAGATCTGTTCTACAGCTGCAAATGAGGATTTGAGGTAGACATTGAGTGATAAAGCATGTTTAGTCACAACTGATAACTGGCAGGAAGTGGAACATGATGAGCAAGAGTCTGGTGGAGCCTGGGGTGTGGTGGGTTCAGTGCAGCACTGTCTGGGCTGGCAAGGAGTTCTGGAAGTAATAGCAGTCATGTGTTTCCAGAGAGGATACTGCCACTACAAGAGGTAGAAGTTGTTAGGGTTGGTTTAGTTCTCAGAATTAATTATTTTAAGCCAGCAGGATGAGTAGATTTTTGGAGTGGCAATACTGTTTATCTCATCTGCTCCACATAACTGACTCTCACTCAGCAGTCTGTTCCATTAGCATGGGGAGCATTCACCAGTCCTTTGAAGGCCTGGCTTGTCAAGTTTTGCAGTCTTTTTTATGTGCTGGAGCGCAGGGTGCTAATCTGTCCTGCATTAGGATGTCTGTGAGCACTTCCCTTGATTATGTGATGTCCCTGTTTAACGCTGACATTTGTTTTTATAAACTCTCAGTTGCTTTCAGATGAGAAGATGTCCTGTACAGCTGGACGTGAAAGCTCTCTGTCCTTGTAGTGACAGTTAAAACATCCTCTAATAACACAGGATTGGTTCTGTCAATGTCTTGAAGCATTGCTTTTTAACTTGGAGAACTAAAAATACGAATACATTTTAGCATGTAAGGTCTGTCTGGTTTGGGGTTAAGGGAGGGGCTGTCTCTACACCAGTTCCCAGGCTTGTTGGCCATCGGTGGATTTTCTTACACATCTACATCTCTGCTCTAAGTATTTAAGGGTTAAGTTTCTCTTTCCAAAAGCATATTGGCTTTTTCTCTCTTACCCTTAGAGCAGTTTACTACTCTGGAAGTAGTTGCATAAACATTTTGCTTTTATGTGCAACTTCTGTTAAACTTCGGTGCAGAACAGAGGTGTCCAGGCATCCTGCCCCAGAGCCATGTGGAGGCTGGACAGTCTGTCCTGTCCCCATCACTGCCAACGTGCCTGTGCAGCCCTTGCAGGACACGCCAGTCACACAGGCAGGGAACACGTGTGGGCTGGGGAAATGGCAGCAGGGTTTGATTTACCCCAAAACTTGTGTTTGGGCCGTGAACTGGGAGCTGAGCAGCTCAGGTTCAGGATGCTGTAAGGTTTAATATTAACCTAGCTTAGTTAGATTGCTTTCCTAAACACCAATTAGACAGTCATGTGAAAAACCAGGAGTATCCTAATTCTGCTTTATCTAACATCTGTTTTCAGCAGCACTGTTTGTTCTCAGCAGGTTTTTGTGTGCATTGCAGTAGCTTGGCAACCTGTGGGCTGCACCATTCAGTGAATTCAGTATGCTTTTAATCACCACTACAATTTTCCTTTCCAAATTTGAATATTCTAAGTACACTGAAGTGGGCATCTGTGATTATAACAGCAACCGCCATGTTAAACAGATCCCAACTGAAACAAGCTGTTCATGCAAATTTGTAATCCAGCAGGCTTCTTCAATTTCAGTCCAAAAGTCCTTCTTAAGAAAAGATACTTAAAACTTCTTTCTGGGAATGGTAGTTAAGCTGTTACAGCTACTTCAAGTTCCCAAAGAGGGATTTGGGCAGTAAGCTTAGAAACAAAACTACTGAAAGCAGGACTGGTTGCTGGTTCTGCTGTAGGAGCAAAGCTCAAGTTTGACCTTTCCCTGCATGCAGAGACATGAACTTGCATTGTGCAATCCTGTTAATTGTACATTCTCTTTAAACTCTTGGAATCTTGTTAGGTTAGAAATGATAAAAAGCTTTTAGTAATAGTGCAATGAGCATGCTTTGGCAGAATGAACCTGTAGTTCCATTGCCTGTCTACTTACTAATGGCCAACATGGCGAAACATTCTTCTGCCATAGATTAGAACTTGCTGGAATTTGGTCTTATACCCTTAATTGTAGGGAACAAACAGAACGCAGGAGGGAGACCCACTGACATTATGGAGCTGGTACCTGTGTAACATATGGTTCATCATTTTGAATGCATGGGGTTCCTTGGTAATAAATAAATTCAGTTTTCCTCTTCATACATCTGACTAAAAAGCTGCATCTCAAGAAAGCCAGTAAAGCAACACACAGTACAAACGTCTTCAAGGAAATTAAGTTTGCCACTAAATAAGATGTAGATGATGGTGTATTTTTAATAGTTAAAGCGGAGTTCACAATTTCCTATATAACAATTCCTCCACTTCCTTTCTTGTGTGTTTTAGTACTTCCTCTACATACAACCTTATAACTTGGAGAATTTTGATGGAATTAGTAGGAAGTTGGAAATATGGCTGTTGCTTGTCCCATTGTGTTCTAAATGGAAACATAACACTGACACGGTCTGAACATGTGCCCCACTGTAGTCATGGTGTGACTGTTTCATTAACATGTGCATATACATTAGAAAGTTCAAGTTAGCTTTTAGATTCACATTGGAGTACCCAGTGTGAATGAAATAACTTATGCAGAAGGACACCCCTTAGCCATGAGGGAAGAGAAATTTGCTTTAATTTCTGACTGTGGTTGCTCAATGTTTCAAAGTAATGAACAATTTACTTGTGTTAGAACTGAGACCTTTCTTATCTTAAACAGCTGGGAGCTGGACTTTGTATTTACCTTTCAAGGCAGACTCTTCTGAATCTTCAGATAGAAGGGAGATGGCCTTTACCTTATCAAATGAGAATATTTGCCTTTATAAATGAAACATTTCAGAAAGAATAGTGGGAAGTCTCTAAAGTCTGGATATTCTGTTGCATTTGGTGCAGTAACAGCATTGTGCTGTGAAGGCTAATTCAGTAGGTTTTGTAGAGGGGAAAAATCTTCGGGGCTCTTATAATATGCAAACTAATTAGAGGTAACAGTGAACACAGCTGTTTCTGGCCAAGCTGACTAAGCCAGGAATTCAAATTACTATTTTTAGTCAGCTTACAAGGTCTCTAGTTTTCAATGGTACCCATGTTATTACTTCTAAAAATTACATTGTTGTGTCTTTATCACCCTGACAATAAGCATTTTTAGTGCAAGCAGTCCATTACTTTTTAAATCAAACAGTGTTCACAGTTCTGTGAGATACTGTGAAGATAGCTTCCAAATCACATTCTGAACTAGCTTCTTTTTTCTACTAAGCTTTGTTTGGAACTTTCTGCAGAGATTACTGGATGAGAAAAAGCATTCCTCAAAAATCTGTGTGTACTGAATAGACCTACTTCATGCATAAATGTGTTGCTCTTTTAAAAAAAAATCAGTCTAATTTTAACACAGCATATGGCAAGCTGGTGTCTAAAACTGCTTTAACTGGCTGTACTTTCTAAATGCATATATAACTCATTTAGCTCCAGATAAGTATTAAAGAAAAACCATTGTAATTCGTATTTGCTTCTGTGAACACCAATAGCTTGCTTGCTCTAGCCTATAAATTATATTAGATAAGATCTGAGTTTAGTTTTAGTCAGTGTTGGGGGTAGAAAATGAGGCTTGCAAATTTATTCTGTTTTCACAAAATCCTGTTTTCATGATGGTAAGAGACTTTCAAACCAACTCAAATCAAGAAAACAAAAATGAGGCAAACTCTAGAAGTTCTGATTCCTAGGTAAGAATCTTTTTGTTCCTGGCTTTGTGTCATTATGGAAAATACACCATTGAGAATTAATCTAGAAGTGCTTTTTTATTTAGGAGTTTCTCACCGAAAGTGCAAGAGGAATGCAGGGTTCCCAGGCCTGGCTCCCCTGGCTCTGAACTGCTCCCTTCTGGGGCCACTTCTTTTTTCCACAGTGCTCATGATGGGGTAGAGGAGTTCATATAAAGCTTTCTTCCCTTGCCTCCAGGAACCAGGGAAGACAAAAGTATTCCTACAAGAGCCTAAAAAACTTGCCCAGAGGAGCGGCCTCCCTTCTGAAAGGAGAACAGCTGTTGGTTACAGTGAAGGGCTGGATTCCTGAAATGGCAGTGAGAAACATTGACTCCTAAGTTAGAAACTAAGGAATTGGAGCATCCCAGCTAGGAACTAATCCACGTGGAGGACACAAGTAGCATCCCTTACAGCAACCAAGAGGTGTCTTCTGCCTGTCCTTACTGGGGACTTCCTTGGGGCATTGGCACCACTGCTCAGGGAGGACACAAGTGGCTATTTGGAAGAGAGAGTAGATCAAACTCCCTGCTCTAGAATAAGGTCTCGTTCTCATTGGAACCCTTTAATGTTTTTGCTGTCCAAGAAGACAGAGATGTTTATTTTGGAATGTAAGGACAACAACAAACTTGACATCAGGGTATTCAAAGGACAATAGCGGTGATGTGAAAAAATGTATGGTATTTTGCTTTGTAAACCCTAGAAGTATGTTTTTGTAGCTCTAAGTCTCTGATGAGCAAAGGATTATGTGTGTGCATGTTTTCACAACCAGCCCATCTTTTACCCGTTGCAGCAAATGCTGATGTCGTGTTAACAGCATAACAAAAAGGAATTGATGATAAGTCTTGGAGCGTACAAAGTCTCCTGCTTCTCCTATTACTCACTGCATTGCCTGTGGTTTTGGGAGGTGTTGTGAGGTGCCAAGTCAAGTTGTTGAACTTGTAAGGAGCTTGATAAGTAAATATGGGAAGTGTGGAGCTCTTTGACAACTCAGATTTTCTGTTTTCAGGCACATGTGGTTCTGTAAGGCCTCTCTGACATTGGTGAAGTTTTTTGCTCTCACACTGTCTCTGTGTAGACATCTCTCATTCCATCTAGGTTGTAATTTTGTTTTGAGCACCTACCAGAATTTCTGAGGTCAGATTATTTCCTGTTTTCAAGTAATAATGTAAACTTCTTTGGTCTTCATTACTGGTAACCCCTGTAATGTAGTCAATGGCACCTTCAGGAGAGGTGTCTGTTTTCTTCTGTTGGAACCTCCTCAACTCTCTGTGACAGAAGCAGTGCTGCAGATCAGGCTGAGAAGCATCCTCCTGTTTGCTAAATCCAGGGTTAAAAGTCCTTGTGATCTTATTCAGGGAATCACATGCCTTCCAGGGAATTGTCCTGGTGCTAAATGTATGGGTATAAAACCAAACTGAAAAAAACCCCAACCTCACCACTAGGACACCATTTAAAAAACCTTTTCTTTCTTTGACTTCTTAGGATTGCCTTGAGGATTAGAACTATAAAATGTCCCAAAGCTTGACAAATAATTTATCTCTACTGGATAAGCAAGATGATGGATTTAGGAGAGATTATGACTTTGTAGTAGCTGGAAGTTTTAGCCGCACTACAGGTGCTGCTCAGGTCTTGTGTATTTTGTCCTGTACCTGTCCCTGGAGGAGTCACGGCCTTACTCCTGACTAAACTCCCTGGTGCTTCATGGCTGCTCCCTAATTAGTTTCAATTAGGGACAGAAGGGAAAGCTAATGAGTTGGTGAGGTGATGTTCCCAGGTATGTGTGGCTGGTGTTTGGGAGTGCTTTAGAAACACTTGTCATTTTCCTTCAGCTCCTTTCCCAGAAGAGGCCTCCGGTTCAGCACTGGGCTCGGACTCTGTGCTGGCAGCCCCTGCCCTCCAGCTGTCCCTGGGGAGGGAACATGATAGTGTATCATACCAGCTGGAATGTCTGGGGAATCACCCTTTGGTTGGGAGCTCTGCTTCGTGTTATGCTTTCATGGATCGTTTCATAACAGGAAAGTGGCTGGAGCTTGTATGGACCGTGTTGTGGGAATGCACCTCGTGGTGGAGCTGCCTCTGGCCACCCTGGAGCAGGGCTTCACTGAAATGCTGTTCTCAGGCTGGATTCGGTTTTCTCTGTGCCATCTAGTCATGGTGTGTGCCAGGCAATTAGCTCTCTCACATACGGTACCTTATGTTGAAAATGATCTTGACAAAATTAAGATCCCTTGGGAATTGCATTTTTTCTTTGACATTTCTGGTATTTTAGCAAATTCTGCACATCACAGATCAGCAGATATCACTGTAGATGGGGAATACTGGACTTGTCTAGTTGTCTGTTATTGTGACCAGTATTTTTAAGATACCAGTTTGTAACCTAGATGTGTTTAACTCATGTAATCTCCAAAAGGATTAAAAATAATGCTGTGGTATTTCTGCAACTGTGTGAGTTTAAACTGCTGATGTGACGACTGCATGAATGTTGGCATTTCTTTTGTGAAAAATATATCGAACATTTGCAATCTTACTTTGTTTCTTGAAAATATTTGTCCTGAGTGAAATGACTGCGGTGTTTGTCTGTTAAGCAGCTGAAGTGCTGTGCTGTTTGTTTGGCTTTTAGTCAACACACTTTCCAGGAAAAGGTGAAAGGACACAAACACCACAGACAAGTTTCGGTTGTTGCTCAGCACATGTGAAATGCCCCTCTTAATTTAAAGTGAAGGCTCTTTTAAAAAACTTCGAGGCTTAGTAGGAAGAGTCAAACTCAAATACTCAGGGCTGGTTGCTCTCAAACTCACTTGTGATATTACTCATGGAGCCCAAAGAGCTTGTTCTGCATTTGCGTGCTCCTGCTCATTGCAGCGGTGCTGGCACAGTTCATTAGATGAGTGTCTTCCCAACTGATTTAGGGGGCCTTAAACTGTGACAGTAGATCCAGCACTAAACAACTGCCTGGAATCTCTTCAGGCAGCAGAATATGATGTCCTTCTCTGGTGGTACAATACCTAGTTCTGCAGTGACCTTTCAGATTCTTCCTTACCTGCAGGTAACGCCAGATATTCTGTAAATTTGTGTTCTATCAGTGGGCAGTGTGCCAGCATGCCCAAGTGAATAGAAGAGCAGGATGTGTTCGAGCCAAGAGTCTTGGAGCAGATGCATACACGGGGATCAAAAATGGGACAAAAGGAAAAAGAATCTGTAAACATCTGTTCAGCTTTTAACTGGTAAAATTTTGAATGTGTTGTCTGGTGAGGAAGCAAGATTTACATTTTATTATCTTATTTACTTATTAATCAAATTAGTTCATTTATCTTAAGATTAAATGGTGGTAATGGATTATGCAAGATTTGGGAGAGATAGTACAGTCTTGCTTCTTTGTTAAGATTAGCTGAGGTTATCAGCACAGTGTCTCTGAAAGAGAGTAGAGCACTCTGAGTGAGTATAGGTAAAAATTCCATGGTAAATTATTCCATGGTTCCTATTTCAGGAAGCCAGAGATCCCCTTGAGAAACTGTAAACTATCTGCAGTGGGGGGCATCTCTTGTCCTTTTGTTTCCAATTTGAAACATACTATTTGCAGCTTGTCTAAATTCTAGAAAATACCTCAGTTATGCAGCACATGGAAAGGTGTGAGAAGTGTTTCTCATCCCTGCCTTACATTCTAGCATTTGCAGGGTTCATGTCTTTTTCTCCTCTCTGAAGCCTGCAAGGCCTTGGATTTTGTTTGTGGTTTTTTGGTGGTGGTAGCTCTGTAAAAGCTATAATGCTCTTAGATGGCTTGTGAGATGTCAGAATGAAAATATTAGGTAACTAAGAAAGCAGGACTGTTTATAACCACAGTTGTCAGTCTGTGAAGCCTGGAATATCCTGCAGGCCAGCAATGATACATTTTTAAACTCACACAAAGCCCATACTGCAAACAAATTAAGGTCTGGATTTGCTACACAGACTTAATTCCTTTAGGAGTTATGTGGGTATCTGGTCTGTGGGATGCACCAGTCTATTTGAGATGAGGTTAAACCAAAAGTCTTTGTGTAGAGACCCCTAATGTTTGGGCAAATCAAGATCTGGATCTCATCTCGGTGGTTATTTTTCTTAGAGAAGAAGAGCAACTGAGTTAGAACCTCTTGACACTTTAATGAGAGTGTGGTTTATTTCCTGGCGCTGACTTTGTTTGATGATAAAGATAGCAAAGCTTTGCTTTTGCACAACAGCTGTCAAGAAAAAGCTATTTCACATTCTCAAACGTCTCTATCCTTCCAATAATGTCCAAGGTGCACTTCTGGAGCAGATTGAGTATCGGGGAGGAAAAATAGAGATGGATGTGAAGAAGAAGGGAACTTGAGTTGTTTTCTTACACTGACGCTCCATTCAGTTGTTTCCTGTTTTGGCAGTGAGTACATGGCTACAAAACAGCAGAAGTAGAGTGCTCCTGCCAGCAGCTCTGAACTTCTTCTGTTATGGTCATAAATTTCAAGGACAAACTGTATTTTGAACTTACTGAAATTTGAGAAGTCTCATGTAATTCTTTAACCTGGTACTAAAGTTTGGCTCTTTGATTTCCCTGGCTCTGCTGCAACATTCAAAAGAACCAGAACTGAAAAATCAGTTTTTACCCATTGCAGATGACACTGAAGCAATACGGGAATCTGAGCAGCTGAACTGTGCAGTAGTGCTGTGGTTCAGTGACAGCAGTGCCCTCCTCCTGGGAAGATGCAAAATAAATACACTGGTAAAGTTTGGAAGTGATACAAGTCTGTGTCTTTCTCCCTTCTGGAAGTATACAGCCAAGCCCTGACAGCCATTCAGGTGCAGGTGTTAAACTGAGCGTTTGCAGTGTTCGGTTATCTCCCTGATGAAGTGGGTGCAATAAAGGCCTGCGGGGTTTGCTTTCAGAAGTCTCTGCAGTGAGGCATGTTGGAACTAGGCAGTGGTGAGAGACAATCTATAGTACCTGCTAGCTGTGATAAACATGGGCCTGGGAAAAATGAGCCCACTTTGCCACGTGTTTCTATGATTTAATATGGCAATCATGCCCAGTTTACATTCTCCTGGGGGGTTATTTCCGTGCTCCCAGCAGCTGACTGGTGTCACAAACCCTCTTACGCCGCTGTGCCACAGCCTGTTCAGAGTGCCCGGGCGGTGCTGAATTAGCAGGGGGCTTTCTAGGAAAACCATGTTGCAAGTGTGTCATTTCTTATTTACTTATTTATTTTGACCTCATGTAATAGTGGTGTTGAACTTTAAACAAGCCTGTCTGTTCCTCTCTGTGCTGCTTGACCTCAGGAAGAAGCTTGACATAGCAGGCAACGGGTTTCTTTTTTTTGAGGGAGATTAATAAACAAATCAATAGTGCCATATCTTAGTTGAAAGCAAAACTAGGAGACTAGATAAAATGTTCTCAAAGGATATTAAAATCTACATTTATTTCACTTAGCTGGCTAAAATTCTGCAGCTGCTTGTTAAGATTTATGTTGTGTGATGCAGCCATCTGTTCATTTGTATGATTTTTAATGACCTTCCTCTTACCTACAAGTTACCTCCTCATTTCTTGTTCTTGCCCAAATATCCTGATGTAAAGCTTAATGTAGGATAAGAAATGAAATCTTCCTTGTCAAAGTGGGTTACATGAGCAGTTGTGTGCTTTATATCTTCATGAGGTTCTTTTGTCAGGGAGTTCAGGCCCTCAGTTTGTTCCTCCCATGCTGAATCCGAAGACCTTTTCCCATTTGTGTGAAGTAGGTGTTTATTGTGGATCCCTTGGTACTTGCTGGTTTTCTTGTGCTCTTCTCTACAGGTCTTTGCAACCTCATTGAATTGTAGGAGTATTTCCATTCTGAAATCAGCCCGTAGTGACATCTTGGGAAAAGAGCACCTTCCACTTGACTTTATTGTAACTTTTTAACTCTTCCACCTTTTCCAGCAGTGTCATGTGTCATCATTTTTTTCAGTGACAGCTTTAAGAGGAAACTTGTTTTTTAAGCTAAGATTACTTTTTTGTATAAGTCTTTATATAATTTTTGTGAATTGCTCTCCTTAGTGTGAGTGCCTCAGTAGATGGATTAGGAGCAGTTCTGTAGCCCCTGATACGATCTTGGCATTTGCTGCTTCCCGTAGGAGCAGAACTGTTAAAATGACAGTAAATCGTTATCTCTGAGTCTGAGCTGCTCCAGAGTTTATGGTGCAATTAAACAGTGTGATCAAATTGAGCCCTGCTGCAAGGCTTCCCGGGAGTCTGTCTGGCGAAGCTGAAGACACTGAGACTGCACCTTCAGTTTCTGTTCTAAATACTGATACACAAATCTACACAGTGTGCTTGAATGGCTGATGGCATGGCTGCCTCTTCCTATGGTCTCACCTAGTATTTACTTGAACATTTTGGGATGCATCTTCTCTTTCTGAATCTCCTGCTGGTGTCTGAACAAGATGGGGAAAGTGTAGCCCAGTGTGCTGTTGTGCTCAGAGCTACAGGAACTTCCCATTTGAAGAACAGGGCTTCAGCAGACTTCCTCTTTCCACCCCCAAAGTATTTGGGGGACAGGGCTTAAAACCAGGAGAGGAGTGGCATGAAGTGACTCATGCTCCAAACCCAAAGCATTTGCTTTGGAAAACTGACTTCAGTTCTAGCCCTTCCTCTTTCAAAGTTTTATATTGCACGACCTTTTAAATGAAATGTCGAGCTTCCTTTTTCACAGGCAGGATCTCTGCAGTGTGACTGAGTGTGATTCAAGAAGGTGTTTTGTAACTTCATAAATCCCTGCCTTCATCCACTGCCTTCAGTTCTCGTGACATCACTGGCTTCAAGTGCCTCAGAGCACAGTATCCCATGCTGTGAATGAGTCTGATTTCCCCAGCATGGAGACCTTGTGGTACTGTTATGGGGATGTTGTGAACCTACCCTAACAGCAGTTAAGTGGAGTCAGTAATTATGTGACTCCAGCAGTAACGGGAACCAGAAGTGTTTGACAAGGCCCAGGATGTGGCCACACAGCTGCTGTGGGTGACCTGGCACTGGGTTGTTTCTCTCCAGTCATTTTCTCTGTTGAAGGCAAATTGCGTTTCCACTGAGGTCAACTTCACATCCTGGAAGAGACCTTGGATGATACAGTTTCTTTGGTCACTTTGGATGTTCTAGCAACTTCTGTATAAAAAAAAAAAAAAACCAACCAAAACTCCAAACCACTTTTCTCCCACGTTGCTGAGGACAGAATGCCCCATCTGATGTCCAGGCATGCCTGCTCTCCAGGATTTTCTGTTTCACCATGTTCATCACACTCAGCAGTGAAGTGCTGGGTGCTGGCTGGGTTTTCATACAAGGCAGCAGCTTGCCTGTTGCAGTATCTCCATCCCTCTTTTGTTACCATCCCACCCCCACGCTGTGTTTTTTCCTGTTTGTTGAAACATGCTCCAGAAATACATTGCTGTTTTTAAATAGTCTGCTGAAGGCACACAAGTGGCTTCTTTCTTTCCATTTTCTCTGTGCCTGTGGGAGTTCAGCATCTCTTAGAACTCCATTATTCTCCAAGTACCTTTAGGCACCATGGCAGCTTGAAAAAAACCTGGTCTTTGCTGGTGAGGTAATAGCCAGCTCTCTATTCCCTGCACAATAAATTGCCACTTTCAATTCCTGAAGTACTGATGTTGGTACTACTGTGGAACTCCTGGAGACTGGCAGTAGTTTGTGTGTGCACATACATGTGGATGCTTAAATGTAATATTTTTGTATTAGAATGCCTTTGTATAATTCCTTTTCTGTAAAGAAGCACTTGATCAATTTCTTTTTAAAAGAGGGGACAGTTTTTTTCAAATTTGTTAATGCTGTGAAACAAAACTCTGTATTAGTGCTGCTACTAAGTTAGCCTGGTATTTACAGAAAAATTCCTTAGGGATCTTGGTTTGGTTTGCATTTTGATGCTTTTATGATATGAATCTTAGGGGGGGGAGTTGGTTTTGGGTGTTAGGGACTTTAACACACATTTGGGAAATGTGGTTAGTGATCTAGAAAACCATTTTTCATAATACCCTGTTTTTTTCTCTTGTTAATCCTGTACAGTCAGTACAGAAGAATAAATCCCTGTAAAGTACAAAGTCACCAACCTAGTGTCAGAGACAAATTTCTGAAAACACCCATTTTAGCTACCTCATGTTTGAGATATTAGACTGTGGCAGTCCAGATCATATTCTCCAGACTGCATTCTTCATAAGCAGAAATACTGGCAGCCATGTGTTCACTTATAAAAAGCTGGCAGCTGATGTCAGGCCTTATTTCAGTGAGGAGCTGGTTCGGAATACTGTGCTAATTTTGGGCAGGTTTATGTAAATCTGAACTCTTCTCGTGATGTGTCACACTCAGTGTAAATTGGTACATACCTGAATAATGCAGCAGAAGAGATAAACAGGTAATGTGCTGCAGTCCATGGCCCACTTGAAAAAATCTTAAGCACTGTACATGATTCTTTATATGCAGAATTGTGCTTACACAGTATTTATTTACAATGTGAAGTTCTGTTTCAACAAATGGGGACAATGTCCAAGGACAGCAGGATTCTTTTTATTTTAACTTCTGAAATTATCTCACATAGCTGAGCTATTAGATGCATCTGAAAAGAACCCAGCTGAGAGAACCCTAGTGATACGTTTGAGATGCTGCATGTATTTTAGCTGAGCATGTGAATTGGGTACAGCTGACTTCTACCATTGCAGCTTTGTGACACCTTGCTGATAACTCAAGATAATGATGAAAGTGATCTTAGACAAATCACCTCTGTGTGTGTGTGATGCCAAGCAGGGTAGACAAGTTTTTTCTATCACAATGAATGTTTGCACTGCTGCTGAGTCAGAAGCAGGGTTGATATTTTCACTGATGCTGCAAACAAAGGCTTAAAGCAGTTTATATGGAAGTACTTTGGGACAGAGACCCTGCTCCTTCACGAGCTGAAAGGCATAATGGCTGATGAATGTTCTGCTACTTTATTATGCAAACTAATGATATTTTAATAAGTAATGTTAGTGTTGTATTCTGATAAATTTAAACTCAATTCTTAATTTGAGGCCCAAAGTGCTTTCTATCCAGAATTCTCTCACATGAAGATGTGAAGTCAAATGGGTATTTGTCTTAAAATAGCTAATGGGATGAAATTAGATGTATTCATACCTAACAGTTTTGGGTTTTTTTGGTTTCAGGACATCAGGCATGAAGCCAGTGATTTTCCGTGTAAAGTGGCCAAACATCCCAGAAACAAAAACAGAAATAGGTACAGAGATGTCAGCCCCTGTAAGTATACTTTCTTTTCCATTGTTTATAGGACTGCTGACCTCTAATGACTTCTAACAGCTAAATGTTCTTTGTAAGGACAAGATTCTGTCAGGTGGATAAGCATCCAAGACAATTCTCTTTGTTAATATATTTATTTATTTGTGAGATTGATGTCACAGGATGCTTTTATATCCACAGGGTTATACTAGAGCAGCATACAGTAGAGTCTGTATTTGTGGGCAGAAATCTGAAGAAACTAACTTGCCTTACCTTTGAGTTCTGCTAGAGAAGAAAGGTGGCTGAAGTAGCATTTCTAAAATCGCAGGGGTGGTTTCTGTGCAGTGTTCTCAGCTAGCAGAGCATCCTGCCAGGCAGCACAGGTGGCAGCAGTGCCCCTTCTGGGAGCTGGGGAGCAGTCTGGCACAGAGCTCTGGCTGCCAGAGATAAAGCTAAGCTCATAAGCTCGTTGGAACAGAGAAAGAGCAAAGGTGATGCTCCTAGGCCAGAGCTGGGATTTTGAAATGGCTGTGTCCCCTGTGCTGGGGGAATGCCTGTCTGAGCACGGGTCCTGTACGAGCCCAGCTCACTGTGCTGGTGCAGCCTGGCTCTCCTCCTGTGATCCCAGGGCCAGGGCCAGTCGCTGCCCACGCCTGGCATCCAGGGCTTTGGGCTGCAGCAGGGACAGGGCTGCAGTCACACGGTCAGAAATGATATTTAATGTGTCTGGCACTGCAGGGAGCTCCCAGGGGGTCTCTGAGCAGCCCTCTCTGCACAGGATGGTGCCAGTCCTGGGCCATGTGTCCCCTGGGGGTGCAGCACTCCTGCACTCAGCGGGTGCTGGCCCAGGCCAGAGTGCTGCTCTGTGGCAGAGAACTTCTGCCTTGGTGCTTAAAAGTTACTGAAGCCTTTGTGGCAGTTGAGCAGAGCAGTAATGTTGCACACAGTTTGCTTTAGTAAGCAGTTCTAATATTTGAGATTGTGAATAACAAATTCCTTCTTGCCTGTAGATAATCCTGCTTCCAGTCTGTTTGCTTTCTTGAAAAATGTGGGAACCCTTCTATGTATGGAGTTTTTTTAGTTGGTGGTTTGGTTTTAGTCCCAAGTCGAGCAAGTGACTAACAAAAGAGCAAAGAATTTGCATTTGTTGTATTTATTGAATTTTGATCATTTTTTCTGTACAGTAAAGGGCGGTTGGGTTGGGAACAGTAGCTAAATGTCTATAAAAATGAAAGGTGTCTGTCCTATTTGCCCAGTATATGTTTAGACAAACCTTTAACAACCTTGAACAAGCTGGATTTGAATGTTTAAGCTGCAAAAGATAAGCAGTTGTGTAATTAGATTTATTTAAAACCACCAACTTGATAACTGTATAAATAGGTCAGTGTGATCTGGTTTGCAAATTGCAGTGGGGATTATTTCAGATGCAAATGCTTCACTCTTGCAATGTGTTCTTGGAAGGTGAAGTGTGAGCTGTGCTCACTGCTCTGCTGTTCTTGCAGTACCTGTGCTGTACTCCAGAGTCCCCAGCCCCAGTGAGCCCTGCCCTGTCTGGGATTGAGCTCTTTTTATTCATCAGGACAGCTCAGCTTTCTGACCCCCACATCTGATGAGGATGTGCCTGGATTGTGCTGTGTTGCATATACATTAACCAGTGTTTTCTAATTATGCTGCAGTTGATCACAGTCGAATTAAGCTAAACCAAGGTGACAATGACTATATCAATGCTAGTTTGATAAAAATGGAAGAGGCCCAAAGGAGCTACATCCTTACCCAGGTAATTGCTGGCAGTGGATAATAAAAATCTTATGGTGGCTGGAGTTGTTTTTCATGGGTTTTCTGTTTGGGTTTTTTTTATTGTAAAGTTACTTAAGTGCATATAAATGTCTGTGTGTGTATGAAACTCACTGCTTTTCCCTGAATCTGTCAATTCCACACCTATCTGTATAACAAATTTAAAAGTACCCAGATACCCCGTTGTCTTATTCTGAGAGCCAGCAACTGTGCCAGGGTTCTTGTTTGTCCTGAAGCCCTGGAGACTAATCTTGGCCTTTTTTTTACCCCTTCCTCCCACACTTTAGATAAAGGTAACCTGGGATTAATATTTTCAAGTGACAGCTCTTCCTTCCTGTTTCTAAAGAATAAAGATAAATCTTCTCAGGAAGAAATGGGCAGTGCAGTGTTCAATGTGAAAGTGGTCCTTTGAACACAGCTCTTACTCCCCTTACTCAGGGCAGGAGGGTTGATCACAGCAGGGAACTGTATGTGGAATAGTCACGTGTGCAGCTGACTGGTACTGATTACCTGTCCTGAGCCAGAGTTTACTGGGTTTGAATGGCTTTATTTAAATCTAGTCATTCTTTCTGAGGACCTGCTGCTCTGTTTGAGCACAGGAGTGGATGGACGGCAAACCCAAACTTCAGAGCAATAGCTTTTGAGTAGAGAATAGCAGAGGAACATAGCAGAAATAGGAAGTTACAAGGAAATGTACTTTGGGAATAGACAGTGGTCTTTAAAAGGAGTTACCATTTCATTCAGTCCCAGAGCACATCCTTGAAGATTCTGGAAAACCATGGAATTTGTTACTGATTGGGCATCATTTCAGTCTTTTGGATGTTTATCATTTAGTCAAGTAATTTTCAAGTATCATAAATAAGGATGAGGTATTGCAGGGTAGCTGGACACAGATGTTATTTCTGCTTTTATTGAGGGGGGTTTATTTCCCCATGACCTTTGTATACCTTTCCTGAGAAAATGCAGCATTTTTCACTCCCAGGTCCGTTCTCACAAACGAGACTGTGTCTCTCTTCCTCTTATGTATGAGTGGAGAAGATTAACCATGCTTTCATGGGTAAATTCATAACATGAAACTTACAGCTGTCTCACTGCATTTTTTTACGGTTTTAAATGAGAAGTTGCTTGTTAGTTGTTTAAATCTATTGCCTTGTGCAGAGACTGTTATTGGGGAAGAGTGCACTGACATTTGCAAAAAATAATGCTTATTTCTGGGGATTCTGTCTCTGCAGGGACCTTTGCCAAATACTTGTGGTCACTTTTGGGAGATGGTTTGGGAACAGAAAAGCCGTGGTGTTGTCATGTTGAACAGAGTGATGGAAAAGGGATCTGTAAGTACTCACCCAGTTCTTGCTATGTGTTCATCACATTTATGGTTTTCTGTAATAAAAAACCCAAGTAAAACCAACCCAAAGAATGGGATGGGATGACTGTAAGTTTTGTCTAAGAAATTATGCCTGGAATTGAATACCTGGTGAACTGAATTGAATACCTGGTGCAGGCAGAAAATCACTTGGTTTGTAATTGTGGGTCTTAATTTCGCATTAATTTGGCTAAAACAGGGCACAAACACAACATGACTCCACATAAATGGAAGTCTCTGCTGCTAACCAAGGGGTCTGGAGTTGTTCTCACTGTACACAGATAGATTGGCTCATTAAGGTCCTGGCATGCAGCAGTCTTTGCAGAACTCATCTCTCTGGGAGACCTTAATAAGAAAATGGCAATTCAGTCAGAAGGAGGTAATGATATTTATGTGTCTCCTGCTTGGTTTTAGATAAAGTGTGCACAGTACTGGCCACGGAAGGAGGAGAAAGAAATGTTTTTTGAAGATACAAACTTGAAATTAACATTGATATCTGAAGATATAAAATCCTACTACACAGTACGACAGCTGGAATTGGAAAACCTGACCGTGAGTACAGGATCTCATCCAGTCCCAGCCCTTGTTCTCCTTGGGGTGAAGTTCATCTCCACACCAACAAGGGCTTGAAATTGGTGGTCAAGAATTGGTCTAGATTTGATGATTCTGCATGAGATGTCATGGAAATGAAACTCTTGGATATTTCTGAGACGTACCTGGGGACACTCCAGGCGGTTTCATGTCTCAGCCACACCCAGAGTGACACAGGCTTCTGAACTGCACTGAAATAACTAAATTGTAAATAAGTAAATTTACTTACCCAATTCCCTTTGGTCCCAATGGAGACCTTCACAACAAGAGACAATTACTTGTAATTAGTTTCTTGGCTGTGCAGCTATAAAAACTCCCTGAGACTCCCTGAAACTTTGTCCTTGGAATTCAAGTCAGTCCTTCTGACTGGTGTATCCAAACTAAAACTGTTCCCAAACCCTGTTTTTGCAGACCCAGGAAACTCGGGAGATTCTGCACTTTCACTACACCACCTGGCCCGACTTTGGGGTCCCAGAGTCGCCGGCCTCGTTCCTGAATTTCCTGTTCAAGGTGCGGGAGTCGGGCTCTCTGAGCCCCGGGCACGGCCCGGTCGTGGTGCACTGCAGCGCTGGCATCGGGAGGTCGGGCACCTTCTGCCTGGTGGACACCTGTCTGCTGCTGGTAAGGGCCACCTGCAGGGCCACCTCTCCTGCACAGGCACCTTCAGGGGAGCTTTGGTGCAGCCTTAAAGGAGCTGGAGCAGGGGCTGGAGGGGTTCCCTGTGATTTCCTGTTGTTTTACTCTGCTGTTTTGGGAGTGTATTGAAGGCAGGTCTCGTTCCTAAGTGGCCATTTTGAGTTTGGGGAAGAAAAGTCTCCAGTTTTCAGAGTGATTCACAAAGACAGGCTTTGCCTTCAGGGAAAGCAGCATTTTTGAGGCCCAGTGTTTTCCCCTGTGTGTTTTTGGAGACCCAGTAAAGAGCTGCTGATACCAATTGTATGTGAGTTCATTCATTCTGTAATGTGGAGGGTGGTGTGAAGGCCTTACCACAAAGTGAGTCATTGTAGTGAACCTCATCAGAGCAGAAAACATGTTTCACATTTTTATCTGCAGATGGACAAACGGAAAGATCCTTCTTCTGTGGACGTTAAGCAGGTTCTCTTGGAAATGAGGAAGTACAGGATGGGGCTCATCCAGACTGCAGATCAGCTCCGGTTCTCCTACTTAGCTGTTATTGAAGGGGCAAAATTCATCATGGGAGATGCTTCAGTGCAAGTGAGTGCTCCTGCCAGCTCCCAGGGAACTGCAGCAAGTGGGTAGAAGGAACAGGATGGAAAGAAGCTTCAAATGTGGTGCTTGCTTCAGCTTCAGTACATGTTTATGTTATGTGGCTTTTAGGTACAGTGCTTTACAATCTGTCACAACCTAAAGTGCTGTATTTTATTTATTTCCAAAAGTACCTGTGATGTAGCAGGTGCCTCCTGTGCTTTCCAGCACAGTGACTGGGGTGGAGCTGCTGCATCAGCCTCCCCTGGCATTTCAGACAGTACAAGTTTTCTAAGATGCCTGAAGTTTAAGTGTCATGATTAAATTAATCAGGGTTTTTTTTTATGGTAAGCAGAACTCTAGCAAAATAGATCTTATTTTGTGCTGCTTAGGTTTTTTAGAAGCAGATGGGAATTTCTTGCTTTTATGGCCAATACGTTTTGTGTATTGGATGTAGCTTGGGCTTGGAGTTCTTGTGTTTTTCTTGCCTTTTTTTAAATTAAAATGAAGAGCCACTTTAAGAATTAATTAAAATGTGGAGTATAAAGATTCTGCCATGGTAAAGTTTAAAGTTAGAGCAGCTTACATAAGAGAAAAGCTTAACAGGGCTTGTTCTTCCCTGAAGGAGCAGTGGAAAGAGCTCTCCAATGAAGACCTGGAGCCACCCCCTGAACACACCCCCCCACCTCCCAGGCCCCCAAAGAGAACCTCAGAGATGCACAACGGGAGGATGCACGAGCACCCGGAGCTCTTCCCCAAGCACCAGGCAGTGGAGGAGGAGATCAGGTGCTCAGTGAGCAGCGTGGAGGAGGCGGTTCCGGACGGCAGGGCCCGATCAGCTGCGCCCCTGAGCACAGACAGGTAAAGCACTCGCTGCCCCCTGAGAACTGGGCTCTGGAGGGAGTGGGAAAGGGGAGGCGATGCTCAGTTCCACCTTGAGATGTTCTTTGGGAGCTAGGGCTGAACGAGCAGCCACATTCCATCCCTCTCTGGCTTTCTGGGCCGGTGCTCGATTTTAGAGCTTTGGTGTTCCCCTGACTGCATGTAGATGTGAGTTGGGTTTGTTCACTGCCTGTCTTGGTGCAGATTTGTGATGACCAATAAAAGCAGGTGGTGGTTATTCTTCAAAGGGCACGGAATCCTCCCAAGCTCTTCCTAAACCCCTGTTGAACAGCCAGATGTGTCCTAACTGGAGACAGGCTGTGTTTGGTGGCTGCTGCAGCTCCAAGAGATTTCCAACTCTGTAGTGTTCCCTGCCCTTGGAGCACCTGCATGGCTCCTCTTCTCCCTGGCCAATCCAGCATGGAATATTTGTTCCTACCCAGCCCTGAGTGTCCCTTCCTCTGTCCTCAGCACTAGTCACGACACTGAACCCCGGAGGAGAACTGTTGGTGAGAACCCGCGGCTCTCGCCCCACCAGGAAGAGTCCGTGAAGGAAAACTCGGAGGAGGAGGATGAGAACGTGGTGGCAACTTGGAAGCCCTTCCTAGTGAATATCTGCATGTTCACTTTCCTCACAGCAGGAGCTTATCTCTGCTACAGGGTGTGTTTCCATTGACCAGTGCCCAGGAGCCGCCGCGGGAGCCGCTCCCGGCTTGTGCTCAGCTCCTCGGAGCCACTCGAGGCAGGGCAGCCTTGGCTCAGAGCAGGTAGATTTAGGGGGAAAGGCCAGAACTTTGGGTAGGGCTTAACGAGAGAATTGATGCACTAGGGTTTTATCCAGCCCTGTGGTCCCAAGAACATAATATTGTAATCTCAGGGCCTTGAAATATTCAGGAGTGAGCAGAGAAAATGCCAAATAGTCTGTTTTCCTTTTTTTTTTTTTTTTTTTTTTAAACTAACTAATAGAATTACAACACATTGTTGTTTTTAGCCTTTTTTAAAAAGCCAGTTCATTTTCTTTTGTTTCAGAAAAACTGGGCACAAGTGAAACTTGCTTGTACTCTCCAAGTGTTGTAACCAAATACATGACTTACATTGACAAATTCCCAAAAAAAGAAAAAGAAACCCACATACCTGAAGAATGTAAACTTTTGGAAGGGGAGGTGTGTTTGTGGTTGGTTTTTGGTTTGTTTTTTGTTTTTTTTTTTTTTAACTTGCTTCATCTTTAAAGACTGAGTTGTGGGCAGTGCCTGTGGTATTGATATATTTAATCTTGGCATAACTGTTCCTAAAGAGCTGATTGTTTTACTTGTGTTGATAGAACCAGGCTTCTGCATTTGCTCAGGGTATCCCAACATGTCCAGCTCTTTGATTTTTTTTTTTTTTTTCTTTACTAAGTGTATCTCCTCATTGACTTTTGTTGCACTCTACTTGCACATATGCCTCTTTACATTGCACCATCCTTTCTAAAGCTGTTTTTACTTTTATATTCTGGGTTGGGAGAGGTTGAGGGGAGGGAGAGAAACAGGAAGGGAAATTCAACCAAACCATGTCCACCAGCAGTGGGGCCATGCCCATGGCCCGTGGCAGGACCAGTCCTTAAACCTCAGCATTTGGAATGTAAAATGCAGTTTCACTCTGCAGCTGCTCCCTCAGGCCCAGCGTGGCCCTGGCGAGGGGCTCTGAGCAGGGAAGCGTTGGGGAAATCCAGAGCAATCCCTGCTGGGGCAGCTTCCCTGAGCCAGAACAGCCCAGCAGGAGCCGTGCTGGGCTCTGAACAAATCCCTTGGCTTATGATGCCAGCGTTGCTCAAAGCAAAGATTCCAGTCCTGGCTGCAGTTGGGGGGCAGACACGGCTCAGCCCCGTGGGATCCCACAGCAGCCAGGGCTCCGGGGGGAAAGTGCTCGTAAGGGAGGATTGGGGTGTGGGGGGAGGACTGGGACTGGAAGGCAGCATTGCACCAAGCAGCCAGTGCTGTTCCTCTGGGCAGTACCAAATTATTAATAGTTGAAACAATAATAGCAAAGATTTCTTTGCTTGTGTCATGGTGCAGACAGGAGCAAACTCACTCCTGGGAGTTGTAGTGACTGAACTGCCCCGTGACAGCTGATCTGCAGCAGTGTTACTGATTTTTTTTATTTCTAAAGTCTTTCTAGATTTATAGCACTTAACCAGCCCTCAGTGCAGCCCTCGCTGTGGAGGAGCCCAGGGGAGTCCCTCCACTCCATATTTATTTTTGCCAAGCTGGCTGTAGGTGTAGCTCTTCCTTCAGTGGGTGAGTAGGTGAAGGGGTGGGTGGGGGTGGGAGTTACTTCTATTTTGTGTTTTGTTAAGCTTGCATCAAGGGCTTTTCAAGAGTACAATAATAAATCCTCAGGTAGTACTGGGAATCAATCCTTTACCTGTGAGACTGTTGGTCAGACCAGTACTTGAAAGGAGGAATGTTGTAATCAGTCAATATTTAGTTATATTATTGGAAACAGGAAAAATGAGTATAGAAAAATGGTAATATATAATGGCTCATCTGTGTATTTAAGATACATTCTGTGATTGCTTTGTCCCCACTGTTCTCTGCAGCGTGGGCAGGACCCTGCCCTGAGGCACCATTTGTACCCCTTTGTATTAAAGTGCATGTGAAGTCTGCGGTGTCCCGATGAAACACCACGTGCTTGAAAGGTGACAGAACTTATATTCCTGCTTCCTGATGTGCCCAAATGATATTTGCATGACCTGATCCTTAGTGGCTGTGGTTCAGAGGGTGTTGCTGAGTCTCTCTGTTCAGCACTGGACTGATTGGTGTTTATCAGAGCCCATGTACTCGCCTAATCCTTGGCATGACTTCCCGTGGGATCCCGTGTGCTCCGTGTGCCCGGTGGTAGCATGTTCCTTTCAGCTGAGTGAGTGTAATACAGACATTCCAGAGAGTTCAGGCAGCCCTTCCACACCTCCCCTGGCACTGGGACACCTTGGGAAAGAAACAAACCCAACCCACCTCTGGCCATGTTCCCAAGAGGGAATATTTTAAATCTTAGGTATGGCAGGAAAACAAAGGATCCTTCCTTTGAATACAGAGTTATTCAATTGCGAAGGATTCTACCCAGACAAAGTTCCTGCAGCTGACAGAAGAACTTTGAGCATCCTCTTCCTGCCTGTTTCTTTCCTGTGTTCCAGGCCCAGCTCTGACCCTGCCCCAGGACACAGTGACTGTGCCCCGAGCCCAGGGAGGTGTGGGCAGGGCTGGGAATCCTGAGCTGTGCCCATTTTGTTCGCTGTCCTGTACTGTCTGTGGTAGTTGGGGGGTGTATATACCGTAGCACAGTGGGGTGTTGGGTAACCTGTTCTTGGAAATGGACAAACATCCATGTTAGACTCGTTAGAAAGTTAGTGAGCTGCTCTGCTATCTGCCTTAAGCAAATATTTACTCATCAGGTCTTTCTTTTTTACAGATTGCCATAGAATAAACTTTTATAAAAAAATGTAAAAACTCAACAAAAAAGCTGAATGTTTTGGTATAATACAGTTTCAGGTATCTTGTCTTTTGTGTAAGCCGCTGCTGGGCCTCCCAGGTTAGAGTACAACTGTACAGTTTTTCAATCTCCCATACAAGTTTTCAGTTCTCATTTTAGTTGTAACAATAAAACTCTTTTTTTAAAGAACTCACACAACTGTGGTATTGCTTCTGGCTGGATCCATGGGCTCCTGCTTGACCCACATGCCCATGGGGGCCAGTGGGGGGGGGAGATCATAAAGGGTTTTAAATGTTACTGTAAGAACGTCCTTGGAGGCAGAGGACCAGTAAAAGAGTGAGACAAGGACCCCAGCTCTCCCTGCCACTTCCATTTCCCTCTTCTGGTCTTTCACATTAACCAGCTAAATTTTAAGGGTGAGGAGTGCAGGAACTCAAGCACCCTGGTGGGTTTCTGCAGGAGCTGAGAACAGGCAGGAGCTGGTGCTGACCCTGTTTGCTGCAGCAGCAGCCAGCACATCCTGGTGTTTGAATTCCAGTACTTACCTTTGGTTTATGTTTCTAAGGAAAGCTACACTGGAGGGGAGAGTTCACCTGAGGAGAACAGGACAGGGCCCTGTCCTTTGAGGGTTTAGTGCCTCTTATCTGTCCCTAGGACTGCAAGCACAGCAGTAGGAAACACTCCCAAGAACTTGTCTCAGATGGTTTATTAGAACTTTAGAAAACAGTATGAAATCCAACAAATAAATACCAAATAGAAAAGTTTTATGTATATATATATATATATAAAAATATGTACACACGAGCCCAACCCTTTCAAGTATTGCACCTGAAGCCAGGCTGCTCCCCGTGGGCACCCTGCCAGCCAGGGCTGGGGGATGAGCCTGACCATGGTGGATGAGGAGGAGAAGTCTTGGTCTATGACTGAATTCAGAATTTTAAAAAAGCAAACCTGCCCCCCTCCCTTAGTCAGACCTGCACAGGCAAATCCCCTGCAGCCCCTGCTGCTGAGCACTGACACCTCTTACAGAGCCTTGTCAGGCCCTGCTGGACCTGGCCTGAGCAGCAGCAATCCCAAAGAAAGTGACTCAGAGAGTACCAGATTTTCCTTCTGCAACTAAATTGTCCAAGCAAAGGAAACCACAGAGCAATGCTGCGGGATTTGTTCTGGTGGCAGGGCAGTTGATGGACTGTTGGAGAGTGATCATTTCTCTCCTTGGGGAATGCCAGATTAATAAAATTCTTCCTGGGAAAATATATCATATTGGACAGAGTTGGAGTGGGGGCAGCTAATTCCAGCAAGATAGAGATTTTAACACCAGTTAAAACCTGGATCCACAGTTTTCATCTGTCCAGCACTTGGTATTTCATCATATGCTGAGAGACAGTGAGAAAATACATTCCAGGCTGCATCATGGAGACCACAAACTGTCCCCTCTGGAAATAAACCTTTCCTGGGGCAGGAGGCAGCAGGGACAGAACAGAAGGAAACTGGACAAAACCAAACCCTCAGGTACCCGTGTGGCTGTGAGGACAATGGGATCCAGCTCCTCATATTCCACTACTAAAACACTGTGATTTCAATCTCAGCCTCCTGAGCTGTTTCTCTGAGTTCACAGCAGATCCTGTCCATCTTCTCAAAGGCTTGTCGGCCTCTTTCCCCTGTGAAGAGAGAAAACAGCCCCTTCTGAGGGAGAGGCAGGAAGCCCCTGAGGAACACGGCCCTCTGGGGACACTCCTGTCGTGGCCTTGCTTGGAAGGAAGGACTCAATAGTGACACACACATCCCTCAGGGAATAGTTTTCCAAAACCTGCTAGAAGCCACCATGGAAAATCAGGCCTCCTGCAACTATTTCCATGAGTAACAGTTCGGAGCAGCACAGCTGGAAAACTTGTCATGCTCATGAGCCTGAGTGCTTCTGTGGGGCAAGGCTGGAGATCCCCAGAACTAAGCATGGATCCAGGTAGGGTTTGGGACAACAGAACAGGGAAATGATTGTCTCCTGCATGACCTGGTCATCCTCTGGCAGCATTCCTCCTGTTGAGCCCTCAGGAGAAGCACAAATACTGGGCAGTAGGAGATGGGGAGCACTGACATTTTATCAGGTCACCTCCACTGTCAATCTACTTGGATTCCAGTGAAATAACAATGAACCAGCATAAAACCTTCAGTCCTTATCTACGACCTTTTCAAAAGGTTCAGTGGTTCCTAAAGCACTTAATCCTTCAGGATCTCCTTGGTCTGGTTCTATAAACTTCAACGGGGGCCCTTGGCTGTTATATGTGATGTAAAGTTTATCTCCATGGTATGAAACAGCTGTTCATGACATATTTCCCTTGTCCTGGATGTGTTCAGGCTGAACTTGAGGCCCCTCCTGGTCCTGCACTATTTCACATGACTCTTTCAGACCATTTTAAAGCTGTACAAAAGCCTTACCAAAGGACAGTGTGGCTTCCCTGGCTGCATTCCTGACTTCCTCTGTTTCAGACTGGCACAAGTGGGCAACCTGCTCAATGCTCTCCACAGCCTGTTGGAGAAAAGAAAAATTTGCTGTAGCAGCTTTTTAGCAGTGTGATGGACATTTTTACAAAGCAACACAGCCGCACCAACTCTCATCTCCTCTGACATCCAGATTCCACCAGGACCCCTCTCTTCCCCAATATACTGGGTTGCAGTTACATTTCCTGACATGATCTCCCCTCTGTTACCTTCTCTCCTGGTTTAGGGCATGCAAAAGTTCCAGGGTACAGGTCACTGTAGTGGGACCATTTTATCAGTACCACCCAACCAGGACTGTCACTGAAAGGGTTAATCCCAGTAGGTGCTTTGCAAATCGACTTTAAGGCCCTGATTTGCTGTTGTGTGGGTCCCTGTTTGTAGACATCAGTTCACTTTGTGTGCAAACCTGTTACAGCTTAGGGCTGTTGGGAAGGTTTAAATCTGTGCTGTTTCTTATAATAGCAATGCAAAAAGTACTTTTGTTTTCTGACTCTAAACAGCTATTGTTAAAAACACCCCCTGATTTAACTTCAGATTCCTACAGGTAAATGTTTAGAACTGACTGATACATAAATCTTGCTCATTTTTCCACGTGCTGGATGTCCCCAGTCAGACACTGCCTTTTGTCCTTCACCGCTGGCAATACCACAGGCGTTCACACATTGCTTGTGCTGTGCCTGGCTGACCAAACCCTCCCAGGTGCCCACAGCTCCCTCTCCTGCTGCTGTGGGAATAATGGCATTAATAGTTTGGAACCTTGGCAGCCAAAGAATTCGGTGATGCCCAGTCGCAGTAACCCCTCCCAGCTCCGAACCCAGCTGGACACACTTCGCATCCCTGCCTTGGCCCAGCAGCAGCAGAGCTGGGAGCGCTCACCCTGAGGTTCTTCAGAGCCAGACACGAAGCCTGCTGGAGTCTTGCGTCACAGTCAGATAAAACATCGGTGTAAAACAAGACAGCCTGAATGAGCAAAGAGGACAGTAAAACAGAAAGTCGGAAGTGTAATCGAGCACCCAAATCCGAGCGACAGGAGCGGTTTTACCCCCGTGAAACGGAGCAGAGGCAGAGACAAATCACTGGGGCACCGCCGTGTTTAGGGCTCGTTCCCAGCTAGGGCGAGGGCAGGGAGGCAGTGCCGCTCCCGGGGCCGCTCCCGGGGCCGCTCCCGGGGCCGCTCCCGGGGTCCCCGCGCTCACCCGGGCCCGGAGGCTCCCGCTGCCGGCGGCCCGGGCCAGGCACGCCGTGGCCGCTTTGCTCACTCGGTGGTTCTCATCCAGCTGCAGCAGCCCGAGCAGCCGCAGCGTCCGCGGCAGCGGCTGCAGCCTGCTCAGCCTCTTCCCCTTCAGCTTCTTCAGCGTCTTCAGCCTCCCGGGGCACTGCAGCTCCTCGATCAGCATCACTGCAGGGAAAGGACCCAGCCTCACCCAAAGGAAACGCCTCAGCGAGGAACACGAACCCTCCCAGCCCGGTGCCCTTGGCCACACGCTGTTCTCCCGGCCGGTGACGACCCGAGCGTGGCAGGAAGCAGAGCGGGACAGCCGCCCTTTGCCGGCCCTGCCTTCTGCCCCTGCCCCTGTCCCCGTGCCCAGGCTGGGACAGCAGAGCAATGCTCAGGCTCTTAGTGCCCCTCCAGGAGTCCTCTGCATCCAATACAAGCTTGAAGATGCAGCCAATACCAGGACTATTTTAAAATAATTCTTTTCTAATACAGAGAAAGTTTTGAAGTACTTTCACATGTTGGACAAGACTCCAGTGAGGCACTGGCTGCCTCAGGCTGCAAAACGCACATTAGTAACCTCTGCAGTTTTTTTGCTCTTTTCTGTGTCTGAGTCCAGCTGCAATAGTGAACCAAAGCCACAGGCTGCACTCAGTCCTTGGATCCAGCTGAAGGCTGCTCCTGACTTTGCGTCTGCTTTAGCTTCAGAATATCCCAGAACCCACTTTTCAGAGCACTTAAGATAAGCCCAACCTTCACACGAGGTTTATTTGCACATGGTCAGATATGGGAGTCTAGCATGTTTTTCCTGTTCTGATGAAAACTACATGGTCATAAGAGGAAATAAAATGGAAACAAATTGTCAGTGCAAGGGCTGGGCTGTTTCCTGCTCTGGAGTTGTATCTTGAGCAGGAAGCTGGAGGGCACCAGCCCTGCCAGGAGGAGCCAAGCGCTGCCGTTACCTTCTTTAGCGAGCTTTGCCAGGTGCTTCTCCAGGCTGGCAATGTGGTGTCTCTCCAGGTAACGATAGAACTGGAACAAAGTAACCGGTTCCGTTTGGAAACAGGGAGAGGGGAGCAACCCATCACAGGTGAGGATCTGCTCCAGCAGCCTCTGCAGCACTGCAGGGAACAGGGAGTAGGACAAAGAGAAGACAGTAGGTTGGTTACATGGAAGCTGCTGAAAACAAGTGAGAGGTTTGGGGTTTTTTAAATGCACAAGGACAATTTTCAGCACTGCACTGAAATGAGGTCAGCGTGGTCTTGTGCTCATGTGGTACCTGTCTCCAGGTGGCTGGGGTACTTCTCCTTCACTTTGAGCATCATTGTGTATTTCAGTGCATGGCGGAACCTTTCTGCTGAGGTCACCAAGATGCTGCTGCCGGGCTCTGCAAGATCACTCCAGATTTTCAGATACTGCTTCTTCTTTTTAGTCTTCTGAATAACTGAAACCCAACATTTTAAAAAGTCAGTGAGCTCTAGCAGATTTGGGATTTTACATGAGAAATTAGGCAGCAGATGGCCTATCTGGACATGGGACAGTATTAACTTGCATTTGCATTAGAGATGGTTTTGTTCAAAATGGGACATTTACTGCCCAAATGTTCACACCTGCAAGCACTGATGTCACCATGCTTGGGCTGAGCTCCTGAACTACCATCAGCAGCTATTCTGCCTCTTATTTTTCATTTTATCCCAGCATCTGAGTCAGTTCCAGAAAAACTTTCTGGGAGTTTAAGTGGTTGTCCTTCTGTCAGCCAAGGAGGTGCCACTGCCAAGGGTTTTCGGGATCCTGCCTCGTGTTCCTTGCCCAGGGCAGAGCTCTGACCTCAGGGTGCTCTCAAACCCTTCACAAGGGCACGTGAAGCAACACCCTGTGGTTCCCCATTTGGACCCTTGACTCCTCACTTTTACCTCCAGACATGAGCTCCTGCATTTCAGACTCCCACACTTCCCCTGTCACACGGTACCAGACCCTTTGCAGCTCTGCTCCAGGGAACAGTTTATTCTCACATCCTCCAGGATAAAATCTGGCAGCAAATGCTTCCAACTAAAATTTGCATTCTTGCTGCTGTATTCACCAAGATGAGAACAAAAGCCTTCCAAGCATCTCATTGTGCTTTATCATTTTCTCATGTCCAACAGCCAAGGGAAGAATTTAGTAGTGGGAAGACCTGAGATAGAATTCTGTGCCCACCAATCTGTTCCTGCAAGTGGGCACAGAATTGGGGCTGTTTGCTTGCCAAGGAAAAGCACAGATATAAAAGAGGATTTTATTAAGGCTGCTCTGCTGCTCTTTGACTGCAAACTCCACCATCTACAACATCCCTGTTTAAGACCAGTTCAGCTACTCTTTCTTTGAGACAAACTTCTCCAAATATTTTCCTTCTGTGCAGAAGAAAAAACGAACCAAGGAACGAGCCCTGTTTTTTCTAAGAATCAAGATTTAAAGAGCTGCTTGAATGATGTAAATGTTTAAGGAATTTAGAATGAAACTCTCTGGGTCTGGGGAGGCTCAAGCAGACACATCAGGGGTGCACCTCTCCCACCTCTGCATGCCTTGGAGTAAGGCAGGTACTCACTTTTCTCGACAGACAGATCCAGGACATCCCCCAGGACTCGCGTCTGCTCTGACACTTCCTCCAAAATGCTCTCCTGGACAACCTGGGCTACATTTGGTGCCCTCAGTTTCTGAAATGCAACAGACATAACTCAGGAGCTGAAACAAGGGCAGGAGCAAGCTCCAGATAAATGAGGATTTGTTTCTTAGAATCCAACTTTTAAGAGCAGCAAGAAAACCCCAGCTGCTCTCAGAAGGCCCCTTGCCCATCAAACACCTGCTCCCTGTAGTAGCAGTTTTTCATTCATTAAACATTACCCAAGCCAAGCCTGTGCATTTGCAGCCTGCTTTGGGCACAAAGGTATTGCTTAGAGCTTCAGCAAAACCCAGAGGCTGAAAAGAGGCAGCAGAGTTTGTATGACAAATTCTGTGTGGACACACATGTACAATGCATTTTTTGTACCCAATTTCCATTCTGAGTCTCTGTGCCATTATAAAACAAACAAAACATATTAACTTCTCCTGTAATCAGAATCAGCATTGACAGCCAGTGCCCTGGAAACCCCCAGGCTGCTCTGTACCTGCAGCAGACCTTTGCACAGCCTCAGGTGTGTTATCAACAGCATGTCTAGGTTGTCATCACCAGTAGTTACATCTCGTGCTTCTGGTCTTGTGTCACAGCTCAGGGACTGGAGCACATTGTCATTGTATGTGCTGGTGAGATGAGGGGAAAAAGGAGTTAGAAGTCTTATCACTAAATAGAATTGAAGATGTACTGTCTCAACAGGAAGATGCGAAAGAAACCAGGTGGTTTTGAACAGAAAGCAGCATTTCCTTTAATTGCATTTTATAACCCTTTTTAAAAACATGGGGACACCTTTCTGTGCTGGATTTGATACCACAGCTGTTTCCCAGCCAAGTGTGCCTGTTCTGGGACCCCCTTTGCCTGTCCCACGAGGTGCTGCAGCACATACCTGACACTGCCTGTCCTTACGCTCCCAAACAAGGACAGCTCGTCAGCACTGCAGTCAGCGTTCAAGAAGTCAAAACTCTCCAGCACTGTCTCCACCATTAAACTCTCCATAGAGGAATGTTTATGAAGTGTCTTTAGCTGTTAATGAAATATAAGCAGAAATGCTGTAATTTATAGTTAGCAAGCCATTTTGCAGTTGTTCTTTGCTGGTTTTGAAATAATTCCTAATAAAAAAATCACTTTGTTTTTCTGATTTCATTCTTAACACATCAGGGAAGTCTGCTCTCGGTGCAGCGCTCTGACCCCAAAATAATGTTGGCAGTTAAATTCAAAATATGTGTTAATATTTCAGTCTCTGTGGATTCCATTTTATCTCCATGCCTGGTAAAGCTGGTGAGAGCTGATGTTCTCTGCATCCTCTGTCACTAACACAGTTTTCACTCATTCCCTGTTTCAGAGCTCAAAGCACCAATCTCAGGGGGCTGTTGCATTCCAGCACAGCATCCAAGAGCTTCATATCAATAGTGGATTTCATGGGGCCTATACCTTTCTCCCCCCTGGAAAGGCTGCTTTGAGACTACTTGGTTTAGGTTTTAAGTTCTGTTTTTCCAGGGGTTTCACTGGAGCAGGAGGCCAGGGCAGTCATGTTATCATCAGTTCTTACTCCAGCCTGGATTCCCTCCCCAGCCCTCGTGTTCCTGCTCCCAAACCTGCAGCACAGCCCCTGCCTGCTCTTCTCCAGCACCTTTCCTCTAAGGAAAGAAGTGCTTCCAGCCCCTCTGACTTGTCAGACAGCCTGGCCCGCCTGCAGGAGCCGGGGGAGCCTGGACACACGGGCTTTGATGAGCTGCTGCAGTCACCTCGAGCTACACCAGGCTTGAAAAACAGCCACAGATTCGAAGCAGACCTAAATGCTGAGGCCCTGACACGCAGCCCAGGTTCTGCTCAGCCCGGAGTTTCCAGCAGGACTGCAGTTCTCTGCCGATGCCGTCCCCCTCGCCCGGCCCCGGGCGGCTCCTGCGCTCCGCCGCCTTTCCCGAGCCCCGCCTGACCTCTGGTGGCCAAACTCCCCGGCTGGGGGCCACCGCTGCAGCCCCGAATCAACCCGACCGCAGCGGCACGGAGCTCCTTCAGGGCTAACAGGGAGAGCTGCACCGCCTCCCGAGAGCAAAACACAACCCTACCTTCAATTTATCCCTCACAGACAAAACCTGGCATTCCAGTTTCTGCAGCTGGGCTTGCCCCTCGCCACGCGATTTCAGCAAATTCAACACTTCCTGGAGAGTCTTGTCGATTGACTTTGCACGTCCATCTGGTTTGAGGTCATTTGCAGCATTCCAGCTTTTCTGGCTCATGTTTTCCTGCTCTGCCAGACGGCGATTCCGGGCCTGGCTGAAAGAGTCTCTCCTGCCTTTGTGACGGCTTGGAAAAGTGGAGGGGCTACTTGGGAATCCATCCGCACACGGAATCTTCTTCAGGATGTCCAGAGTGGTGTGATCTGGGAGAGGATGCTGCAGCTCTTCTGCTCCAGTCTCTTGAATTATCACCAGTGGCAACATCCTGTGATCCAGGGCTGGAGTTGTACTTCGGGATTCTGCCCCTTTCTGATCCTCCGAGCTGAACGAATCTCCCTCGCTCGTCTCCGCCGGGTTGTGTGGCTTGTTCCTCCCAGGGACATCAAACTCACAGGCAGCCAAGTAGCTCAGAATGCTGGGAGGCTGGCCTTCCTCACCTCCATCCCCTGGGCTTTGCCTCTGCTGCAAAACAGACTGAAAAGAGATCCCCAAGTGAGCCTGGAGACAGCTGGAAAGACCAAGATCCCACCTAGGAGAGGGGACTCTGCTTTCCTGGTTCCCAGTTTGATGCCCACCACAGATTACTGGAGCAGACACCCACATCCCCACCATTCCAGCTGCTGAGCAGAGTTTTGTTGAGGGTTTTTAAAATGTTTTACAAAATCCAAACTAGAACGCAGAAGAATAAGGGTTAAAAGAAAAAGTTAACAAAGCTCCAAAATAAACTGCAAAGGCCCCAGAGTGCTGCTTCCACATTGCTGGGTGTGCTCCTAAACAGTCTAATCTAACCCAAAAACCAAGCCCTGGGTCTGTGCTTTACCCTTTGCTCTCCCCGATGAACTCACCAGGTAATATCTCTCTCTGAAGCTGGGGGTGTTTGGGGGGGTCCAGTTGTACAATGAGCTCTTCCTGCTACCCACAGAAAACTTGGCAGTACTTCCAGGTGACAGAAACAGGTTCTCTGTGTCGAAGGGGCTGCAGCAGAAAACAAAGGCCCAAGTGTCAGTGAGGGCAGAGAGCACAGAGGTGTTTATCTGCTGGTAGGGTTTGAACTGGGACGTTTAGTCAGCAACACACGGAATAAAAGGAAACAGAAACTGCCTCTCTGACTAGTATCTTTGATTTCTCCAGCAGAGAAAGACACAGGCAAGAAGGCTGTGGTTTGTACACAGAATTCTCAGCACCCTTTAGACAGAAACCTGTGCCAGAGTCTTTGGAAGAGGAGTCCAATGGTCCCAAAGGTTGAGGTGCTCTGTCCTCTGACACTGGTGCTGGCCTGGCACTGAGCAGTGACAGGCACAAAACCATAGAGGAAGGAAATACAACACAAGCAATAAAACAGAACTGCCAATTTCCCTCTTGCAGAGCACACACCACCTGGAAAAACCAATAAAAAACCTCATTATCCTTCACCTATTAATAAACAATTCCTTTGGCTGGCAGAGGAAGCCTGTGCAGTGCCACTTGGCAAGTTCTGTGGTTCATACAGGTAGGGATGAGCCAGTTACAGCCCCAGAGGACACTGGCTTAGGTCTGCAAGAGTTTGTCAAGTGCTGCTCCAAAGACTTCCTAATTACCTACTTCAGCACAGCCATTAGTTTCTCAACTTCTTTGCAAAGCAGCCAAGGAAACTCGGATGAATAATCCCCTGGGATACAACTCAGCTAACCAGGAGAAGGAGAACACATTTCAAGTTAAGTAAAGCAAGTTCGGTTTTTATATGTGTTACTTTTTGTTCCTTTCTGAGTTTCCTTGTGGCACCAAAAGAAAGTTTGTTTTTCCACTTGAGTATTGGCATTTTGAAAAAAGTGAATTGTTTGCAACAAATCTGCAGCCTCAGTGATATGAATACAACAACCAAAGAGCAGGATAAAGTCGGCTGCATTCAGCTGTACATTGCAGGAGATCTAAGTGATAACAAGGACTAATCAATTGCAGGGAAATGAATTTCTACTCTCTAGCAAAAGTTGAAGAGCAGAGTCCCAACTCTCTCTGGCTTCTCGTGTTGCACAGGGACAGTTCTGCAGAGCATCCTGCAGTGCAGCACTCTGTGTTCTTCCTGAGCAGAGAGAATGCTCTGGAGCTCCCCAAACCAGGTTAATTGGCTGAATTAGCCAGTGTCACCCAGCTGGGCTCCATCACAGCCCCATTCCTCAGAGCCACACAACCAACCATCTGCACTGACTCATGGGCAGAAATAAATTGGGTTTCTGACAGCAAGAGCCTTTTAGCCAAAGCCTGCTGTGTTTACTGATGAAAGCAAATTACTCCTACCCATGGCATTCTTAACAAAAGGCACAGGGATCCATTCCTCAGATTTTTTCATTTTTAGCTTTTAATACAATGATGCAGTAATGCAAAATGACACTTCTAGGAAAGGAACAAGAACAAACAACATCTGCTTTGCCCCTTTGGCAATTCCTAAGAGCCTCCAGAAAAATGCAGCTCTTCAGCTGGCTGCAGACAAGCACATGCTCCTGGTCCTGCAAGGAATGACTGGGAGAGCAGAGCAGAGGGGCAAAGCAGGAATGGGGTCTGCTCTGGAGCTTCTATTTTCTCTTGGCTCTGAGCTCCTTGGGCACAATCCATCATCTCCCTCCACATTTCTCCAGCAAACAAACCATCACACTGGGACAGCTCCATGAATCCATCTCTCCCAGCATTCTGGCACAGACAGAACCCAGTAGTGGATATTCCAGGGAAAAACAGAGGAAGTCAGTCAAATGGAGTGGGCTCTCCCCAGACACAGGCTGGAGTTTGAGGCAACCCATAGCTGGGATCTGTCATGCACCAGACTTTGCAAGCAGACTATTGCCTTTAATTGTCACTGGCTTTTCCTCAGTTTGTTTAGTCACTTCCTGAAATCATTGACATAAAACCTCTCCATAGGTAAAAACTATGCAGGAATGTCATTGTTTAACCTTAAATTCTGGAGCAATTACTTTAATGGGGGGTGGCTGTACTGAGAGAAATGGTGGCTCCACATTTCCTGTCCATGTTCCCCAGCCAACATCCACATGCCTGCACAGGATTATCCAGCCACAGCTTTTCGGGCGAGAAAAGCTCCATTCAAAAAAAAAATCCAAAGTGACCCACATCTGATCATCTTTGCTGTCTCCATTCTGTGCCCTAATCACTCCCCTCCTGTCCAGCCACTCCATGGATTCAATTCCCCCAGACCGGATGGGCAGATAGAATTCCCTGCCTGAATTCCACTGCTCAGCCTGTGAATCCAGGCTTACATTAATACAAGAAAAAGCCAATTCTAGTCAAGTGGACTGGACTCACTGTTAATGATGAGATTTTTCTTTCACCCACTCAGCCCAGGGGAAAATGCCCATGCAATTCAGCAGAGAGGTGGTTGTTGGGTCTCACCCACCCTTTCCAGCCCAACAAGCACCAGGCTCCAGGTTATCCAGCTTGGCTCAGCACCAGCTGTGAGAGCACAGAGATGCACCAGTGGATCATCGAAGATCCTGCAGGAGGAACTGCCTCTTCACCTAAGCTTGCATCTCTAAGAGCAAGACTGGCAGTAGGTATGCATCCCAAAATAAAAGCCAGACTTTCTTTTTTACTCTGCCTTAAGGTTTTGTGCTCCTGCTCCAGGAACCCTTGTGAGCCAGGCCAGCACTGCTCAAAGCAGTCACCAGAGTGGTTCTGACTGGATGGTGCCCCCTGGATCCCAGTGCAGGGCACTACTGGAGTTCTGAAAAGAGAATACAGCCCTCTCTTTATCCTGCATGTGAGACAGAATTCAGACTGTTGTTTAGGTTGGCAAAAACCCCAAAGCCTTTTGCCAAACTGGCCAACAAAGCCGTTCTGCAACAGTCCCAAGCTCATTCACACTCCTCATGGCACAATCTATAAAGGAGCTGAAGGCACTTTTGTTTGAGCCCAGAAGACCAGAGGCCTATTTAAAGAAAATATACATTTAGAAGCAGAAGAGAGAGCTACATTTGGATTTCTCACAAAGCAGGTCTAGACTGAAAGCTTGCCCCTCATGGAACTTTGGGTAAATCAGATGAATTTGTTTAGTTATTCTTAAATCAGAGAAAAAAGCAGCTGTTACTTTGAGTGCTCTATCTTTGAAAACAGAAACACCCTAAGTTATCACCACAAAGCTCCTCTTTTCTGTAAACAACCTCAGCAGACTGTCAGAGAGGAGAGGCCAGCTCTGCACAGCAATGCTCTGGAGAATCCACTTGGTGGGATCCCAACGCATCTCAGGAAACTTAAACACAGCAGAGACACAGAGCTGGAGCTCTCATGCACTGAGAAATTCCAAGGGGGGATTAATTCCCAAAGAAAATGAGTCACCACTGCCCCGCTCCCAGCTCAGCTGCTGCCAGCTCCAAGGGCTGTGTGATGCTGTCCCAAATCCCACGGACGTGCTCCTCTTGCCAGCCCAAAGCTGCACTCTGAGCTGGAGACTGCAGCCAGAGAGCGTCAGCAGCACTGGGATGGGACTTTTCTAGAAAGTTTTGCCCCAAATACAATTTGCTTTGGGGATTTAGGTTATGAGGAACTGTGCAATATCCCAGAATTGGAGGGGGTTTTCCTCATCCAGTTCTTTTGTAAGAACAGCTTATGTGCATGATTAATTCTGAAGTTCCTGCCAGTGAGGACAGGAAGGGAGTAGATCCAGCAGCAGGGAATGAAGGACTGTCAGTGCCACTGCTGGGGGCTCACAAGAAGGTAGCAGAAGTGGTTTCTTCCAGACTCTATATTCTCCATATACCATGGCCATGGTCAGCTCTCACGAGGAAAACGCATCATTAACAGGGGCAGGCAAAACTCTGCCAAGGTGAGTTCATTTCTTGCTGACCTCAAGAGATTTGTGTTTGAAAATAATTTTCAGGTGCTGTGGCAGGGACACATTTTTCAGCCCAGTTGCAGGTACAAGTGTCAAGGACCACTGCACATGCAAGGGACACTCGGAAAATGGTACTGGATCAATAAGGCTTTACTTTCCCCAGCCCCAGAAATGGAACCAGAGCTGTTTCTGATTTTCCTGCTGGGAGCCTGGGGCCTTTCAGGGAGGGCCTGACAGCAGAGGGGTGTTCAAAGGCCTCTGGGCCATGCAGGGCTGGGAAGAGCCAAGGCTGCAGAGAGCCACGTGCAGAGGGACATGCGGAGAGTGTCCCCATTTCACTGGGCACCTCACTAAGGGGCTGGTGTAATCCTGGACAACAGCAAATGCAAACAGGTTAAAAAGTCTTGATTTGTTGTAGATGGCTCTCTCAATGTGGAACAACAGTGCCATAAAGCAGAAATAACAGAACTACCTCAAAACCCTGTGCTGGTGAGTCTGGAGGGAGGAATAAGTGCCAGTGCACTGTCCACAACAGTGAGAATTTACTTTTAATAACAGCATTAATCCACTACAAAAATCAAATTACAAATTTAAAATATAAAACAATTTAACAAACCACAGGCACCGTGACAATGCTCAGCTATTTAAAAGGACATCTGTAAGCAGCTTCCCTGGAGTGCACAAACAGCCTTGTGTCCATAACTACCCACAGCACACAGACGAAGGTGCCAAGTCTTTGGGAAAGCTGCTTTTTTAACAGATCGTGTCTTGGTAATGACTGTCCTAAAACTTCAGCTGTGTATTTTTTTCATTGTGTCCAGAAACTGCTACTTCCAGTTTCATTTCATCACCTTTAAGATTATTTTTCATGTTTTGTAGACACACATACATTGCTTGGAGTTAGATCAAATGCTCATTGTGAGGAGCAGAGAGCTTAGTAAGGCCACTGGCGAGGTCCCACGGCTGTGGGGACACCAAAGGAAGAGCTGAAAGGTCATAGGAACAGCTTCTGTCCCTTTCTCTTCCTGCTCCCACCATCAGATCAGGCCCAGGGGTTGCTGTGAGGGAGCATGGGGCTGTTCTCTACCCTGCACCTGCTCTCAGATAGAAAGAGGTAAATGTTGAATGCAACTCAGGGACACACCTGGGAGCCTTTCATTATTTCAAATGTTTTCTAGCTGTTGCTGTTTGAGGCTGTACTTACTTCCAGAGGACCTCCAGCCGCAGCTTGATGGTGCCCAGCTCAGTTATATCCACAATGATCGCCTGGGGCTTGGTGGTGAAGAAGTTGACGCTGTCACATGTCACCACCCCAACCAGGATAGTGGCCAGGCCTCGCAGCTCTGTCACCTGCAGGGACAGACAAACACATCCAATTCCATCTTACCAGACAATCCTAAATCCCCTGCATGGAGAAGAGAACAGCCCAGGTCAGATCTGCTCTGAGGCCCACAACAAACCAAGCCCTGATACTCAGTTCTGCATTCCCAAACTGCTGTGAGCCACTGTCCCCACAAGGAATATCTCACAGGAGGCTGCCAAAGAGGGGAGGGGTTCCAGGAGCTGGGCACACACAGAGCTGTACAGCATTCCCATTTTTAAACCTGCTATGTATTTGTACTGGGCAAAGATTACTGAGGACAAAGTGGAAAGAGCAGGAGGTGTGGAGGACATTCATCAGCAGATTTTCATAAGCTGACAAAAAGAGTAAAACTATCCTTGTGACACAAAGTTACACAAGTTTTTACAACAATTATGGTAAAACAGGGATCTGAATTAACTTCTCACCTGATCCTCATTGTGCAGTAAAAGTAAAAAACCACTTCATAAACCCATTTTCAAAGGCAGTGCTGGCAGGGTGCCAGAGTGTCTCCTGTGTAACCCAGCTCCTGCTGCCAGGGGAGGGAACTCTGCAGGAGCTGCTTTAACAGGCTGCCAGAGCCCAAAGGCCTGCACTGGCACAGTTTCCCAGTAGGACAGGATCCAGCACAGCCTTCAGTCTCAGCTCTTTTCAGGCTGACAGGAGTCATGCTGCAGAGCAGCCCACAAGTGCTGCTCAAGGATTAACCCCACCTGCCAGGGCAGTGCCAGAACCAAGCGTGGGTTTTCTGTACAGGAATTTCTCTCCTCCAATAGAGAGCAGTACTACAGGTACTTAACATCCACATGAGGGATGGGAATAATATCTACATCCACATCTGTCTCCACATCCAGCTGCATCCTAGAAATTCCCAGATATTGATCTAGGACCTTTTCAGAAAACCAACCAAACAAAAAACCTGAAACACAACCACAGGTCCCAGAACATGGGAAAGCAGGTGCACTAATACAGTCACCAGTGCCAGGAGCAAAGGAAAATCAGAAGTCATGTCCCTTCACTAGGCAGAACATGGATTAACTGCCATTTTTTACATAGCTAGAGAAAGAAAACCAAGAATTTTGAGAAACCCTTGGTGGTCTAAGGGAGAAGTAGCAGAAGACCTGTTAACCCACTGATTCCAATCCAACCATTATACACCACACCTTGATTTCAAACTTCTCGTGCAGATTGGGTATAAAAACCTTTTCTTCCTCATCCCACGTTTGGCTGTCATCAGTCTCAATTTTGCCTTTCAGCCTCCATTTTTGGCGCCCCAGTCGCACAAACACCTGGAAACCACAAAGAAAAGAGCCTGTTGGGCCAGCATGTCCCAGACTATCCCCTTCAGTCCACAGGTCCCTCACTGTTCCAGTTCTATGGAAGCAAAGCTGCTCCCTTGATCACTGTACACTGGGAGCTTGGATACAGCCAGAAGACTGGAGACAGGAATTGGGGGTGCAGGCTTCAACCCCTGAAGTCAGCACCCAGTGCCACATCCCACCCACTGGAGAAGGAGCTCAAACCACACTGCACTGCAGGTGGGGTGGTGCTGAAGTACCAGGACACTGGAATTCACTGGGAAAGGTTAGGAGCAGGAGAGCACCCAGGGAGACACTGAGTGCCTTCACATCACACCAAGGGCAAACTTCCAAGAAACAGGCAGCCACTGCTATTTGATTCCAGGGCAACTCTGAAGGCAAAGCCCTGGCAGCTGGGTTTGATAGGCAATCACTGGCATCATTTAAACGCCCCTGTAACACCCAAATCACATCTAATCCCCTCTGTCCCTCCCCAGCTTCCAGGGGCACAGTGAGTGTGCCAATGTTCTGTTCTCCTCACAGCAGAGTGTGGATTTATCACAGTCTGGCTCCTGCTCTCCATGTTCCACCCCTGCCCTCCTGTGCTGCTCATGCACTCTCACTCCAGGAACAGAAAGGACAAAATATACATGTTATATACTGCACCTCATACTGGTCCCCGGGGCAGAGACGTGCAAAGCCCACCAGCCCTGAAAAGAGAAGGAAAACTCCCAGTGTTTGTAAGCTTTACAAAGCCCCCCAACACCTCAGCCTGCAATGAATCAAGTGACTCTCTGGGTAGCGCTCCCTCTTGTCCTCAGCTCTGAGCAGAAGCTACCCCACCAGCCCAGTGCACTCTTAAAAGGAGAACATTTAATTGAGCTGAAGAAAGAAAGCCTGTCAGCCTTGTATTCAAGTATAAAACACCATGGCAGGTCTGTTTTACAGCACTGGAGCAAAATAACTTTACCAAAATTCTGTCTAAGATCTCACTGAATAACTGGACTCTCAGTGGATCAGATTGCTACCCAGAAACCCCAAATCAACAGATGAGTCTTGAAGGAAAGGAAAAAGGAACCTACCTTTCATCTTCACATGAAACTCTCCCAAGTGGACCTCCAATGCCCCCTCTATAAAGCACATGTCCTGAAAGAAAGACTGCACAGTCACCAGCACTGCCCAGCAGTGCAGAGGAGCTGCTTCCCCACACATGCCATTTCTTTTAAAGGACTGCATTCCTTTTATTTTTTTTTTTTTAAAGGGCATACAAACATTTTCACCAGTAAAGGCAGATAAAAGTAATGTTAATGGATTCTGTAAGACATAAAATCTTCCACAGAAGACTGGAACTCCTTGAGCTCCTCACTGTCAGTTACCTTCCATCAGTGGTTTTGTAAAAATAGCATAGCTCATTACTTCAATTCTCATCCCACACTTCCAGTGGAAGACATAAGAGACCCCAGTATTAAGGATTTTTCATACAATGTACCTGCATTTTATTCACACATGCTTTTAACCCACACCATTAAAAAAAAAAAAGCCAGCAGCAACTCCCAGTGCACTCTTTGTGAAGGAGCAGTCAGGTCCTGCTTACAAGTGTGAAGGATTTCCTACCTCTGTGCACTCCTGGACGTTCTTGTAGAGCTCCACCAGGCTCTCCCTGGAGGCTTTGGTGGAAGGGGACAGGGAGAAGGCCTGTTTCATGTTGGTGGCCCCATCCCGCAGTCTGCACTGGATGCAGTAAGCTTCATAGAGCTCTTCCACCTTTCAAACATGGGAAAGAAGGAGCTGGAATTACCCTGGCATAGTTAAGGCGTTTTGGAAAGGAACATCAGCAGTGTTTCCTGGCCAAAACAAAAAGCAACAACCAAACCAAACCCCCTGTCAGGGCACTGCAGGATGCTGCAACTCCTGCATTTTACAGAGTGCAACAGTTTGCTCCTCAATATCCCATGCTTTTTTTTCAGGAATACCATCAGCTCTGCTTTTACCAGAGTAGAAGACAAGTAGTAGAGTAACACTTTGCTCACAAAAATTGCAGAGCAGGAAACCAATTCCCTCAACGCAGGCTCAACCCCCTGCTGTGTTAGCTGTGCCAGAGGAGAGGTTCCAGCCCTCTGGAAGCACTGGCAGACAGCAGACACAGAAATGCCCCTGTGGCCCCTCATGGGAAGGGGGGAGAACACATCAGGCTTCAGAGCAGCATTTTCTGAATAAACTGGCAGAGAATGCAAACTGGTTTCACAGGAAAACTCAGGTTGGGTCGTGCCCAACATTCAGCCTGAATAGAACCATTCAGGAAATTAAATAAATAAAAATCCCCTCCTCCTGTAAAAAGAGTGGCTACAGCTTTCAGCAAGTCCCCAGCATTCTCCCCTTCAGATGAATTATAATCAGAGTGTTTTCCATGTGGATAGATCACTTAAAAAGCAGTGTGAGCCTTACAGGTACAAGGTATAAACCCCTTACCTTGCTAATGTGAAACTCCAACTTTCTGATGTATCTCTCCACAGAGCGGATTTGCTTTTGAAGAGGGCAGAGAGAGAAAAAGGGATGTGAGAAATTATTTCCTAAATGCGCCATTAGGTAACACAGCAGACAGCAAATCACCCATTTTCCTCTTTTGGCAACATTCCATCTCATCCCCAACAGCCTTACCTTATCCAGGTCATAGTAGAAAGCCTGAAAGAGAAACAGCACAGGCTGAGGAGGAGAGCACCTGTATTTGTACACAGTGATGATACCTTCATACATACTGCAAGGCTCACTAGGACATCCTCATTTACACTAAATTAATATTGTAAACGCTGATCACTGAGCAGACACAAGGAGGTACAGCCCAGTAAAGAAACATGATCTGAGGAACACTGCTGGATATTGGCAATGAGAAATCCCAAGCTCTCACAACGAGGGCTACCTTGCTTGGGAAAATTCTGATTGTGATGCTTTGCTGGATCCCACCTCAGTGTTTTAACTGGACAACCCCTGGGAGTCCCTGGAGGGAGAAAGCACCTACTTTTGTGACTGTATTTAAGTACTTAAACATTAAAAACACCTTACCAATCTAGAGTTCCTTTTTGTATCTTTGTGTCGACCAGAGAGATAATCCAGCTCAGCCTGATGTGCTTCCAGGTATTCACTGCAGAGAAAGCAAGCCCACTGTTAGATTGTCCCAGAGTGGTCATTAGAGATTCTCTGGGGAGGCGTTTCAGCAGAATGTTACAAGGGATGTAGGAGGAGAATATCAAGTTCTAACACACACACAAATCACAGATCTCCCTCTCAGATTCCTCTAACTATTCCTGCGTGACCCCTTCCTGTAAGGCAGCAGAATGGCTCAGTTGTTGAGGAAGCCTCTGCTTACAGTTACTGAGGAGGAAGGACTCACCAACCAACTCCATCTTAGAGAGCCAAAGACTTGCAACATGAAACACTTGCACTACAAACCCAAGCTCACAGGAGCACTGCCCAGGTAAGGTGGGGCCGATGCCACTCAGCGTTTTAGCAAACTGAGCTGAAGACCCTATTAAGGCAATTTCTTAATGCAACTATTACTTTTCCCAGAATGAGAACTCTTTTTGCAAGGTGTGAAGCACTTGGTGCCAGCTGGCTTCTCTAGAGTTGCTTGCATGCATGGGTTGTTGCTTGCATGCTTTACGAGTTTCCACAGGGCCTTAAACTTTTTCAGCTGAGACCATCTTCATCCAACTTTCCTTTTAATACAGAGCAGACTTAGGTAACTTTTTCCTTTAATGTTTAAAAGGGAACCAGAATCACCTAGTAAATGCTACATTATTAGACAGTCTCCGAGCAGTCAAAATAACTTCATTTTAGACAGCTACACTTCTTCACATTTGCTTTGATGCATTTCATTTTCTTACTGTTCCAAAACCAGGTCCCCCAAGACATCCCACGTCTCCAGCATTCAGCTGTCTGCTCTTAACACCTGCCCAGTAAGAGCTCAGTGCAGAAGCAGCCAAGGCTGAAGGCAGAAGAACATTCATTTACCTTTTAGAAAGGCTTCATCACTTTTAGATTTAGGTATGTTAGAATGACCAGCTTGATGGAATGGCACCCAGATGGTTAACAGAATAAAGAGTTATTTTCTACAACTATAAAGAAACAGGCACATAAAATATGTTCTGTACTAAAAATTCGAGTCACTCCAGCACCGAGTGGACTTAAGTCTGCATTTACTTAAAATTTGGCCTTTGCATTGCTATTTGATACAGCTGTTTTCTGTAGGTTACTTCAGTCAATTAGTCAGCCACTCACTTTTGGCAGGAGGCTGATCATGTGGCACTCACTGCAAAACTGGGAACAAATTCTGATCCACTTTATAGTTTCTCCTCCCTAAGCTCAGATAAATTCTCAACTCTGCAAAAACATTTGGTTTCCTTGTTTCTTTTAAATCTAAATCCTCTAATAAGACATTGGTGGATATTTTTAGGGCTAAGACTTCATAGTCTTTTATAGGACTGAAAACTTGACACATCTGACTTTATAAAGTGTTACTACAGTGCATTTTATGTTCTTTGCTTAGGAAAACAAACTAGGAGCAAAATGCATACAGGAGCAAAATGTGGAGGACAGCAGTAACACACTGCAGGAACTGTTAGAAGGGTGCCAGCAGAAAGAGCTGTGGGGTTTACACATCCAAGGGAAGGTATTTTATCTTCTGATAGCAGCTGCAGGGTGTAAATGAAGTTCCTGTAATAATAGAACATTCTGGGAAATCAAAAAGCTGACGTTTTCAGGTGAATCTGCTTAGGCCTTTGTGTTACAAGACACCTGAAGATCACAGAGCACTTTCGAAATCCAGAGTTTACTTCTATTAAGAGGGAGAAAAAAAAAAAAGAAAAAACCAAAAAACCCCCACTGAACAACCCTCCTAGAGCAGCTCATTCTGTCAGTGTTCACTAATCAGCAGAAGGAAAACAGAAGTGGTTGATGAACCAGCCTCCCCACTCTGCCTTTGCAGGGCACACCCTCATCTTCAGACTCGATTTTAAGTCAGCTTTTTGAGTCATAGCAAACTCCACACAGTTCCCTCTCCAGAAGCTTTTTGCCAATCACTCCCCAGGTCTGGCTGTCCCATCCCTATGCTGCCACCCTGCCCTGAAAGCCTCCCTTCCTCATGGAAGTTCAGCTGCTCCCCAGGAGATGGGCAGAGTTCGCTGTCACTTTTTACAGTGTAATTAACTAGGAACAAACAAAAACATCAGAGCACTTTGCTTGCAAGCAGACTGTCTGAGAGTGAATGAAACTTGTTTTACAAGGTCCCAGGCCTAGGGAAGTCACCACATGCGTTTGGAGATGCCAGATGGAGACAGAGCACAGTGACACACAGACTTAAGCAGCATGACTAGGTAAGGCAAATTACAATATTGGAAAAGTCCTTACTTAAGTCCTTTCTTCAAAGCTTCAAAAATTTTCTTCACCTGCAGTGGCTTTGGATCCCAGATGAGTGCCCCCTTCTGCAGGGAATTATAGGCCTTGGGGGGTTTCAGTGACATCCTTGATCTCACTGAACTTCTGCTGAGGGACTTGCTGTAGAAAGAGAAAAGAAATACAGGAAAGATGCAAACCCCATCACTTGGGAGACAAGAAATGCCTGAGCCACAGAACTTCCAGGGTACAAGCTCTATCCATTCCCATGTGCATTTACTCAAAATTACCAAGTTCTTGGACACCTGAGCACACTCTGGCAGACAGCAGAAACCCCACAGTGCTGGCTCTGTGTGCCCAGCAGGCAGGGCAGCTGCCAGAGCCTGGGCACAGCCAGGGTCACCCGCAGAAGGGAGCTCTGCTGCAGGGCCAGGGCAGTCCCACTCTCACTGCCACCTGCAATCCAGGCAAAGCTGGCAAGGAACTTCTGCCTGCTCAAGGTCTAAGTGGCAAAGCTCACCTAAAGAGCCTTTAGAAATTGCTATTTCTTCACTTGCACTCAGCATCCATGTAAACCATGGCTCAGAGCACTCCCCAGGTTTGAAAAGCCAACTGCCAGGCCCAGATTGCATACAAGATATAATTACCAAGAGTTTTTTCAGCCTCTAACCCCTCAGCTAATTGCTCTTAAAAGCAACTGCAAAATCAAAATTAAGTATTGTTTCTACAAGAAGTGCCCCACACAGAATTTTTTTGTGCCAGCCTAAGGAGTTGGAACACTCTAAACCATCAGTTATAGCCAACTGTAAAGCAGAAAATGAACTCTCTGCAAATAATTCCTGCCTGGCTTACCTCTATCTATGTGCGCCCCTAAGTCTTGGCTATTTTTATACAGGTTTGTTAATAATCCCTCTAAGTCAAGCCTCTAAAATAACATTACCTAAAGAAGTTTCCCATCTACCAAAGCAAGCCAAACCAGGCAGCTGCTCTCTGAACAGCTTTCTACCTTTTCTACAATTTCCATCCTAAATTCAACTCACCTGGAGAAATTATGAACTTCATCAGGCTCAATAGTTAACAACTGGCTGGTTTCAGTTCCAGGCATGTAACTGGAGGCCTAAGGAGATTATTGTGCTGGGCGATTAAAGCCCAGACCCAACACACCTGAGAGCTGTCCCCAGTCCTATTAGAGAAGCCCTTGAGTAACTACTTTAATTATCCTTGTCCTAAATTTCCACTTAACTCCAGTTTTTAACATCTGTTCTGCAAAAAGTCTGATAAACGAGGTGTTGCCAAACATTACTGGGTACTTAATTTCTTCACACCACTGATTATCTTGGTTTTTTATGATGCCTTAATGTAAAGTATTAATTAACCAAACCATTTGGAGCTCAGGTTACCTATAACAAGGAACATAAGTGTTAAATTAGAACCTTACATTAATATTACTTTTCTTTATTATGATAATGTATCTTTGAGTATTCCAGGCAAAGTGAGAGAGTTTCAACAGGAATAACACTGGAAGGGACAGTCTGGACAATAAGCAGTTGAAAGAGTCTCCTAGAAGGCTCATTACTTAAAATTCTTTCATGCTAAGAAGAAATAGCATCTAATTCCATTAGAGTACTCTAATTAGCAGGATACCAAATAGAAGATACAAGATAATGCTGTTTTGAAATTAAAAAGCCCAAATTACTCCTGGGTTTTGTTTCATTTTGGAATCTACCTTCAGATTTTTGGAGTGCAGATCCTAGATTCTGGAAATAAGTTCCCTTCATGTGGAAGTGCAGCATCTCAGTACTGCACACAGACAGGCTGGGATTTCCCACTCCCCCTTTTCCTCAGCATCTCCCACTGGCTGCTGCAGCCCATATGAGCACTGATGTGAAGAATCCCATTTTCATACATTTCATACGAAAGTTAAGTAGCTGATATGGCCTGTAGGGCCAGTAGCTAAAAGCTGAATGTTCTGTTGCTGCTTTCCCTTGTGAACCTCGTAATTTAAGTATCAGATTTCCCACTATATAGATAAAGTAATAACATTGACTTCCTGTGGAGACCATGGTGGGCAAACACAAAATCGTGTGTCTGACTGAGAGACCCGAGGGGAAGTTGCTAAAGAAAAGCAAAAGTATATTTAGTATCTGCTCAAGAGTGTCCATGTGGGCCTGATTTGTGTGTCATCCTTTGGACAGACCTTGCACAGGGCCCCTGCAAACTCCTGCTGAGTTTTGCAACAGTGCCTGAGGGAGAGATAAGTTAGGAAAGGGTGATTAAAAAATTTCTTGTCCATGCCAGGGCAGGCTCTCATGTTCACTGGGCTGTGACTGAATGTCTAGTACAGAAATCTTCCTTACTGCAGTGGTTCCTGCACAAAACTGTCTGTCTAAACACTTACATAATGAAAAACAACGTCATAAAAGTGCATAAAGAGAGGCACTTGGTCAGGAAAGCTTTGCAGTTAGAAGTAAGAGGATAACCCTAAGGGACACATGAACTTTCTGTCTGGAGCACTGGGACCCTGCTGGACGGTGCCTGGTGGAGAAACAGCTGCTCCCCACAGCTCCTGGTGGATCCTTTCCCTGCTAGAACTCCCACTTTGGACTGGAGCTCAAGCCTGTTTACGTCATCTGACAGAGTTTTTCTCCAGACCTTAGCAGTTGGTGGGATTTTAGAGATCTGATCTTTGCTAGGGGTAATATTAATTTTCACTTTCACCAACTAATTAATTTATTCAAATTGAAGAGTTCTCAGTTGCATCACAATCATACTGGGATTTCATTTTTTGCTCATACTTTACCATGCTGTGTTTAACCAAAAGTTTAATTCAGTCATCTGGTTCTTTGAGAAGGTATTTAGTTACATGAGTGAGGTATTTTGCTGATACAGAAGTGGATTTTTTTGAGTACAATACTGCTGGAGGCACACTTCCCAAAACTTCTACGTGGTGCTGCTAAATGATTCACTCTGATATTTCTCTAGCATGCACTGGCAGTCAGAGGCCATATTAATTTTCCATTTATAGGTCATATCTTCTAAAAGCACTCAAGATTTACAGGGATTTACAGGAATTGCTAAATTCACAAAAAGCACAGGAGCATTTTTAGTGGAAAAGCTGCATCCCGTGTGTGGCGCAGCTGTCCCTGCAGTGCCCAGCAGTGGGGCAGTCTGCAGGGCAGCACAGCTGCTGATCAGTGCAGGAGCAGCCCTCGGTAGTTTTAGGTGGGAGTGAAGGAACAGCATCTCCACAAAGCTGCCTCAGGTCGATGCACTGCCAGCCTGCTGCCCAGGGACCAGGGGCTTTGGTTTTGGTGTTACTTACGCCAGTTTCCTGCTTTGCACAGTGCTGAACCCAGTGAAGGAGCAGCTCCTGCTGATCCCACCCCCATCCCCAGGGGACACAAACGTGAGCTTGACCGACATGGCTCCCAGTCAGTGAGTCTGGAACAAAACACAAAACACAAAAACAGATGAGGCCAAACATTCTTGGCAGTTCTTGTGCTGCTGCAAGTGGTGAGCTGCATGGAAGTGGAAAGTCAAAACAACACACAGCAGAATAAATTGAAAAAAAAGACTTGTCTGCAATTCACGTTTCCTGTGTTGCCATCCACAGTACAATTAATAAGGGGTTGAATAGTCTAAAATGAAATCTCTTATGCTCTCTTCAATTTCTGATTGATTTTACAAACTCACTATGCAAAAGCCAGAATAGCCTCAATTCAGAGCTTCTCTACCATTTCTGACTTTTTAAAAACCCTGTAATTGTCCCAGTGCTTCAGGAGTCCAGGCCAACCTGTGTATTTCCAAATAGGTGTGGATGCCAGAACAATACTTAAGCTCCAGACTTAGTCAGGTCGAAAAAGCAGCTCCTTGCATCTGTGCAGAGCCACACTGCAGTCAATGGTAGAATTGGCTGTGTGGTGCTTAAGACCAAGGCAGAAGTCTGGTTTCAACAGTAAATTTCAGGTTCATGCTCCTCCTCTGGCAGGGTTTCTCTTGGATTGCTCTCTTGTTTTCCATCAGTCAAACTCTCTTGCTTTTTGGAGAATTGTGTTCTCTGCCATATGTCTATAGAATCCAAGTCCCAATATAAGTAACAGACATATCCTTCAAAGCAGCTGTAGAAAATCACCCAGACAGTTCATATACAGAAAAATTCCCTTCCTTTCCCCCTCAAGCTGGTGTAATGTAAACACCACAAGTGAGTAAATCTGGGTATAACAAAAAGCTGGAGGATGCGTCTGGAGAGAGAAGTACAAGCTCCAACAAGGAGCTCTGAATGCTCCATGCAGAACTTTGTCCCACATTACAGAATGTGCTCTGAAGAGCACTCTTAATCCATCAGAGGGGATGCTGGAAAGGAACTCTGCACTCAGCCCTTGTTCCTGACATTATCCCTTTAGCATGGCTACCATTAGTCAGACTACAAGCCCAGAATGTCAATGTAAGACTCTTTCCCTGGCTCTGCCACTAACTTGGAGAGCAACCTCCTCCCTGCCTGTGAAGGCTGCCTGTAGAGAACTGAATGGTTTAAGACACTTCCCAAGAGGAAGGGGATTGGAGAGCATTTTGCTAATTCTGGGCTAGTCTACAAGTACAGGGAGTTACTGCCAGTGACCACGCTTTAGGTACCATCACCTACAGAGCAGGAACAAAAGCTGTCCTGCATTTCCAGGAGCAGAGATCCTGCCTGTTTAGGAGAAGCCACTCAGTCAATTCCCCGGGCTGAGGTTTAAACTCCCATCTCCTTGCCTGTTCTATGGGCTGTGCCAAGCTGAGGAATACACCCGGGGAAAACAGGCAGAACACTGTAGAGCAAGATGTGACAATGATAAATCCCAGCTGAGAGACACCTGCTTTGGAAGCTCTCCAGTGTGCAAAGAGGTGCTGAGCATGGCCAGGTATTTCACTGCTCAGAGGAGCGAAGTTCAGTGACTCCACAGCCTCAGGAGTATCCACAGAAATCTGTTACACGGAAAACTCAGGTGCCTCTCCACCACCTCTTAATCAAACCATACAGTGCTTTTATTCTCTTGCTTTGAAAAGATCCTCCTTAACACCCTTAATCAGTCCTTGGACTTGCATCATATCACAGCTGAAGTTTCAAAATATTTTCCATTCTTCCCTCTAGTTTTCAGATGTTTGTAAGTCTGTGAACTGTCACCCCATCAAAAGGATCATTAGCCTGAAAAGAGCATGTAACTTACTGAAAAATGTAATTGCATAACAAGCTGTTAAAGGAGGAAATAAAAGGAATAGCCTTGTGGTTATTGACCACATCCCTCATCAAGGCTAAGCCAGATTCCCAGGATCTATTTTTCAGCTCTTTAACCTGGGAAACTCAGTTCATGGGTATAAAGGAGGAAGAAAGTGCAAGAGCAGCTGCTCTAGAGCCTGCCTAACATGAGACTGAAAGCCTTTGGAGCACACAGATATGGAACAAACAAAACCAAGCAGACCCTTGGCAGGGAACAGGAAGTGGAAAACGATGAGAAGACTCCTTAAGTAAAACCTGTGGGACTGACGTGAAGGAGTATGTGGGAAATGTACAGACCCCCAAAACTAAATTAGCAAAAGAACTACATTGCCCAAATTTCCTAGACCTGACCACGTGTGTTTATAAATCCAGTATAATTCTGGATTTCCAGGGGATGCACTGTTGCAATTCGGTAGGAGCCAGAGAAGCCTTGGCCCTCACATGGGCATGGCCAAAAGCATTTCAGCTCCTCCAGGGTCATCTGCTTTCTGTAGCTGCCCAAAGCTCCATCCCCAAGGCCACTGAATCTGTCATGTTCTGCTCCAATGTACTGCTCCTCTCAAAAGCAACTCACAAGTACCTCTTTCCAATTCCCTAAGAATGAAGAGAATTTAAATAAAGCACAAATAAAGGGGTTATCTTTCTTGCTTCAAAATAATGCCAACAAAGTCAATACCTCTTGGTACACACTTGCACATGTATTTTTTGTAGTGACCAAGAAATCTTACGGCTCATTTCACATTTCTGAGCAGAAGACCATAAGTTGGATGTCAAGAAAACATTTTATTTGTAAGACTTATAATGCAGTTGTTTAAACAGAGGGTTTTCTAGATGGAGTGTCTGTATAAAAGTGCTGAGCTACATTACAAGTGCCCCTGAGAAAAAGCATCTGGATCCATCTCAAATTCTACCCTCCCTTTAGGGTAGAAATAAACCAGATAAGGACCCCGACAAAGCTCAGTTCAAATCTGCCTTCCAACCTGTAACCTCTGCTGTGCCAGTGTATCCAAATCTCATAGAAACAGGGATTATGCCCTGGGGAGCAGAGGAACTTCCTCTCCTTTACTCTTCCCCCAGAGCACGGAACAGCAGTTAGCCAGGGGCTGCATATGCAGAGCACAAGAACAGCAGGCCAAAATAAAGGAGTCTATTGCCAGGGGCAACTGGAACACCAAACTACTGCAAAAACCGTGGAGTCCTGACAAAGTCTTCTAAAGCTTGTGAGTCTTGGGCACACCTCCCAGCTGCCAGGGACTCACTGGCTGTAATGTTTTAATACGTGCCATTCCTATGGTTGAGACTTCAGGTCTCAGAAATGTACCTTTGAATCAAAAAAGAATTTTTTTTCCAGATCAAAGGAGTAGGTTTGTTTGGCCCTGTTTCAGTGGTCCATTTGCCATAACAGACTGTTGGTGTGTCAGCTTTGGTGTGACCAAGCATCCAGGCACCCTGGGGCTCCTCTGAGCAGTGAGGACACACAAACTGCATCTTGCGCTCCCTCCCTCTGAGGCTGAGGATGCTCCTCAAGCCAAATGACCTTCACCTTCTACAAACAAAATAATGGTGTCTGTTTGTGTTTATGGCTAAACTTTTCCAGCCCTACTCACATCTTTAATTGTTTCTGGGCACAATGGTTTCAACAATTTTATGAGGAAAATATGACTCAACGACTTCTTGCAAAATGTTTCTGCTCATGTTTAGTGCTTTAAATTAGTAGCCGTGTTTTTGTGTTAGCATCTCCAAGAGGTCCACTTGGTGAACCCTTGCTAGAGGAAAGTATTCATGTTTCCCCAAAGTTTGTAATGTTCCAACTGGGAATGGGCAGTGGGTGGGAGACACTTTCTCCTGGTTGTGTTTCTGCAAGAACTGCACCAGCTTCTGCTTCCCTCAGCTGTTCGTGGGCCCTGGCAGCCTGCACAGGGCTCCAGACCTCACCTGTGGGGCACCACCGGCTCTTCACTGGCCTGACACAACAAAAGCCAGGCTGAAATCAAGCAAGTTATTGTCACTATAGCAAATAAACACAATTACTGACAGACATCCATTCTTAATAACTGCAGTGTCTGAGGGTCACGTTTGTGGTTGAGGATACATTATGTGATCATGACAGTTTGCCTTCCACTGCCAGGTGCAATCCTTCTCCTTACACTTTTAGACCCTTGTTATTTTTATACATAATTTTATTCATAAATATTACACTCACTTTACTTGGAAAGACAAGAGAGCCATTTTAACTTCTAGTTGTGGGAACCAAACAGAGTTGATTTCATTTTGTATTATCACAACATAATACTTAATTCAGTATCTGGTAAGCCCAACAGTTTATTGGAGAGACTGGGGCCTTCGTGCTAAAATCTGGGGCTTAGATTTGTGCCTATCAGGACACTCCCCTGGTGGTTTTGTGCACAGCAGAGCACGAGTTTGTTGCAGAGTTGCCACCTGGAATTTATGTCTTTTATAGCATGGTTTTATAAAATTCACTTCATGACAGCCAAACAAACGTGCCATTGGTCTGTAGTGGCTCTGCACCATCTCTACTGAAACTCGGCTTTCACAGTACAGAACCAGAATCAGCAGTGAATCAGTACATGAACATTTAGGGCCTTCAGAGACCTTCTCTGGACCTTAGGAATGAGCTGTGGTTCCAGCTAATCATTGGCCGTTTCAAAAAAAAGTCAGTCAAAACTGCTAGGTTTGCATTCTGCTTCCCTGAATTTATTATAATTTCCACCAGAACTGTTTTGCTGCTACAATTGCATCAGGATCAGGATTTTAGCTGAAAGAAATACATTCTGCAAACACTTCATGGGTGAAAAGACAACTCTAACGCAATTACACCAAAAATCTTCAGCATAAGTTAAATTTAAGACTGATTTTGCAAACTGGGCTGCGTTTGTCTGCCATCACATTGATGTAATCACAATTATTTTTCTTCTTGCTTATTTCAGAACATAGGGACAATGGATTTAACTGACCCTTCTGAATGCTGCTGATGGGCTGTATCCAGAAACACTTGCAGCAGACAGTGGCATTTGTCTTTCATGACACTGATAAAGAAAACAAAATCAGATCCCCACTCTGTATTACAATCCTGTCAAAGATTTTGAACAAAGTCTCAGGGCTGGTCTAGGCCTGGACCACTGAAGTTTTTGTGATGTCAATGCACTGTGGAATAGGTGGAAATGTCTGGGCTTTGGCACTTACTTTGCAGTGTTGGACATGTAAAGAATCCAGACCATGAAATGAATGAGAGGTGATAAGGGCCTGACTCAGCCCTCATTCCCCTGAAGGTGGCTGTGATGAAGGCTGAGTGAAGCAGGAGTGAAGTGACCGTCTGGGCACGGCCCCAGGCTGAATCCCCTGGGAAAATACACACTGTGTTTAATCTTTGCTCTCCAGCATTCCTCAGGAAAACCATTGACCTCAGTAGCAATGTCTACTGTGCTACATAAACATTCCAAATTTATCATTCAAACCCCTCACATTTTAAGCGGTTTCGTTCAGCTGTTTGACAAACATTCTATTTATACAGTTATGGGCAGAACTAAGAAAAAATTATCTGGTTATTTTCAAGAGAGGAAAAATAATTTGCGTTAGGGAGACACACAGTGCCTTGATCTCAGAATACTCTCGAAATAGGTATTTTAACACAGCATCACACGCAAATAGGGATCCTTTCTTCAGACAAATCCTGTTTGTGGCAAGAACTCCCAGCAAAAGGATTCCCAGCAGAACCTGAACAGGTCTGATGTCATTCACTCCAACACAGGGACTCTGACCTGTGGCTATCATTGCTGTCTCACACCAGCACATGAGAGCTCCAGCTGCCCACCACAGACAGGGGAGAGCCACTGACATGGGACATACAGACATGGGAAATGTGTGCTTGATACTTAGTTTTTATCTGGTCAAACAGATTTGTGAAAAGGGAGAGAAGGGACACAAATAGCTTCCACCCATTCATCAGGCATTTCTGCTGGGTTAAGATTGAGCAATAAGAGTAATTACATCACAGTTTTGCTGCAGATGGAAGCTTTTGCTCCCCTGTGTAGCTGCACATGTTCCACAGAACTTCTTGACCCAAGCCTGTTTAACTCAGATTATGAGACGGGCCCTTTACTTTGCACCAAATTTACATCTGTCACGTTGTATTTTGAAAATGTCAAGTGATTCAGGAATATAATCCCGTTCTCATAGGTATTTTAGGCTCTTAGGAGCTACTTCAATTGATTTTTAATAAGAATTATATTCAGAGCTTGCGTTATTTAGAAAGGCAGGAATTCAGTGTGTAACTAGTTTTGGTACTTTTGCAAATTTTATCTATGCAGATTTAACTCTTGAATATATATTTAAATACTGCATACTTTCCTCCTAGCCATACTCAAGCCATTAAAAGAAAATCAGATAAACAGCTTTGATCCAAGTTATTGCTTTACTCATTAGGCCCTCCCATAGCTTCATGCCAGCCTCTGGAAATGGCATTCTGGGGTCCAGGCTTCCTAGGCAGCAATAAATTTAAATATCACAGGCAGTGCTCTCAGACAGCTTGTCCTGTGCTGGAGGTCAGGTCTGATGGCCCCATTTCTAGGGGGTTCTTTGAAAACAGGACTCAGATTTCAAGTCCAGGATGAGCTGCTTTTCAAGCCTGCACCCCAAGTGTTCCTGTATTTCCAATCACTTTCCATCTCAGCATGCAGCTCCAAGTTCTGTTCTCAGTGACAGTGTGCACATCCAGAGGAAATTAATCAGCCATTTATTCCAGATTCCCAGCAGAATCCGGCAGCAGAAGTTGGCCTGACCTAGTTAATGGCCTGGAAATTATTTTCCAAGACATGATGTCGTGGCCACTTCGTGCCTCCCAGCAGCAGCAGCAGCAGCTGCCAGCGAGCCCCGGGGAGCTCAGCATGGATCACCCCATGGACTGTGCCCCTGCCCTCGTGGAAATGTGTTACTGGGAATCACAGCTGGCTGTAAATCCCACTGGGGTGTTTTGGCAATGCTGGACTAAGAAAAGCCGCAGCGATTGCCCATAACCAAGGCCTGGTTTCCATCCTCTGGCAGCCCGTGGCACAGCCCTTGGCTCCCGTGCCAGCTCTCCGAGGTGCTGGGGGCTCCTCCACGGACTCTGCCTTTCCTCCTGGGGGAGGCACAGGACGATTCACCCATTACCAGCTGATTTACGAGCACAGGCCTTGCTGTGCTCCTCTGCTTTCAATTTCCAGCTTGCTGACAGACTTGCAAGGCTGGGTCGGGGGTTCAGGAGGGCGCCAGGCTGCACAGGCTGGCCCGACCCGCAGCTTTTCCAGCGCTGGCGGAGCGGGAGAGCGCAGCCAGCCCCGCTGGAAGGGCACCGCAGCCCAGCCTCCTGCCCAGGAGGAGCAGGTGAGGGACAGCAGCTTACAAGCGAGGAGCAGGCTCCTCCATTTGGGACAAGAGAAAATTCGCCTGGCACTGAATCACACCAGTTCTGGCCTTGAGAGATTCCTGCTTATTAATTATGAACCCCAAGGATCCTTCCTCTGTAATACAGACCTCATTCTCCTTGTTTTCCCCAACCTATGCCTGAATGTGTGTTACGAACAGACTTATCAAGTGTGATCATGTCTCCAGCCAGCCTTGTCATGCAGGAGCCCAGCTCCAGGTTAATTATGACATAAGAAAGGTCCTTTATCTCAGCCTTAGGGTTGTGGAAAGTCCCAAGGCTAAGTTTCAATAGCAGCCACCATGATGGACAGGCAAATGCTTTGATTATTACACTGAGAAGGGTATATTAACCAAATCAGATGACAAAATTCCAGCAAGAGGGAAATCTGATGTCCAACAGCATATGGGATGTAATTTGTTATCTTCAAAAACTGAGTTCTGTGAATCACAATATCCTGGTGCTTCTGAAGTGGGACAAACTGTGCCGCTTACCTGTCTGACCAGGAAAATTGTCCCTTACTAAGAACTGATCTATCCAGCCCGCTTGCTATGGCAACCATGGTTTATTCCCATAAATGTTACCAAGATAACCTTGTGCCACAGAAATAATGAAGTTGCTAAGTTAGGATCAGTATCTCAACGAACACTGGAAAAAGAGGAAAAGTATATAGAATTTCATAGAAGAGAGAAATAGAAGCGAAAAAAGGTTTATGCTTTAAAGCCAAATATTTACTCGTGGAAAAAAAACAAGACCTTTGAATCTATGTGGGTATATCTGTACTTTTCCCTTCACTTCTTACCAGTTCCTAATACACATGCTCTGACATTCATGGCCCACATTTTTTATGCTGTTATTCTCTGCTTTTATTTGGTTTGGGCTTATTTTTAATGAGGTGAACTTTGCACAGCCCAGCTCTAGCTCCTATAAAATCTGTCTTAAATGGCCAGATTTAGTGATTTTTCTGTGGAGAGAAAAAGCCCTCCATCCTAACCACACACCTGTACTTGGAACCAGATGTCTCACCCCCTTTAAACTGAACTAATGAGGACAGGAATATGGTCAGGAAAACTCCTGTCTAGATCTTGCCTCTGGAATTATGGAAAGAGTGCTGCAAAGCTTCCAAAGAAAGGAAAGGGAGGAGGATGGTAATTCCTCCAGCAGGAAAATTTACTGTGCTGCACTTGTTTGAAGGCACTTGAACCCCACAGCCCTGCTCATCCCAACGTCACTGCTACCCCTTAACTCACACAGGGATCCCACAGAGAGCAGGATCCCTCAGGTGATGGGAGCTGCTCTAACTCTGTTCAACCCATTTACAGAAAGCCAGGGGCTGGCTCTGTGTCACCTTTGAATTTGGCAAGGGACCCTAAATTACTTCTCTCAAGACTTCTGTAAAACAAAAAGCAGACCAATTACTGAGGACCAGACGCTGTGAAAACCATAACTTCTGATAGAAATCTGACCAAACAAGAACATTTTTTAAACCAGCTTTGCCCATCAGTGTGTTTTTAAAATATAAAGTGTCCTCTACTGCTAGTTCAGAAAGAGATAAGATTTTTAGGACCATCACTTCTCTGCCCAGTCTTGCTTCCATCAGAGTCACTGGGAGCATTACCATCATTTCAGAGATGATGAACAAGACCTTCAAGGTCATGATTTGGCACTCAAATTGGAAAAATACACAAGCATGGCCTTTTTTTTCTTTTTTAGAAAAGATGCCTCAGATTCTCCCTCTGGTGCCTAGCTTAAGCTTCTCTAAAATAATGATTCTTGATTTGTCTTTATGTGCTCTTCATCAGTCCTTTCCCTGCAGCAGGTCCCCCACACTGTGCCACAGCAGCCAAAAGGAATCTTCTGCTGAATAAAGTCTTGTGAGACACAGTCATTACATGCAGGGGAAACTGGGTTTAGTGGGGCCCTGGTTCCCCCGGGGACTCCCATAATATAAATTATTAATAATAAAAATAAACATTGGCTGGCTTGAACTTCTCTTCATTCCCTTGGAGCTTATTTTTGTGATGGAACTAGCTAAATAAAGCCCACTTGAAAGAATGTTTAATTGCAAACTATCCAAAGAAAACAAAATGGAACTAATTGGTTCTTAGATATTAAACATTCAAAAGGAGATAGCTTGGAAACAGCTGAAAGACTAATGTGCATTAGGATACAAATGGTGCAGTGAGCAGTTGAGGAAAATGCAGTCTAAACTGGACTACATTTGCTTTTAAACCAGATATTCAAGTTTTGTCAGTCTGGCCCTGCCTAGAAGACAGCTTTGGATTGTTTCAAGCCTAAACAGAATTACAGCAGTACTCTCTGTATTATAAAATTATAAAATCTGAGGAGGCAAACTTGTGTACTGACTTCTGGGCATCATTTGCCCCGGAAACACTACAAAACCTACAGTGACTGCTACTTCCTGGAGTGCCCCTTAAATCTCTTCTGGCCTAAAGAAGACATCCTAGCAAGGACTGTTTCAAGTGGTTTCTCTAAAGCAGTTGTTTTCCTGCAAGTCTGGTAGGGAGGGCTCACAAAACCAGTTCTGAGAGCACATCTCCAAAGGAGAGTGGCTGTGCCATCCATCAGAATAACTGACTGAGATCTGCCTTGGCCTCTACCAACTCCCTTTCTGCAGCCCTGTGTTTTTGTTATTGCTATTTAATTCAAGTCTTTCACAGTCAGCAAATAGAAAGAATCTGTTTGGTCATGTGAAAACTCCCTTTTCGTATTCATTAAAAGTTAAATAGTTGCCAGACATTTCAGAAGCGTTTCTAGCAAGACTAGAAAGTGATGGCACCAATGTGACTTTGTAAACAAGAAAAAAAACTCTACATTAGAAGGGAGCAAGAAGTAGGTAAGTTATAGCCAAAATCATACAGTCAAGAAAATTTTTTAAATTAATGAGTGGTAGAAGACTTTTTCTCTGGAGGACCACTGTGTGCAATGAAGTCAGACTAGTGCTCAGCCATTGAAGGTGCACTGTCTCATCAGCAACATGTTTACTTTCCCACTTATCAATGACTGACAGTAACGAGGCCTCTGCCAGAGATAACAAATTCCTGGAAATGTCAGGCACCCCAGAACACCCAGCCCAAGCACACAAGAGCTACTCACTGGAAAAAAAAGGCAGACACAACTGGAAGTGCTAAGCAAAAGTTGTTCAGCAGGATCAGTCGAGATCAAACCACTTCAACATTTAAGCCAAAAGCTAATGGAATTTAAGGTCCCTTGAAATGTTATGAATACCATCAATAAACATGGCAAGAGTCACTCATGAAAATGCATTTCAGCTTTGTGCACAAAAAAAAGTCAATCAGCTCTCTGTCTCAGACTTCTTCAAAGTCTGTGAACCCAACTGTTTGTTCCCTGAGGACCCAAAGCTTTTACTGCAGCTAACACATCTGCTTAGTGTTTCCTATTTTTCAGCATCACAAGGAGTTTTTCTTAGACTTTGGACTGGTTTACTCAGCATCTATGGACCAGAGATCTTCTGAACTCCCACTGGTGATCCTCTGCAGAACTGCCACAGCGAATGCACAGACCAGAGACCTTCCTGGCAGAAAGTCACCCTTGGGTGATCTTCAAAATTCAGAAATGGCCATTCAGATACAAAACATATTGACAAGTGATTCCAGCAATACACTAATACAGATCCAGGATGAAAGCCAGACTCTGACACAATTACAGCAGCAAGGGCAGGCAGTGCTTCAATGTTCTAACAGAAAAGTGGAGTTTTGCTCCATATAACTTGGCTTACTCACGAGAGATATTTTACAAGAAGATGCAGTTTTACTGCATTGTAAACATAATTTGACAATTACAGGTCAAAGGATCCTCGCTTATTGCTTTAAATGAAACTAAACGTAGTCAAATTCATACATACACACATGGGGAAAAGATTCATCATGTGTTACTACAGCTCTGGAGAAAATAGCACAGAAATTATGTCTGAACTGAAGACCTTACCAGAAGATGCAGTGTATGTTCTCACCCAAAGCCTTCTCCTGCAGAGCATGTTCTCCTTACAGTTGTGCTTTTGTTCTTGAAGAACCCAAGCTCAAGCAATTTTGAGATACTTTGCATTGCTACTTAAATGTTTTGCACTTCTGCTGTTTGTTTGCAGGCAGCTGGGATGCCCGCACTGATTTTCTAAGGTTATTTAAATTCTTCTTTATTTGTTAACAAATTACGTTGTTGCACAACACATTGGCATGTGAACCCTTCAGAAAAAGGGAGAGGCACAAGTCGGCCTCAGTGGAATTAGGGACGAGCTGCAGTGACCTCAGCAGAGTTACACAAAGGACAGCTCTATTGTCTCTGGCTCTTGTGCCTAACTGAAGGAGTATTTCTGTATGCCAGGGCTCTTCAGAGGGGGCATCACCTTCCAGCTCAGCGTCTGGGGCTCCGTTTCAGACAATGCACAGTGACAGATTTCCACACAGTCCGGGCATTGGGGCTGTGCTGACAGCACAAAGAGATGTGCAGTTACAGGGATCCATGCAACCAACTTACACCACACTGTGTTACTGATGGACTCAGGGCGAGGCATTTTCACACGTGATCCATCCAATGCAACTGCTCTTCTTTTGCCTCCCATTGTAAAAAACCAGGTCACTAATTTCCTACAAACCAGTTATCTTCCAAACTGTAGAAAAGCCAATGAACTTTCTGTACAGATCAGTTCTCAGCCATGTCCATGCACTGGATTGCAGTGGCTGCTCAAACAGCTGCATTTGGAATATCCACAGGTGCCAGTTCTTTTAGAAAGCCCCAGCCTACTATTTTAACTTTACAGATCTCATCAAACAAAATCCTTCCTTATAATCTGGAGGAATTTTCTAAACTCTTTTTGTAAAATTTCAATTACATAATGGAAACATTTCAGAAATTCAGTGCACAGGGAAACTGAAGGTTATTGAGGTGGTGTTTCTTCTGCACTAGTAGAAGTACAAACCCATTCATGCCAACATCAAAGCAGCAAACATTCAGATTTTAAAGCACACTGAGGCCTTGGGATTGCCTCCCTGTTTATCTGTTCAGGCCCAGTATTGGGAAATGATATTTCCCTCTTCAAGTCTGTAGCAATTTCAATAATAAAACAGAGGTTATGTAAGTGCAGAGAATTATGGAAAAATATAAGTGGAAAGTACATAGTTTTAAAATTCATTTGATTCACTCAAATACAGCTGAACTGACATTATTCACACTTTCCAGTCTTAGTCAATACTGGATTGAAACCAAGCACAAGACATTTCAGGCCCAAAGGAGGTTTTTAAGAAAATTACAAGTACCTATATTTCTAGTTTACAATGTCTGTCTGGGAAAGCTCTACTGCCTAAGGAAACACCAAGCTACCTTCTCATGGGATCAAACAGGAGAGATGTGAACTAATTAAGGGCACCTTTGGATCAGCTTGTAAACATAAGGGCTGATTCCACCCCAGAGAGCTCCCAAACCAGAAACCTGGATGCAAATACCTGTGGTCTCCCAGCGAGGCAGGGATGCAGATTCAGAGCCACATTTCACACTGGAAGTTCATTTCTAACCTGAGGAGACACAAGCTCTAGGCCCAGCTCTGCATTCCTTCCACACCCAGGGCTGGAGTTGTGCCTGAAGAAGGAATGCAAGAGAGAAATGAGTTTCTTATCGGCCTGGCAGATCTTATTGGGTGATGCAGATGCCTGTGAGGCTGCCAGAACTCCAATGTGGGACATGGCATGCAGCCTAGCTCCAGAGCCCCGAGATTTCAAACCAGAACTCGGGCAGGACACTTGAAATAAGGGAAAACTGTTTTCAAAAGCATAAGCAACTGCTCCTAACTCGGGGATACCTGGATATATTTCTGTTATAAACAGTTTTTGTCAAAGGAAAAGATCCCAGATTTGTACAAAAATGACTAAAAAAGGGAATAAATTGTGTATTTCCAAACCCAGGGGCATTTGAAACTCTGGCTATAAGAAAAAAGATTTAATAATCATAAATCTCACAGAGGGAAATACTAAACACACAAATAAGGACAGGAGGTTCCTCGGATAACTCTGTGTCCATTCCCTCCCAAACCATGGCAGCAGCGTGCATGCAAGTGCATATGGCAAGGTCTTTCCATCACTCCAAAGACCCCCAAACGTCACCTTAGCTTTTGCTAAGATAAGCCAGTTATGGCTCTTTCAGTTCCACAGCCAGCAGTATTTCAAAATGTGCAGGGACAAAGACCTCCCAAATGCATGAAGGACAAAGAACTGTGGAAACAAAGCTCTTTATGTGTGGATTGTGGCCTTTTTAAAATTTTGCCAGAGCTGGGACCTTCCTGGATGTTTCTCTCATTACTCTCCCCAAACAGAATGCAAAACTGTAGGATAAAGATGCTGTGCTGTGGTCAAAAATGCAAGAAGGACATATTAAGGTAATTCACAATGCATTTTGTTCAGACAAATATTTTCATAATAGTTGACCAAAAAGTATGTTGAATAAAGTATCCACTGTTTTGAGAAAAAGAAATGCTAGCTAAAATCAAGGGCTTTGGCTACTTTAAGGCTTCCTAGGCAAGATTAAATCAAAATGTTTCCTGTAAACATTCCCTCTTTTCATCAGCATGTCAACTGTAGTAAGGAGAATGTGATCCTAATTCTCAGCATCAAAATCTGGGATAACTTTATAAAGTCAAATGTTTTCTTAATTTCACAGAAACAACTGTGACTGGAAATATTTTGCAAAGCATGTTGCAAGTGGAGGTAAGTAAATCAGCTAGCACACTGCACATTTTCAAAGGCAAAAGGTTTCTAAAAATGAATCAGGATTTAATAAAAAATGTCTCTGAGGTACGTAAGTCATGCCCATAATAGAATATTTTTCAATTTTCAACCCTGAACAGAGAATTTTAAACCACTAGCAGATGTATGAAACAAAAGCAAAGTTGTCCCCTTATTCTCTGCTGTGCACACACATAGATAGAAACAGGGAAACCAAGGAGAAGCTCTCAAACATTTTCCACAAGAAAGCCAATTTGCTCACAATTCCTTCTCCCTTTAAATTGTTTCTGTGGCAACACATCTGGCGCTGTAATTCCGGGCCAGAACATTAACTATCCTGAAAGAAGAAAGTTATGTTGGTGTTCTGTCTGCAAGAATGTGAAGCAGACAGAGATCTGTGAACACACGTAATCAGGTCACCCTTTCTGCCTTCCCGGGCACACAGAACATCAGCTATGCATATTTATGCATAGCTTAAAATGGCAAGTTTTAAAACATTTCAGCAATGGCTAGAGAAAACTCTCATGGTAAACACAGTCTAGAAGCCAGGGGTTTTTGAATATAAAATGATGAGTGCTTTGCTACTGCTGTTCCTACTGCGTGAAATAAATAAATTATTCAGCTAAGAGGAACAAGGTTCATTCCCTAATCATAAACATAACTCTCCCTATGTAATGGAGCAAGATTGATGCTGATTTCTCATCTCCCAGCACTGCACAGGCATTGCTGGCTTGTCACCATTTTACACGTGAGATAGGTCAGGAGGCCAAAGCTGCCCCAGGATGAGTTCCCCCTCCCAGAATCCCAGAATCCTTAAAGTTGGAAAAGCCCTCCCAGCCCAGGGAGTCCCAGCTGTGCCCAATCCCCACCTTGTCCCCAGCCCAGAGCCCTGAGTGCCACCTCCAGCCCTTCCTTGGGCACCTCCAGGGATGGGCACTCCAAACCTCCTTGGACAGCCCCTGCCAAGGCCTGAGCACCCTTTCCATGGGGAAGTTCTTCCCAAAACATTCATCCCTGGGCTCTTCAAGCTCTTGAGTACCAACAGATTTTATGTTATGGAAATAATGGAAGTAGATTTTTGCTACTTCATCAAGCAGATCAGGGATGGATTCATGGAAAGAACGTATCTGATGAGCAATAAAATATCACTGACAGAGTTATTGTCCCAATAATAATTGCATATGTTCTCCATAAAGTAGTTTTTATAATTTAATTGGAAACAGCTAAATTCACATCTAGAGCAGTTACATATAAATGTGTTTGCTAACTACACTTAGGGCATTTCTGTATTAATGACAAGATCATCTTAGTGTTCTGATCTTCTAAATTACTGATGATTAAATTCCTTGTCTGTCTGAAAACCAAGTTTTTGCCCAAAAAAGTTGAATTGAAAAAAAAAGATAGTTTTCAGGCATTCTATCTTTGAAGACATACTGGTTTAAAGCAGTCTGTCCTCAGGGAGAACAAACTGGCAGCAGAAATGGAAAAGTTGAAAAAAAGAGGATAAAACCTGGTATTTCATAAATATGTATGTCCCTTTTGTGCTTCCGGAGGCAGCATCTGAGGATGGGAATTAAAGCCAGGGCCCTGAGCACCTGTAGCCATTAAAGGCTGGCTGATGTCCTTTGCATGACTTGATGTCCATAATTTTGGATTGTCACCAGCCAATCACCTTCCAAAATCCAGTTCTGGCCAACACAGTCTGGATAACTCAACTCTGTCTGCTCCCTCTTTCTCAGCCTTTTGGCTAAGATCAAGTGTGCAGATTGAAATAATATTAAACCTACTATTTTACACAAATTATCTCCTTCACTTCCAGTCTTTCTATTTATTTCATCCAAATGGAACAAATTAATAACCCTTCTGAGAAAGTTCCCCCTCCCTTGCTTTATCCTGGATAACTTTCTACACCCAGGACCTCTGTTTTGTCCTGGTGCTTTGTAACCCCACATTGTCACTCCTCAGACCCCTGAGAAAGAGACACATGAGGATGACAACTTTCCCCTCCCCACAGATGGAGTCTGGTTTCCCTTTCTAGCCAGAGTGGCTCTATTCCACTTCTCAGACTCTTTATGAGGATATGCCAAAGGAGTATTTCTGAAGGAATTAGCTGTGGAAGGGAATAAAGTGACATTGGTGGATGTGCTGTTACAGGATCCCAACTCCCTGCCTATATTGCTCCTAAGGAACCCAGGGCTAGGGAGAACATTGTAGAGCAACCGTACAGCTGCTCTTTGTCTTGACAGAAGGAAACCATCCCATCCTTACAGTGTCCCTTAGGGAATCCATTACATAACTCCCTCTTTGGCCTCTGTCTCCACGCTCTTGGCTCCGTGCTGTGAACAGAACGCCACTGCTCCCCTGCAGCTCCTGACTGACTCCAGAATGGAGCACGGGGTCAGCATGCAGGACCTGCCATCTCCGGGAAGCGCTTTCATTCCTCCAGAGGGTATCCAGACTCTAACTGAAGGAGAACGTTGCCAAGTTAATTGTTCACTACCAGCTCACACGTGTTCTATCTCACACGTTTCTCTCCAGACCTGGGGCATAAAGAGGCTGGGCCTGCCACTCCACAACAGCTCCAGCCCATTTTGGCAGGTTTTGTGCAGCTTTTCCTGCACTGCTACGCGTGGTGCTTTTGTCATTCACTGCGCAAAATTCAGAGCAGCAGCAGGGAAGGGATGAACTGCACGACACAGGAACACAACAGAGGAGTTTCTCACTGCCCACTCCTTTAGCCACTGCATGTCTCTCACATGTGCCTCTCCATTCAACATGCAATATTCCCTCAGACACATTTTGCTCTGTTTACTACCCTTGCAAATGATCTTCCTCTGCTTTTCTTGTTTTTAATTAAGGGCTTTCAAAAAAAAGATATGTAAAGCACCTCATCAATAGGTGTAGCTCCCATTTTGCAGCTGTGAAAACACAGGTATGGATGGATTAAGTCTTGATCCCAACAAAGGAAATGACTGAATCAGGAGTTTGAGTACTGGTGCTGGTTCTATACTCGAGAAATGGCTCCAGAAATATGTAACCTTATTTTTCCAATTCCTTCGAGTTTCTTTGGTTGATGAACAACTCTACTTCCATATGGCCCAACTTATTTAAAGCACTTTTTAAAAGGGGAAATTAAACTCTCGATCAAAATGTAACTGGACTGTGACCCAAAACCTCAACTTGTATTTATACGAATAAGCAACAAAAAAAAAAGCAAATAAAATGTAATCTTTGCACAGACAAAAAGAGTTAACTAAAATATAGCCAGCCCACACAGCGACACCTCCAAAAGGCAAACCCTAGGGGATGGCATAGACCTCGTCCTGCTCCTCTTACTGTCCCACCTGCTGCAGCCAGGTGCTCCCCTGCCGGGGGGTTCCGGGGTGTTCCCTGCCGGGAATGCCCTTACCCCGGCCCAAAAGCTACCGAGCCTCTCTGCGCGGCTGCAGCCTCTGCAGGAATGTTGGCATCCTCTGAAGCTTGCCCACTTACAGATGCCCGCCTGCCCCAGGGCTGACCGAGTCCCCGCCGTCGGTGTCCGTATGGATCCCCGACAGGTGACGGTGCCCTGTCGGTGCCGCAGCCCTCACCTGCCGGTGCCGGGCGGTGCCGGTGCCGGTGCCGGTGCCGGGCGGTGCCGGTGCGGTGCCGGTGCCGGTGCGGTGCCAGTGCGGTGCCCCGCGCCCCCCGAGCCCCGCTGGGCGCTGCTCCGTGCCCAGGTGTGCCCTACCTGCGCTCCCCGGCGCGGCTCGGCTCCGCTGCCGTGGCGGCGGTGGCGGCGGGTCCGGGCGGCCGGGAGGGCCCCGATAGCCGCCGCTTATCGCCGCTGCCTGCCGCCCAGCTGGGCTCCGCTTCCAGGAAGCCGCGGCTCCGGAGCGCTTGTTTGCCGCTGGATGCCGAGGGCTCCGTCCCGCTCGCTGCTTCCCTTCCTCTCGCCCTCCCTCCTTCCCTCCCTCCTCCTCTCCGGCGCTCCCTCCCCCGACCCCCCTGGTCCTGGCAGGGGGGCTGGGAACGCTCCGCGCGGCTCCAGCACATGCCGAGCCGGCGGTCACGGCCCGGACCCTCTGCTATTAATCAGGAGCATCCCAGGCGCCCTCTCGCTCGCTCCAGCTGCTCCGCTGCGGGTCCCACAGCGCCGCAGGGCAACGACAGACCGGCAGCGCTCGCAGGACTCCCGTCCCTGCATCCCCGGTTATTCCCCCGTTCCTCTGCTCCCCAACTCTTACCCCTTCTGCTCAGACCTTTTCTGCTGTGCCCAGACCCCTCCTTTCCCACCTTCCTCATCCATTGCTCCCTCCTCCTCTGCCCTTACCCCACACCGTGTCTTCACCATCCCTTTAAAGATTCCCTCCTCTTACAGCCCTCAGTCACACAACGCTAATCATCATCATTACCTTTCTTTTTCTTATTGCCTCCTGCCTTTCCCCATCCCACCCTTCCATAGGTGTGCTGGTACTGAGGAGAGGTAATTCGCTCTCTTTGATTCTCTGTTGACCAACAGCCTGCTCCGAGTCCTTCCTGCTGCACCCACTACTGACCTCCTTCTTGCTTCTGCGGGCAGCTACCGCTCCTTGGGAATGAGCTCCCTTCTGCCTGCCTTCTAGACACCTTCCAGGTAATCCTGGCAAAAAGAGCTGAAGCTGACATGTAGAAAGCAGGCTGGAATCTCCCTGTTCCTTGTCTCACCCCGTGCACCCCCACACTCACACCTCTTTCCTGAACAATGCCTGGCCAGGCCTTTTGTAACCACCACACACAAGCACGTTCCTGCCCTGGGCACAGCACCTTGGGTTCTGCTGTGGCTCATCCGTCTTCCATTTTCCCCTGGTTTTTAGCAGCACTTCCCCATGCTGACTGACTGAGAGTACAGGAAGCCAGACACTCCCCATGGGGAAAATGAGCTGACTGCACGGAATTTGGCCGTGCCCTTACGGTAACTTTATTGGTAATCGTGTTTGCTTCCCTTTTGACCATGCTCTGCAGCATCCAGCACACACATCCTTAAACCCATCCCACAGCACACAAACTGAAGTTCTCAAAGCTCCAGTTGACCAGAGATCCCATACAAGAACCTCTTAGGGCAGGGTTGCCGTTCTCTTTTGCAGTTCTTTATGAAGTTGATCAGGATTTGTATTTTCCTGTGCACATGTTTAAAGGAAAGTCTTGAAAGAGGCAGAGGAAGATCTCTTGCACAGCTAAACACGCTTTTAAGGAGAGGCATGAGGGAACTGACACACATGAAAGTGAGAGCAATAAGAGACAAAACCAGATGGGCAGACGGAGTTGCCTGAGCCAACACTTCAAGCACTCTGGGTTTTATATGTATTAGAAAGAAGTGTGCTGAGATGCAAGCAAAAGTGGGTTTCATACCAGGTCTTCAAAATGGTTGGGGCTTGGAGCACTGCAAATGGCAATGATGGTACACCATGGATGTCACAGCTGGGGTACCTAGAAAACAAAGCAAGGAGATGCAAATACATGGATTTGTACAGGTAAGTACATGACATTCCAATAATCATAACTCTACTGACTCTTAGCTCGATTTTCCTGGTTTTGGGGGGTTTATGATCACTTCCACTGAGTGCTTGAAGAATCCCCCCCAGCAAATGTAACTGCAGCTGTCCTGCTGCTGTGCTGGGGTTTTCCAGGCTGACAAGGCAGTCAGCAGTGGCTGTGTGCCCCAGCCTCAGACAGAGAGCGGTGCCACAGCAGCCCCAGCAGCTCGGGACGGTGCTGGAACACTGCTGTCAATGCAGCAGGCCCCTGTCTCCAGTGCTGGCCCCACAGCAGGGTGGAGCACACTGGGACAAGCTGAAATCAGCTGGACTTGCAGGACACTTGCACTACACCAAATCTCTGCAGGAGCCCTGTGCAACCAGTTGCCCAAAAAGCCATTACTGTTAATGTCATTTCCTCCATGAGCCTTACAACAAAATTCACAGAGCAGCCCCTCCGCTAGCACCAGTGACCACGGTTCCCTCACTCCTGGCGCAGATGTCCCCATTTACTTCAGCTGAGGAATGGCTTTATGTGTTTTTATTCCAGTTTGCTTTTTATGATCTTCATTTGCTGTGTCTTCATCTGGTGTGTTTATGTGGCTGGTGCTTGGTTTTCATTATTTTTAACTGCATTTCAGATCATTTGCTCTATGGTTTTGTTCACATTCTCCTTTTCCACGAAATTCTAATAAAACACTTGGCTACAGATTTTCCAAATTGAATACTGATGTTTAGTGCAGCTAATTATGCAGCAGGGTTCAAAGTGAGTTCTATAATGTAACAATTTACATATTCCTGAAAACAATGGACACAAACCTACAAATTATTGCTACAAGCTAGTTTCACATTCTTCTGGAATTTCCTTTAGAAATACATATGTTTAGTATTCTCACGCATATGAAAAGCAGTAAATACTGCATTGCTGGCACCATTATAATATTTACAGTGAAAAAATAAAACACACTCTGATGTGCCTCAGACTTAAAGAGACGTGAAAAAAATGCCAGTACGTTTCCTCCAAGATCTCAGAGCACTTCACAAAAACCCTTCCCAAATTCAGCCACTCAACATCCATCAATATAAGCCAATGATACACAAAGATCATTTTATAACAAAGCACTCACCATGGTTGCAACAACATTACACATTTAGTGTTTCAGCATCACCAGTGTTTGGGCATAACCAGATTAATCATAACTTTATTGTTTAAGTCCTGAATAAAGTAGTTTTTGTTTGTTTTCTAAATGGACCGAATTACAGGCAGCCAGCCCTGTGAGCAGACCAGCCCAGCCTTCTCAGGAAGATCCAGACTAAACTGACTTTTAGAAAAGCTGCTGTAAACCATAACTCTGGTTATAAAAGCAAGAGCTAGTAACTCAGTAGCTGGGCCTATTACTGTGATCCTTTGCACCAGGCTGACTTGGAGAGACAATAGTTCTTGCTGCTCTTAATGCAAGCAATATGTATGCCAACATTTGCCTGTGGCTCCACCCCACCCTTTTCTAGTTTGCATTTTTTTAATTTTAGGATGCTACTTAAGTCTTCATAATGTGAAGTGATCTGCATAGAAGTGGATTATCTCTCAGCATATCGATGTATTGACCAGGCACTTTCATTGCTGTGACATGACAAACTACAGAGCATGTTCCAGCAAACCATCCCTGCTCTGAGCCTCTGAGCGGGGTTATAGTGAGATTAAACTGTAAATACACATCCCCCGTTCCAAGTACATGATTATTTACCCCTCTTTGTGCATCTATCTGTGCTGGAGTTTTTAGTTCATGGTATTATAACTCAGGAGGGACACTAAGAGACCTGCCAACGGGAGCAAAGAATGTCTTCTAAAACCTCAACGCAACTGGGACAGTGGCTGAACTCACAGGATTCAGTATTTCCAAATGTGACATGCATTTTCAAGTCTCCTTAGCTTGTACTTTTCTAGTTTTACTTACGACCACTGCACCAGCACTCTGTGCTTAATAAACAGGGGCAGTTCTACTGCAGTAATGTGTACACACCTCTCTGTTTACATCCTGTAGTCTCACAGGGGGTTGTTTTTTTTTGTGTATGGACACATAAAACACTGAGATGAAAAAGCCTAAATTATTCTGATGGTCTAATTACAATAAAAGTTTCATATTTTCCTAAGAAAATTGTTCCTTATAACTGTTTTACATTTTCCTTAAATGTTGGTAACTTCATCTTATGATTACAAGAAGTGTATGACAAACCAAAGAAATCAAATGAGCGTGCACCATCCCTCGGAGTGTTGTCCCATTTCTGGAAGTGTTGTTGCATCCCTGAAAGTGTCCAAGGCCAGGTTGGATGGGGTTTGGAGCAACCTGGGATAGTGGAAGTTGTCCACGGCAGGGGGTGGAATGGGATGAGCTTTACGGTCCCTTGCAACCCAAACCATTCTGTGATTTCATGAATGACATTTTAAAGCCCAGTAAGAATAATGTGATACAGCCATTCCAAATAAAGGTAAGGCTATAGGAGCAGTTAATGTCCCGGGCAGTCTGGTGCGGCCAAGGCCGCGGTTGTAATTAATTAACGGTGTAATTAACGGTGTAATTAATGGTGTAATTAACGGCCGTGGCTCCGGTCACAGCAGCCCCGGGTGACCCGCACAGCGCGGGCACAGCGCCCTCTGGCGGCGGCGGCTCCCGCAGCGCCCCCGACAGCGGCGACAGCGGCGACAGCGGCGACAGCGGCGACAGCGGCGACAGCGGCGACAGCGGCCACCCAGCTCCCACGTGCCATGGGAAAGGCCGATCCCAGGGATTCCCCTTCCCAAGGGCCCGATCCCCCTCTGCGTGCAGCCTGCAGTGCCTCACAAGCGCTGCGGTGCTGCCAGCTCCTGCTCGGAGCCTGTGGGAGCACCCCTGCGTGACTCGTGTGTTAGCCAATAATAATTCAATCTCAACACGCAACAGTTCATTATTTTTTAAAAGCTATCATTATTTTTGCAACCGAGTGCAGAAATCATTTGCGAAATGAATTCGTTGTCTCACGGTCAGGCACGGGAACAGTCCCTGCCATGAGCTCCTCTCTTCACGCGTTTCAGCAGTTTGACTCGCAGGGCACAAAGCGCTTGTAGCAGCTCTGAAAGAAAGCAGACATAAAAAACTTGTAAGCTCAGGAAAAGGTTTCTGGAACAGCACCTATGAAAGCATGGGGCAGGAGGGACCTGGCCATGAGAGCGCTACACAAACTCACACAGGGAGGGCAAAGTAACACCCAGTGTTCACCCATCACACCTGGGGGACAGGGGACACCACACAGCACGGGCCACTCCAGCTGGGAAGCAGTACACTGTGTAACAGGAGCTGGTGTTTATAAAAGATTGAGCTGGTGGAGTCCATAGAGGCTTGTTCACTTTAATTTTGAGGTCTATCAACCACCGTTCGTGTAAAGATGTTCCTTTGTGGCAAAGGGCACAAGTACTCCTTATTCAGTGATGGCTCTCAAAAGTCTCACTTATGTCACCTTTACTAGGTTACAGTCACTAGCAGAGGGCAGAGTTTTCTTCACAAATAGCCATAACATGTTTTCCATATAAGCTTAACAGCAAAGGGTTTATTCCAAAAGGCTTATTAGGCAGAGATTTTTATCTAAGAACATGACAACATTAAAATCCCAATCTGTACCAAACAAAGCTTAAAATAAAATTTGCAACAATTATTCCTTTGATTTTTCTCCCCAAAATTCTGGACCGGGAATACTCAGTGAGTAGTGGAAAACCAAACAAGAAATGTTCAGGAATTCCTTTGTGGAAAGAAACCCTGAAATGTTACCTATTGACCGGTACAGCTCAGCACCAGCGTGGCTTCCTCTGAGCACTTCAGGCAGGAGAGTTCAATCATTAAACCCCACACACGAGTGCCAGTGTGAGGTGTCAGCTGGGCTCAGAACTGCCCTGTTTATACAAGGGGGAATTTCAAAGTAATTCAGAGTCATTGGACACAAATGGATTACTAGATGAAGGGGAAGAAAAAGCTTTAAAAGCTTTTCATTATTTTACTTAGAAACCTCAGAGCGTATAAATGAATGTATCAGCATCAGCTTTTGACTTGCTAAGAAAGTATTTTCAAAAAACTTCACGAATTTGTCACTGGACCTAGTTTACATCTGGATTTATAACACATCTGAAACGAATGGTTTTTTGACAGGCAGCAGAGTATGAAGACAACCTTTCCCATAAAGCCAGACAAAATAAAAGTACAAAATGAAAGAAAAGCCCCCAACCCTAGGAAACTATAAATATTATATTGGAAAAGATCTCACATATGAACTTTAAAAACAATCAATTCATTTTGTCACAGACAGGTAAGTAAATAAGTAAATATTGCATCAAAGTAACAACTAAAGGTTCCTGGAGGAGGAGTGGGGGGAGGAGGGAGGGAAACAGCTGATAGTTTTGTTGACAGCAAAGAAAAAAGCAAAGGCAGAAATAGAACACAAAAACTCATTACTAACCCAACTGTTGGTTTCCCCCTCAATAAAATAAAATTTAAAAAACTCAAACAAATAAACAAAAATCTCACTCCAAAATTAAAACTGTCACAATTTCCGGGTAAGAACTAATTTTTTATTACACAAGTGCTCTTTAAATACTACTATTATTAATAAAGCAACTAAGTTGCCATGTGCTGGGGTTTACCTGCTGAGCTTTGCTCCTGAGTTTGTGTAGAGCTGTTGGTATGGATTGTGTTCCATGGAGATAAAATATAACAAGTTCCCCTCCTCAAACTCTCTCTAATGCAGCATTTGTGAATTTGCACGTTCTGCCTCAGGATCAGCAGTATCAACAGAAAGTTATGGAATGTACTTCCCTGGACTCATGGGGACCTATAAGTAGTGCTCTGCAATATTATTTGCATTTGTGAACATCAGATGCCTTTACAACAGCACTGCTTTGTCTGTACCACTCATTAAGGGGAAGGCAAAAGCAATTGAGGTCACACTGGTCCCTAATACTCTGAAAATGCAGTATCCAAGTGTACACTGCTGCTGAAAACTCCTCTCTGCAGGGAAATGTAACTGGCACACAATATTTACTGTATCAAAATTGCAGAAGGCATCAAAAAGAAAGCCTGTAAGTACAGAATTTATTTTTTAAAGGAAGCAGGACCTTTTTAGTATCATTTTGAAAATAAAGCTTCTCTTTTTCCCTTTTATTTTTCTCTTCCCATCAGAAAAACTCTCCAGTGTCTCATCAACTCCAAGACAAGATCAGATTACAATCTAGTGCATCTAACAGTCACTCCTCTGAGCTGGCACTGAGAGTGTAAATAAAGACTACTTTATGTTAAATATAAAATCAGCATAAGCCCTGAACTATGCAATAAAAGATTAGGTGGGTCATCAATAACAGTCAACCTATGCTGACAGAAATTTTCCATGCTTCGCTCTTAGAAGTATTCTGTGAACTCCCAGGAGGGCTGTATGGAATACCATTCCACTTAAAATGTGGGAAATCTGGGATAGAAAAGAAACATCACAGCAGAATCTCACTGTACTCCACGGTGGACTTAGGTGATGGAATTTCTACAGCAAAACAAACAAAGAAAAAAAATAAAAGGCCTCCCAAAAAACTTCCCCGGCTGCTCAGAGATCAGGAAACCCAACCTGTCTTTCAACTTCAGAGAAACTGAACGTGCCATGAATAGCTTGATCAGGTCTGAATCACAGGTTGTACAGAACTTGTGACTAAAATAGCTCTATAAGCTTGCCTTACAACTGGCACGAAAAGCCTGCCTCACTCCCCACCTTTATCTGAGATCAAATTGTTTATCACATTCCTTTCTCATACGTCAGCGCCTTGTGATGAAAGCCAGCCAGTGATTAATACATTTTATTAGGTTGGTTCCAGTGACTTGAAATGAATTTGCCCTGACTCCTCAGGCTCGCTCCCACACCCACTGCCTGGCACTCCAGCCATGCTAGGAATGCACAATAGAAAACAAATTATTTTAGGCGATACCTCATAAATCTGTACCAATAAAATTAACTGCACAACGGCTCCAAGCAGAAATCAGCTTCAGGAGGTTTCTCCTCCCTCTCTCCAAAAGAAAAGAGCCAACCCAACAGCTTTAAAGCCCCAGAGAAGCCGCTGTTCCCTTGTCTCTTGCACTCTTCTCTGTGCTTAGCTCATTAAGCAGAGCTGTAGAAGAGAGATACGGAAAGCAGTCCAAACTCTTTTCAATGTTATAATTACAAAGTGACAGAATAAGAGGTTTTATCCTGGTCTTGCTCACATAGCTGTAATCTGTCTTCTACTGCACCAGGATCACAGATTCTATTGAAATTTACAGGCTGGATTCTCTGTGTATCCTTCTGCAGCGTAAAACCAAAACATGCTGGACAAAGGACGAGAAGACTTGAATCAGCCTAGACACCGTCTGGCAGCAAACTATACTTAACTATTAACAATATCCTCTGTGCTAATTACAGCTTGTCTTGGCTCGAGTGAGAGCCGCAATTCCTTTGCCTTTGGCGTGATGGGAGGAAGATCAACTCTACAAAAATCAGCACCGACTTAAAAGTGATTCAGCACTGGATGCTTTTTATTTAATTACCGATTACCAGCTGAGACTTGAGACATGACTAGACACCCATGGCTTGCCTCAGTTGCAAGGCATTGTTCGAGCTCCCGTCACAGCCATCCACACAACATCTACACGAGGAAACCTCACACTGTGTTCTCTTCTGTCAGGTTTATAGATTAGGGAGAGATCTGTAATTCAGAGGTCTGTTGACATAATGAGATTAATGTACAGGCTTTCTTCTTGCCCGTACACAAGCGAAAAGTCTTTTTTTTTCAGACAGTTTACAGTCTCTCCACTCACGGATTTTATACTTTTGTCAAGGTAGCTTAACTGGCCTTTAAATGAAAATAATTGATCTGTCTCAGAATTAAAACAATAAAGAAGGTTACCTCTAACGTTACCAACTCCTGCAATCTTATTTGTGACTAAAACGAAAACAAGCTCCATGAACACCTTTACATTCAGGACGGACACAGAGCCACATCCTGAGAGGGAGAGTTCAAAATTTTGGCCTGATCAAGACTTATTTTATGTAATGTGTGAACATCAACTAGCACTGGTGCAGTTTGCGTGTTACATCCGCAGGATCCCAAGATCCCTGAATCACAGAATCGTTAGGGTGGGAAGGGATCCTTCTCTGGAGATCGTTCAGTCCCCCCCCAAGCCCGGATGTCTGGGGGGTTTGAGCCTTCAGGGCAGCCCGACCCGGGGGCTCCCGGCCCTGGGACGCCGAGGCTGCGGAGCCCCCGGGGCCGCGAAGGGCGCAGGGCTGCGGGATGGCGGCTCCTCCAGGCTGTGGAGGAGCGGGAGCGCGGCACGGAGGCTCCTGAGGGCTGTGGGAGGACGCGGAGGTGCGGGATGGCGGCTCCCCGGGCCGGGAGGTGCCTGAGCGGGCAGCGGGAGCCGAGCCGCGCTCCAGCCCCGTGCGCGCACAGCCCCGGCCGGTGCGGGGCAGCGGCTGCCGGGCTCAGCCCGCACCTGCTCCGGGGACGGGAGCAGAGACCCCGCGCCGCCGCCTCCATCTTGCGCTGCCCTGCAGGTGCGCGGCCCCGCCCGTGCGCGGTCCCGCGGAGGCGGCGCAGGCGCGGCGGCGGCCCCGCCCCGGTCCCGGCAGGTGCCGGAGCCGCCGCGGCCCCGCCCGGCCCGGCCGCGCTGAGGGCGGAGGCGGTGGAGCGGCCGCGGGGTGCCGGGGCTCTTGGCTGGGCCGCGCCGCTGCCCGTCCCGCAGCGCTCCGGCGGAGAGAGGAGCGAGAGCAGCGGACACGGCGACCGTGCGCGGCATGAACCGGGCTCAGCGCGGGGCCGCGGGCAGCCGCGGCCTGGGCACCATGGAGGTGAAGAGCAAGGTGGGAGCTGCCGCCGCCGGGGGCCGCGGGGCGCGGGGAAGGACCGGGCGGGCCCTGCGGGGCCGTCGGGCCGCGGGCCGGCTGCTGACTCACCTGCCCAGGGGCCGCCGGGGCACGGCCCCGCCGGGGCCTGAGCGCTCCGCAGGCCACCGCGCTCGGGCGGGCGGGCCCCGGCGCTCCCTCGCCACCTGTCCCCGCGCCAGCCGAGCCCTCTGCCCGCCGGGGCCGCGGCTGCGGAAGGTGGTGGGGTCGCTTCCTGGGTGCGCTGTCTGGGGGGGGGGGAAATATAGGTGGTTTTGGAGTGGTTTAAAAAAAAATAGGTAAGTGGAGTTGGCCCCTAAGTTTCTGCACAGACTAAAAGACGTACAGAAAAATATGTGTTATGGGGAAAATGTGGGCTCCATGGGCTAGAAGAGGTGTTTCGAGACATAATTGGAGAGCGGACTACCTGCTCTCCAGAGCTCTCTTCCAGCCCTAACAATTCTGTGACAATTCGCAAGCGTCAAAACCCACTCTTTGTCCGAATTGCAATGAGTGCGTTTGTTAGTGACTGTTTCTGTAGTTACCTTTTTTTCCTTAATGAGTATGTCTTTCTTGGAGCTTTTTGTGGGGTACAGCGTAGGCTTACAGTAGGGGTAGATGTAAGCCCTGGCTGGCTTATCTGAAAGTGGAATTTGCCTTCTCTTAGAGGCCCCGAGAGACTTTTACCCTGACAGTGGAATTTCAGGAGCGTGTACCTGTGTGTTCCCGCATAGATCACCAGTGTCTTGTGCTCAGAGTGTTGCACAGCTCTGTAAATTCTCCCATGCATGTATCTTCTATTTTTAATTTTTATTTGCTGGTTAGGCAAAGTTTTGCTGACAAAGCTTTAATATTCTGAGAGAAAATATATTTTTTTTGTTCTGCTTTATATTTGTAATAACTTCCATTTGTAAAACTGCTGGATGTACAGTATTAAGTGGAGCATCAAGCTATTAGTTAAATAAATGTTGAGTTAAAACCCCTTTTTCATTGCCTAGGCAGATTGTAAGTGCATCCACATGGGAATGTGTTTTCCACTGGTGGACACATGGATCTCTTGGGTTGTTTTTTAAAGTGGGAGTAGCCTGTGTTCTGTCCCCTCCTTTCCTGCTAGTGAAGTGTTACAGCAGCAGTGCAGGTGAAGCAGTCAGGACTCTGTGGACTTTTAAGGATAACACACCATAGTGCTGGAACTTCTGGAAAGTGTGTGGTTGGTCTCTACAGATTAAATGAGGATGATTACTTTAAAATGTTAATTTTTCATGTGGCTAAAACCAGAGAGCACAGGAATATCTGGTAGCTGTTATTTCAAATAGCAGTTAAGCACAGTTGGTACTGTGATGGTGAAGTCTTTTATTTATGCTCTTATAAGGTTGAAGATGAGCAGTATGATGTGCTTATAAACCCAAATCACTTGTTTCCTCAGCCCAAAACTCTAGGTTTACTGTTTCCCCACTGTATGTTTTCCTTGATTTAAAAATATATCTAGGGATTCAGGCATGTGATGTGTTCCTGGTGTTTGTACAGAGAAGTGTAGCCCTAATGAATAGGGATTGTCCCTTAAGTGCATATTATGGAGCAGGATTCAAGGCATTCCTAGAACTACTTGTTGCTAATGCATTATTTAACAGCACCTCAATTTAATATCGCAGAGGAGTCATCTTCCTTCTATGAAAATGAGCAATTCTGAAGAGAAGGAAGAAAGGCCTGTGTGGGAGGTGGAGGGAGCCGTTCCTGTGGAGTGGCCTGGGCTTTGGAGGCTGCTCAGTGATGTACAGCTCTTTATTTAGATATTCCAAATCAATAATTGTGCCTCAGCTGACAAGGCTGGGCCAGCACAGCCCAACTGTGATTGCAGTTATATGAGCACAATGCCTTTGTTAGTTTAGTTTATTCAGTTTGGGTAACTGCTCTGAACTTGCCCTGGCAATTCCCCATAGTACTTGAATTCCAGTCAGCCCATTTTCTTATTATGGAAAATAAAATTTTACACCCTAGACTAGCGTTCCTAGTGATGATATGGAAACCCCAAGTTAAGCTTCTAATTCTCTATATATTAAAATTCAGGTTCTCCCCCTTTCTCATAACTTGGAATAATATTTTTTTTCCGAGTAAAGTCTAGTAACTGGTAAGCTAGAGGTGGTCATTGCAGCTCATGTTCTGTCAGTGCTGGAGACTTGCATAGAGCAGCTTTATGCTGTGTTTCAGAGGACTTCAAAATGTGTCCCATAAGTGAGTGTTAAGTGAGCATCCCGGGTGCCTTCCCGGTGTGCTGCCACAGCTCCGCTGCCTTTTCCCGGGGGAGTTAGCAGGGGAACAGCACTTGCTTGTAAAGAGCTCAGATAGCAAGGAGCCTTCTCTGCTTAAGTTACTCTTCCAGTGTCTCATCTCCTCTAGAACATCAAGTGCAGGCCTGTTTCATGGGACAGAGTGCAGCATCTGATAGAAAATGCCGACATTTCAGGGGTTCAAATAATGGAATTGCACAGTTGCCCTTGTGTCTTTTACCTGCTTTCTGATAGTATTGAGCAAACTGTGTTAGGAAATATGGGCGGGTTATGAGTCTCTTGGTATTTGCACCAAATATGTATGAAATAAAGTGGAAAAAATAAAAATAGCCCGTTTGAAAATCTGGCCCTTTGCTTGCTGTGATAAGAGCCAACGTTTATTCCAGTTTGAGGGTGAGGTTGTTGGCTTTTTAAACTTTTATTCCAGAGTTATGTTTTAACCGTATAATCCTTGAAAGCCAAGGAATTTCGATTGCTGCCATACGCGGACAGTTCCTGTGGGGCTCGCACCTCCCGCAGCTGGGGAAGGATCCAAGGCCGGCCCTGGTGTCGTGATTAAGCTGTGCTGTCTCTGATGTGATGGGAGTTCCTCCTGTGGGCTGGGCTTTTGTTTGTAAGCAGGTGTGAATCATCCCTTCTGCGTTGTTACTTAATGTTAGCGTAATTACAGGTTTTTCAGGGGAAGAATGTTCCCAGATAATTCCTTTATTTGAAACTTTTAGAGGAAGATGGGATGTTGAAGGTGTAGCTTGTTTTGAGTTAGCATGGTGTTAACATGGTGCTAACAAACGGGGTCCTTGTCTCCTGGTTTTCAGTCCTTTGTTTGTATGTGAGAACTCCGAAGCTCTTATTCTCCAAAAGATTGTAGTCAGGCGTGAGGTAAAGTGCACCTCCACATCTCCTGTGTGTAACATACACCAAAGTATGTGATACTGAGGCTCGAACTTGCACGCCGAGCATTTTGTTCCATGTGCCCTTCTGCTCTGCTTAAAACTAAACTTGCGAAAGAAATTATTTAAAGTTTTTACTTTCACTGTAGGTCAGCAATAGAATTCACACAAAAAAAGCAGCCAACTGAGGTTTTTTGAATTATTAGCTTATTATCCTTTAACTCATACGCAATCTGTTCTGTTCTGGTTTTTGTAACCTGGCTGCTGCTATCTCTGAATTCCTTTTGACATCTCTGGTATGTTGTGCATGCGCCTGATATGGAGGATTTGGAGTAATTTTTATCCAATATTCTGTTTGCTTTGGGTCCTGCCCTTGTTAGGCAGAACACCAACATTTTACTAGTTATGTATGGTAAAAATCACAATTTGTCTAGTCTACGTCAAATGCTCATCCTTGTCTTGGCACTCAGTTTAGTCTTCTGCCTGCCCCCACTGCATCATTGCCTTAATAAGCAACGTGTTTTAAGAAGTGTTTGCTTTAGAGATGATTTAGGAGACTGGGCTTGAGTGGATTTGTGAGCTGGGTTTTTTGTTGAATAATTATGTTGACTACAAGCAAATCCTACCTCTGATAGTAATGTCAGTGACTAATTTTTTTTTTTTTTCATATTTTCTGAGTCTTGCTAGATTGGGAAAATACAGGTTCTATACCCTGGATAGAACCCTGATTTATGAGACTGTTGCAATCAAGGTTTGAGCCTTGCTCATGCAAGCGAATCTTCTGAATGCTCTTAGAGGTAGCGGCTGGTTGCCTCTGATATCTCTTTAGGTAGGAGCAGAGTGGACCTGAGATCAGCTCCTAAAGCTGGGCTGCACGTGGCTTGTACTGAAAAGCTGCAACAGTTCTTTGTGGTCTTCCCATCCAAGTGGCATTTTCACTTCCTGGCCAAACAGCTGGGGGTGTGAAGGCTGCTCAGCCTTTCGTGGGTGAACCACAGTTGTGTAACAATCTCTACACACTGTTCTCAAGGGCACTGGTAGTTCTTGGAACAAAATTCCAGGTAGTCACATACCACAGGATGTTAATCACAGTCCTGGTTTCAGCCACCACAGGAGTGCTGCCTCTGAATTCTGTCCCTTACCCAGCATGTTTGCTTCATGAGCCTGTGTGAATCTGCAGTTATCCCTGCACCCGTTTGTCACCTTAGTGCTGATGAGCTCCCATTAAATGGAACAATAAAACGGCTTTGGCATGCTCAAAAGTACACATTCTTTCAGGTACAAAACTAGTTATAACTTTGGGGAAAAAACCCAACTGTTTTAACTGACTTTCCTACGCCACATCAAAATTATTGGATGTAGGTTTTAGTGCACTTTTAATTCCATAACGCTTCTGGTTTAACATTAAAATAATTCTATTGCTTCCATATTAATGATGTAAGATCTATTTTGTTGTAGTTTGGAGCAGAATTTCGACGGTTTTCTCTAGAGAGATCCAAACCTGGAAAGTTTGAGGAGTTCTATGGATTATTGCAGCACGTGCACAAGATCCCAAATGTTGATGTTCTGGTGGGATACACGGACATTCATGGAGACCTGCTGCCTATCAATAACGATGACAATTATCACAAAGCAGTTTCTACAGCCAATCCCCTACTCAGGATTTTCATTCAGAGAAAAGGTAAGAGCACTTGAAGAATGTGAATCATCTGTTTATCCAGTTACAGTGTGATGTATGGAGCAAAAAAACCCTGCAGTCCTATTTCATCATGTCAAATTCCTTAATAATTATGGGTCATTAAAGGTATTCACAACTCATCTCTCTTGCAAGGACTTCCTCAGGCAGCCTATTTATACTTTGTGATTTTTTGCTTGTATTTAGTTGAGTTAAAGTCAAGTTAAATCTCAAGCAAATGCTTCTTTCTGGTTTTATGTAAGCAAATGAAAATAAACTTTAAGCCTCTAAGGTTTTCTGCTCTGTATGTTGGATACTTTTCACTTAAAATTCCAATCTTGATCAGACAAGAGGAGAGACCATTACAGGATGGAAAGCAATATTAGAAATGTTGATACATTAACTCTTAAATGTAACATAAAAGTATAAATTCAAGACTAACTTTGTAATGTGCTACTCTTTTCACACTTTGCTAATAGAACATTTTGAAGCTTTCAACTGACAAGCTTATTTCAGTTAGGAAACCTCAGGAGTGAGGGCTGCTTCTTTTGTTGGTTTGCCTTTGAAAGTAGAGTGTCTGCTCTGGTTGTGTGTTCCTACTGTCTGCTTTTGCTCCTGAAGGGGGAAAAAAATCTAATTAAAAGCTTGTATCTGTTCTTCTGGTGTTGTTCCTGGTTGTTGCTAAGACAGGCATCTTTTCCTTAGAAAATGCTTGAGCATCAGAACCTTTTATAAACTCCCACTCCAAAATATGAACAAGTCCACAACAGCCTGACACAAACCCAATATTCACGATCAGTGTGGCTGCTTGGCAGCTGCTGTGTGCTGGCAAAATGTTTTTGTTTGTGTTGATAGTATAGACAGGTAAGGCCTGTGTTTTCAGTGCTGAAATGCCAAAGGCATGAACCATTTGCTCTAGCACAACCTGGAGGTAGACAAGGTCTATGATTCCATTTAATCCCCTGCAATAGCCATATGACAGGAAGGGATAAACCACTTTGTCAGTCTGGGATTATTGAGTTTGTATTTTAACACCATATGTTTTTAGATTGTTCCTAGTGTGACAGGTCTAATGTTGCCTGTTCCTAGTGTTACATTTGTAATGCTTTTTTAGTTTCCTACCATCATTTACCTTGATATGATCCAGGTGGATTATTTGTCTCTGCTCTGGTGCCAGGCGTTGATATAATGCACAGAAGTAGGAGTAAGATGAATTCATTTTAGTTTATCAGAGCAAGAGTTGACAAGCAGGAAAAGCTGTGTGAAAAGTATCAGGTGTCATTGCCTTCCCCAGGACACAAGAGCCTTCTGCCTGTGGGGTTTCAGGGAACAAAGAACCAAGGCTGGCACCACAGTCCCCCACTACACTTTGTTGTGAATTAGTTGTGACCACACTAATCACATCTGTTGATGAAATTGAGGCTTTGCTTTCAGTGGCATCTTTGCCATATAGAGCAGATTTTTTTTTGATGGAAAATACAGAAATAACTTCATTCTGTATTTTATTTGTGATGATTTGCCTATAACCAAGGCTGAATTGGTGGAGTTAGGGATGGTTCATATTTTGTGCAGTGTGATTTAAGTGTGCTTAATTCATAGATTGCAGCAACCTTACTGGCTCTGCCTCTGGAATGGAAATGTCTGAACAAATACCTGCTATTGATGGGGCTGCTTTGATCTCTGCTGGTTTGGAACTATAATAAGTGACACAAGTTACTTTTCCACCTGCAAGGCTACTTGTGGCTTTCATGCATTCTCTTAAATCAGCTGAAAAATTTTTGTGGGTTTTGTAATGGAACTCTAACTTCTTTTATATTTCCAGCAGCAGTAGTTGGGAATTTAAGATCTTTGACAAAAAGCCACTGTGGGGAAGAGAGAAAGTGTTTTGCTGTCTTATAATATATGAAATTTTTATCATACTGTCTTAACTATTTAAACTACACATAATTTGTGCAAACGTAACTTAAGGTATGAGCAGACTGCAATGAAATTTAATGTAAATAGTATTAACTTCTTAGTAAATTGCATCCAAGAAACGCCTTGAGGGGTTGAAATGGGAGCTGCAAGATGGTTTTGCTTTTATTAATAAGTGGTAGTTGTGATAATGGGACTCCAAAATTTGGGAAATATTATGCCAGACTAAGAACTCCCTTCTGTCCTGCTTGTTTTGACTCCTGTTTCTAAAAGCTCTCCGTTTGTCCTGAACATTTATGTGTCTTGGTTAATGTGGTAAGGAAGCTAGAGATCCTGTAATGAAGTCACATTATTCCCCTTAGACTCCTCTAATTGTATTTCACTAAATTCCTTTAAAATACTTCAAACTGCTCCAGTGCTAAATCTAAACTGGGGCTTGATGTTGCACAAGTCAGGATTGGCTGTCAGCTTGCAGAAAACATTCCTCACTGGAATTTCATTCTGCAGTTTAACAGATTAACAGGTACTGTTGACATCTGGTATTTAAAGGTTAAACTGATGTATTGTGATTAAATCCAGATGTATGGGAGTCACTCTGTCTGTGAGAAAAACCCTGCTGAAGAGAAAATGGAGTGGAACAGTCTGCACAGGCTGAAGGGCAGCTTGATGTGGGGAACTTTGCATTGTAAATACAAGAACAATAGAGATAACAGAATATACATTTCATTATAATATCCTTAACAGTCCCTCGAAGGATTCTAAATTGCAATATCCAGCTCTTGCAAGTTCTGCATGTATATGGCTGTATTTAGTGAGAAGTGGATTCTTTGGTTAATCCACTTGTGCCTCTGGAGAGAGACTGTCACTGAGAAGCTTTACTTTGGTGAGAAGTAAGAGCAGTTGGCTTTTGAAACAGCTCTTTGTGGACTGGCCTAGCTATTCTGAGGCCTCTTCCTAAAAACACAGGTTAGTTTCCTAAAACTATATTTTCTTATATTTTGTAGAAATAAGAGGAAATTTGTTGGGTCATATTTAAAAAATGCTAAATTGCATCTGTATCCAAATATGCTAACTACTTGGGGGCTTTGAAAAATTAATTCTCAAGGGGGAACTCTACATTGATTTGCAAATGGGTCAGGAAAATATTTTTAAAATCTGTCTTCAATAACATTAAATTGAAACCAGATTTGGCATTTAATAAACCTGTACAGATTGGTGCCACCTTGAGCTTGAAACTGCTGGGGGGAGAAATCCTTCCTGGACCTCATGGATGTTCTCCTTCACACTATCTGTAGTTAACACCTTGTCCTTTGGCTTTAGGCCAAAATATTTTTCGCTGGGGCTTTAAACTGATTAGTGAGGTGCCAGAACAAAGATGCCTTTGTACTTGAGAGTATTGCTTTAGAAAACTTGTTTAGCAGTGGAAGAGAGGTTACCCGGAGTGTGCTGTTCTGCTGAGATTTGGGGAGATGAGTTTATCAACTTTTCGCTATTTCTTTCCTTAGAAATTCTCTAACCTTAACTGTCTATCTTAAGGTTCATGCTAGTTCTGAATTATTAAACTGTTAAGAGCAGTTATAATACAAAAAACCCTCTAGTGTGTCAGAGTTTCTTAAATGTTTTGACATCTGGCTTGCAGTTTTGGGATGCTTTCATTTCAGCCATGTGGCCTGTAACATAAGAAAGTTATTAAAAACAAAAGCACCAGCTCAATTTAAGATTTCTGATTTTTCTTCTGAAATAGATTTTTAAAGTTCCTCTCTTTTCCAAGAAATGTGTTCCTGCTCTTAGTTTTTGTTTAAAAAGTCCTTTTGAATCTGTTATTTTGCATACAGACATTTACATACTATTTCTTTCGAAGCTAGTCCTGTTGCAACTGATCTTCATGTTTCTCTACTAACTGGAAAAATTTGGTTAGGACAGAAGTTACCAGCTGATAGTTGTGGAAGGCAAGCTAGGAGGTGGTTTCTGTGAAGGAAGTTGGGAACAGTTCTAAATCTAACTTGAGTAAAGAGCACAAACTGTCTTTGATCATTTACAGGACATGATAAATCTACTGGGATGCAATAAATATGTGTTTGTATATCCAGTCCATGCCAGACGTCCTGTGTGGTGTGTGGCCTGCCATGAAGGTGAAGAAGCCTTAGAGCCCACTGTGGCAAGCTGGAACATTGAATGTTTTATGTATTTGATGTGGCACAATGGGTAAAATACCACACTGTCTGATTCTCCGAATTTCTGCACTTTGAATTTAAGGAGAAAACCCTATAAATTGAATACCTTTTAATGTTGCAGTGCACATGGGAGAACACTTGTGAGAAAATCAGTGCTGACAAAGCTCTGATGTACTGTTTTCTTGCATCTGTTTCTAAACCAGCTGTTGTACTAAAAGCAGTAGGGACAGAGTGCTTGATTGGCACCAGTCTGTTGGGACCTGTGTCCTGGAGCTGTCATCAGCAACTTGCACTCTAGCAGGAATGAGTGCAAGTGGAACTTTGTATTTAAAGCAAGACCTGTCTAGGATCTGATTTCACAATTGTTCTTTCCAGGTTGTTTTGTAAACAATTGTAGTTCTAAATCAAAAAAGAGAAGCTATTGCACCTCATTGAATTGCAAAAATCCTTTCAATGAAACACCAGATGTCTAACTGGAAACTGGTTGGATGGGTTGTCAGGAGAGATAAGGGCAAAACTTCTCTCACTTTTTTCTTTGATCATAAATTTTTAGCAAACATTATAAGAATTGCTCTGTGTTGTCTGAAAAGTCAGCATGTTAGTTGTCAGCAGTGGAGTACAGGGGTTTAACCAGCTGATCTAAGTCAGTCAGACATCCCAAAGGGCCTTTTACAGAGAAAAGGCTGAGTTTGCATTTTTGTAGCTGTTTTACTTCAGACATAGTTCACCTGTTTATATGCTTTGGGTGGGGAGGTTGAATTGTTTTTTAATGCACCAGCTCTTCAACACAACTGATCTAACACTCTTAGACATGTGAAGATCAGATTTGAGGCTATTTCTAAAGCCCTCTTGCTTGATGTTAAGACCTAATGTTATATTAATTAAAGCTTAAATTCCAAAGTAACTGAAATTGCTCCAGAAGTGACTTCAGGCTATAGTAGGGCTGTGTCAATCAGGTATCTTTAGAAATAACTCCTGATTGTGTCAATTAAACTGTTGAACAACTTCAGCTGTAAACATCAATGCAAAAGATGCTGTGTTTAGCAAACAGCTAAGCAAGAGCTTTGCCTTCCTTATGGTGTAATTATTTTTTTTAAGCAAAGGAAATAAAAAAGAAATGTAAATGAGGCCATCATCAGGATGCATTTTTCTAAGACACGTTGATGAATTATTGTGTACACAGAAGCCAGGAGCTGACAATAAATCCCTTTGAGGTTTTTTGTGGGCTAATTTAAATTTGTTTCTTTTCCTGTTGTCCTTTGTCTTTTAGAATACCAGGTCCAAGGCTGCCTTCCTAGAGCAGCCAAAGGACTCTTGTTGTTTCAGCGACCCTAAAGGCTGGGAAGGGAGGAGTTAGTGTTATATGCTGCAGTAGTGTTAACCTGTTGCTCCAGGAATACTTTCTCTGTTCTATTTTGCGTAAAGCATCTGAGGAGTCCAAATCTAACTGGTGCATGTCTGTATATCTCAGCCTGAGAAACAAGTGCCCTCATTGATTTCCTCAGCAACTGGCAGCTGTCCTGAAATGCCACCAGGGCAGCATTGCCACAGTCAGTCCAGTCCACAGACTGAAATGTATAGCCATTCTCCCACTTTCTTGGCTCTACCAGTGGCATCTGAATGTGATAATACAAAGAAATCCCAGCTTCTCTGTGTCCTAGGGTTAGTGCAGTCCAGTTCTGCGTGATTATGGGGGGGTTTCCCGTGTAGAACAAAGATGTGTGCAATGTTGCAAAAGTACGAATGTAAATCTGAGGAAGCTCAGATCTAAATGTATTTTTGGTGAGTTATAGCATATTAAAAAGAAAAATGGAACCTTTTAAAATAAGCGTTTTAGAAATCAGGATTGCTTCCACAGAATGTGTTTTCTTGTCCCTTACAAGTAGTCGTAGGACTAACATGTTTTGTTTGGGGCTTTTTTTAAGCTCTAAGCCATTTGCCTATTCCTATATCAAGTTGTGGCAGTTACAGCATTGCTTGCATGAACAGTTTTGCTTGAAGTATTTGTGTGCGAGGTCTCTTTGTTTCTGCTTCACAGCCATTTCACCTACATGGCGTGGGGGCAGGGAAGAGTGCAGAATGGAATAAGCTTTCTGGAGTTTGAATCCAGGTCACTTGGCTGGCTCCCAGCAACTAGGCAATAATAGGCACACTGGCTGCTTTCCCTTTTTCATTCTTTCTTTTCCAATGATCTGAAATCTGAGGAGAGAAAACTAGCAAGTGGAATTACTCTGAATAAAATTAAAATGTTTCTAGGAATGTACTCACTCTTTCCATTCTACCCTTTCTCTCAAGCAGCTGTAGCTCTTTGTCTGCTGCTGCTAACTTGCTTTAATTTCTTTTGTGCACTCTCTTTCTTTTGGTTGAAGAAAACCAAAAGTATTCCAAACTTTGAATCTCATAACATTAAAGCTTTTGTTTCATGTGTAGAGAGAAAGGTTTCTATGACAGTAAGGCAGACACCTTCTAGATGAGCTCTTTGCCTCTGCTGAGCAATGTGACCTGGCCATGCCTGGCAGGCTCTAATCCCCATGTGCTCTGTCTTGCAGAAGATGCAGACTACAGTGCCTTCGGGACTGATACCATGACAAGGAAGAAGAACGTCTTATCCAATGTGCTACGTCCGGATAACCACAAGAAGAAACCCCACATTGTCATTAGCATGCCCCAGGACTTCAGGCCAGTGTCCTCTATCATAGACGTGGATATTCTGCCCGAGACCCACCGCAGGGTGCGGCTCTACAAGTACGGCACTGACAAACCCCTGGGCTTCTACATCCGCGACGGCTCCAGCGTCAGGGTCACCCGCACGGCTTAGAGAAGGTCCCGGGGATTTTCATATCCAGGCTCGTCCCCGGAGGGCTGGCTCAGAGCACGGGCCTGCTGGCTGTCAATGATGAGGTACTGGAGGTGAATGGGATAGAGGTGTCAGGAAAAAGCCTCGATCAAGTTACAGACATGATGATTGCAAACAGCCGCAACCTGATCATCACGGTCAGACCTGCCAACCAGAGGAACAACGTCGTGAGGAACAGTCGGACTTCGGGCAGCTCCGGCCAGTCCACTGAGTCAAGCCTTCCCAGCAGCACTCCAAACATTCTGGGAAATCTGCTGCAAGGAGAAGAGGAGAGCGATGAGGAGGACATTATTATTGAAGACAGTGGGGAGCCACAGCAGATCCCAAAAGCTGCACCTACCAGTGAAAGTATAGAATCCTTATCACAAATTGAACTCCTCCATGAGTCCACACAAAATGGATTCCTTCCTTCTAGTGAAATGAACTTGAATCACTCAGCAGGCAGCATTAGCATGGAGTATGAAGTACCAGAGCCAGGGCGTAAGTCACTAGAAGAGGATGGAACTATAATAACACTATGAAATGACATTGGTGTACTTTGTATAAGTAAGGATGCCATACATGTTTTAATTTGGCTTAATATGTAATACATTTTATACCTCTCCATCTACCATGCACTGCAGTTAGATTAAAAGGAGGGAAAAGTAAATACAAGAAATTCAAAATTGCATAAGTTGACTAACTTCATTAATTCTGCACTTCAATGTAAATAATTCACAAAGCTGGAAGATAGTTGATAAATGGCTGAAAGTGAATGAGGAAAATTTAAATTGAAAATGAAGGATAGCTAAGAGATGGCTGTGAGCTTTCTTTTAAAGGTACTTGATTTTTATTATTTTTTAATGCCGTATACTACTGGTTCTATAGAAGTAAACTTCCTTACATGTGAGGCTGACCATCTCATGTACTGTGGCTTCATGTTCCTCTGAAGTGCTGCTTACATGTGGTGGAGCTGCTTTAGCCCCCTCACTGCTGTCCTGGCTGCTGCTCTGCTGGCAGAGCTGTTGGTAGGCTCTGTGCAAGAGGAAACTGGGAGAAAGCCAGCGGTGGGCTGGGAAGAGATGGGGATGGCTGGTCTGGTCCCCTGGCTGACATGGACAACAGGGCTCTGTGGGCAGCACCTGCAGTGGGGCTTTGGAAGTCACTGTTCCTTTGTGAGTGAATGTGCAACCACAGGCTCGTTAGTCAGGCACCATTACTAGTTTTAATGGCCAGGCAAGCTTACTTTTAATGACACTGGTTTTGAAACTCAAATGTGAAAGTCTTAACACTAATGCATCAAAGACCTGTTCTCATTCTAGTTTGCAATATTTAAGGATATCATTGGATTTAGTTACTAATCCCAGTAAATTACAAACAAATCAAATGTAAACACTGTTATGGAAATAGCATCATATAATCTCTGTTAAAATTGCAGCTCCTAGTAGAAACTCAAGATTTCTACTAGCAAAGGTTTGCTGGAATGAGTCTGGATTATATGAAAGTGACTTCCTTCAAACTTCAACAAGTTAGAACAGTTTAAGTTAAATCCCTGGATTAAAAAAAGTTTTAAAGTTTTAAATCAGGATGAGACTTTAGTACATCTTGTTTGAGCCATGTGATATTAACTGATTCATTATTAGGAACTGATCTGTAAATGCAGATCTCTGTGTGTCCCTGGCTGGGTGTTGTGGATGTTAGAGTTAAAACACTGATGACAAGTCCTGATGCTGCAAGGACAAAGGTGTGTGTGTAACCACAGCACTCACTGGGACAGGTGCAGGGGAGGCTTCTAGCGTTGTTTTTATCCTTCCCCTTTTTGTATCTCCTGCTTTTTACCACTTTGGCCCTTTGTTCCCAACCTGACCCTCCTTTGGGAACAAAAGCTGTGGCAGGAAAATGAGGTGGGAACTAATAGGATTGGGAAGAAGGATCTCCCCAGGGATCCTGTGGCCTCTGTCAGCCTGTAAGGAGGAGTAGGGTGCTACCAGTTCTGTCCTGTGCTCCCCAGAGCAGGAGTCAGGTGCTTGGGAGCGTGTTCCACCCTCTGGGAAGATGTGATGCGTGGGAAGGGAGACTGACCCCTTTCTTTTTTTCCCCTCAGTCTATTTGAGGAAAATCTACCTCTGGTAACTTTACTAACAGGAGACCAACTGTAAGTTTAATGTTAGGGCATCTGTAAAAGTCGTCACAGACCATCAGAGGCTAAACCTGTGTTTGTTTCAGGTTTTTGTGATGATGCGAACACTGCTGCAGAAACAAATCCCTGCTGTTTGATGTTGCAAAATGCACATTTGAAACTGGTATCTCATGAGCAGTAGTTTTCTTAAACCTCCAATGCCAGTGGAGTCCAAGATGCCAAGAGAGGCATTCATACCCCTTAGGATTTATGGAGAATAGGCTCAGCAGGCAGTGGTACTCTGCAAATACAGGTGGGGGTCTCTTTCATCACACTTATGGTTTCTTCGGTATGTATGTGGAGAGCCTTGCAATCTTTTACAAGAGCAAGATTTTTCAAGTGTTTCACTTGTTTTGCTAATAATTATTAAAAATGAAGCAACTACATCCACTTAGTGTGAAATGAGAAAAAGAAATGTGCATTCTGAAACGTGGAGACTTTACCTGTACGTGTTTTCTCTCAGCGCTGCTCTACACTTCCTTTCTTTATGGAAGATTGTTTACTTTGAAAATATCTTTTTTATTTTCCTTTATCAAAATACTTTCCTTCCTGTATGAAATCACAGTGAAGGGTGAGACTCATTCTGCTAGTTTGCACTTCTGTGCCTTTGGTTTACTTGAATGTATTGTGAATAATCAAAGGAATAAAGGCACTTGGGAAGAGAAGAGAGATCCACAGGTACAGAGAATGAACTGGTAGTGCACTTAATGCAGGTGTAATGTTTTCATTCCATGGAAATCCGCTCTGGGGCTGATGTGGTCCATGAGGATTCTGCAGCTCAGATCACAGCTGGGAGGGTGGACTTGCCTGGGAGGGCTGAGTCTGCCAGGAAACTGGGCAGGTCCCAGCCCCGAGGCTGCTGTGCTGCCAGGCACATGCATGGGTAGTTTGAATAATATATATGCCAGTATTAAGGACTTGTAGAAATTTAACTGTGGTCCTACTCTAAACTGCATGAGACTTCATCTCCTAGGACCTTTCCTGCAAACTGAGTAATCTAAACGTGAGGTAATGTTCTTTTTGACATATATCATCTTCTGTTTCACAGAAATTTGGTAACGTGTAGTAAAACTAAGCATTTGGGACTTGATAAAAACTTTAAAGAATAAATCTAAAAATTGTGTATTTACAGTTACAATGACAGACTGCACAGCATGTAATTGCTTAATGCTGCAGTTACCATGAAGTTTCTAAAGTTCTTCCATATCTTACTAATACATACACTGTTAATTACAGAATATTTTTAAATTGCTACTTCAGGATAATCAATGGTTGATTGAGTGGCTAAATTTAATTTTATATATAAATGATACTGGGGTTCAGTATAAGGTTTTTTAAAATATGCTGATATTGTTAGCCTTTCATTCACTACCTCCTAAATTTTTAACATCTATACTGTTTTCTCCCTGGAAGACAATACTTAAAGGCTTGACTGTTTTATATAGATTTTATCTATAGCTAAAAAATGGAGAAAGAAAATCCAGAAGTGATAGTGAGGATGCTGCGCATGATTGACAATATTACGCTGCTATTGATGTAATCTTTGTGTATTAACTATCCTGTGTGTGTAAATTGTATTTTCAATTCAGATTTTATAAATTAATTTATGAAATATCCAAATTATTTCAGAATGGAATGAAAAACTGAAATTCCTTTGACTAGTGTTATATGTTGTGTACATGCACAGAGGGGGATAAGTCATTCCTCCCTTGCTACTGGGACATCTAAGTGCACCTTAATAGGAAGAAGAACAAATTCTTAATAGAATTAAGATGCATTTACTTTGAAGTTCTGCTATGGTATTGGATAAGTCAAGCCTAACTGTGAATCATATGGTTTTTTTCCACACCTGAATTAAATTTAGGACAATGTTCTCACAAGCTGTCTTTAACATGTGTATTTTTGTGAATATTATGTATTTTCTAATTAAATTTTACTTGCAATGTGATTTTTACATGAATGAACTTGTTTAAAATGTCAAATATCAGTATTTTTCTTACAACTTTAATGTATAATGTACATTGGTATCTCACTGAATGAAGATTGATTTTACAAAAATCAAGCTAGATGTAGTTGTATATTAGTCTTATATTTTTACAGACCAAAATAATAAATGGATATAGAAATAAAATGGGGGTTTTTTTATTACTTTGTCAGATAAATCAAAATGATGAAGGATGCATCCTTTTTCTCAAGTGTGACAATAGATGGGTTTAATTTTTTTCTCCTGGCCAGCTACCCAGGCTGTGTTTTCCTGGCAGTGTTCTCCAAGCTGCTCTGTCCCTCCCCTGGAGCAGATCTGTGCCCTGGGCAGTCTCAGGGTCCTGCTGTGTGTCCCTCAGTGCTGCTGCCTCACCTGTGCTGTGCTTGCTCCTGCAGCAGCTGCAGTAGTGAACCTTGCATTGGATGCCTTGCCTGAGGACTGCTCCTGGGGGAGGTTTAGGTCCCTCCTGCTGCATCACCTGTGTCAGGTGCTGCTGGGGCGGCTGTCGCTGCTGCTGTGAGTATCTGCTGCAAGTGTGGCAGTTTGAACTCAAACCCACTTCACTTGCAAATATTTTCTCCCATCTCTTTTGCCTTGGCAGCCCTTGTAAACATTTACCCGGGGAGGAGAGACTCGGGCTGTGCTTAGCCCCTTGTGTGGCTTTTGTTTCTGCTGCTTTGGGGCTGAGCACAGACTTCTCTGCACCTCCCTTGTGTCTGCAGGACTGGTTTGTTTGTGTGCTCAGTACTTTCCATCCCTGCAGACAGAGCTGTGGGGAGGGGACAGCAAGGCTGGGATCAGCATTGGCTCAGAATGCAGCCCAAAGAACCCAGGCTGCTGCCCTGGGCACTGGAGCTTGAGTGTTTTGGAGCGGGGGGAGTTCTCTTCTCTTTGCACAGGACACTTGGAAGGAATGCTGAAATCAGTGTGGCATTCCTGAAATGGTGTGAGCTCTCTGCAATGCATCTTCTGCGGTGTTCCCTGGCTCGGACACAGGGCATGGGGTCACCCACTGAGGCAACAGGAGCAAAGACTGAGGAACGTGTCCTTGGGCAGGCCTCTACTGTTTGAATAAAGTGAGTAAAGTGAGCCTGATAGGGCCGGCTCTGCAGAGGAGGCACAGTCCGGGAGCTGATCTGGGACACTTCCAGGGAATGAGGCTGAAGTGCACTCACACAGGTCAGCAACACTGCTTCTACAAAGCACTCACACCTGCAGTAGTTTTCTTAAACTGAGAAACTCATTTAAAGGAAGACTCTTAACTTTCCCTACTGCTGCCTCCTTGAGGAAGGAATGCAGCTGTTAGCTGCGTCCGTCCTTTAAACCTAGCGGCATTTAACTTTTCTCAAGGTGATGAGCTCTTAACAAGGCATTAGGACTTGGGTTATTTTATGAAATTGAAAATTCATGTATGGTTACAGATACAAAGAATTCCCAGGATTTTCATGAGTAATCAAGTAAAAATCCTGCTCTCCTGGTATACCAACAGGAGAAAGATTTAGACCAGTGCTAAATGCCTCTTTGAAGTTTTTTTTTCATCTTCGAATTAGCTGTGGCATTCTAGTTACAGACTTTCTGGAATTCTTCTGAACACGTGTTTCTTCAGTACAAGTGTCACACTCAGATACTAGGATGTAGTTGCATGTGGTAATGTTAGAGAGGAATAATCAGCTTTAAAGTAGCTTCATAAATGGCTTCCCATGCTAACATGAGGAAAGATGTGCTGGATGGTACCCATATTCTTGGATGCAGTAGAAGTATGCAATAAATGGTACAGCTGGTCCTTGGGGAGGTGAAATTGCAGCCAAGATGTAAGGACTCAGAGTCCTTGTGCAGCTCTGACAGATCACTTGTGTGCTTTTCCTCTCACATAGGAGATAAATTTGTCTCTGGGGACTTAATGTCGTGTGCTTGATTTAAAAGTGCTTTAGAGCCATGAAGCACAAAGTGATTAAAGAAGTGCTGTGCTATTAAACCAGCAGTTCTTATACAGATTTCAGAAGTGTTGCTAATATGGTATCATTTCTTGTCTTTCCAATTGACATTCCTTTCTATTGAACTACTATTTCGTTACCTGATAGCATAAGGAAATACCTGGCATTTCATCAGTGAGAGACTTGTTTCAGGCTCTGTGGTGTTATGTTTAAGAAGGTGTATAAGAGTGTATTTATTGTCCCCACATCAGAACATGGTTCTTGTCCTGTGTGGTGCAGTGGCTTCTCTGGAGTGCTCTCATGAGCACCTGGCAGTACCTGGGTACTGATAATGGCGTTGTTGTAATCACAGGTGGAATGGCTGTGCTCAGAACTGAAGAACAGATGAGAACAGCAGCTGATGTGAAAGGAGCCAGAGAAGGTGAGGACACCACCCTGTGCAGGGGGTGGTACTTTTATAAACAACACTTTGTTGGTGTGGTTACAACACACAAAGCTGATGTGTATCACAGACTGTCCTGTCTAAATCAGTTCTGAAAATGGCCTAGCTATCCACAGCTGCAAGAGAAAATGGAGATAAAAGTAAAAAGTAGGAAGCAAATAGGAGATTTACTAATGAAGGAGGTGAGAGTCCCAGCATGTTGCAGAAAGGAATATGTAATTCTGCAAGTTTGTCTATTCTATGAAGCTGTATAAGCTGGTCAAATAAAAGATCCTATCTCTGACTGCAAGCCTGGTCCCTTTAGACACTCACAGCTGTAGCAGTAAATTCTAGGCATGAAAAGAGTATTCCTCTTGTGAGTAATTTCTGGAATTTCTCAAGGCTTTTGTCTTTTTTCTTTTTCTTTTGCTTCTTTGCTATTGTTCTGGTGGACCCAATTAAAAAAAAAAATAGTGGGATTCTCTTTTCTGTTGGAGAGTAAAAATGATTTGAAATTCTTAAAATGCTGAGGAGAATGAGTTGAATGTAGAAACATAGATTTCTCTGACTTTGTGAATGCTGCATAAAATGCTTGGTCTTGTAATTCTGAAATCTAAAAACCTAATAGCTTAAATCTCTTAATAACCTTGTTACTAAGTCTGCCATTCGTACTCTTTCTGTCCTGTGCAGCAAAATGAGAAAAGTAGATATATTTTTGCAAACTTGTGAGTTAAGAAATGAGCTAAAACTTAAAAAACTACTTGCAAAAGAGCATTTGGGTGTTTTATTAAACATTGAAATGCTATTAACTGTCTTTCAAATGTGCTCCAGGTGGTTAATAACTGGATCTCTATATTTTAGAAAGGAATGCAGAAGGAAAAGAGGAAGGGGTAAGGGACAAGATCTGGTTGTGACCTAGGCAGTGTGTCACAGCTTCTGCGCTGCTCAATCAAGAACCGCACGTCTCTAACCTCAAATCATTTCAATACTCACAAACGGGGATAGAGAAATTACGAGCACCTTAGAGCTGCATTTTCCTCTGCAGCCCTTTAATTTCCCGGTGACTAAGCCAGAGCCGAGCCCGCCCCGCTCCCGCAGCCGCTCCCGCCCCGCACCGCCGGGTGCCGCGCTCGGCGCGCTGAGCTCCGCCGGGCCCGGAGCAGCCCCGGCCCGGGAGAGGAGGGGGCGCAGAGCGGGGGCTGCCTCCTGAGCCGCTCCTACCGGGGGACACCGACCGGGGGGCTGCAGATGCGGCCGGGGGTCCCGGCGGGACGGTACCGAGGGGGCCCGCGGCCCGGGCGGTCCCGCTGCAGCCGCGGAGGCTCCTGTGCCCGGACCCGAGCCCTCGGCGGGGCTGTGCCGGGAGCGGCCCCGGCCCGGCCGATGCTCGGTGGGTTAGCGGAGGAGTGAGTTGCCGGTGTTCCTTCGGGATGAGCAGGGACGGGTCTGCGGGACTCCCGTGGCTGGGATGCAGTGCTGGGTAAAGTTGAGCTGCCGCTGAATCACTATTTGCATGCTTTTGTTTGTTTAGAATTTTTTTTCCTTGTTAATTACTGTGCCTGGTCCTTGTTATTTGGTTTGTAGAAATGAAGCCTGATGGTGTGTGAGGCTGAGCTCCGAGTGCCGATGTGACTGAGTGGGACCATGTGCAGTTTGAGGATCCGAGGTGCAGCCAGCTCCCCTCCGGCTGCTGAGCTCCACTGGTGAGGACCAGGGGACGCCTGGGATCCCTGAAGGCAAAGACAGAGGTTTTGAAGTTGCACTTTGTAGGGTGAAACACTTCCCCACCACCACCAAAAAGGAGAGGAAGGCTCCAAAACCCTAAGGGGAGCACTTGGGAGTGTTCTCCTTGTGACCTGCAGGAAGCTGATATCCCACCTGAGCCTGGTGATGTAAAGCCAGTCATGTTCTCTTTGAGCAGTTTATTTAAATTTTCCTCTTATCATGACAAAAGATGCTCCTAAACCAATCTTTAAAATACCTTCCCCTCGCCCCCTTCCTTCATTTTGACAGCAAAATGTTGATGTGATTTATTTTTGTCTCCAAGAAAGAAAAGGGAAACTTGTTCAGTTTCATTATGCAGAGAATTTTTTCCCATGCATCTTCCTTGACATCATCTTTTCATATATGGTTGTCAATGATTTGCAGTAAGTCAGACCACTTACGCATAACCTCATCTTGGGATCTTTGTTCTGGTTTTGTGTTCAACATTTTCAAGGTGATGACACAATGCTTGGTCCAGGATACCCACATCATTTTCACGTGGTTAAACCACTGACAGCATTTGTCTTACTTCTGGGTTAAGATCTATTTTATTAGTCATCTACACATCTACAGTGGGCAAGACACAAATCTTGTTAATGCTGTTAACATTTACAAAAAAACCCAAATTTTCAAGCTTGATTAAGATGATGTTGCAAAGTGAACTACTTAATACTTCATTCAAGTATTAGTTCATGTCAGCTGGAGACTATTGGTTTAGTCAAGTGCCACTCGTACTGGTGTTAAATAAGAAATAAAGAAGACACAAACAACTTTCCTGTACAGTGCTGTACAGCAGAATGGATATTTTTAAAAGTGGGTTTGCCATCAGCCTGTTAGTTCTGACAAGGAATACAGAAATTATTTGTGTTCTCTGCTCCTTGGAAGTCATTCTGTTTCCTTCAGACCTCTTCAGCTGAAATTAAACACGTGGTTTTTACTGCTGACCTCTCTTGATCCTTGCACATCTTGGTACCCTGCTCCAAGCAGCTGTGTAATTTAGGTGTTTTCTTGCTTGAGAATTGATCACGGCTTTTGTGGCTGCGTCTTCTTGAGTGTCTCTTTGGGTGGGCCTGGCCCTGCACCATCGAAATGGGAATGGGGCTTTTGGTTACTTTTCATGGAGAGTTGCCTTAGTGTTGTGTTTTTTACATTTTCAATTAGGAATAGCAATTTCCTCCAGTGTGTAACTTCTAACTTTCATTCCAGTGTTTAATTTTGTGTAGCAGTTGTAGCACGTGAAACTACACTCCTGATGAGCTCAAGCTAAGCCTTGTAGAGTCCAGTAGAAGACTTCGCCCAGCGGAAAACCTCACACCTCTGCTGCAGGACATCACTGTGCCTGATGCGGGTGTCCCCTGGACAGAGCTGGAACAGACGTAAGTTGCGCTATGGAAGTACACCCACCGTTCCGCTCGTTTTGTCCCCTCACAGCCCGCGTTTGGCCAGGGTAGGGTTTGCTCAGGGCCGGCTGGCGGAGCGGCCGCGGGGCCGGGCCCTCAGGGCGCCATCTTGGCCGCGGGCAGCGCTGCGGGGCCGCCGCCGCCAGGTGGCGCCGGGGCGCGCGCGGGGCCGCCTGAGGGGCGAGGCGGGAAGGGCCGGGGAGGAGGCGGGGAGGGCACGGGCAGGCCCCACACACCCCGGCACACACCTACAGACCCCTGCACACACCTACAGACCGCTACAAACACCTACAGACCCCTACACACACCTACAGACCGCCACAAACACCTACAGACCCCTACAGACCCCTACACACACCTACAGACCCCGGCACACACCGACAGACCGCTACAAACACCTACAGACCCCATCAGACCCCTGCACACACCTACAGGCCCCTGCAAACACCTACAGACCCCTGCACACACCTACAGACCCCTGCACACCCCGGCACCTCCCTATGGACCCCTGCAGATGCCTAGAAACCCCGACACATCCCTACGGAGCCCTGCACACCCCTACACACCCCTACAAATACCTACAGGCGCCTAGAAGCTAGGCACGTTTAGTCTGTGCAAAGTGTAGGACACAAGAGATTGGTTTCTTTGGTCAAAAATCCCTTGAGTGCATTCCTGAAAGGTGGTGATTACTTTGGTGGTAGGGCATTGCCTGCTCAAAGGCAGTGGTTGGAATCAATAGCTCTTCACTGCTGACTGTATTCTGTCTGATTTGCTGTTAGGTTCATTCTCTCACCTCTGCAGCTTGGGAGCTTATGCTGAGATTTTTTATGTTCCTCGTTCTATTTGCCATCAGTCAGGCACGCACCTCACATTTCTAGCTCCAGTGAAGGGAAGGTGGTAAGTTTGTTCAGATGGATCCCACAAGCTTTTGAACCTCTTGTGAACCTTCTCTTGCCAGCCTTTCCTTCCCCAGACTCTTGTATCTGCTGTTCTCTTATTGTTTCCATGGGTCAGCGCTGGTCACCTTCTTAGATGGGATTCTTTGTCTGAAAGCATGATTGGAAAAGGTGTCTACTCAGACATGCACAGCTGCTTTAGTTACCAGTGTGGAAATTCACTCTTTCCATTTCTTTGGTTCCTCGTCCTTGAAGAGGATGTACAGATAGCTACAAAATCTTTGCTTGTATTGATAATACTTTTTGTCATTTTTAAATGCATGTGTTGATCCTCCAGCCATACTCACCAGTTACAAAATTTAGTCTTGCTGATTTGAATTAGGAGACAAAGCTCAGGCGAAACTTCCCTCCTCCAATTAGCACAGTAATGTCTAGGAAGAGAAACATGGGGTTTTGTTGGTGGACTGCTGTGCTCTGGTGTTTGTGCTGAGCACTTGAGTAAATCTTCAGTAAGATAAAGTAAAATACATTGCCTATGGGGAAATCAATGTTGTTTCATGGTGTGGGGTTTCAGAGCAGTCCTGCTCTCGGTGGCTCGTTGCTGTACCTGGAGCACCCTTTCCCTTTGTCAGTGCTGACTCCTGTTGAACCCGGCTGTCGCTGTGGCTCTGCAGGCTGTGCACAACGACTCTGCAATCAGATTTGCATATCATTTCCTTCCATCACAAGCTGCTGCAGCAACAGCAGCTCTCTTGGATCTTGGATTGGTCATTTTCTTTTACCCTCAAAGAAAGATGGTTTAAATTTGTTTCTTGTCTGCTCTGCCATTGTTATCTCAGGTTTGTGCACCATCTCTCTGGCTCTGTTCCAAGTTCTTGTTCTGAGTTGCAGCAGTTATCATATCAATTACAGCAGCACTGTGCTGTAGGAGTGGCTTTTCCCTACTCCTTTCTTACACTAGCATTAGAAGTTTGTACCTTATCTTTGGAAATTCCAGGCTCAAATTTTAATCTGATGTAGTTAACCTGAATATGAACCTTACCCCAGCCCACCAGTCTGTTCTTCACCTGTGTTTATGGTAGAGGAGGATGTTCCTGCTTGCCATAAACCCAAAATAATTAAATAGAACAAACCTGGAATCGATCTGCTTCATGTCCCCCATTCTGTATTAATTCTGGATTTTGATTTAACATTAAGAAATATCAGTATGCCTCCATTGACAGGGACCCAGCCTGGGTGTCTGTGCTCCCTTTCTGTTGGATCTGCAGGACATCCTGTAAAGATACCCCAGTGTCTGGGGCTGTGGTCGTGTCACTGCTGGGGGAGGTGGCTGAGTGTGCACTTGGGGGCTGCAGTGCTGACACCAGGATTGCAGGGGACACTGTTGGTTTGTTTACAGGAGAAAGCTTCTACTGTTTGATCGGCTGTTGCAGAACACTTAGAGCGCTACAAAAGCACTTGATCTGCATTGATCTACTCATTCTCATAATAAAAACACCATAAAATCTTACCAGGAGTAATTTTATATGTATATTGCTTTGTTTATACTCAGTTGTTAAAAACACAACTTCCTAAAAAAACCAAAGACACACGAGTCACATGACCATCAGTAAAATGCACAAGTACCTGTTGGAGTTTATAAAGCTTGATCCATGGATTAAATGACCTACAACAGTCATTTATGCTTTATTTGAGGTTCTAGATTAAGTATCTCAAAATGCCCAGAATATTCCCTGCACTATTAGCCCCATGCCAGGTTCTCTCCATTCTAGCTAAAAGATCCTTGCTCTTTTCTATGTGGTTAAAGAAGAATTTCTTGTAGCTCCAGTTAGCCTTTCCTGACCTCAGCCCTTCCATTCCTCACAGGTGCCAGTGAGCACTGGGTACAGCTGCCCCACTTCACACCTCTGTCAGGTACCAGAGCAAGCTCTGGCAGCTTCATCTGCAGGAAGAATCCCATTCAGTTCCTGCAGATCCAGGGCAAACAGCAACTGCCCAAGAGAATAATGGCTATTCAGTGTGGCATGGACAGGAGATGGTGCACACTGATTTCATCCTCAGCTGTCGAACTCCAGTGAATCTTCAGAAAAACACAGTTTATATAGAGTAAAGAATTCAGTAAGGAATTGTAACTTGGCCAAATTCAGTCATATTTTCCTGGAAATGGGAAAATATGTCCCAGATGAGGGTAGTTTTCTGCCAATTTAAAATCCCCACTATAGCTTATGAAGGCATCAGGGCTTTTCAAAAGAGCTAAACAACACACATTTTTCCTTAATTTCATTATCTGAATGAATTGGTTTGGTTTTATTCCCTAAAACTTTCCAAAATTGTTAAACCTGCAGCAAATACCCAATCTGGAAAAAGGATCAAAGCTGGAGATTCTGCAGGGCTGCCCATACAAACAATGTTTAGTAACTGGGACACCAGTAAGAACGGGAAGGCCAGGCTGGTCATACAGGAACTGCCTTGAGCTGGGCTTGAACAAGTACAGTGCTTTCAATTTTATTTGTTTTTAAAGAAAAATTCTGAAATTTTGTGTAATAGTATATTCATGCTTGCAAGCACCTTGTAATGATGGTGTTAGTGAAGCAAAGAGAAAGGGGTCTAATCTGTAGGAGAAAAGTGAGTTATCAGGATTCACTCTTTGTGTTTGGAATATCCAGAGGTGGGCTGAACAGAAAGGACCTTGTACTACATATAAATTACAAACATGGCTGGGTAAGTCTGCTGGGTTGTAAGAATATAACACCTCCAGAGGGAACAGAACAGGGGAAGGAACCTTCTCTTGTGGAGTTTGCAGCTCTGTGGCAGAAAAGTTTTTCTGCTGCAAAGCTTGAACTTTGTGTGGGAGAAACTGTGATTTCAGCCATTTTTATTCAAAGATATTATCTGTGCCCTGGCTGAATGGGGTGCTGCAGTCTTAGGGAAAGGACAGGAAATCTATTTTAGAGAACTCCAGCATGTGGAGTTTAAAGAAACCATCGATATCTTCTGATGGAAGAAAGCGGAATGTTAGCAACTCTTGCTGTTTTCAGCTTGTAATAGCTCTTGTGTTCTTAAAGCTGGAAATTTTCTTTCAATGGCATTGCCTGAGGATCTAGTCAAATATTTGAGAGAATTTTTTAACCCTTGTATAATTGCAGACTTATAAAACATAACCTCAAAAAAAAAAAATCACCTGCTGGTGGTATGAAGAAAAAGTGCCCATTTGTCAGATATTTGTTCTGGAGGCTTTTTACTGTCTTTTTTTTTTCCCTACAAATATTGTAATCTGTAGACCAGCAGCTGCTCCTCTGAGGTGGGGTTTGCTCTCTTGTCCTGGCTAAGGTGCTGGCTGATGGCTTTTCCTGACACCTGAAGTTGATTCTCAGAAATGGAAGTGGGAAATTGAGAGTGGGATATGAAACATTCTCTGTGTTCCTTTACTGATTCACCTGAGCTCAGTAATGAGCAGAAGTTATTGGTGAGTCTGACTGGAGTATCTAGGAAAGAGATGTGGCCTGCTGGCTGCTGAGCTCCACCCCGGGCAGGCTGCCGTGCATGGGCTCGGCCCCCACGGCCCCGAAGCCCTCGCCGTCCTCGCTGTCCATTGTGCTGCTCTGCCACTCCATCTGCTCGCTGGCCAGGCTCTCCTCCAGCTCGGAGGCATTTTTCCATTGTGACTGGTCCTTGGACCAAAACCCTTCTACTTTTCCATAGGAACGATTCTTCCACTTTGACTGTTCTTCATCACTTTCAGATCCAACCCCCTTGGCCTCCACAGGGGGTTTACTGCTCCCAGCATCTTCACTTTGAGAAGATTCATCTGTCCACACTTCTGGTTTTACTTCCAATGCATTATCTTCAAAATCTGAAACCTGCTGGGAACCAGGCCCGCTTTCAGACTGGGAAGCTCCATCTTTCCATTCCACTGCATCATCCTGGTCATCCTGATCCCCTTCACTGTCTGAAACATCACCTACCAGTTTTGTTGGCTCTTCAGCAGAAATCATCTCTTTGTATTTAGAGCTTTCCTCTTGTTTTTGATCAGCCTTCTCTGGAGACTGTAACGCGTTTTCCTCCATGATTTCCTTGGCTATGCTGTCCTCGGGGTTCTGCACTGTGCTGTCGGACGAGGGTTTTCCACCCATGTCAGAGACGCGCTGGCCGAAGGGACTTTGGCTCTCGTTGTACTCCTCTTCTAGGTTTTCATAGCTGTCTGAGGAACTGTCATTGTCTTTTTCTAAGTTGATTTTTTTATCAACAGTCTTACTGACATTGACTCTGGAATTCTTCTCGTCATGGTTTTCAAACAGCCATTCAGCATCAAAATCCATCTCATGTTTGACTTTGTTCAGCTCTTTCATGTTGAAGCCCAGCAGCACCCCGGGTTTGTATTTTTCACAATCCCTAACACATTTCTTCCTTTTGTTGCTAAAGTGAGATGCGATATCAGATTTCCAGAGCCACAAACTGGCCGCCAGCTTTTCAATCTCTCTCCGAGTGGGGTAGGGCTGCTTATTGAAGTATTTTGTAAGAAATGTTTTCCTGGCTTCGTATGAATCATCTTCGTGACCCTTGGGGTCCAATGCTAGAACTACGGGTTCTTCAGGCTTCTCCTCAAAGGCAGAGGGGGAGTCATCATCGTCCATCTTCCTCTTCTTCATCAAGGGGAACTCCATGTGTTCGTAGGTGCGTTTCACGGGCGCTGCTGCTGGGGACTGGCCCAGCCGGGACGATGTCCCTTTGTCCTGCCCGTTCTGGGTCTTGCCCACGCCCCTGCAGTGCACCAGGTGCAGCGTTATGGTGGAGGCCGTCATGTTGCTCGTGTACACGCCCAGGCAGTGGATGCACTTGTAGGTCAGCTTCTTCTCCACAGGGTGAACCGTCTGAATCACCTGGTGCCTCTCCCGGAGGTGATGTGCCAGGGCATCAGAGATGGGGCCTTTTAGGATTGAAAAGCACAGAGGACACAGAGTTTTCCCCACATCTTTTTTGTAGGGCACTGCTGCTTGTGGAGAACTTTTGACTGGTACATCAGATTTCTCCTGGATTTTGGGCTGTGGTTTTGGTGGAACCGGGGGGGTGTTCTGAGCGTGGTAAGCTACAGATTCGGCAGGAGCATCCCGCAAGTTGTAGGTGGTGACAAGGAGGTGTATGTTCGTGTGGCTGCCCTGCTGCAATGTCAAATCAAAGGTCAGGGTGGAGTCAGTTTTAGGTCCCATCTCCTCATCCACGTGCACCATGCGCATATGGGCGGCCATCTTCTCCACATCGTTGAAGGTGGAGCGGCAGTAGGGGCAGGACAGCCCGTGGATCAGCATGTGATTGAGCAGCGTGTCCGTGGGCAGGTAGCGGTTACAGTAGAGACATTTGCTTGTGAAGTTATGGATTTTCATGATGTAGTTGGCCACTGCAGGCACCTTTTCAGCCTTGTGCTCCTTCTCAAAGTGGACACTGTACACGTTTTCGGGGAACAGCTCGTTGCAGATTGTACAGATTTTCCACTTCTGTGTGGACGAGGTGTTGACAGTGGAAGGACCTGTAGCGGCCACGGGGGATTTGGAGCCAGACTGACCCAGAGCTCTGGATGCTGCCTGGGACTGTGACAGCGATGCCTGTTTGAGCTGCGCTGATGACAGCGAGGAGGAGTTGGCAGACTGCAGTGAGTACCTGGCTGAGGCCTGGGACCTCTGCTCCCCTCCCAGAGTGTAAGGCCTTCCATTGCCACTTGCTGAAAACTGTTTCATGCTTTGTGATTGCTGGGAAAGAGAAACAGGTGCATTGCCACTGAGGCTGAGCCTCCCCCCTGGCTGACCGACGTAACTGGGGGGTACTGATTTGACCCCGTAGTTGTTCTGCTGTAGGTGAACATTTGACATCATATTGACTCCTGCAGAATTTAACGTGGGCTTTGGTATAGTGAGTCTGTTCATCATCTGCTGTGACGAGAGTGAGCGGACACTGCCAGCAGAGAGGGCACCCATCCTCTGAGGGAGTCCCATAGGCTTTTTATCCTGGGGTTTGGGAGCTATTAGCATCAGAGGTTTAGATCTTGGAACCACCACGTTAGTGTGACCTATCATTGCCGTGACCTGGTATCCGATCCGTTCGTGGTCTTCGATCACGTGCTGGACTAAAGCTTCGTAGGATTTCGGCATGAAAAGGCATCGTTTGCAGTGGATACCCCCCTCCTCTCGGGCACTGGAGCTCAATGGAACTGCACCATTGAGGGACTTTTCGCCTCCCTTGGCTATGTAAGGAGCAGCAACGTGCTGAAAATGTTCCCTGTAAATGTGCTTTCGAACGATTTCGTAGAGCGGGTCGCGGTAAGTGCACTTCTTACAGTAATAAACAGCTTGTTCCACACTGTCAGCCTGCTTGGGTTTAAGGCTCTCGTGTTTGTTTTTATCTTTGAAAGTGCTGATGCCTCCACTCGGTGTATTGGCATTGGGAGCGTGGAATATTTTAATGTGCGTTTCCAAAGTCTTTTTGTCCGCGTTGAAGGTACAGTAGGGGCAGTTGAGCAGGATCCTGTTCTCAAAGTCTTCGCTGTGAACATTCCGGAAGTGGCTTTTGTAGGCTGAAAAGAACTTCGAGGAGAAGGGACATGCACTGCAGCAAAAGGGCTTTGTCCGATAGTCCTTGAACAGAGAACAGAGCACAGACTAAATATTCAACAGCGCTTCTCAGCAAATTAACACCCATGATATTCTCTATGCAGATTTTCTAAACAATACTCATGAGACTCCCTGCTACTGTCTCAAACCTTCAATTCACTTCTCTCCCAGTTCTGGCCTGCAGATCAGGCCCTAAAAAGCTGATCACATGAACATACACATGATGTGGTGAGTGCCAAGGGGTCCCTCAAGGTTTAACCATGGCCTCGGCAGGTGAGGCTGAGTCAGAAGTGTCTTTCCCTATCAATCACAAAAAGCCTCCTCCCTGCAGCTGAGCTGCAAGAAAAGGTCCCTGTAAGCTCCTTTCTGGGGGAAAGCCAAGCAGGATTGTTTAAGGAAATGAGACTGTATCCAGATTAGATACTGCCCACCTAAATCTGCCAAACTTTAGAGATGTAAGATGGATCTATAACTTGAGCCATTTCAGTGTCTTTATCCATTATACACTTTAATAGCAAAGATGGAATTCCAAACTTATTTTGGGGGAACAAAAGGATTTAAGCTTACCAAGACACAGGCTACACAAGCCCTTAAAGCCACCAAGCCTCTTCCTTGTGATCAAAGCATAAACCTGATTCTTAAACCAATCTTGAATGAGGAACAAAAAGGAATTTGAGAATCCCACCCTTGCAGTTTGCCTGCAGCTTTTGTACCATTTAACACGGTGCCAATGCAGCTCTTGCCAACTGCTATAGCACAGTCTGAAGTCCACTGGCCTTGGGGACAGCCACAAGCAACCTGGCACTTCAGGTGGGGTAACACATGGAATTCAGAGTTACAGAGATTTCTCCTGAGCGTCAGAACAAGTCCTGTGCACCGAGCTGCACACAGGTCACAGGTGAGGGAGCTGGAGAACTGCACTCTCCCTCCGCAGAAGGAATCTGGAATATCTGTTCTGGCCACCTGCTGAAGCCTCACACACCTGGTGGGCTGGAGACTGGCCCCAACCAACCAAGAGCTGCCTCCTTTTATACTCCAGTTTTTATTCTGGGTTACCTGGAAAAAGGGACATCAGTGTGTTTTACGCAAGACAGTACTAAAGGGTCATTTTCAGATTAACACTAGGAATCCACCACAGGACAGGTCCCAGTTTCCTCTAAGAGCTCTGAGGTGCTCACAGAGGGATTCCTTTGTAGAGAGGTTTCTGACCTGTCACTGCTGTGGTGACTCTGTCCCGCAGCTCCAGGAGAGGCTGCTGCAGCCCACACCACTTGCTTGAACCAACAGCATCATTTCCTCCCTCCACTGCTGGCTCAACTCAAAATTCCTTTATTACTGGCTAAGAAACATCTCAATGGCAGAACTTCCAGTATCACTGAGCTGCTGTGCAGAACTAGAATGCCCAAAGCAGATGTGGGACACAGCCTGTGGGACCCAGGGCTGCATGGACAGTGACCCTGCACTGAGCACAGAGACGTGTCCAGTGAAAACGGCTTTGGAAGGGATGGAAACCAGGAATAAAACATTTCAGGAAAGGCAAAAGACTCATTGCCAGCTGTATAAAGTTGTTGCTCCTTTGGCCAGAGGGCCAGTGGAATTGTGCTAGGCTTAGGAACAGGTGGGAATGGGCTCCTAATGTGCAGACTTGAACAAGGACCCACCAGCTCTGCAGTATTGGCCAGCCAGGCTCCTGATCAGGAACAACTTAACAAAGCAAAGAAAAAAGCACATAGCTTTTTGCTGTCCCTTGAGCTGCCAACACATGAAAATCCATGAGGAAAACTGCAGGAAAAGCTCTTGGCAATGTCTGTGAAATGCCCTTCAGCACAACCCATCTCCAGCCTCAGTGTCAACTGAAACTCTTACCAACCTGGTTTTTTGTAAGCGATGGGTCCCACAGTCCCACATCCTCCCATGTAGTGTTTTTCAAATAAAAGTCATTAGGTTCAAACTGCTTAAAATCCTGGAGAAGGGAAGATGGGAAGAGAGGACAGAGAGTCAGAACCAAGGCCCAAGGGCTCCCTTAAGCAATTCCTGAGCACCCCTGCATCCTCCCAAGTGCTGCTGGCCAAGGCAGAGACCATCACTCGAGGCAGTGGGGGAGTTTGGGGGGCACCTCCTGGGAGGGGTAGAGCTCTCAATATTCTCCACATCACAAAACACCTGTAGAACACCTTCACCACTCATCCTCCTGACCAACCCAACAATGTAGTTACAAACTCATCTCATTCCAAAAAGCAATCCTGGAGAAAAACATTCCCAAACTGATGTGTGGGTTTGGGGGATTTTTGGCTGCTTTGTTGGGGGGTGGTGGTGTGGTATTTGTTTTGTTTGGCTTTTAATTAATTTCACACAGGAAGCTTTTAAAGTTGGACATGTGTGATGTCCAAGACACCCAATTCTTATTAAAAAAATTATCTTATGAAGCATTTCTTTGGCATTTCACCTTTGGCATGAAGTCAGCAGCACATAAGGACTCCACTGAAATGAATACTGCAAGTAACATTGTCCCAGTTCAGAATTCTCCCCTTAAATGTGAGACTTGCTCCACGAATTCTGCAAGCAGGAAGGACTGGCATTTCTTTCTTACACATCTCACTTAAATGCTCTTTAAAGAGACACTGAAAGAACATGCAAAGCCACAGAGATGAAGTTTGTCCAGAAGAGCAGCACAAACACCCTTCCCTTGTAGGAACTGACCCAGGCACAGAGGTGATTCTGTAACTTCAGGACCTGCTGCAGCACAAACACTTCCTGAAAACCTCAGACTCATTTCTGCCCCAGTATCCCACACCACTCCTGGTTCTTGCAGCATTCCTGGATGTTCAGTAGCCACTAATATTTCTAGAAATGTTTACAGGTACATTATATCTCAGGTTTCTAATTAATTCCTACTTTGTGTGGAATCTAAACAGGTCTAAAAATAAATCATGGCATACAGAAATACCTCACTGTCCCCCTAACTCTGCAGCATTTTAGCTCTAACCCTTGGAGGTGCCATACTTACTTCTATATGTTCTTTACAGTATTCCAAACCAATGTCACTAAGAATTTTTTTCACAGTTTTCCGGGCCTTTCTTAAACTGCCAAGGTTGTTGACAGGAAGTTGGAACATAGTTTCTATTGAAAAAGAAGAGTAAGAGAAAAGGTTTCAGTCAAATGTGTTTTGTCTGATAGTGCTGCACTTTTAATTATCAGTAATTGCCTGCCTCATTTCCCCACAGAACAGGTATCAGAGCTGTACCATTCCCTAGCACACTGCCACATTCTCTGGCTTGTTCCTTGCTGAGGCTGCCCATGAGGCTGCAGAGGGCACTTCTAAAAAGGCAACAAACTGCTGGAACAACTATTGCAGGAGCAGTGGGCTGCCTCTGGAAAAAACTTTTAATTTATTTAGAGTGTCTGTCTTTACAAACCCCTACAGTGAAATACTTCAGAACTCAATTCTCTCCTGTGCAATGTATCCTAACTGATTTGAAAACTGGCAAGCTGAGCTTCAAGGTTTGTGTCCATCTTGTAAGAGATTTCACAGTGTCTCTTCAGTGACAAAGATGCTTCTTGTATTCTCCTGAAGACAGGGTAAGAAATTAATGCTGTTTCCTCCCTTTACTGTACTCAAGAGCTTCAACTGGCTGAAGCTGTTTAGCAAACATTCTCCTAGGAAGAGGGAACCTGAAAGCTTGGTCAGATCCCTCCAGAGAGAGAAACCACTGGGAAAAGTACAAGAGATGGCTTAAACCTCTCAGTGTCCCTGGGAACTGTCAGCCTCCCTCCCACCAGTGCCCACAGTTCCACTGGGCCTGGCTGGGGCTGCCCAGCTCATGAACTGCTCTGTTCTGACACTCCATCCATCCTCAGCTCTACTGTAAAAACCATGTGTCATACAACCTAAATCAAGCCAGGTGCCTTTTAAAGAAATGAAGGGTCATTTCACTGCTTCAGAAATGCCTCCAGTCGCTGCATGATCCCATTTTTCCGTTTTCCAGAAAAAATGCAGTGAAGCAGCTCAGTCAAGTATGTTCAGGATTTGAATTAATATTTTCAAGTGAATTTCAAATCCAAGGAGATCATCAGAAATGTTATTCCGGGGGGATTAATAGGAACTGCAGAAAGAGCAGTGCATGAACACAGTGCACATTAAAGCTCCTGGCAAGCTGGGCTGCTTTCTTTGAAACCCAAGAATGAACCCCTGTGCTTGCAAACAAAAGCATTTTTGGTCTCATGACACAGCCAGAGTCCGTGCAGAGCTTGTCTTTAGGCACTGACCACTTGTACACTTGGGTCAGCCACAAGTCTCAAAATACTGCTTGATATCAAACAGCTGATTTCAAAATGCCCATGAACTTCTTCACCAAAGGAATCAGATGCTTTCTCTTAATTCCTGTGTCTAATACAGCTGAACATGCCACAGGTATCATGATATATAGAAACTCCAAGAAAACCAATTATTTACAACTGCCTAGAAACAACACCTCTGGTCTATCTGCAGCTTCTTTTTGTCTCTGCTCTTTGCCTGCCTCAGTCAAATTTTAAAGACAAGAAATTCCCTGGATGTTCTTATCACCACCCATCACAACAGAAGACAGAGTTAGATCTTCACACGAAACCTGAACTTTTAAATGTCACCTTTTAACATCAACCTTCCTTTACAAGTTCTGCTGGATAGCTGAATGCAAGTCACCTAATCGTAACAAAACCCTTCATCCTTAAGCAAATACAGTTAATTTTATTTAGGAAATGTCTGACTATTTAATCATAGTGAGTGGAGAGCCTGATATTATTACAGTCTGTGACCACAACAAAAGCTTTTAGCATCTCCATCCATTTCTATTTACAGCAAGTAACTTCAATTGTAATGTAAACATCACTCTGCTGGCACCTCCTTGGATCAGGACATTAAAGCAGTTGGGATTAAGCAGCCTCTCAAATCATCATCAAGGCATTAATGCTGGTCTGGAAATGAGGCATCCTTTATCTGACCAAAAGCTGATGTTTAAGGGAAGACACCTGGAGTATCTCTGACCACATCGATCCACACTGAAGCGCTGGGTGGAATGAATAAACCACTGTTTAAAACCAACCCCAACAACACCCTGACTAGAAATATCCAGGTAGGATCTTCAGGTGCCTCAGAAGGCAGATCCGAAGATCTCCCTCATCTCCAGTGTGTGTATACACAAACTGTCTGACTTGCTCCAGTCACAAAGGAATGGCAAAGGAAGCACAGTGACTGTGAGCAATATCTGGAACCTTCCTTTGCTCTGTGCAGTTCCCAGCATAAAGGTCTTGTCCACAGCCAGGTATTGACTCCAAGAACAATTCAGTAGCCAAATGCAAGCAGAAAAGACAAGCTATGAAAGAGCAAAAGATTACTAACTTAGAAGAACCACCATCAAAGTTTTTGTTTCACATTTGCAACAGTGAATGTTTTCTTCACCACATTCCTGTGCCGGTGCAAAGAGCCCTCCCTCTGATCTCACCCCCAGCACTGCACTCTGACCCCACAGAAGGTGTGCCCTCAGAGACAGAGGGAGAAACACCAAAGCCCCACAGCAGTCAAATCATCAGAGGGGATAAAGGACAGAAAGCTTGCACCCATCTCTACACTGCAAAAGCTGTTTCTATTTTAGTGTAACTGAAATCTTAATTCTCCAATGGGTCTTTTGTACTTTGGCCCTGGTCAGGACCCCCCCTTTGATGCCCCAGGTAAAAGGTGTTGTGCAGTTCCTGCTCTGACCCAGGAAATGGGGAATCTTCCCACGTGCAGCTTCAAAGCACCCACAGGGAACAAGGCTGTTGTGACTCTGGGAAAGGTGCACCAGCTTCACACCAACACAGCCTTTTTCTCTCTACTGAAATCTTCAGCCAATATTCCAAATGTGCCCTATTGTGTTACTTTCATGTCTGGACATTATTCAGGGTGGTCCCTGTGCTTGGTTCACGTCTCAGCTTTGCTACAGTACAACCAAGCACAAAGGATTTCTACTGTCACAGGCTACAGAGTAAAACAATGGTTTTCAACCAGAAATAAAGACCTAAAGAAATAATATGGAGGAAGATCCTGCTGTGCAAAAGAACCACGACAGCACCAGTCTAGTTTCCCAGCAAATCTACTCTAGGTTTTATTCTCTTTATGCTTAACTGGAAATGTCACCATGTCCTGCCCACTGCCAGGGAAGCCTCCCACGACCAGCAGGCACAGAACATGGGGGACCCTGAGCACTGCACTGAGCAGGAGTCTGCACTCAGCACGGTCTGGGGACAGCATCACTGGGAAATGGCAAATGAAAACCCACCATGGAATCCCCAAAAGCTGTAAACTAACCCCCCTAGCCCCCAGAGCATTTTATCTTGTTCAGGCACCCCAGACCTGTACGACTTGGCCAGGGACCCCAGGGCTCTTCACAGAGGCCACTCCACCTACCCCTTCTGCACTAAGGTAATTTCTTCATAGGATCATCATGGGATGGCCTGGGTGGGAAGGGACATTAAAGTCCATCCAGTTCCACCCCTGCCATGGACAGGGACACCTTCCACTATCCCAGGTTGCTTCAAGCCCCGTCCAACCCGGCCCTGGACACTTCCAGGGATGGGGCAGCCACAGCTGCTCTGGGATGCCTCTGTCAGGGCCTCACAGGGAAGAATTTCTTCTTAATGTCTTCTCATTTCTTCTTTTTATCTCTTGAGCTGAATGTTTCTTAAAAGCGTTCCATGAAATTTACACTTCCATTCAACTTCTGCTAAGTAACTGACCTCAGAATAAAACTGTGGATGCGATTACAACCCTCTTAGGAACATTATTAAAAAGAATGAAATAAAGCATCAGTTTTACCTTCTCTTATGAGCACATGAGGTTGACCCTTCCTTTCCTAATGCTCTCATTTATTCCTATTATGAAGACTGAGAAAACCTGAATTTTTTGGTGATCTGACAACCCGAATTACCAACTACAGTCCTGAACAAAGCATTAGGTATGAACAAGTGTGCAAAACAGACAATTGTATAAGCAAGGTGCAAACCCAGCCTGTTCTGTGCCATCGTGACTGTGAGTTCACAGACATACTCAGCTCAATCTTACCTTATTAAAATAATCAGCAGTGTAAGAACTCTTGTTCATTAAAGCAGATTTTCTATCAATTCTAAACTAAAAGGTACTATTTACTGTTATTTCTGTGCATGCTTATAAAACACAACTGCTCTTCCTCTCTGTTTTCCCCTCTCCCCCTCATCATCCTCTGCTGCTTCACAAGGTCCATCCTTTCCGTGCTCTTTCCCCCTCTCCTCCTTTCTTTGCTGGTTCTTGGCCTTCTTGGTCCTTACCTCGCTCATTTTCCCTCTTCTCCTCTTCCCTGTGCCAATTCATTGCGTCCACATTCTTTCGTCGCTCTCTCTCATCCTGTCTCCACCGCTTCTTGATATCTTTGTCCTTAACTTGCTCATTTTCTCTCCTCTTCTCATCATCCCTGTGCCATTTTATTGTTTCTGTATTTTTCTGCGGCTCCACGCTTCTTTTGAGATAGTCTTGTCGCCTCCTCCTCTTTTTTAACATATCCCTTTCCCTGGCACGAGCCTGCTTTTCTTTCTGGGAAAGAAAAGCTTTACGGGGCATCATGAGCTGCTGCTGTACCTGCAATAATATCGTATCCATGGAATAATGCACTATACACACACTCAGTCAGGCACAACACCTCATTTGGCGCTCAACACTTCACACACTCAGTCAAGGCAATGCCCTCTCCGCCTCTTCCCTCCTGAGCCAGGGCTCGCTGCAAGCTGGGTAAGGCCAGGCTGGGCCAGCTCCAGGGGCTGCCTCAGCAGCACTGGGCAGTGACCCCGGGAGTCCCCAGGAGCCCCAGCCTGAGCAGTGGCATTTCTGTCCCCTCCCTGCAGCTCCTGCTCCCCCAGAGCCTTTGGCAGCCCCTTGGCACTGCTGCTCCCGCTGAAGGAACAGGCTGTGGACAGAGTTGGGAAGGGAACTTGGGGACCTTCAAACCTGGCTCCTCTCTTCCTGGAGATACATTTAATCCAACTTAAAGGTGCTCATTTTTCTTTCCAGACCTCCATGTCCACCCAATTTGAGTGAAAATGGCTCCCTTTTCTCTTGGCTGGGAGGAGGGAGGGGGATTAGGAGACAAGCCACAATCTGAAAAATTGTGTAAGCTTTGTTTCCTGGGGAAACCTGGCCAAAACATTTAACTGCAGTTAATGAAATAAGTCCTGACTCATCTACCCAGACTTCCTCCGTGTGTTATGTCTTGCTATTCACAGGAACAAAGGGAAAAAAATGAGACTATTTACTTGGAGTTTCTGCTGACAGCATTCCTGAGGAGTGGGGGCTTCTTGGGGCTGGTGTTTTGAGGCTTGGGGCTTTTTGGTTCTAAAGAGGTGTCAGTGGAGACTACATTTAACAAATTGTTTTTACTTTTGGTCATTTCTCTGTAGTCACCCAACACATTCACATCTTCAAATGTAACAGTGATAGTACCTGCAATTTTGAAATCATGGAAGAATTTATACCAATATTGATAACCTTTAAATATTTTTCTGTACACACTGAGCAATGTTTCAGAAATGGCAAACTGCAGTTGTGGACCAGGTTTGAGTTTTTTGGTTGGGTTTTTGTTAAGTTTTGAAGAGAGTTGCAGAGGTCTAATCAAAATGAAAACTGCAGAAAGGACAAAATTACTAGATTACAATACTTAAGCAAAGCCTAAAACAAAATGAAACAAATGTACTTTTAAAATTTAGCTACCTTATGGAAAGCACTTGTTCCCAGCATGCAATACTCCATCTTTTTCCTACAGAAAAAGCAATGTTTCAAACCCTTATTCTAAAAGCTGTTCCTTTCCCTTACAATACAACCCACCCCACACACTTAAATGCTCTACTCTGGTCCATTGCCTTTGTTAGGTCTGTATCATGATCCCATGGCTTTCATTCCAATAATTCAACCCCAAATTTCTTAATACCCATAATAATGCTAAAAGGGAAGGGCTGCAGCAGAGTCAAACACCATGATCAGAAAAATTCATGCAGTTTGGTAATACATTAGTACATAAAATTCAAATTATGGTAAAAATTACTTCATTAAAAGGGTAACTCTCTACCAGACAGCCTGGGTTGGGGTATTAAATATTTCTCAGTAACAGCTGGCATTAAATTCAAAAAGCAACGGGAACCCAGGATCAGCATCCTCAGTGCAACCCAGACAGTGCAAATCTGTACCATAGTTTCAGTTCTCTGTGGGCTGGGTGCCAGGACATTACTGCTGTTTACTAGAGCAAACTTAACTCATTAACTTTTTAAATGTACATTATCGTTACAATTTTATCAGTAACCTGGTTCAATTTCAATAACAATAGCATTAAGTAAATTGGAAGTGAAACACATCATGCAAACGATTCTCCCTCCTTCCCCCACCCAAGGCAAGTACCGACATTTCAATCTGTCATTGTTATATTTTCTTTCATTTGTTTTTGTTTGGTTTGTGGTTGGGGGTTTTCCCCCACTTTGATGTTATCTTTTCACAGGATTCTTCCCTCCATCCCTTTACACAGCCCACTTTGACAGAGCAGTTTATAGACAAATGATAGAAAATACTGTAGTAAAGAACATTTCAGCTGAATTTCCAAAATTAAACATTTCACTTGAGATTCAAATAAGTCATGTCATATTCCAAGGAATAACTTAAAGGGACATCCAACTTAAATTGTAGATCTCTGAACTTCCCTATCCCAAGTCAGAGGGTTTCCCCCAGCTTGTTTAGCAGTCCAGAGTCATCTCTCCTGCAGTCTAAACCAGCTTTTGCCTTCACCTCTTTTTTTAAAAACTTTTTTTTTTTGTTTTAAACCAACGGAAGAAGGAAAATTTTAAACCAGGAGGCCAATTAAGCTGCAGTGAAGCTGCCAGAGTGATGTAATCCAAAGCCCCCCAGCCCCTCAATTTTTCTAGAGTCCAAGTTGGTGTTCCTTTAAGTTCAAAATGTCCAAACCTCAGAAGTAAACAGTCAAAACTATCCTTTCAACTACTTTTTGCCCATACTTTGCCAATGAAAATCTTAACTCCTCCCCATCTCCCCAGTACTTCTGATGAGGCATTTACCTCCAAAATGAATGGTGCTTGGGCGTCTCAGACTCATTGGACAAGTTTCATGCACAAGCCTCCAAAGCCAATTCTCCTTGCAGAATGCCCCCCTCAGGGTTCTGCTACACCCCCTGGGGGAGCCCAAAGCCCGGGCACAGAGGAAGGCTCATATCCTGCTGGACAAAACAAAGTGGGAGAGACAAGAGATAAGAGATGTGGTAAGGGCAGTCTCAGATTGATAAGTACAAACCCCAGCCCCGCGCCTCTGCCAGGGCTGCAGGGCAGCTGTGCTGCAGCGAGTCTGAGCAGGTTTGTGCTTCAACAACCGACTGTGCCGGGGATGCTGCCTGAGGAACGCTTCAGTGCTCGGATTGCAGCTCCGTTACCCAGTTCAGAAGCCCAGCAGTACAGAGGCTGGGGGTGCTCCTCCTCACACTCCATCTACCCTCTGGAGTGCTGTGGCTCACCCTCAGTGTGCACCTCACAGGAGCTGTCAGCACCAGCACAGCTGCACCTGGGGACCCCTGAGGGACACTGGTACCACCCTTGGACACTTCCTGGGAGGTTCCCATGCAAACAGGTCCCACCTTACATGACAATGGGACATCAAACAGGTGACATGGCCTTCAGCCACAGCCCTGAGGACACACATTCCTCTGCGAAGCACTCAGATTAAAACTGGCAGAGGATGGGAAGTTTGGGGGAATGGCATGTAAATGATCACACTTCTGTTGGCAGATTGATCTCTCTTGGACTCACATCACCCATGGACAGAAAGTCAGTCTTGCACAGACTGGAAACACAAAACGTAACATTAGAACCATGAAATCTGAAACAACCAAATTTAAAGTTTATAAAAGCAAAACTTGTTGAGTCATTAGTAATTTCTCTGCCAGGGAATACGGCCATATAAATTGTTAGATTTTAATCTCTTGATTATTCACACAGAACATCCACAGCTTGAAGTACAGAGTGCTTTTCTTTGGCAAGTACACTTCCAACATAAGACACTACAACATTTTAAGAAATTAAAAAGACAGCATTCTTGAAGTACTTCACATGGTGGCAAAACTGAATGCTGGAATGTCGCATCTGCTTTAACAAGACCATCACCCACACCTTCAGCCATGCAAGGATGGATGATGGGTTATTTTGTTTTACACTGGATCATTTTCTGACTAGAAGGCAGACTTGTGTCCCTGTGTATCTAGCAAGTCCAAATGAACTCTCTCCCAGGGAGTCCTCCCTGCAGCAAACACACTTCTGGGTGAGGACCCATCAGCCTTGAGAGCAGATCAGCAGCAATTACTGCATCAGGCTGATGATACTGAGCTCAGGGAAGTACTTCATCCCATGCTGCGTCTCCCAAACACTGAGTAGCATTTCCCTGTGCTGTGCTGCTGACAAGGATCCCCAAGCATATGGCATGCTTCTTACTACTTTATGTCATCCAAATTCCTTTGATTTTGGCCAGTATTCTGCCAGCATTTCAAGCTGAAGAAGTTACTGGTTTATACCTAACAGCCCAACACAGGATCATACATCAGAGATGGCAGCAGCTCTGTGTTCCTGGGCGAGATCAAACAAGAGCTGGTTTCTCGATACTGTGCTTTTTATTTCCCTATTCCAACTGCTTTTGAAGCAAGGCAACTTTTAATAATTTGCCGAGTGAAGTGCATTTCATAGCATGCTCTAACAGCCAGCCATGACCACAGATTTCTAGAGAAGGCTGGTAGCGCAACACTGAGTGAAATATCTTAAAATACAGGGAAAATATGCAAGAAAATGAACCTGTGGTTCCCACAGCAACAGAAAAGCTGCCTCTCAGTGTATGCAGGTTAAATGATGCTCTGTGATGTGATGGTGTAGAATACTCTATATTCACATGAGGACAGTGATGGCCTGTCCCTGGGACCTGACAATTCCAGGACATCTGAGCAAGGAGCAATGATAGCCAGGAAGCACAAGGATATCTCAGGGAAGAGTGAGCAAATGAGACAAAAAAGGAGTAGAAGTATCAGGGAGAAGAGAGAATTTGGGAGAACAGAAACTACTGAAAACTTCCTTGAAAGTAGGAGTTGCAATTAACTCTCTCTCCTCCCTGTACTGAGTGACTGAAGAGTCTATTCCAACACACCTCTCTCTGGCTGACACTGAGCATTTTCACTTTCTTCCCTTGGACTCTTCCCTCTCCTCCTTATTTAAGCATTTCTGGCCTACTTTTCCGAGGGCTGTGCACCCACACTCCTGCGAAGGTAATGAGATTTGCAGTTTAGCAGCACATCAGAAATGCCAGACAACCGAGGGCTCCTTTTCCAATCCGCTATAATCCTGGAGGGAGCCTGTTTTGTAACACGACATTTCCAACTGAGAGCACCTCCTCAGCCTGTCCCCTGAGCCCCCTGCAGCAGGAAGCTCCTGCCCAGGAGCAGTGTGGTCCTTCAGCTGCCCACAGCTCGGCTCCAGTGGGAATTTGGGGTGCAGAGCCAGCACCTGCACTGAGTGAGCCCCAGCTCTTCCGCTCAGGTCTGTATCCAAAACAGGACTGGGCACATGAAAGAGGAATCAACACAAACCCTCAATTACACTCTCTGAAAACCTCAGTTTTAAAACTGAGATTATCAAACTGAAGGAAATCCTCAACTGCAAGATGCCACCTGGACAAAGCACTGGAAGACCTGAGCCACACTGTGCACAAGACACACTCCAGCTCTCCCTCACAGGCAAACAGGCAATTTGTTAACAGCCCCTTTGTCAAAAAGCCAAGGATTTAAAAAATATTAGAAACCACTTCAGAGATTAGATCAGCAACTTCCAAAACCAGTTTCAAGCTGTGTGTCAAAACAAAAGGACCATTTCACACCACTTCTCAGAACATCCTACACAAGCATGGCCTCAGGAGAGAAGTCCATCTAAAACGTGGTACTAAAAAAACCCCACCTTATCCTTGGGAGGAAATTCTGAGGCTAAAAACTTTTAACTTGCTGTTTCAGTGGTTGCAGGCAATTTTCAGCAAAGGCTTATGAAACTCTGGTTTATACATTTTTGTTTGGGCTTGCTGTCTAAGCTCAGCTTGGTGACTCTCGCACTAAGAACTCCCAACTTCCCATCAGAGGAAGAACTATGGAAGGCAGTTGTAGTGAAAGCAATCAGTAAGGCTGAAATGCCTCAGTCTCCATTCATTCTTATTTAAAGGCTAAAAAACCACCTTCTGCAGTCCAGCAGAAAGATCTCCTAAGTAATTCACACACTTCTCATTCTTGCTCAATTTCTGGAATTTTCCACTGGAGCCCGAAGCTCCATCTGGTGGGTGTGGACACTCACTGCAAAACTGAGCGGGAATTAACTGTTTCCTCATCAACTTCGGTTCAGTAGGAAGAGTCCTGGGCACTGTGGCATCTCTACACCCCAGTGTGAGATATAAAAGGGTCAAATTTTGATTGCTCTGGGAACCACAACTCTTTATTTCTGTTCTGATGAACAATCTGCTTCCCTAGGCTCTTCTGGGAACTCCTGGTGGGTTTTCTGATTCTGATGATGTAGGCTGAAGTATGTTAAAGAATGCTGGTAGCTGAAGTTGAATGTTTTCTGAGGGATCTTTTCAACAGACTTGATAAAGGCCACATCAACTCTGGCAACCTCTACTGCATTCTGAAAAGCACTTTGAAATCATGTCCATTCTCTAGGGCATAGGAAATCCTGAATTAGAGGCACTCACAGCTCAAGAATTAGGCTTGCACACCTCCTGCCATCTTAGAGAATATCTTTTGTGACTGTTCAAGACCTCCACAGATAAATGTTTATATGCACACAACATGGGCAGTCAAATCAATATTCAATACACATCCTCAGTGTGAGAGCCAGGCTTGTTCAGGGCTATTTCTAAAAGATTTTGGTGTGAAATGCAATAAAGCCTGCACATCTTGCAGAAATTTGAAATTGAGACTGGAGATCATTGAAGCACAAAGGATATTATTTGCTTACACCATGATATCCACACTTCAGTGATCAGGAAAAAAGGCTGCATGAATATGCTCTACAATTCCAAAATAATCCTCATCTAGATTGTACCTAAGCATGAACAATCCCAGAATAAAAATAATTTTGGAAATAGAAGCACGTTTAATGAATGAGCAGTTACCATTTAAATTTAATCAAGAATCATCTTAAAATTTTCAATCCAAAGCTCACAAAAAACATTTGTGTAATTAAACAAAGCAGCACAGTAGACACTGTGAAATGTGCAAGAACAAAGCAAATAATCAACATACATGTAATTTATGATTGGATTACACCGACTGGGAAACTGCAACCAGATTAGACTGCAAGTGAAAACGGTCCCCTGCCCTCTGTGTCATGTTTCCTGACATCAGCACTATGTCAACAGCCAGAGCAGAGCCCTGATGCAGCCAGAGGAGTGGTTTGGGGCAGAGCAGCTCCTTCCCTCACCCAAACAGCGGTGCTGGGCCCGGGCCAAGCCCCGGGGAAGCAGCTCCAGCCCTGCCCTGGCAGCTCTCTCTCACACACACACACACACACAGACATAGTCAGGTATTCACACCCAGAGTGCAGAGCAGCCCTGCTGTGCCCTCAGCAGCCAAAGGCAGGGCTGCATGCGAGGGGCAGCACAAACCAGCACACAAAAGAGCACACGAATACTTTGCCCAGCTCATCCAAAGCCCCGCCAATCCATGCTGTCTCAGACAGCAGATCCATCAGATACTGGAGGGATCTCGCCAACTGGCTGCATCTGAGTTTTCCGAGGGTAAAAATAGGCACTGAAGGAGGCTGGTGCTGGTTGTTTTCCCTTGCCTTACACTTCACATACGCCAGGCACAAACGCTGCCATTACAACACGGGGGAAAGGCTGTAAACAAGAGCTTCAAATCAGTCTTACCACTGCACACTTCTTACCTCTCTCCCTCTCTGTCTAAGCATAGCTCCCAAGGGTTCCAATCCCTGCCTACAATCCAGCGTTAGTCCACCTCAGCTACTGCTGTCTTCCATCTGCCTCAGGAACCTTCAATAGGCAAAGGGCTTCATAGTAGCAACAACGGGGAAACAAAACAAAAAAGAAGATTACAAACTTGAGTTTGACTATTTAGGTGAAAAAAAAGTATTTTAAGACCACTATCTTGCCCACTTAGATTTCCAGAGCCATTTTGTCCCCTTACTGTTGCTGCTATGAAGCTGCATCACCAACATCTTCCTTGGCCCAGGGGCAGCAAAAGCACAAAAAACTGAGATCCAGAGTCCCATCAGAAATCAATGCACAGAAGAGGGAGAACAGGGTGAAAGAAAGTATTGGCTGAGACCTGGGAGAGGGGAAAGGAGCTGGGGCACAGAAGAAACAGCCAACAGTGAAGGCAGGCTTGAGAGCAGGCCCTTTCCTCCACTGCAGGACTGGAGGAGTTGGAGTGCTCCCTCAGGGAACAGCTGCTCACACAGTTGCTTTATTTTTGTTTTTTGTAAATAGTTTCAGATAATACTTGAGAAGTACATCCTAAATGAAAGGTTTTTGCTACATGACCTGCATACATCTGCAGGTGTGATGTGTCCACAAGGCAAACACAAGGCTTTGGACTCAACAACCACTGTCAGTTTTCATCTAAACAGTCTTTAATGCCACCTTAAAAAAAAAAAAAAAAAAAAAAAAAAGTAAGGATATAAATGGTGGTAACTCAAAGTGACTCACTGCAGAAAAAATGGTATTTACTCCATTCTTACTCCAAACCATCAACTGTCATTCACATTCAAGAGCACTACAGTGAAATGAGAGACACTAAATACAAGCTCCTGTTTGCTTTTTGACACCAGAGCTGCAGTGAAGCTCTGAACAGTGCAGTTCTTGCCTTGAGGCACATGGCCCTCAGGTAGATAAACAGGAGTTACACCCTCTTGAAGAAGCCTTTATTCAAATCTGAAACACCCATTTGAGTTTTAAACCAGATCTAACTTCTTCCTGAGAGCTCAAAAGGAACAGGCCAATTTGGCCATCCTGCCTAGGAAAGCAAGGGCATTCTTCCCAAATGTGTCAGGTGAGGCAAAACAAACCTTCCACATATACTGCAGGTATAGGATTTATTTTTAGTAAAACTAAATTAACATCAGCAAGGGTTCTTTTTCTTCCAATGCAAAGAGACTCAGAGCAGCACTTTTCATTGTCATCTCCATCTCTTACACTACCAAGAAACACACCTCTATCAACAATTTATTTATATAAGCAGGACTATCTCCACATTAAAAATTAGCCTGTTATGATTATGTTCATAGGAACCATACTCTCTCTTGCTCTCTATGTATACAAATCTAGGCACAGAGCAGATCTTCACTCAATATAACAAAAAAAAAAATCGTGTGATGCTTGTTTAGATGCAGGCCAGCATAGTCAGCTGTTGCCTTTTTAAACAAGCATGTTGCATGCATCTTAAAGAAAATAATCCCACTAAATGTAGCATTATTAATATACAAACTCAGCTGAACTAACGATTTTTTAAAATCCCCCAGTTTTGCCCATGCAGAGAGAGCAGCTCCAATGGCACTTGTGAAACAACACACTGAGCAGCTGAGCAGTTGCAGCCCCAGAGCTGTTCTCTGCATCTCCTGGCAGCTCTCCTACAGTCTTTAGACTGGTCCTCCTCAAATCTGATACTGCTTTGTTCATTCCCAATGGAATTTTGTCTCCCTTAAACATCTCAAGTAGTGGAGCAAAGATGACTTTCCCTTTCTGAAAACAAAACCCAAAAAAAACCACCCCAATACATTTCCTATTAAGCTGCTAAATCTTATTTACAGCCACCTCAAAAGAAACACATTAACCCAGAAGCACCATCTTTGCTTCCATAAAATCACTTGTTTCAATTTCTTTCTTTGCATCAGTCAAATCAGCTGCCATCTTAATAAACAGCTATAAAATATACATTTGGACTGTATGACTTATGACTACTGATAAGATTCTGATATGTTTCCGTATTCCAGGAATTCTACTATAAACGTCAATGTTTACTTTCAGTATTTATGTTATTACTGAGTGGTAAAGCTGGGCTGGGAATAATCACCCATTATTCACCCTAGAGTGTGTGAGCAGCACGACTCACCTGCCCCAGAACACGTGTCCTACAGCTCACAGCAAGCTCAGGATCCGCACAGGGAGTCTGGGCAGCACCCCACAAATGAGACTTCACACTGTCACAGCTTAACCCACACACTGTGGCAGTACCAGGGACCACTGTCTCAGTGACAGTGAGCACTTCTGAAATGCTAATGGGCATCTTCTGACCACTGGGAACTTCTGCCCTACACACAGGGAGAACTCATCAAGTTCTTCCTCTCAGCCTGAGGAGCACACACACCTTCCTGGGTGCTGTGTTTGTGCAGCTGATGCTTAACACTGCAGGGCATGAACTTTCCAAAACAGTCAAGAAGTTCCTCTCCTGTGAAGACTTTTCATTCCTAACTGTGACACTTGTCTGTCTCATCTACAGGCAAACGAGTCACCTTTCACTCTCCTCATCTCCTGCACATCCAACAGCATCTCCCTCCCAAAGCCTAACACAAGTGAACTTACAGGCTTTTCATGACAATATACCCTGAAGCAAAAATAGTGGTAACCTACAGAGATGCCTTCTACAAACCTGTCTGATAGACCATCGCTTCAATTCAAAACAAAAAAAATTCTTTTTAGTAATGGGGCACTAAAACTATATCAGTTTTCAGTGATCTCAGAGATGTCCCCTGGGAGCATCTCATGTCTGTTGGATACCAAAAAATCACTCTTGAATGCTAACTAAGAAATAATACTAATTTGAGCAAAAGGGAGCTAACCACCAAAAAATAGTACAAAACCAGTCAGCTTAGTATCACTTCTGGAGAACAAGTTACTTGTTGTATGTCAGAAAGGACATCTCTATTCAGAATGAAGCTGGAAGTATTTGCTTCAATAATCTTCAGAAAAGGTAACCATTATGTTACAACCCATCAGCATCTGGTGCAATTCTCTTAACAACAGTATTCTTCTTCCTCAGTTGTCTCTTTTAAGATTTCAGCACAAATCATGGTAGATGTCCATCTGCTGATATCAAATTACTGCCCAACATCTGCAACTGCACATCTGCAAAGGAACCAAGCTTTGCTTTGGTTTGTTATTAAAAGCAGAAAAAGGCTTTTCTGTTTCTTAAGCAGACTGATCTTTCTCACCTAGAAGGATGACAACTTGTGATTATGAGTTTCCAGAGTCCTGAAGTGAAAGTTTTCCCGAGTAGGAGACCCTGCAGAAGGGAGCACTGCTGGGGCACACAGGGCTGAGCTGCACAGCAGCCAGCTAAGGTCGGTCCACGCTACCCTGACAGGCGGGAATCCTCTGCCTCCGTTACCTCACACCTCCAAACAGAAATAGAAAATAGCACCAAAAATAAATAAAAACACAGCTAGGAAAAAAAACAAACTTAAGAAAAAGGGGAATATCTCTACAAGGAATGCAAACCACTTTGACACCTACCAAACGGCTTCAATACACCCAACAAACAACGACCATCAACACCTGGAAGCGCCCAGTTACGGGGGCTCTGCCCTGCGGTCCCAGACAAAGCCCCTCGAGGCTCGCCCCACACCGTGGGCTGGGGGCTGCAGCCACGTGCCCAGAGCTGGGACAGCCACCGCTACGGCGAGCCTCGGCTGAGCTGTGACACGACCTCGGCCCGAGTCCCGCAGCCCGGCCCGAGCCGCCCGTAACCCCCCGGTCCCCCGGCCGGTGCCCCCGCCCCCCGCCGCAGCGGTGCCCGGCGCGCAGGGCGCCCCCTGCCGGCTGCCGCCGCGCAGCGCCCCGGCCGGGCTGCGGTGGATTTGGGGGGGGGGCCGGGGTGTCACGCCCGCGGCCGCTGCCGGGAGGCACCGGGGGGACCGGGGGTGCGCGTACACCCCGGCACCGCGCACGCACTGCCACTTGTTTTGGAACCACCGCCCGGGCTGCAGCCGCCGGGGGAAGGGGGTGCGTGGCACGGGGGTATCTGGCCGGTGGCGGCTGCGAGGCGCCGGGGTTCGGTGTCCCCCGCCTTTGTCTGAGAAACGGGTTTCGGTAACCGTAGCCCGGGGCAGGCACGGGTGAGGCAACGGCGCTGCATCCCGCAGCTGCGGCTTGGGATGGCAGCGGCGGATCCCGCCTTTTCCCGCGGCCAGGGACCCCTCCGCTGCTCCCATTCATCGCATCCCCGGCGCCGCTCCAGCATCAACTCCGCCGGCTGGGCCCGGTGCAGCTGCACACCGGGATGCCGGACCTGGCCGGCGGCTCGCGGTCCCGCTCCCTCGGGCTGCCGGGACACGTCCGTGTGGGGAAGGGAGGCGGCCGGGGCCGGCGGCGGGGAGGGAGCAGCGCCGCGGTCCCCACAGCCGCCGGGGCTCCTCAACATGTGTGCGGGCGGGGAGGGGCCGCTGCCAGCTCCGCACGCCCGGTGCGGCGGGCAGGGCGGCGGGCACGGCGCGGGATGCCCGGGGGAGGGAGGGGGCGGTCGGGCGCTGTCCCCGCCCGGGTCGCACCGCGGACCCGCGCTCGCACCTACCTGACCGGGCTCTCCTCGCAGCGAGGGCGGGCTGGGGAGGGGGGGGCGCCGGACCCTCCCCGGCGCCGCCCGGTCCCGGGGCGGGCGGGCGGAGCGGAGCCGGCAGCGGCGCGGGGGAGACAAAGGGGGGGATGACGGGGGGGGGGGGGGGCAGTGTGCGGGGCGGGCGGTGCGGAGCGGCCTCGGGGGCGGGGGCGGCGGTCACTGGGCCGGGTGCCCGGGGCGGGGGCGCGGGCGGCGGGCGGGGGCAGCGCCCGGGCCCCTCAGACAATACAGCCGGGTCCCGCTGCCCAGAGCCTGCCCGGGCCAAGATGGCGGCCGAGAAAGAGCGGAAGTGACGCCAGACCCTCATTAGCATACGGGACTCATTGTCCGGCGGGAGGGGAGGGGGCCGCGCCCCGGGGGGGCGGGGAAGCCCCGGGGGTCCCGGCGGGACCGGCCCCGCCGCGTCCGCGGCACCGGGCGGTGACACGGCCCCGCCACGGGGGGGCCCCCGCGGGGCGCACCGGGGCGGCCGCGGCCATGGCGGCGGTGGCGGCGGCGGGATCTACCCCGGTCCCGCTAGGAGGCGCCGCGCCCTGCGGCTGGGTCCGGCGCGGGGATCCCTCCGCCGCGCCCCCGGCCGGGACTACATCCCGTCCTGAGGGGCCGCCGCCGCCGGGGCGGGGGCGCGAGCTGGGCGGGGCACGTGACCGCGGGGGGCGCGCACGTGACCGCGGGGCGGCTCCGGGAGCGCGCGCGGGCCTCGTGCGGCGGCGGCGGCGGCGCCTCCTCAGGGCCGCGCCCGCCCCGCCCGCCCCGGCCCCCGGGCCGCCCCGCCCGCCCCGGCCCCCGGGCCGCCCCGCCCCGCCCGGCCCGGCCCTCCTGCCCTGCCCGCCCTGCCAGCCCGGCCCGCCAGGCTTTCGACCCGGCCTCGAGGCGCCCCGGGCCCGCCGTGCCCGTCCGGCGGAGGCTACGAGGATGCTGAGGGGCCTGGAGCATCTCCGTGCCCAGGACAGGCTGAGGGAGCCGGGGCTGCTCAGCCTCGAGAGGAGCCCCAGCTGAGAGGGGCCCTCAGCCCTGGGTGTCCCTGGCTGCAGGGAGGGCTCAGGGCAGGGCCCGGGCTCTGCTCCGGGGCCCGGCAGCGGCACCAGAGCACCGGGCAGGGCCTGAGCCCGGGAAGTTCCACCTGGACAGGAGAAAAAACTTCCCTGGGCAGTGACTGAGCACTGAACAGAGACCAGAGAGGATGTGGAGTCTTACTCCAGAACAGTCTGGACACACTCCTGTGCCATGTGCTCTGGGACGGCCCTGCTGAACAGGGAGGTGGCACCAGCTGAGCCACTGAGTGCCTCCCAGCCTGACTCGCTCCCAGATTGTGCCCATTGCAGCCTGGCCAGGGCTGGCAGGGCCCAAGCCCAGGGGAAGGGAGGAGACATTGTGTGAGGTGATGGCCATGTAGGAGCCTCGCTGGGGCACCTGCTGCCAAACCTGCCATGGACTGGGACCGTGGCATTGATCAGGGGATTCCGTGAGGCGACACGGGACCTGTGTGATTTACACACTGCCATGGTCTGAAATCCAGATTTGTCACAGAACCACACAATATGCTGAGCTGGAAGGCACCCACAAGGACCATTGAGTGCAACTCCTGGCCCTGCACAGGACAGCCCCAAGAATCCCTCCATGTGCCTTCACATTTTGGGTTAGCACCCTGAAGACAAGCCAGCACCCAAAGGTGGGGCTGTGATCTTTCTGGTGTGCATGTGTGTTCCCACGCACCTGTGCAGAGACACTCGACGTCCCATTCTGCAGCAGGAACATTGGATCAGGACAAGACTCCACATGTGATTCTTCCTTGTGGATCATGACACTGCTCAAGATCTCTTCAACAAATGAGGACGAATTCTATAGCACAGTAAAAAAGCCCTCTAGGAGTGAAAGGGATTGACGGCTTTTGTTGCTTCAGAAAGACACAAGCACTTGGAGGATGGAGTGTAATCCCCTCCATCCTCAGCATTCACGCCCTTTCTGGTTCAGTGACACGCTGGAGTTCAGCCTCACAGTGCTAGAAAGGAAAGTCCGTTTGATTTCTTGTCTGAAGTATAGAAGCAGAGAAAAGTTGTCACCAATTCTTTAGACTTCATGTAGCTCAAGGATCTCCTGCATTTTCAAGTGACTGGTGTCCTCACAATGTGTATGTGCTGTTTATCACAATTCACTGAGATAGCTTTTATGAAGAATTTAGTGACATTTTGTGTCTGAGAGGCTGCTTTGAGACTTTCTCGCTCAGTGGGACATAGAAATCCCCTGCTTGTCACTGCAAGTCACACCTGGGCTTCACTGGGTGCTTCCATGGCGTCTTCACATCAGTGGTCATAAGAGTCAGGAAGTCACAGAGTTTTTCTCTTACATGGAAATGTAAATTTTAAAAATTGGAAATACACAAAACTTCAAAACCAAAGCTGGTTCTTTGGCATTAAAGAGCTCCTTGAACTGAGGTACTTCGAGAGTTCCTGTGAGACACGTGTGGAATCTGTCTCAAGGAAGGAAAGCAAAGAGAACTGGTTTGGGTTTCCTATAACAACATCATTTTGCCTTCCAAGAGTAGGTATTTTTTCTCTGATGGCACCATTATTCAAGTATGTTGAAAAACATTTCAAAATGTTGCTAAGTCAGGACCATGTTCAGAAATTCTCAATTAACTTCATGGCTGCTTGAGCCAGTCTGCTCCTGCCTAAAATACACAGCCCCAAACCTGAGCACCCTCCTATTTCAACACTTACTTATGCCTTACCACTGGCCACTTCTTAGCCATCACTTAATACAAAAAAAAAAGACAATATAAAAACAACCCACAGACCTTCTACTCTAAGGGCTGAACTTGAGAAAACAGAAGTGTCTGAAGGTTGGAGGAACGGAGTGTAGTGGGACATGATAATGCAGCTGGAGATAGAAATGATACTTGATAGCTATTTAAGGGAATTAACACAACACAAAGATCTTTGCAAAAGACACAACAGCTCAGACACAGAGACTTGGAATCCAGACAGGAGAACTGAACAGGCTGTTGGGCATCATCCCTTGTCCTGAATTCTGGGAGCAAGTGGAAGTATCTGAGAAAGTTTGGGTCTTGCTGTATATACTTACCAGAAGATAAGATAAGGCTGGGCTGGAGATAGAGGTGGATAGAGAGTTCCCCGGGAGCAGCAATATCAAGGAGTTTCCAGCTGGGAACATTTCCAGCCATGATGGTCATACTCAGTCCATAATTGCAGTATGGAAAACCATTTGTGAAGAGTTTAGAAACTGGAATTTGGCATGGGAGGGGATGAAATGAGACCCAGATAGAAAGAAGAGTGTCAGGAGGCAGAAACACTCATTCAGTGCACAAGAGGGATGGTGAGGGAGAGAACAGGAGGGAAAGGTGATGTGGCAGCAGAAGCTGGAGCAGAAGGGAGGCACTGCCTGCTTCGGGGTAAAGCCTGCAATGACAGGGCTGAAAAGTGGGGGCAAGGATGAGAGTGGGTGTGAAAGCAGTCCTGAATGATGGACAAGATCTTGTTCTCATTCAGTTCAGGAGGGTTCTCGTGGTGGTTTGCACAGTGTGACAGCTGTCAACAGAGAGCTGGGGAAGAAAGATGAGAATTTACAAAGTTTGTGTGAAAAGATTGATGTTAAAGCTAAAATTCAAGTAGTGGGGAAGAAGGAGAAAAGGAATCCTGACACAATTTTTCTCCTGTGTGTACAGAATGAACAAAATGAAACAGAAGTTGATGGTAATAGTCTTAATATACTTTTTGTATTACAGAAGTGGGTATTGTTTCTCACAATACAGCCACTGGAAATCAGTAAAATCACTGCATTGTAAGAGACTAAACACTTCACACCAGAGGGGAGACAATTAGCACTCCCAAGCTGAATAGGTTTAATTGCATGTGTTGTGCTACTGCTTCAGGTCAAAATTGTGCCTGGATTCATCCTAGTAGTAGTTCAGGAGCAGTGTCATGCTTGGGTTTTATTCAAATACAAAATAATTAAGACAACTATTGATGGTTTTACACACAACATAATTAATTATATAATAAATACAATTTAATCACCATTAAGACCACGGGTCTCACAATGATCTTTAAGACCCACTAAGCCACCTGGCTCCTGTGCTATTCAGACACTTCATCACCTGTCAACATTGGGGCCGTTTTCTGTTGAACAGTCAGTGCAACCACCTTGCAGGGATAACTTCCCATTTTATGCTCTTTGCTTTGTTGAAATCCCTCTCAATGGCTGGGTTTTCAGATCTAGTTTTGGATTAAAAATTTGGTTTTCTCTCTCCAGTTCTAATATATTTCCCCCTGAACAGTAACAGTCTGTAAGAAAGTTTTTAATTGCCACAATGCCTGGAGAGAGAGGGTAAAATGTGGCAGGAACAGAGGAGGAAATGATGCTCGGAGTGTCTGTGCTTGGCAGTAGTTACCTTCTTTGCCCATGTCTTCTGCAGCATGGCACATGTTCTAAAACAAGGCAAAGTTTGATAAGCAGTCCTGTCCCCTGCACACCCCCTGTTCCTGCTGATCCTGATATTAGCATTTGCCTCAGCTCTGGAATGCCAGCCACTGAAATCTGGCGCTGAAGTCATCCATGCACTGAACTCAGCACGCAATCTGTCACTGAATTAATTTGTGCCAAGATTTCAATCCAGGCTTACACTTGGGATCCTGATAGACCCTCAAATAAATATTATTGATTAGTCATCATTATTTTTTACTGTTGATATGCAGAAGGTTGTGGAGCCTTGCAGTTGGATTTCTACACAGTCCACTGGAAAATCTGTTTGATTATAGTGCTTATATTGGCAGCGAGGTACATCTTTATTGCAGGCTGAGGTTAAAGGCTCAGATTTTGTCAAAAACCCAAAGCAAAAGTGAAGCTGACTCCCCTGAACCTCAGAGCAGACAAATCCTCACCAAAGAGAGCAGCCAGGGATCTGGGACTGACTCTGGATTCATATTCCAGGAGATAAATAGGCCAGGCCTTGGGGTCCGAGTGGTTGTCCCAGCTTCAGCATCCTGCTGGTCTGGGTCAGAGGGATTGAACTGCTGGGCCTTGTGCATGACACACCCAAATCTGCTCAGGGGACACACAGTCACTAGTGCCAAACGTGAGTTACCTTCTCCCCCCTGCATTAAACGTGCCCGACCAACTCCAGCCCTGCTCTAAACTGATGGGAGCCAGGAAGCAATTAAAGCTCCTGCTCCTGCCAGATGATTGAGTGCTTGCAGACACAGATTCTTAAGAAAGTATAATAGAGAAAGTGCATTAGCAAAGTATTTGTGCCTTCATAGGAAATGAATATGGATGTAATTAAGAAAAGCTGATTTATGTGGAACTGTAAAGCCAAGGACATAAAATGAAAAATTCTCAGTAAATGTCAAGTCAGTGTTTTGTGGTGGCCAAAACAAGGCAAGGCGAGTACTGCAATGGTATTAAGGAACTGAGAATTAAAATGCCACTAAATAAATCCCTAGTCCATGAATATTTAAGACATTATATGGCGTTCCAAGCACCTGATCTCCAAAGATTATAGACCTGCTGTTCCACTGTAGTCTGTTACTAACATTTTGAGAACAGCAAGATCACAAGACTTTTTTTTGCTAGGAAAAGCCAAATGGTTTGCATGGTGTGTGTGGTGAAATGAGTGTTTGTATATCCCACTAAGGAGGAAAGCCTGGATGTTCTTAATGCTGCCCCTGTCCATGGGATCCATGGATTAGATCCTTTCAGAGGGGCTTCCTACAGGCAGGTGGGTACAGGAGACTGAGATCAGTTTTTCTTCTCTCAGGCACTATTGTGGTGTCTGCTGATGTCCTGATGCCATGGAGCTCTTGGGTTTGTTTCTTTATAGCACTTTTTTTCTGATAAATCCATTACCTCTAAGCATAGTGAGAAACTTCACCTATTTACCTAAAACCTGAGTGTTGCCCTGTCACGTTTCAAACTTTCACACACTGCAGCATACAAAATACTCCTGTATTATGACCCTAATTGTATGTGAAAGCACCTTCCTCCAAATGTGATCTCATCAATAAATGAAGGAATTTTACCAGGTAATTTTCATAATTAAAAAGTAGCCATGGACCTTCTAAAAGCTAAACTCTAATTCACAGCAGTTACATGATGAATAATTCATATATTGGACTTCAGTTATACATCCCTACATAGAAATGAGGAAAAGATGAACTTCTTGAAGCTTAATTTGCATTCTAGCAAATGATCAGCATTATGTAAATTTAAATAAACATCTAAACCCTCATTATTTGGTCATTATAAACTTTGTAACTATTTTAAACTTAAAATAATGCTTTTTGCTATGAAACCTCCAAATGAGACATAAATAGATAAAACCTAGTTACTGCAGATTTCACTGGCCCTTAAATCCAGAGATTTATCTCTGTATATATTATTGCTCTGATTAGTCTGCAGCAAATGAAATTATATGTCATTTTCTTTAAAAAGTACAGGCAAATGTCACAAAATGTACAGTTCAGTCACTGTGATTCAGTTCCATGTGGATTCAAAACCTACAGCTACACCTTTTATTATTTTAAAGCAAGTTATATCTGAAACATTTGCTTTGGATAGTCAGCAAAGGAGAAACTATCAGAATCTGTAGAACTCCACTAGAGAACAGAGGAATAGCTCTAAAGCAGTCCACTAGAAAATAACCTTGACTGAAAGTTTTATTTTTTTTATCAATGTGATGACTCTGAAATATACATTTATCATTTATCTGCAGACTTTCTAGATTTTTTTCTAACATTAACAGCTGCATCTACTGTGCCAAAGGCATGCAGACAAACATGAGCCAAACAGGCAGCATTTTTAGGACACTTGTTGCTTCTCCTGTCACACCAATAATTTTCTGATACAGGTATCCACAAAATAAAAAAAAAGGAGAGGACATTTTTCATATAAATATATAAAGCCACTATCAGAATAATCTCATCCTCCTCCCTTTGATTGCAAGAGCTTCATAATTTCTGAGTTCTGGCTCTATCAAACCATGAAACAAAAACTTGTATTGCTCTGTTTGTGCTTCCTTCCTCGGGATCTGGAGCAAATACAGACTTTGCATTGCAAACTGTTACTTGATACAAGGAAAAAATCTGAAATACCTTCCCTGAGGTGAACAGGGTCTCCTGTTCCCCTAAACCTGGTGAGAGTCCATTTCACAGGCTAAATGAATGTTTAGTTTCTAAGGAAGGTAGGGAAAGGGGCTCATGTGCTTCTGGACAAACACACAGAATACAAAATTATTCCACACATATGGTTCTCTTTCCTATCCAAAGAATATTCCTTCTTTCCAGTCTAGGCACAAACCACTGAGCTCTGTATTTCCTCTTAAACCACCCCAGCCATGAGCTGTTCTTTGTAGCTGCTTCATGACACACGTGTGCACGTGCTGAGGAAAGGAAGGACACTAATTAGTATCTATTTCAATTAATATCTACAAACCACAGGACAAAGACAGGACACATTCCAGGGTTTTTTTTTGTCCTTGCTTGTCTTTATTTCAAAATCATCTTTAGCTTCTGCTGAATAATGATTCATTTCCAAATGCAAAAGATCATTTAGCTTTGTCTTCTTTATTAAGACTTAATTATTTTTACAAAAATAGAAAAGCATTAGCCTTTATTAATTTTTAGTTTAACATATAGTTCATTTCTGCAGGAAGGAGCATTCTGGGCTGCAGAATGTTTGATTTATTGTTGATGGTTGTCTAATTGTTAGGTCATAGCAGGTCTCCTGGTCACCACACAAATTATCAAGCTTTTGCTATTATATGTTTAAATCTACACAGATGTCAGAAAATGTTGATCTGAAAAAGTTACTTCAGGATGAACTTTCAGGTTGTAGCAAACAAGGTCAAGAGCCCCTTTAAGAAGGAGACAATTTCATTGCCTCCCAGTTTGGATTCTCCATAGACACGGTCCACAAATGAAATGGGAACCTGTTGAAACAAGCAAAACTGTTTTTAAGGTTCAAAACCTCAATCATCAGAAATTCTGTGAACTAAAGAATGGCCTTTGAGCTAGAGCTTGTTCAGGCATGGGGAGGAGGCAAGCACCAGGCTGGCTTCCTTTGTGTCAGTTCTTACCAGGGCTTTAATGATGCCCCATAGCTGGGGAGCATGGAATTACTTGGTTTATCACCTTTAAAGCTGATCCAAAGACATTACTCAGTGGCTGGATGATACATCCAGGCAGAGCAAACTTAGCAGCTCACAAAGCCTCCAGCATCTCCTTGTCAGCCAAATTGAGAGCCTTTGAGTCAGTGCCTCAGGAAGCACAAATCTGTCCCCACCACAAAACAGCTCAACCTCACCGCTGCCTGGGAGATGGCTTTGGAACATGACAGTGAGTGTTGTAGAAACGAGAGCTCTTTTTATCAGTCTTGGGCCATTTCATAGATTATTTGCAGGATTTAAGGGCATTTAACACATTAATTTTGGTCTCCTTTATGACGTGACACTGTCCAGATGAACTCACTACTCATGAGATGCTGGGAACATTCTGCTTTCAGTCCTCTGACCACACACAAGGGACACATGACAGGACATTCTGCCAACCTGGTGTTAGAATATTCAAGCATTTCCATATATGTTTGTCTGCAAAATTGAATTACTTCAGGACTAAAATAAAGAACTGAAATTGCAAAAGGCATTAAAAAATTGGCTTGGTGTTTTGCTGGCAGTGTCAACCAGAAATCAGCTGGCAAGAGGAACACACAACCCCAGCCCCCTGCATGTGTGCCAGAGGTTCTCTCACATTTCCAGGAGGTCAGGCCAGGACAGAAGAGAACCCAGGACAAGAGGATGGGAAGAAGATGCCCAGAAAGGCAGGCAGAGAGACTCAGCAATGACTCTGCTGTCTTAGCAGAGCCACCTTGATGATCCCAGTGACAATCCTGGCAACTCCACACAGCTGGTCTACAGGGCATGGGCAGAAATCACTGAATATGGAGGCAGGGCAGGATGGCACAAGTGGCATTTCCTGACCAAGATAATAAATGGTTAATATCTCATCTAATGAGAGGGCTCCAGTGTTACTCTTGAGCACAGCAATTAAGCACTCTGTTGTTTCTGGACTTCTGCCTTCCTTGCTTCCTTCTATCATTGCTCTCAGAGGCACCATTTTCCAAGGCTCTATTCCATGTGCTGGAGGACACCGCACACGTGGTGAAGTACAGCGAAAACAGGAGAGATGTGCATGCAACTCTGCAGGTACAGCCTGTGTCAGTTCTCATCAGCCAATTGTTCCTTTTAAAGTGGCAGAGCTCAATCTCAACTTAGCTGAAGAAATATTTTTCCCTCACAGCCACATTTTACAGCTGCATCAAAACTCCCATTCTGCCTGTGGAGCTGCAGCAAACCAGGAGTTAGATGTGCAAGTGTCACCTCTTTTGGAATCCCAGTATTACTATCTGGATAATTACAAAATATATAAAGATCCTAAGTATTGATCAGGAAATAGTGTATAAATGTATTTGAAATGTCATTGAAAACTGTCCTCCTCTGGGAAGTGACAAGAAAAACTGGTAAAAATACAATAATCTTGTTCATATGAATGCGTCAGGATCTGAACAGTGTAAGCTCGTTACAGGTGTCACAGAGGAATCTGGAAGACAAGGCCAAAGGAGAAGAATGAAGCAGTTTTTCATATGTCAGAGAGAAATCCCTTCCCACATGTTAGGGAGGGAGCAAAGGAGGGAAGAAGATGCTCCCCAGGGAATGTACTGGGTGGCCTGTGGAGGGTGGTGTAAGTGCCCACCACAAACCAGCCCGTGCCCAGCAGGGACTGGGACACTGCAGCCCTGCAGCCTGTCTAGCAGGCTGAGAACTGCAAGACAAATACTTTATATTTGATGTCATACAACCACTACAGGCTGTCAGAGGTGACTGGCAGGGTCAAATAACAGGCAGCAGCCAGCAGAGGTACAAGCAACACAAGATTCTCAGGTTTTTTGAAGCCAGAGAAGTGTGTTTTACTCTTTTAAAATGTATATTCAATAAAACCTCATCTCAGCCCAGGTTTCAGTATCTTGATGCAGGTGAGGAGTTAATTCAGCAATATTAGGAAGCAAAATGTGAATGCAGCTGGCTGTGGAGGCCAAAGAGCTTGGGCTCAAACTCCAGCTACAGACAGCACAGGGATGCTGTTCCACAAGCGAAAAAGGTGGAAGAAAAGAGCTGCTTTGTTGTGAGGAAATGCTCTACTCTGTGTCAGTGAAAAAATGCCACACATGAAGTTTGGAGAGAGAGAAGTACAAGCACCAGAATTCTCTGACAATTCATAGTCCTGGAAACGAGGATGAAGAACTGGCTCTGAGATTCTCCTGCAGAGAGATTCCCAGTGAATTATCTTTAAGGAGACCAGCAAGAGCAATTCAGTGAAATAAAAAAGGCAGCAGACTGCTGGAGATAGAGAATCTAACAATTGCTTGGAGTTTTTTCATTGACTGTAGACAGCACATTCAAAGAGTTTAGAAGCAGGAAGTTGTGATGGCTGAAAAGCTGGAAAATAACATGGCAATAATTGACAGAGAACAAATCTGAAATAGAATCAGGCTGCTGGAGAAAATTAAATGATTTGTAAAGACTTGAGTAGAGATGTCGATACAATAGGAAGCAGGGAAGAAAAGGCTCAGAGCAGCTCTGTGGTGTATTTTGACTTCTTTCCCTCCTTTGAAGAACCTTGCAAAATTGTGTGCTGCTAAAGAAATGGCAACAGGAAGAGGGAAGGATCTGAGAAGCACATCAGCCAGGGGAATAAATAACTGCAACTTCAGGTCTGGCATTCACCTGACAAAGCTGGAAAAAGAGAACTCCACACATGTAATTTCTTTATAGTAATTTGAAAATCTTGGCTGCTTCTTGGAAGTAGCCAGAAGTCAGCAATCTGTGTCTCCTTTAAAGGAAAGCACAATGTACTTATCCCAGCTTGCCCCATACCTCTCCAATGGTGTATCCCAGCTGTCTAGCCCGGACAATCATCTCCATCTGGAAGACGTATCCTTTAGAAACACACTTCTCCATTAGTTTCTGTAAGACTTCTTTTCTGTACAACCTGTACACAATTCCAAAGAAAATGAAACCTGAAGCACAATTTCTGGAATTTAGAAATCCAGACAGCGTGTAGGAATCTGAAGTGCAATCACTCAGCTCATTACGATTTATAAAACTCTCTAACGAGGTCATGGGAACAGCAGTTCTTGCAATCTAATCCACTACTTCTTCCACCCTTTCCAAATGATTTCCTAGTCCACAGTAAAGAAGGTCTGCTCTTACTCCAGTTCCTTGTCTAGCAGTTTCTTAATTTCCAGTAAACTTTAGGAATTACAAACCAGACCCATACCTGAAGCTCCCTGTTAGATCTGATGCCCCTGGTCTCAGCAAGACCTGAGTCAGAAAATTGGCTCCACGACTGTGAAAGAAAACATCAATGTTAGAGTTGTGTAGTGCAAAAAGATGGGCACTTATTCCAGCCATTAAAAACCAGGAAAAATCCAAATCCACTCCCTGTGATACCACCTCCAGATCAGACTGCAACACAGCTTGTGCTCCAGATTCTTTGCAGAATAAATAAATCACCATTAGCTTCTGCCTGTTCTCTGAAATCAGGTGCTGGAGAGGGGACTCCCCAGAAACTCCGTGATTCCCTGGGGGTCCCTGTAAGCCCTGCCAGGGCAGCCTCAGGTGTTCAGAGCAGCTGGACAGAGCCTTGGGTTGGGTGAAACCCCTCCCTGGTGCTCACTGCCACTGGAGCAAGGCCTAAGTAATCACTGATTGACACTGATTGTGCCACATCACTCTTAGCTTGTGACTCATGGCAGTGTCACCAGAGGGGTTTGGCAGGGCATTCGCTGGGGACAGAAAGGAGCACTCCAGCTGTGCAGGCTGAGCGTGTCCTTCACACCTGACACGCCTCAGAGTCGCAGCCCCTTCCCTGGATGATGGAACTGGATCTCTGTCCCAACCTGAGGCTACTGTTCCCATCCATTTTCCAAGTCCACCCATATCATTCCAGTCCTTCTTGGTGGATTTTAACCAAAGAATTTGCCAGTAGTGGGTGCTTCTGGTGTTTCATGTGATTCTGCAGTGCCCAGCAGGCACAGCAGTTCTGGGGACTAAAGACTCAGTTCAGCTTACAGGGATGGAGTACTTGGAATTATTATTTATAAATAACAAATTTCTGGGTAAAGAGCTGAAAAGTACTAACCTGATTAACTTTCTTTTCAAATCCCAGCCATACACTCCTCCATCTCCTTTATATCTTGTTCCAGATACAATATCAAAATTGCCTTCTTTCTGCTTTCTATAAACAATTGGTTTTATCAGAAAAACTGGAGGAATGTTTCAAAGTACAAATTTCAAAGTAAGAACAATCAATCTTCCAGTACAAAATCTGTATTTTACAGACTTTTGAACAAATAAGAAGAGAGGAAAGCAATAGTTAGGGTGGCTATGAACATTATTTAAACACCTGTTAATTGTTCTCTTATAAAGAGCTACTTCAGGGAAATCTTATAATTACCTTTTATCCGGTATGACATAGAATTTCATAGACTGCCTCATAAATAATTTATAAAGCACAACTTTCATACTAGAATTGGCACCTACCTGATAAACTCTGGAATAAATTTTGGCTGAAATGGAAGAAAAACAGATCAGAAAAAAGGGCAGGAGTAAAATAACAGCAACCACTGAAAAGTGAATTATAACAGACAGTACCCACAGTACATAAAATCCAGCCTTACATGGTGGGAGAGGTCAGCATCCATAATAACGATGAAATTCCCAGTGGCATACTTCATTCCATGGATATAAGCAGTGCCTGATGGAAACAGAAATAACTTCCCTCACTCTTTTAACGTGGAAATGCACAGACAAACTTCGCTTGAGGAGTGGGTCACTACTTGAAATGTCATTTACAAAAGCACCACATGCACTTAGGAGGCACAGGAAACAGGACTCAGGTTCCAAATCATCACCAGTAGTTCAAACTCTCATTCTGTGCTCCAGTGGATGCAGGGCAGGAGGGAGGATCAGGTTTGAGGTTCAGGGGAACATTTTATAAACACACTGGGATTTTCATATGTGCATTTTTTAAGCTTGTTTGTTTACAAGCAACTTGATGAAAACATGTTTCAGCTTTTGGGCTTTACAGTGATTTTTTTCTGGACCTTTATACACTGGATCGATCAAAGTATGCAGCAGATTTTTTTTTTTGTATTAATCAGAGTTAATAAGGACTTACCCAGGCCCAGCTTCCTTGCTCTGGGTCTCAGAAGCTACAGGAGATATAAAAAACACATAAATTACTTGACATATGGTTTTAAAAAAGACTAAAACTCCCCATATATTTTTTTTCTTAAAACAATCTTCATAAATTCAACTTAATCCAGAAATACTTTAAGAGGCTTAGCATTTATGCAATAACAGATTGGAGAAGTATCTGACTGCCACTAAGTAAATGACAGCTTCTTGTATATAACTGAGGGTTATGCAGTAAGATATTACATAGATAAAAATAATAAATAAAAAACTCCTGGTCTTGAGGAATGCAATGATTAAAAACAAAGCACGAGCCCAGCCCAGCTTTCATCTTTCCAATTTCCTTACTGCTGCAGTCAATTAAAATGAAATGAAATCTTATCCAAACCCCATCTTTTCCCCAGGCCTGCACCAAGTACAGCAACACCCACCAGTCATTGCTGAGGAGCACACAGCAATGCACTAAGTACTTACAACATTTTGCAAATATCAATTCACGATTTTGCGTATTTGTTCAGAATGCAGCATTATGAACTATCATGGTCTTACACTTGTCTAAAGTGGGGTACAACAAGGATGTAAAAAAGTGCAGAATCCAGGGAATCCATCTCAGTTCTCAAGGACTTATAGTACTTTCCAATACAACAACTACAAAAAAAAAAGTAAAAAAATTCCGAATACACAACTCACTATTTTATCTGATCCATATATTTTTTCCAGTTGCTGAGCAACTTCCTGTGTCCCATCCGGGCTTCCATCATCTATGATGATAATTTCAAAATCGATTCCACTGAAACAATAATTATTTCCCAATGAAATAATTCCCATGACATTATTTCCCATTTGTGCCGCCACCGTGCCACTTTATGGCCGTCTATTTCCCAGCCCTACAGACACGGCTGTCGCTCCTCAACCCCGTCCAAACGCCACACCGGGAGCGTTTATGCCGCTCCGAGCCCCGGCCATCCGCGCCCCGGGCTGTCCCGCGGCCGCTGGCGGTGCGCCGCCGGTACCTGTCGCTGAAGGTGCGCGCCAGCAGCCACACGACGAGGGGCAGATTGTCGCGCTCGTTGTAGGTGGGCAGCAGCACCGACACCCGCGCGGGGCCCCGCGCCGCCATGGCGGCAGTGACGCGGCGGAAGCGGCGGGGCCGGCGGGAGCGGCGCGGCCATGGCGGGAGCGGCGGCGCGGCTGCGGGCCGAGATCCGCCGGCGGGAGCGGGAGCTGCGCGGGCTGCGGGAGCGGCTGGCGGCCGAGCTGGCGCGGGGGGACACCGCCGAGCAGCAGGAGGACAGGGAGCGGGAGCAGCAGGAGGAGGGAGCCTGCGGGCTGCGGCAGCCCTCGGCGGCCGAGCTGGCGCGGGGGGACGCGGGGGATGCCGAGGATGAGGATGGAGCCCGCGGGATGCGGGAGCGGCTGGCGGCCGAGCTGGCGCGGGGGGACTCGGGGGATGCTGACGAGGAGGATGAGGATGATGATGAGGAGGAGGAGGAGACGGAGGGAGCCCTCGGCTTCCCCGCGGAGCTGCCGCCGCTGCCGGCGCGGTCGGCGCTGAGCGCGGCCGAGATCCTGCGGTACAGCCGGCAGCTGGTGCTGCCCGAGCTGGGCGTGCGCGGGCAGCTGCGCCTGGCGCGGAGCTCCGTGCTCGTGGTGGGCTGCGGCGGGCTCGGCTGTCCCCTGGCGCAGTACCTGGCGGCGGCCGGCGTGGGCCGCCTGGGGCTGGTGGATCACGACGTGGTGGAGACGAGCAACCTGCAGCGGCAGGTGCTGCACGGCGAGGCGCGGCGCGGGCGGCCCAAGGCGCGCTCGGCGGCCGCGGCGCTGCGGCGGCTGAACTCGGCCGTGCAGTACGTGCCCTACCGCGGGGCGCTGCGGCCGCGCTCCGCGCTGCGCCTCGTGCGCCAGTACGACATCGTGGCCGACTGCTCCGACAACGTCCCCACCCGCTACCTGGTGAGCGACGCCTGCGTGCTGGCCGGGAGGCCGCTGGTGTCCGGCAGCGCCCTGCGGCTCGAGGGGCAGCTCGTCGTGTACAACTACCGCGGGGGACCCTGCTACCGCTGCCTGTTCCCCCGGCCGCCCCCGCCGGACACCGTCACCAACTGTGCCGATGGCGGCGTGCTGGGCGTCGTCACCGGCATCATCGGCTGCATCCAGGCCCTGGAGGTGCTGAAGATCGCCTCGGGAATGGGCTCCTCCTTCAACCAGTCCATGCTGATGTTCGATGCCCTCGAAGGGAGATTCCGCAACATCAAGCTGCGGCCGAAGAAAGCGGACTGTGCCGTGTGCGGGGACAATCCCAGCATCACCTGCCTGCAGGATTATGAGGCGTTCTGCGGTTCCTCTGCCACGGACAAGTGCAGGACTTTACAGCTGCTGCCCAGCCAGGACAGGATCTCTGTGCACCAGTACAAGGAGCTGCTGGATGAGCAGGTCCCTCACGTGCTGCTGGATGTCCGCCCGCAGGTGGAGGTGGATATCTGCCGCCTGGAACACGCTGTCCACATCCCTCTGAGTAAACTGGAAGAGAAAAATGAAGAATCTATGCAGTATTTACAAAAAAGAATTTGCGAAGAAAAGCAGAGGACTGATGACCAAACCTCTCTCCCTGTATATGTTGTTTGCAAGTTAGGAAATGATTCCCAGAAGGCTGTAAAAATTCTGCAGGAGTTACCTGCCAAAGAATTTGGTTCTGTGTTAGCTAAGGATATTAAAGGGGGGCTCATGGCTTGGGCCACTAAAATTGACTCAACATTTCCTCAGTACTAGAATTTTAAATGGTGAAAAAACCCACACATTTTCCTAGTAAGTTCTATAAGGTTTCATCTTCTCTGTGTAATGGCTAAATCACATGGAAAAACCAGATAGAAATACAATGCTGCTTTTTTATGTTACCTTCCCCCCCCCCCAAAAATGCGTATTTTTGTAGCTGTCTGATTATTTTTATAAAAATGTAAATCTATCCATGAAAATGGGAAGAAATGCATGCCTTGGTTATGATTTAATAGTAAAAACTTGGCCTAACTACTGACTTGTGGACGTCATAATTTGAATAGCTCCTAATTAGCAATTTTAACCTGGAAAACGACAAGTCACAGCAGTCCTGTTTTTGGTCAATCTCTAAACTGCTTAACAAATTGAAACAGTGCATGAAATGAATAAAAAATAATTACTGGTAATCTCTAGCTGGTCTGTAGCACTATTGATCTGTCACAGGGAAGTGCCAGGACAGCACTAATGAGACCATGGTGGTCAACATCTTTCAGTTCTCTGTAGAAGCCTTGTGTATTTATGGACTAGAACAGCACCAGGGTGTTAAGAACTTCCAGAGCCGTCCATCCTCATTTGTTGGATGGCAAAGCAGTGGATTCTCCAGCTTGAATAGAGAAACTGAGGCTAACTGTTAATAAGACATAAGTTTGACCCCAGAAAGTTTGTAAAACAGAATGCTTTTATCAGTGCTTAGAAGATTTCAGAGACTGAGAGATAATGAGGAGGTGAGAGAGGAAAAACTAGATATTTATCTTCCCTTCTGCAAGGACAAAGACCTATTTCCTGAGTTTTCTCCCTGTTGCTGTGGCAGTTGCACCTCCCCAGTTGTATTCGCTGGCATGAAGAGCTCTGCACATCTGGGGAGTGTCTGTACTTAACTGAATGAAAAGAAAGAGAAATAAATAGCTTCTCAACAGAGCTGCCTGAGGCCTCATCACCTCAGCATAGTAATTATCTCCTTATATTAATTAAGGTATGGATTTCTTTACTTGCTGAGGAGGAAAAAAACACCTGTCATGACTAATCTTCACATTGTACCAAGGAAAAAAAAAGAAGAGTGCCATTATAATTAGTAGTTGAAAAGGTGTATTTTGGTAAAATAAATTTGAGAACAGCCACACTCCCAGCTGTATTATACCATGCCATGGTTCTAGCAATGGCAGTCTCATGAAGGAACAGTAGTGACTTTGAAAACAGAGTCAGATCTTGCAGTTTAGAGGACAATGGAAGCATGGAAGGCCAGGACTTAAAGTAAACTTTAGTGTTTGTGGTGTGTGCCCAAGAGTCGTTGGGTTGTGGAGGCACAGCTCAGTCACAATGTCTGGATTCTGAGGGTTTTGTGTCTTGGGGATAAGAAACCAGGGGGCCTTGTTTGAAATGCCTGAGCGGGGTTTGAATTCTTCTGTCTGTACTGTGATGTCAAGAGGAGACTGAAACGTAAAAGGCAGCAGTAGCAGTAATTCTGTAATACCCACAAGTGGATGGTGTGTCACGCATCCCTCTGAGCTGACAAAGGCATTCCTTTCAGTCATTCCAAGCAAGGTGATCCCAAGGATTTGGGGAGAAGGGAAAAACTCCTTGATTCTAAATCTGAGTGTGTAGTAGTTGGGTGTAAAATCTTTCCCCTGGTTACAGGGTTGTTTTGCATATGTGTTGTCCTGTAAATGCAGTCCTTGGCAGTGCTGGACTCTTTGAAGATAGGCTGAAAAATCAAGGATCATGAAATCATAGCTAAGCCCAAACCATTCTTATTATTGGAGGCTTATCTTGTGTTTTGACTTGCTTTAGTTCCTGAACTCCAAACATGCGGCTTCTCCGTTCACTGGGAGAAACTCTACTTTGAAATTCTAAGGGAAGCACTAAAACTTTATGACTTTGTGTTGCTGCCAAAGCACTGTTGAAATGTTGGGGTGTGTTGACACTGTGAATGAAGAGAAGCTGCTTTGGCCAAGGAGCTCTGATCGTGCTGGGCTGTGTTGTCAGGAGGGATAAGGTCAGGACGAGATCACCTTGTCCTTCGCCCTCGATGTCATGGGGTTGTTTTTGCTAATAAAAACTTAACTGTTCAAAACAAAACTTTGCATTAGGTCCTTAAAATACTGCAAGCACAAGTTTGTCCTTTTTTTTTTTTAATGCAAAAGCTTTGAGCTGTCCTTTGTGAAACTACAGAAAGAATAATGTGAGGGCCGGGTGCTAGGTGGCACTGCAAGTTAATAAACCACAGCATTCCCGAGCTTCTGAGATGCATTGCAAGCTTAGCAAGAGCTGAGGTTCCTTGTACAAATCCATTATTGTGCAGGTTTTTTGGAAAAAAGACCAGGGACATAAAACAAAATGGAGATGAATATTAATGTGGATTAGGGTAGCAAAATTTGGAGCAATGTAACCGACAGGAAAACGCACACACAAATTGGTTTGTGGCATTAACCTTTTGTAGTTTGTGTTACTTGGTTAAACATACCAGCCCTGCTCACACTGCAGCTTCAACATCTTGGTGTTCAGCCAGAGAAGAAACTATCCCTAGACTGCACTAGGGATGATTAAGGTGATGGTACCCACTGAGAGCCAGAGTCAGGCTACAGCTGGAGCCACGGCCAGCGTGTGGAAAGCAGCACCTGGGCAGGAGAACAGGCTGTACCAACACACTGTGCACGGCTCCAGCTGCTCCCTGGGACCCCGAGCTGGGTGCTCACTGCCACGTTTGGTGCCCTGACCCTTTGCTGGCAGTCACTGGAGGAAGGCACTGGCAGTGGGATGTTCCCGTGGCCCCGCTGTGAGAAGAAGCTGTAGTTTGGTTCACAAGGTGTTCCTGCTGTTGCTAGGAGACCAAATCCCTGCTGGTGAAGAAAGGTTATCTCCAAATTTAAAATGGCTCCTTAGCAATTTGAGTGGGAAATGAAGTCTCTTAGGCAAATGGGCATTCACCTGCTCAGGAGCGGTGGAAGGAGTCATGGAATCACAGGATGGCTTGGGTGGGAAGGGACCTTAAAGCTCATCTCATTCCAGCCCACCTTCCACCATCCCAGGGTGCTCCAAGCCCATCCAACCTGGCCTTGGACACTTCCAGGGATGGGGCAGCCACAGCTTCTCTGGGCACCCTGTGCCAGGGCCTCCCCACCCTTACATTTATAAAAATCTTCCTTATCATTAGTCTGAATCTACCCTTTTAAGTTTTAATCAGTTCCCCTTGTCCTATTGCTACAGGCCCTGCTGAAAAGTTCTTATTTTGTGAAACACACTTCTAACTTCACTGTGTAAGGGTTTGAAATTCTTAAAAATCATTACAATGTTTAAACTTGTCCTTTTATATATGTATTTATATGTACACATATGTATGTGCACACCTGGAGGTGTACTCCAGATGCTGGGACAGGCATTTCAGGCAGAATTTATAGAAGTAATTTCCAGGACCTGCATGTTGTCATTTCAAACATGCTTCTGAAACTCTGCTCTCAGTTTGACTTTACTACTGGAGTAGTGGGAGGTAGCAGGTGTGACAGTGATTGGAACTCCTTAAAACACTCTATAGCTGCCTTTTCATCCTCAATTAGATTATTATCTTTTTTTTTTTTCTTTGAACTAGATTCTGTCATTTATTTTAGAAATAAAACCATAACTTTACTTACCAGGCTGCTCTTGTGCAAGTGATGGAGGTGTTTACATTGCTCCATGTGACCTTGAAAATCTTAACTTTAGTCATATAAAGTTGCATTAGCCTTTTGAAAAATACCACTTATCAATATTCCAACCAAATAAATGCTGTATAAATATTTGTAGGAGTTTCACACTTCGCAGAAGTGATGGTGGTGGTATCTTCATCCTCGTTTCCTTGCAGATCCAGCAGCCTGCTCTGGAAATGAGAGGCCACGGCTGCAGTGCAATGGATTGAGTATTTTCCTCTGGATCTAAAAAAGAACTTCCCTGAATATTTTATCCACCCTTTTAAAGTCGGCTGGTGCGGGTGGATGCTTTAGGACAGGGAATTGCCGGGAGCTGCCGGGAGCGGCCCGTAGATGGCAATGCAAGATCCTTGGATCAGGCACATTCCCGCTCCGCATGGATGAAAGCCCGTTCCGTTCCCAAACACTGACTCACACCCCGCAATTTACGGTGTTTCTCAGTGATTCTTGACTCTTCCAGCAGCACGGAGCCACCTCTGGGGCCAGGTGGGCATCTGGGGCACTGTCCCTCTCCTAGTGAGAAATACGGTCGTACACAAGTGCAGCAAATGACCAGAGCTGCATTTACAGGGAACACTTGTCCTTTGGCTCTGCCTGTCAGGAATGTGCAAAAATGTAACTGTACCTCATCACAGCATCCCAGAATCCCAGAATCCCAGAGTCACTGAGGTTGGAAAAGACCTCCATGAAGCATCGAGTCCACTCTGTGCCCGATGCCCACCTTGTCCCCAGCCCTGAGCCCTGAGTGCCACCTCCAGCCCTTCCTTGGGCACCTCCAGGGATGGGCACTCCAAACCTCCTTGGACAGCCCCTGCCAAGGTCTGGGCACCCTTTCCATGGGGAAATCCCTCCTGAATTCTCCTGGTGCTTGCAGCACTTCAGCTGTGGGCCGGAGCTCCTGCTGTCAGTGGAGGGCGAGGAGGCAGCAGGGACAAAATGCACCGGCAGCTTTCCCCAGGCCCCTCCTAAAGGAGAGTTTTCTCATATCAATTTCAGGGCTTTTGGAAACCTCCCCTCACTCTGCCATGTGATGCTTTGCAGCCTTAACTTTGCCCACTCATGTTGTCCCCAGAAATATTCCTCTCCAAATTTAAAGTCACCTGCAATTGCGCTGTTGGGTTTGGTTTGCATGAGGATAATATTTATCAATTTCCCAAAATGTGCTTTTCTTTATGAGTGAAAGAAACTGAGTCATCTTTTCCTTGGCTGACCTGGGAGCTGCCATCGCTGTGAAAGCTACGGATGATATCTCTCAGCTGCTTTGTGACATGAGGTGCATCACTAATGAGAATGGGAGCAGCACTTCAATTTATCGTTCAGCCATTCTGTGTCAAAACTTAATTTCTCTATAGAATTAACTATAGATATTTATGCTGGTGCCTGCTTTGTTCCTGAGGTAGGCATCATTTAAATTATATTGCTATCTTTAACAGAAAGATAAACATTATTATCTTGCTGACCACTTCACTTGCATGACTGAGAGCTGCCAAGTTTTTTTAAAAATCCCGATCTCCAGATGATGGCTGGGAATTTCTTATATTCCAGGTCAGTCCCCTGAGCAGGCTAATTGTTGCAGTTTACAGCCCAGTTTTTCTGGAGCTACACTGAATGTAGGAGTTAAATTATGACCATAATTAAAGATGGCTACAAAGCTGCTGTCATTAACGAGGGAAGCTGACGAAGGAGGAGCTGAGACCTCAGCCTGACAGAGTCACACAGGTTTGTGTGCCCTGCCTGGCTCTGGGGCTGCACAAGGCTCCAGCTCCTGTCACAAGGCCTACAGGGATAACGAATGAATATTTATAAAGTGTAGCAAATATGCTCTAATTACCCTAATTGGCCTGCCGTTGTTCCAGTTATGGCAGAACTTTATTTCTGTTCAAGTGACATTTGCTTCTGGTTTAGTTCCTGCAGGCAAAGAGAAAGTAAAAGCCCTGCTGGAGGGGGCAGAAGATCCCCTGATATTCTGATCCTGAAGTTTCCTCACCACGCTCCTGGCAGGCTCCTAGCTAATAACATTCCTCATCTCGTTAGGGATTTCTGTGGAGTATTTCCAGGGATGTGAGACCCTGGGAAATGACAAACAATGAGCAAAAAGGGAGGGAGGACTAGTTTTATTGTTAATAATTTATAGGCCAAACTCTGAACATTTTCAGTGTGGCAGCACACAAAATTCTCCTTCACTTTATTTGTGGTGTAGAAATGTATCTTTGTTTGTGGTGTATGGTTTTGCACAGTGAGTGACAGCCACCAGACAAGGAGCCCTGCTGAGGGCATGGCAGAGGAGTGAGTGGGTGAATCTAGTGGTTTGCATTTTCTGCTGTGGCGATAGAACTTTGGAGGTGCATTTTTGTTGACAGGGGTGACATTCACCTGCTGTCATGAGCTCTAGTTCCATGCCTTCAGAACGTTTGGGGCTCTGCAGGCTGCACTCCCTGTGTCTGTGGGATAGTCCAGACCCACCAGCTCATTGCACTTGGGATTTTTTCCTCCCTGTATTTTGGTACTACTACCCTCTTTTGGATAAATAGATACTAAATCCGCTGTCAAATCTTGCATGAGGTAGCCAACAGAACTATTAACACAGAAAAAAGGGGCCATGTAGTATTGTACCAACTCCTGGTAGTAAATGGTGAGTACTGACTCTGGAAATGGTGAAACCTCCAACACCCCAGCCAGAGTCAGCTGCTCAGGGCAGGGGTTTGTGGCACTGACTGATGTGAGCAGGGACTGATGTCATGGTCTTCCAAGTCACATTTGACACTTCTTTTATTGTCTAATTTCTTGTTGGACAGTCAATTCACTCTATGTAAGTTTAGGATTATCTGGTCCAGTTTTCAGCCTGTTGCAATCCCAAAAGAGGGATGTGAAATTTTGCAGCAAATATTGCAGCAAACAATGCTGCTTTTGCATCAGGCTGAACTGCCAGTGAAACTCTTCCCACAGGAGTCAGGAATGTATGGAGCACACCAGGTTTCCTTCCCAGACGCGCATCTGATGATGTGGGAATCCATGATTCAGCCCTGCATGATTTTTTTGTTTAATTAGGCATTGCTAAAGACTCTGACTATTCAGTGACACTCCTGAAGCCTCCGACTGTGGAGATCTGGGGTACTGAATTACAGTGGGAACATTGTAAAGGGTCAAATGGAGACAAGCTCTGAATATCCTCTACAGAGAATTTTTTAAGATCTTGACCTGTAGTGAGTGCTAGCATAATATAAATGATTTCAGCTCACCTCTCTGATGTACTGTCAGAGAAGCCATGTGGCTCTGCCTTCATTTCTGTGTTGCACCCACCAAGGGGTTTGTGTTGGTTTTGAGGGAGGAGGAGGAGGGTGGAAGGGGAAGGATTTTGGAGAAAGTAATTTAATGTACTGCCTTACCTGGAAATTCTGCCTTCATCAGGGATTTTTCTTTCTCAGTTTTCACGGATCCTTCGTGTTGTCTTCTGAATCTGACAGATTCTTTGTTAAAATATTTCAAAGTTCTGTCCCAATGAACTCTGATTGTGATTCTTGGGACAACATGCATGAAGGAAGTTTCCCTATACAGTCTTGTACCTGGATTTTCCTGCAGGGGGATAATTTTCTTTGCTGGTGCTTTCTGGCACATCCTGGGCCTGCTCAGAGCCGAGCTGTGCCCCAGCCCCACTCCTGTGCCACCCTCCACCCCTCTGTTCCCGAAGGAGCACAGGGACATGCAAGGAGAGCCTATCACTTTATTAATGCAATGAATACAGCTCCTGCTGTGGGATTCCAGCTGGCCAGAGCACCGAGCACACGGGGCAGGAATGAGAGCAGTGCAAGCCCCTGCTGCCGCAGACATGCACCACGGTGGGGCAACTCACACAGCCCTTCTGGCTTCAGCAGAGCATCCCGTGCTGGGATTGGAACTTTCCTGGTGACTGCACATGCTGGTAAAAGGCCAAAAAGAAGCGACAGCCCTCAGCTGTGTCACAGGAAACAGCCAGCTTTTGAGTCAAGCCATGATTTTCATGAATTCGACTAAAAATCCAGACAGCAGGTTGTAAGGAGGCGCGGTCGCCTGAGACCCCAGCGTTCGCAGGAAAGCTGGAACACAGCAGGTGGGGCTCACACCAAAGTTGTGCTCTTAAGCCTCCGAGCTGGATTTATTTAGCACAAGGACTACAGTAATTATTCCCCCTGTCAAACACACCAGGGTGGTTACAGCCATTCAAACATGTCAAGATGGTTACAAGCATCTGCTGCCAAGTACAACATGACACAGGGTAGGTACATCCCCAGCAGCTTATCTGTCCCTGGCTTGGGCAGAACTTGCAACATGCAAGATGCTTTCACAGTTTTCCTCAACCAATGCCCAACTCCAGGGTGATATTTTAAATTTATTTTTATTGGACAAGGGCTTTAGAATCAAGCTCTAGTTGTGGGATAAAAGAAATTAAGAGATACATGAAATAAATGAGCATTAATGTAAAGACAGTGAGAAAATGAATGGCCCTACAGCATTTATTAGCTAGCAGAACATGGAAATGAGCTTCGGTTTTATTTGGTAAGTCTTGATTTCTCCTTATATTCATGTACAGCTTCTTATTTATGGCTCAGCCTGTCAAACACATTCTTAGATAAGCAACTGTTGCTCACAGGACTAATCTAATTACCAGTTCTTTTTATAACGAATGCTGACACAAAGGTAGAAGATGTATAGCACTTGTGCTGGAGCCAATGCTCCAGATGATCAAACAGTTTTGAAATTTAAAAAAAATTGGGAGAAGAATTTTTTGTCACGATGTTCCTGTTTTTTGTCCAACTCTAATTAAAGATGAAGAACAAGAGTGAAAAGCTGGTTCATTTGCAGCTTTGGCACAGAATTGCCAAGAGTTTAGACTGGATATTTTAGCACTCTGCAGTAATGTTCCATAGGCACATTTCCCTACCACAGGCTGGAGAATGCTAGAGCCCTAATTATTTGTAAAGTGCATTTTTAAAACTTTTGGAATTTTCCTTCAGGAACAACCATATCAGAACAGCTTCAAGTTATATTTTAAAGACATTTGAACAGAAAATCAGCGTGTGGTGGGCTTGGCCAAACAGCACAGACCGAGAAACTGATTTTACTTTTTTTGGGAGGACAGTGTTGTGTCCTTGGCCTTAATTTAAGCCATTATGCATTCTGACATTTCTTGCAACCTGCTCCAGAAATGCCAATAAGAAATAGTGTTTCTGAAAATGAAGATAAAGAAGCATTGGTCAATGTGATGGGGGCTTCTAAATTCCCCAAGCTCTTAACTGCTGGTAAGTAATTTTACTAAAAGAGAGTGGAAAATAGGTGAAACTCTTTAAATGAGCTCTTCTTTACCTCTAAGCACACATGAAATCAAACAAGTGGATTTAATTATTTTTTAAGTTCTGGAGCTTTTCTCCTGAGCTTTTAGGCAAGTCAGGGTCATTCCCTCTGAAATAAACGGGGTTTTGTCCTTAGCCTGCACAGAAACCAGCGCCAAACCCGAGTGTCCCACTGACCCCTGTGCTGCCCCTGGCTTCAGCACAGAGCCTGGACCGAGGTGAAGAATACATGGTTGTGCTTTAGGATGTCCATTGCTTTTTCCCGTCCTATTTCAAATCTTCCCCATTACCACCACGTGTGTAACGATGGCAGAGGTAAAGTTAATCCTGTCTTGAGTCCCTCCTGACTGAGGACAGTGAAGCACAAAGCTGTCAGTGCCCCCCCTCCATGACTCAAATCATGTTTTCTTTTTTCCTCACTGGCATCTTCCCACGGGCACAGATTTCCTGCTCCTGTCACAGAACCAAGAGCTCCATGGGAAGGGGTGGCCCCAGTTTGCCCAGCAGTGCTGGGGGTCCCTGGAAACTGCCCTCTCCCAGTTCCCTTTCAGAGCTGAGGGAAAGTGAAGCTGGGAACAGATGGTGGGGAAGGCTGGCATCTCTTCATGCATATTTCATTGGATTTGCAGCTAGTCACCTCTTGATAATAATATTAAGTGCTACAAAACTCCAAGGCTTTGTTCCCTGGGATGTTGCATTCGATGGCATCGGATCAATGCTGTAACGTCAATTAAATTTTGAAGCTGGTGAGCTCTGAGTATTTACATCTTTAGCAAGGTTATGCTATAAACAGCTCGATTCTTCTGTTCTGCTGTGTTTAGGGCTGACTTGCAAAGAAAGAGATGGTTCTGTGGTGAGTGACGAATCTTACTTGACGTTTTTTAAAAGCACAATGGGACAAACATCTCTGGTTACTTCCATTACGCTCTAAGGCATGTTACTGGGAGAGAATTTAGCCATTAATTCTGTTGTATTTACATTATTTATATACAAGAAGAACACAAAAAATGGCAGCCTGTTTAATGATTATGTACATTGTGATTCGGTTGGAAAAATGTGTATTACAAATGGCAAAACAGCCTGTCAAGTGCATAATTATATGTTGCTCTTTTTTTTGTTGTTGTTTCCAGGGAAGTTTCAATTCCTTACATCCCACTGCATGATCTCAGTGAAAGTTCTGCCCTATACATTATATGGGGACGAGGAAAGAACAGCATAGTAACAGACTTCTTAAACCACATCAGGTCCTGGTTAGAGCTCCTTTTCTTCTCTTTAATATGAGGATTACCTTTGTAAGATGCTTCCAGAGCAAATTAAAAGATGGAATCTGATACAATGACAGCAGGAGAAACAGTAACGTAAATTTCATTCATTGTCCCTAGTCTCGGAAGAGAGAGTGGTGAACAAAACCTCACTGCCTTGTGACTCATTGCTCATCTGAGACTTGGCTTTCAGCAAGAACTGTGCTCTCCTATACATGATCCTCTCCTGTTCTTGCTTCAGCTCCAGGTAGGAGCGTGAGAACGTATGGAAGATGGAGGTGACCGGGAAGGCCATGAGGAGGATGCCGCTCAGGATGCTGCTCAGGGCCACCACCTGCCCAGGAATGCTCCTGGGCACCATGTCCCCGTAGCCCACGGTGGTCATGGTGATGACAGCCCACCAGTAGCAGGCGGGGATGCTGGTGAACTCCTGCGAGTCGGCCATCTCGTTCTCGATGACGTAGAGCAGGGGCGCGAAGAGCGCGATGGCCACGCACAGGAAGAGCAGCAGCAGCCCGAACTCGCGGGTGCAGCGGCGCGCGGTCAGCCCCAGCGTCTGCAGCCCCAGCGAGTGCCGCGCCAGCCGCATCACGTACAGGATGCGCAGCGCCCGCAGGATCCGCAGCACCAGCCCCACCTTGTCCAGGTAGATGTTCCCCGAGCTCGGCTTCTTGGAGCCCTCGGAGCCCGTGTCCACCAGCAGGGTGATGTAGTAGGGCAGGATGGCGATTATGTCTATCAGCGTCAAGGGCCTCCGCAAGAACGAGAACTTGCTCTTGGCCTGGATGAATCTGAGCAGGAACTCCAGGGAAAACCATGCCACACACACAGACTCCACAATGAAAATATTGTAGCACATCTGGGAACACTCACCCTGCAGGAAAGAGGAGGAGTTTGTAATCGGCACTGGATAATAACTATTTTAGTTGGTGCGGTGACAGGAGGAGAGGCTTCTGTGTTGGTTTTCTTAAACCCAAAATATTAAAGGAATTGAAGCTGTTGCTATGGGGAAACACGTTGGCAGTTTGGAACATGCTAAATGCAAAACTTAGAAAGGCACTGCTTATTCCACAGAAGATATTCCTCGGGAATTTCAGGCTTTCTAAATAGCAAATACAAAGTCTAACAAGGTAATATACAGGAGACTGCACGCTAACAGAATTTTCATTGGACATAGAACTGGATATGATTAATTCTCTTACAAGTAACTGATTTCAAATATTTTGTAAGATTTCAAATATTCTTCATGATATTTCCCCCCCCTCTAAAGACAGCTGCAAAATCCCCATTGAAATCAATAACCTCAGACCTTGTACTTGCTCTGCTCTTCCCAGCACATACCACTTGCCATCCTAAAAGCTAACTTACCTTTTCCTCCTCCTCCCTCAGGTCAGGCATGGTGCTGATGGATAAGTTCACTGCTGTAATAGTTACAAACAAAACAGACAAACACGCAAACACCTTTCCAGGAAGGCCAGACTGGGGCCTTTCCACCATGTCTTGCAACTTTTTCATGCACAAACCAATTTTTGTCTCCTCTACTGTTTCACCTGTTGTTTCATTTTCTAGGAGGTCATCCTCCCGTTCATTTATCTCTGTGAGCTCCTCCATTTTTTGCAGGTATCTCCTTTTACAACACCAGTCCAAGTTGTCTTCCTCAATGCCCCAGTAGAGCAGCTCCTCTTGGAAAGACAGCGCACACATCTCCCGCAAGAGCCGGAGTTTTCCAACCCGCAGGAAGGTCAGGATTGTCCTGAACGCCCCTGGGTTGCGGTCAAAGAAGAATTCATTGCACGTCACATCATAATCATCACAGATGTTCAGAATGTCGTCAAAATTAGTACAGAACTTGAGTTGTCCCAAACGTGTCAAGGGGAACTCATCGAGCGTGGTCCAGGGGAGCAAGTACTTGATGCCCCCCACGTTGATAATTATGTGATGCTTCCGGTCGTCGGGGTGGAAGCCTTTGAGGAGATCCTCCTGAGGGTGGATTAGCCTGGCTCTTTGGTAAAACACTCCCTTGAGGGTTTCAGATTCTGGAAAGAACGTGTGGTTGAAGGAAGCATCTGAAGTACAGCTCAGGGCACTATAGTCATAGTCGGAATTTTCTCCGGGCATAAGAGTCATCTTGGAAGACAACTTTGCATCCCTTCACTGCTTCTGCAAGTGTCTTCTGGAACAGAAAACAGACACAGGGGGTGAGGAAATGACAGGCTGTTTGCAGGTTTTGAGCAATTGTAGTGGTTGGAGCTCAAAAGCACTTGGGAAGAGCAATTGGAAAGAAAACAGCAGTGGCTGAGCGTGGTCAGAAGACCTTTCTGGGCGAGCTGGGTTTGTCCAGCTGGGCAGCACTGACCCCATATCAAGGGCTGTGCCCGGTTCAGGAGCTCTGCTCAGCATATTTATCACACTGGGAGGCTCCTCCTGTCTCAGATACAGAGGTCTCAGTTCCCAGTGGATGGAGAGGGAAACCAGGCATAATTCCTCCATGTGGCAGGATGTTTTTGGTTCAGAGTGGAGGTATAAAAACGATGACAGTATCACATTGGGACACAGAATTCAAGTGTGTTTGGTAGGAAAGGAAATAGTATTATTTTTTTAAGTATTACACATAAAAATCTGGAGTATTTTAGTACCCATGAAGTACATAGAAAGAATCAGAAGTCGATTATGTTGTATTTCAGTAAACACACACTTCTAAAAACCAGTTAGTACAAGACTAATTTCCAAAAGGCCACCTGGAAACAATTTGGGGGAAAAAAGCTCTCTTGTATTGGTGATCACACAAACATTTGTATAGAGTTTATACACAATTAATGACATGGCAAGTCCCTTTTTATGGCCTCATTTACAAAAGGTTGCAAAGAAATACAGGATTTCCATGCAAACCTTGGAATGTTGTTTCAGTTATAACTGGCACCCTCTATGCAGTAATAGGGCTTTGTCCTTGCAGTAAGCTGAGCCAAGGTGCCTTTACCTCTGATTATAAGAACCCAAACATTTCTAGAGACAACTTGGAAAATCCTGTTCAAATTCTGCTCATGCAACACTGGCATAAAGTCCATGGAATGAAGAGAACAGAATTCAACTGGGTATAAAACACAGGAGCTGGAAATGTTCAAACTTCTGGCCTCCCAAATTCACTGCACTTCAAAGAGTCAGCCTGAAATCTGCTCCTCCATAGGAGGTTGTGCAGCACTGCTCCAAGACCTTCCATGTGCACACTCAGCCTCAGCTTAGTGCACAGAGTCACTGAGTTTCATTTGATAAGAGTATTTATTTATTAAGGAGACTGTACAATATAGAGACATTAAATATGCACCGGTATTTTGGCTTTCTAGCCTCAGCTTCACAGGAAAGGAATAAATATTCCAGTTGATTGGCTTCAGCAGCAGTAAGGTTTTGTTCCTCTCCTGGCTGCACTTACCTCCCTTTGGATGAGCACCCCAGGGATACACCCCCTGCTAGGGCCACTTGCTGAGCCACAGAACCCTCCTTTTCAGAAGCTGGGGTTTATAAACCACACCAGGAGTGGTACATACCTATTGGAGAAGAAAAACCAGTGAATACACAACGGCAAAGGACTCAAAGCACAGCTGCACATCAGTTTAAGAGCTCTCCTTGCTGCAAGGACACTTAAAATGCTCCAGTTAAAAACTCTCTCAGTTCTGCTCCTAAACTTCCCAGAGGGTTTAGGCTGAGCAGAGCAGCTCTGTGCACACTTACGCACAGGTGGCCCCCGGTCAGTTTTGGATGGAGTGCTATTTCCTGACTCCTCACTTGTACAGAACCACTGAACGGTTTGGGTTGGAAGGGACCTTAAAGCTCATCTTGTCCAGCCCCCTGCCATGGATCAGCAGAAGAAATGCCACTGGAGTGCAGGCTATAGGTTTGATATGGAGAGTAGGGCTGCCTGATGGGTGTTTATGCAGGGCTTCCTCTCTCAGACCAACTGCTGTTTTATTTTAGAATGCCTTTTCCCCTCTGCCTCAGCCATGTCTAAGGCAGGGCTGGTCCAAAGCGAATGAAGATTATGACTGATATAAGATATGGATAAGTGGGAGCTGTTAACCATTTTCCCTTCTGTAATACCAGATGATGTTGGTTAGCAACAATTTATCCTCTGAATCTCAGCCAGGAAAAATGAGGAGGCAGCTCGTCTCTGTCACTGGTTTGATCTCCCAGCACATCCACTGTTGACACAATGGGAAGAAATGGAGAGAGGGAAATGTAAATGTTCTGCGTGTGTCAGACACACGCTGTAACCCTGAGGCAGCAACTGTGAAAGAGCAGAGCAAAGAAAAAGGAATTTCTTTCTTCGCTGCCAGCTCCTCGACCTGTGTGAGACAATAAATTGGACAAATGAATCCCATGTGTGACACACTGAGAGGCTGCACTTAGAAAAGGTTGCTCCTTGGTTTGCCGTAACCAGAGCTGGCAAGCCTACAAATCCCACGTAGGATCTGATGCTCCACATGGGTTATTTTCATGTTCTTTGCCTCAGATACACGCAGCATCATATCTACAGGAGAAGAGTAGGAGGAAATAAAGGACAATAATAAACGTGGCCTGACTTGAAGGAACGGAGAAAGGAGAAAAATAAACCAGTGCATTTCTCTGTGTGTTTCTTGTTTTCCTTCTGAGGGTGCCTCGACACGATGGTCAGTATTGCTTTAGGAGAGAGATCTAATTAATGGAAGGACTTTCTGCTATTGAGCTTAAAGCCGAAACAAACTGCTTTGTTCCTCCATTGCAGCCTGATGACACTGGGGACAGCTGATAAGAAATGCCTTCAGGAGTAAAGACATCACACTGGAATATAAGGTCAGACAAACACATTAGCCTACAGCCCCAATCTTCCCAGCAATTAAACAAGATGAACTTTAAGGATCTGCTGTAAGAGTAAAATCCTCTGCTCTGCTCTGGCTAAGTCAGGCCCAAAGGTAAAAGCCCTCCTGGTCTGAGGGCTGAGCAGCATTCTGCCCTTGGAATGTTTGGGACTTACTGAAGCCCAGTTCAGCTTCCTGGCTCCCCTGCTGACAATGCGCTGTCCTCTCGGGCAAATCGCTTCTCTCTGAGCATTGCTGCTCTCATGTTTGTAAACTTACTGGGGCAGGAACTGTCTCTTCCTGCATTATCCACCCTGGGAATGGCTCTGGCTTTTAGAACCTGCAGCAACACAAAGTAACTGGCCTACAGCAAGGGCTCTGGGCAACTCTAAGGGGTGGGTTGTGCATGGGAAGTAAGAGAGAACATACTTTCAAAAATCTGTCCTGCACAAGATGATGCCCATTATGTCTGGTGAAGAAATCAAATTAGAAATCTGTACTGCACTCACTTTAAGCCAAAATTCGGGAAGGATGCCAGACTCCAAGGCAATGGGAAAAGAATTATTAAAGGTGCCCTTTTGAGGGAAAGAAACAGAACTCATGAGAAACATGCTAAAATTCCACTGCAAGTGTCATTTCCCCCCCTCAGTGTCCTCTGCAGTATTTTGAATTCTGCAGTGCATCTCTGATGTAATCAGAGCTCCTGCAAAGAGTCCTGCTCCATGGTGCAGACAATTCAAAGTTGTGCCTGGATGATAACAAGCCTGCAAAGAAGATGCAGAACTCCCCCCTAGACTCTCCTATCAATTCCAGTGCCTGCAACTCATCTCTGTTGCTTTTTACCACTTGTAAATTAAGTTTAAAAAAACATTAAAAAAAAGTTTCAGATTTCAGTGCAGATTGAATATGAATATAGTGATTTTTTGGAAAGAATTCTATAAGGAACAATTTAGCGATCCCCCCTCCTTCAGTCTTTCCTTAGTTAAGCAGGCAGCATTTCCAAGCAGTGCCACATTCAGCTCTCTCCTGACACAGGATTTCTGTGCTGTACCTCACTGCCAGGTACCTCCTGACACTCTTCAAGCCATACTCCTGCAGCTCTTTACAGCCTAAGAACAGATCTCAAACTTCAACTCTGCTTGCAAAAGTGCACTTCCAGGCACATCAGAGTAAAACTTAGAAAGGTCAATGTATAACATAAAATAAAACTCTCCTGAAAAGCAGATAAGCTGAAAAAATACGCTCTATCTCTATCTTACTCTCCTTGAGCTGGACAGATGTGGCATCTCGTGACAACCTACAAACAGAATTATGTCAAATATGTTATTCACTGTTTGGTTTTATAAAGCTGAGCCTTATTCTACTGATAATAATCAGAAGTGAAATAACTTTGCAGATAACTTATATCCCCAGGAGAATGTTCTGAAATACATTAGGATTAATAACTGCAGTTACTCTCCTGCTGTGAAACAAATTTATGTCAACAAATTTTAGCAAGTCACACTCATAGCAATCTCTTAAACATAATTTTAAAAAGTAAAGGATTTGACATTTATTTATATAGATAAATATTTTGCTGCCAAAATGAAGATATGTAGTCATGGAAGAGTTCTTTCATGCTTTTCCTGTCCTCACCCCCTCCCCAAGTCTTTTCCAATGAAGAAAACAACTGCCAGAAAGACATTGCCTATCAAGAACAGTTCACTTGATGTGTCTGTCAGTCACCAACGAGCAGAAGTCAATAAATACACCAATATAAAAGACATCCCTTAATCATTTAAAAATGAAAGCTAAAAAGGACCTTCAGATTAGGCAAGGCGGAAGAAATTGGAAACACGAGCCTCCATCCTGCGCTGTGCAGCCACAGGACGCGGGGAGCGGCAGAGCCGGCCAGGGGAAGCCCGAGCAGCACGAAGCGAGCCCGATGGATGAGCCTCGAGCGCCGTCAGCCTCCTTCGCGGCGGGGCCGGGGCAGGGCAGGAACGAGCCGAGCGGTCCCGGGCAGCAGCCGAGCCCCTCCCGCTGCTGGCGGCGCGGCCAGCCCGGCTCCGGCAGGGAATGACGGCCGCTCCCTCTCTTCCATCCCTGCGGAGGGACAGAACCTGTTGCTGCAGCCGCGCGGGCCCGTCCGCCCCGCCCGCTCCGGGGGCTCCGGGGGCTCCGCGGCTCCGGGCACCCCCGGCCGGGCGCTGCCCCCGGCGCGCAGCGCTGCCCGCGGCTGCCCCGCGGCTGCCCCGGAGCCGGGAAAGTTGCCCGAACTTGCCTGCAAGTTGCCCGCGGCGCCGGCAGCGGGCAGCGAGCGCGGAGCCCCGCGGATCGGGCGGCACCGGGCGCGCTACCGCGCTGCGCCTCCGCCGCGCCGAGCGCCGGGACCGGCGGCGGGGGCGGGACGGGCGCGCTCCGGCGGAGCCCCGACCCCGCGCATGGTGCGGCACCGGCAGCGGCACCGGCAGCAGCGCCCCGGGCCGCGCTGCCCGGCACCGGCCGCGCCGGGACGAGGAGCAGGAGGAGGAGGAGGAGCTCCCGGAGCCGAGGAGGAGCAGAGCTGGGGCCGGGGGGGCCGCCCGCCAGCCCTGCCCCGCGCCGGGAGCGCCGGCTGCGCACAGGTGGCATCCCGGGCTGCCGCCGTCCGCGGGGAACTCCTGCTGCTCTGCGAATCTGGGCTCTTTGGTTGGAGAAGAGGGATTGCAAGTGTCCATTAAAGCATAAATCCCACCCCGGCTCTGTTCCCGATCTACGCAGAGGCTCCAGGAGAGCTAAGCCCGTGCTCTGTTCCCGGGCACCCCTGCAGCGCACGGCAGCCTTTAGCACACTGGTTTATTATCACAGCTTTGGAGAATATTGCCGAGCTCTACTTCTTAATGAAATTTGTTTGACATCTGGGTGGAAGTTACTCTGTGTGGATGTAATCTCCGTTTTAAAGCAGTGAATTAAATCTCGGTGCCAGGGTTCGGGAGTCACCAGCAGCTCAGGCTCTGTTACAGACTCTTGAGTGAACGCTCCCATCCCGTGTGCTGTTGCCCCCCGTGGGTGCAGAGATCATGATGCTTCTGGGCTCTGATTTCCCTTCCCTGCCGAGGCACTGCTCTTGGAGGGAATTTCCTGCAGGTGATGTCCCGCACCTCTGCGCGGGAGGGGGACAGTCACCTCAAAGGGACAGGGGCTGTGGGCATTGTGCACTACACCCGGAGCACTGCGGGGTCTCATTTCAAGCAAAGTCCTTTGTTGCTATGGTAATACAAATGAAAAATCTATACTACGGTAATTTTAGCAAAAACACCTCTTTTTTCCCCTAAACTAAATCGGACTGTGGTTCAGGATTGTGTGGGCACACAGAAATAGTCGTGCTGATATCCCTCAGCCGGAGCTGTTGAACAGCAGTTGTGTAGAGGGCTGTCAGCGACTGGGGCTGTCAGCTTGGGCTGCTTTTCCCTGATACTGCATAGGATTTTTATTTGGCTTTGGAAAGGTTTCTTAGCAGGCGCTCAGCCTTTGTGTGTAGCAGGGAGGTGATTGGTTTTACTGACCACAGTGACAGCTACGAGAGTTTTGTGCAGTAGTCTGTAATAATCTTGCTAATGAAAGCCTGTATTTTAAAAGTCTTTGCTGTCAAAGAGGAAGGGCATATTAAGTAGGGTCTCCCAGGGATTAATGGGAACAGTTTTGGTGAGTGTTTGCTGTAATAACTTGGGTGACAGAATGGAGAGCATTTTTATAACATTTGCAGTGATTCCAGCACGGAGTGCACGGCTGAGATTTCAAATGACCCTGAGATACTGCAGAGCCAGTCTGAACTCAACACATTGGAACTCTAGGAGAAAAAACGATGTCGTGTGCCACAAAGGAGGAATATCACACCTCAAATGAGCACTGTGAGGCACAACCAGTGCAGAGGAGACTCTGGGGACTGTAGTGCTCGCAGCCTGGGCAGTGCTGCAGAGCAGCCGCGCTGCTCCCAGCGCTCAGAGCAGGAGGAGCGGCTGGGAGACATCAGAGGGCGTCATTTGTGTTCCACTCAGCGCTAGGCAGGCTCGGCTGGAGCACTGTCCGGGCTCAGGCATTGCACTCACCCTTACAGAAAGACGCAGGCAAACCACAGAGGAGAAGAGCAACCACGACTGTAAGAGGCTTAGAAATGTGAGCTGTGTGGAAGGGTGGAATTCATTCTTTGAGCTGGAAAAGAAAACACAATGTAAGGGCTCAGCAGCTGTCTTCAAATGTATAAACACATTTGTAAAGGTGACAGTAAACACTTGTCCTGTGACCGCAAATGATGGGACAAAAAGCAATTTACTGAAGAGCAATTAGGGAGATTACTTTAGATATCAAGAAAAAAAAACAAACAAACCAGACAAAACTACTACCCTGCGAGTAGCTGGAACCTCAGGAGGTTGTAAATCTGTTCAGCGGAGATTTAAAGAAAAGATTGGCTAAAGAGCTCTCAGGACTGGCTGTAACATTTGTGCCTGGGGCAGGGGAGACTTCCAGCAACCTTCACTTGCCAGCCCGTATTTCTGTGAGTTCTGGTTGCCCGTCGAGTTACAGTGATCCTTTTAGCAGGAGGCACAAAAGGACAGCTCATTACCACCCCATATGATTAATGCAGAGTTTTTCTACTATTTAATAAATCGTCCCTGGCTGTGCTGTTTGGATCAGGATCCCGTTTCCATCTGGAGACGGAGAGGAGTGGAACTCTCCATTGCAAGTAAGCAGTTTTCAAGTCCAGTTTTGGGCAATAATGACTGAAAATGGTTATTACTCATGGTCAGTGTTAATACGAATGTCCAGCAACTTGCTTGGTACCCACTGTAGGACTCACCCTCTCACTTGGACTCTGGCCTGGCAGGTTCAGGTGAGATCAAGGACTTTGTGGACATCACTGTGAGGAGTTGGTGTGAGACTGGCCAGTGTTAAATCTGGTCTGGCAAATGGAGGTCTTCCCTCTTCAGGCCTGTCTCTCCTCCATCCTTCACGAGCACAGAATTCCTGTGGGAACCAGAGGTGATCCTGCCCCTGAGGGTGACCAGGAGTGCCTCAGCAGTTTTTCTGCAGTGATCAGCTGTGCATGGAGGACTGGACGAGGACTCCCAGAGTCAATTAACTACTTTGTGCTCCTGGAGGAACTAGCAGTGCTGCAGAGAAAAATTTCAATCCCACTTTCATTACTTTTACAGCCTGTGGCCACTTTTCCTTCTGTTCCTTTGATTGTTGACATTGAAATCCTGTTCTATCAGTTTCCCTGGTTTTTGAAGATAATTCCAGAATCATTCTGCACTCAGGAGCAGTGCTGCCAGGAAAACAAGGTATTTCAACCTCACAGCACCTTTTACCTCTCACCTCCCAAACAAATCAGGAGGAGAGGATCCTTTCTTCTAAAGTACTGCATTCCTTTTGGGGCACTCAGGGCAGGGAAAACATTCCCAGGCTGGAGTGTGTTCAACGCAGGGCCACAAGGATGGCCAGTGCATGGAGTACCTGCTCTGCTGAGACAAGGGGGACTGGACTTGTGCAGCCTGGAGAAGAGCGGCCTTTGGGGACTCCTGATGGCTTCCAGTGTCAACAAAAAGCTTATCAGAGAGATAGCAGGCTTTCAAAAGCCCATTGGATTGAGCCTGAGCAGCCAAGTCTGCTCTCCCAACTCACCCTGCCCTGTGCAGGAGGCTGGACTAGAGAGCTCCTGAGGGCTGTGCCAGCCTGGACTATCTGGGATGGATTTTTGTTTGCAATGTTGCTGCCATCCTCAGCTCCCCCTGAGATCAAGGAGACTGCATTCAGCTCTGGCTCCTCAGGGTGAGCAGATTTCCTGCAAGTGGACCCAGTTCTCCTGTCACTGCACGGTGATACCTTTTTTTTTTGCTGATTTATGGCCTATGCAGGCATTTTTTTTTGCTTGCTTCTCTTGTCTTTTCTCATGAACAGCTCCATGATTCTTAGTGCAGTGCCTCTAGAGTGCACCTTCCCATGGATAAAGCTTCCAAACCTGTCCCTGAGTTTTATTGCAAACAACTTGCTTAAACCAGCAATTTATCATTTGCTGGAGCTCAGAGCTGCTTGGATCCAAGGTATTGTGATACAGGGTTGCAATAGCAGGGGACTGCACTCAGCAAGCCACATTTCCATGCTCCTCTCATCTTGCATTCCTCCTTCCACTGGAATCAGCCTTCAGCATGCCTACAAACCCCGATCCACAGGAGCTCTGCAAGCCCTGCTTTGGGAGCTGTCCCTGCCAGCCACACCGCTGTGCTCTGGCACTGCAGCACTGCTCCTCTCTCCTGCAGTGCCCAGGGAAGGGAGGGCTCTGCCAGCCACGAGGAGTTGACCAAAAGCCTCAGAATTGCTGTTCCAAGTGTGTCTCAAAGCTCTCAGTGCAGCTCCCCTCGAGCACACAGGGCAGGTACTGGTGTGTTTGGGTTTGGTGCCTTTTTCCAAGGAATGCTAAAGATTTCCTCACCTGCCCTGCTTGAGGTAAACATGAATTTCATCCCCTAATTGTCCTTTTATTGCCAGCTGAGGTGCATTTGAACAAACGTGGTTGCCCAGCACGAATAAACTGTGTCTGTCTCAGTGGGTGAGCCAGGGCCCCATTCACTGTCCAGGGCATTTTACAGAATCCTGGCACTGATGCTCACGTCAGGATCCCACCTGCAACCACCTGGGTTAGGTCACAGGTCTGCGGCAGAGAGGGAATTAAATTTAGATATCTTACTCTCACCTTTAATCATTAAACAACTCCTCGGGCATTTGTATTTGGGGAAGAGCTTTCCTTTAGCTTTATTCCTTGTACAGTGGTGTGGGAGTTTTGTGTTTGTGCACGGGCAGCACCAGGCTCTTCTCCCATTCTGCTTCTGTCTGCCCTTGCTGCAAATCATCCAGGAGAGCTCCTGACGAGCTCCTGCACGTCTGTGTCGTGCTAGTGGCATTGGAGGAGCGAGGAGTAACACATCCCTCCTCCATCTGCAGCTCTGGGGATGTTGTGTTTGTGTTTGCAAGGTGCCCAATGTGACTAAAATTAATTTACAAACCCTTGAGATTTTACTCCAGTGCCTCGTGCTGCCAACCTCCCCCATATTCCCTCTGCAGAGCCACGGAGAAGTGTTCTGGATCCTCTCCTGGCTGGATGGTGTGTGCTGGCACCTGGGGGCTGCTGGAAAGTGTCTGAGCAGGAGAGGCTGGTGGATGTGACACCAGAATCAACATAAACTCTTACTCTGCAAAGAAACTGGGAAATGAACAGGAAATGAGCTGGAAAACAGAAAGAAGTCAGGTGTACAAATGGGCAGAAAACTCTGTAATTTGAAAAAGTAGAGAGGTGTGGATGTGCTCAAGCAGCCTCACGGGGGTTTGGTTTGAGCTGTGGAGCTTTCCCTCCTCAGTGATATCTCAAGTGCTTGGCTGTGCAGCCTCTGCTCCAATTCAGACTTCATCCAGCCTTGGAAAACCCTGGGACTGCGTGAGTGAGGAGAGGAACCTGCATGCATATATTTTGTGTGCTTAGCATAACTCCTGCCTAATCTGAACGTGTGATTAACTCCCTGGCAAAGGATAAACAGGAGAATTCCTGCCTGCAGGTGACTCTTGTCACTTTGGATTCCTTTGCAGCTGAGGAATGCAGTTGTAACTGTGGCACATAACCAGGAACCAGATTTAAAAATGTTTGTGTTCCAATGTGTTTGGTAAAATGCAGAACTTCAAGCGTGTTTAAAGAACTAATTCATATCATGTACCAACGAGAGCAGTGGAAAGTGTTTACAGGAGAGGGAGGTTCTTGGGCTGAAATGAGTTTCGGGGAACTGCTGTATTGAAACTATCAGCAACAGGGGTTTATTTATCATGGCTCTGGCAGGCTTTCAAAAACATATTACTGTGTTTTCTTTCAGATTACTGAACTGAAAGAGCCTTGCAAGGATCTGAGAAATGCCTTCCCAAGCATGTGCTTAAGCAGCAGCATTGTTCAGCTTTATGAGTGAGAATGGATAATGCTCCTAAATACTTCATTACTGCGTCTGCCTCGGGTCAGAACCTGAACAGAACCTGTGCTCTTAAACACTTCAAGGGCAAGAGGGTCCTAAATTCCAAACTAAATTTACTGGTTCCCTGATGATAGATCACTCAAACTGTCAAATGTCACCAGGCACACAATTTTCAGTAATTTATTTCTGTTCAAAAATATAGGTAAGAAGAGACCAACTCCCATTACATCACTTTTTCTAGCTCAGTCAATTTTTAATACTGGTGATACATCTAGTGGATAGGAAATAATTATCTAAGTCATAATACACTAGATTCATACAAAGAGGTATTTTGTGTTGCAGCTTTTAAAATGATTTTGACAATATAAAGGAAAAAATGTATTAGGCAAAAACCATCATGCATGACTCCTGTAACTGCTGTTACTAAAAGCTGGGGGGGATACAATAGAATTGAAACAATTTAAATCTCAGTATTTCTGCAAATAAGGCAGTAGATGGGACGTTGGTAGATGGGGCAGAGAGATCTGAGTTCCTCTGGACACCGGTGAAATTCCTGCTCAGCCTGGGCTGATTTTCCCTCTCTAGTTTGTTGTGTCTGCAAGCAGAACATTTTCAGGAGCAAAATGTGCACATGTTCACTGCTGGAAAGCTTCTCTTTGGAAAGGGAATCATCTGGAGAGTAACTGGTGAAATGGGCCCTGGGAGAGCTCTCAGGCTGGGTGGGAGGTGTGGATAATTCAGTGTGGAGCAGAGTCCTCACTGTAATTACAGCCCTGCATCCCAGGGAGCGGCGCTGGGGCCACTGGCACAGGAATTTCCCGTCTCTGTGCCCGGGGTGGAGCTGTGCACAGCAAACACGGAGCTCCCAGCCTCTCCAGGGTTTGTGGCAGGCAGGTGAGCACAGGGAATTCCTGCTGCCCCTCTGTGCTGCTGTTCCCATGGAACCGTGCCTGGCAGCCCCGTCTGTGCCATGCTGGGTGAGGGGTTTGGGGTGGGGAAGGGCAGTCCCAGTGCAGGGATGGAGATTTTGACCATCCACCACCACTGCCTCCCGGGGCTCACTGCAATTCCACATCTTTATACGAGAGCGTGGAGTGACAGGAGCGGGGAATGGCTCCACTCTGGCTTAGATGGGATATTGGGAAGGAATTGTTCCCGGGGAGGGTGGGCAGGCCCTGGCACAGGGTGCCCAGAGAAGCTGTGGCTGCCCCTGGATCCCTGGGGCTGTTCAAGGACAGGTTGGATGCCTGGGACAGTGGAAGGTGTCCCTGCCAGGGAGGTGGAATGTGATGAGGTTTAAGGCCCTTCCCACCCAGGCTGTTCTGTGATTCCACGATCTCTAATGAGATTTTCCCTTTAACTTGGACCAGACCGAAAGTTCTGTTCTCTGAGAGCAAAGGCATTTCCCTGAGGAGCCTCCCAGAGTGGTTCTGCACCCCATGGCCAGAACGAGCTGCAGTGGGAGGCAGAGGGGAGCTCAGCCTGCTCGGACCCTGCCAGACCCCACGGGCTCTCAGGGGACTCGTGGGCACCAGTGCCCCTTGGCTTTGCTGAGGGGACTTCCTTGGACTTTCCTGCTGATTTCTTCAATTCTTTCTTTGTGGAAGAGGTGTGGCTCTGTAAAACTCCCACACCCATGAACCTGTAACGTATTCATCTCAGATAAAACCTGGGAGTGAAAATAATAAAGGAACTCATTAGTTTTTAGCTGTATGTAGCTCTGAAAGAAATGCTTTTGATCCTGCTTCTAAAACTTCCCTGTGGGTTACTCTATTTCTTTGGAAAGTATATAGCCCCATAACACTGTTTCCTTTCTAAAATAATAAATAAATCTTCCATGTGGCTGAATGGTGAACCTGAACATCTATTTTGCTAAATCCAGACTATTAATTTAATCTCATTATGATTCAATGACTGCTGAAACTATTAACAGTTAATAAAAGAAAAGGCAGTAGAGGCCAGGTAAAATATCTCACGGAGAGATTTAGCTTTCCTAGTACATGATAAAATCAATATAAATAAATTCAAAGTTAAACCAATGTGTGATTCTTATAATTCAGAAATGGAACCCCATATACAAGAAGCAAGACTTGCATAATGCAGTTATTATACCTAATTACTGTTCAGCTGTATGACTTGCTTACAGCAAAATTACCACAAAATGTGGACCAGCTTTCTGCTTAATAAGATTCTTTTCCTTCTTATTAAGTTTATGAAATACTGCTCTGAGAAAAATTCTTGTAGAAATCATAAGAATAAGATCAGGTTGCTCACTGGCAGTTTGCTGTGGGTTAGTCATTCACATTCACTGAACTTTCGAAGCTCATGGATTTATCTAAAAATGAATAGTATTTTTTGGCATTTCCTGTTTGATTGGGCCCTCCTAGCAGCAGGCTGCAGCTGCAACCCTTTGGAATTCGGGCATGGCAACTTCTTGCTTGTTTTGCCCATTGAAATTCCTGTCAGAACTGCTTTGGAGTCAGGGAGAACTGGTGTGGGGTCCCAGCTCCATCCTGGGCAAGGGCTCAGGCAGCCTCTGAGGCTCCTTTGTACCTCTCTCTCTGTCGGTCTCGAGGCATCCGGAGCTTTTGCTCCTCTGTTGGCACAGTGTGGACAGAAGGCAAGTTCACAGACAAGCACAGTTCTCTCTTACTTGGTGTCTTTTTTGGCTCAGATTTTGAGCAAATTGTGGTTTAATTAGCACTGAGAATTTTGTTTGTCCTCATGCAGCGAGGATGGGCTCTGCTGCTGTGGCTCCTGGAGGCTGC